>NW_027362762.1:431042882-431731254 GCF_046119375.1 Phyllobates terribilis
GGTAGTGTGCCCAGTGTACATGCCAGCCTTATTATGAGGGAGCTGGCAGTGTGTACAGAGCTGGGTATAATGAACCTATAGAAACACCAGGACGTGGTCTGTGCAGTGACTGGTAGTGTGCCCAGTGTACATGCCAGCCTTATTATGAGGGAGCTGGCAGTGTGTACAGAGCTGGGTATAATGAGCTATAGAAACACCAGGACATGGTCTGTGCAGTGACTGGTAGTGTGCCCAGTGTACATGCCAGCCTTATTATGAGGGGAGCTGGCAGTGTGTACAGAGCTGGGTATAATGAGCTATAGAAACACCAGGACGTGGTCTGTGCAGTGACTGGTAGTGTGCCCAGTGTACATGCCAGCCTTATTATGAGGGGAGCTGGCAGTGTGTACAGAGCTGGGTATAATGAGCTATAGAAACACCAGGACATGGTCTGTGCAGTGACTGGTAGTGTGCCCAGTGTACATGCCAGCCTTATTATGAGGGGAGCTGGCAGTGTGTACAGAGCTGGGTATAATGACCTATAGAAACACCAGGACATGGTCTGTGCAGTGACTGGTAGTGTGCCCAGTGTACATGCCAGCCTTATTATGAGGGGAGCTGGCAGTGTGTACAGAGCTGGGTATAATGAGCCTATAGAAACACCAGGACGTGGTCTGTGCAGTGACTGGTAGTGTGCCCAGTGTACATGCCAGCCTTATTATGAGGGGAGCTGGCAGTGTGTACAGAGCTGGGTATAATGAGCTATAGAAACACCAGGACGTGGTCTGTGCAGTGACTGGTAGTGTGCCCAGTGTACATGCCAGCCTTATTATGAGGGGAGCTGGCAGTGTGTACAGAGCTGGGTATAATGACCTATAGAAACACCAGGACGTGGTCTGTGCAGTGACTGGTAGTGTGCCCAGTGTACGTGCCAGCCTTATTATGAGGGGAGCTGGCAGTGTGTACAGAGCTGGGTATAATGACCTATAGAAACACCAGGACATGGTCTGTGCAGTGACTGGTAGTGTGCCCAGTGTACATGCCAGCCTTATTATGAGGGGAGCTGGCAGTGTGTACAGAGCTGGGTATAATGAGCTATAGAAACACCAGGACGTGGTCTGTGCAGTGACTGGTAGTGTGCCCAGTGTACATGCCAGCCTTATTATGAGGGGAGCTGGCAGTGTGTACAGAGCTGGGTATAATGACCTATAGAAACACCAGGACGTGGTCTGTGCAGTGACTGGTAGTGTGCCCAGTGTACGTGCCAGCCTTATTATGAGGGGAGCTGGCAGTGTGTACAGAGCTGGGTATAATGACCTATAGAAACACCAGGACATGGTCTGTGCAGTGACTGGTAGTGTGCCCAGTGTACATGCCAGCCTTATTATGAGGGGAGCTGGCAGTGTGTACAGAGCTGGGTATAATGAGCTATAGAAACACCAGGACATGGTCTGTGCAGTGACTGGTAGTGTGCCCAGTGTACATGCCAGCCTTATTATGAGGGGAGCTGGCAGTGTGTACAGAGCTGGGTATAATGACCTATAGAAACACCGGGACATGGTCTGTGCAGTGACTGGTAGTGTGCCCAGTGTACATGCCAGCCTTATTATGAGGGGAGCTGGCAGTGTGTACAGAGCTGGGTATAATGAGCTATAGAAACACCAGGACGTGGTCTGTGCAGTGACTGGTAGTGTGCCCAGTGTACATGCCAGCCTTATTATGAGGGGATCTGGCAGTGTGTACAGAGCTGGGTATAATGACCTATAGAAACACCAGGACGTGGTCTGTGCAGTGACTGGTAGTGTGCCCAGTGTACATGCCAGCCTTATTATGAGGGGAGCTGGCAGTGTGTACAGAGCTGGGTATAATGACCTATAGAAACACCGGGACATGGTCTGTGCAGTGACTGGTAGTGTGCCCAGTGTACATGCCAGCCTTATTATGAGGGGAGCTGGCAGTGTGTACAGAGCTGGGTATAATGACCTATAGAAACACCAGGACGTGGTCTGTGCAGTGACTGGTAGTGTGCCCAGTGTACATGCCAGCCTTATTATGAGGGGAGCTGGCAGTGTGTACAGAGCTGGGTATAATGAGCTATAGAAACACCAGGACGTGGTCTGTGCAGTGACTGGTAGTGTGCCCAGTGTACATGCCAGCCTTATTATGAGGGGAGCTGGCAGTGTGTACAGAGCTGGGTATAATGACCTATAGAAACACCAGGACGTGGTCTGTGCAGTGACTGGTAGTGTGCCCAGTGTACGTGCCAGCCTTATTATGAGGGGAGCTGGCAGTGTGTACAGAGCTGGGTATAATGAGCTATAGAAACACCAGGACTTGGTCTGTGCAGTGACTGGTAGTGTGCCCAGTGTACATGCCAGCCTTATTATGAGGGGAGCTGGCAGTGTGTACAGAGCTGGGTATAATGAGCTATAGAAACACCAGGACATGGTCTGTGCAGTGACTGGTAGTGTGCCCAGTGTACATGCCAGCCTTATTATGAGGGGAGCTGGCAGTGTGTACAGAGCTGGGTATAATGACCTATAGAAACACCAGGACGTGGTCTGTGCAGTGACTGGTAGTGTGCCCAGTGTACATGCCAGCCTTATTATGAGGGGAGCTGGCAGTGTGTACAGAGCTGGGTATAATGACCTATAGAAACACCGGGACGTGGTCTGTGCAGTGACTGGTAGTGTGCCCAGTGTACATGCCAGCCTTATTATGAGGGGAGCTGGCAGTGTGTACAGAGCTGGGTATAATGACCTATAGAAACACCAGGACGTGGTCTGTGCAGTGACTGGTAGTGTGCCCAGTGTACATGCCAGCCTTATTATGAGGGGAGCTGGCAGTGTGTACAGAGCTGGGTATAATGACCTATAGAAACACCAGGACGTGGTCTGTGCAGTGACTGGTAGTGTGCCCAGTGTACATGCCAGCCTTATTATGAGGGGAGCTGGCAGTGTGTACAGAGCTGGGTATAATGACCTATAGAAACACCAGGACGTGGTCTGTGCAGTGACTGGTAGTGTGCCCAGTGTACATGCCAGCCTTATTATGAGGGGAGCTGGCAGTGTGTACAGAGCTGGGTATAATGACCTATAGAAACACCAGGACGTGGTCTGTGCAGTGACTGGTAGTGTGCCCAGTGTACATGCCAGCCTTATTATGAGGGGAGCTGGCAGTGTGTACAGAGCTGGGTATAATGAGCTATAGAAACACCAGGACATGGTCTGTGCAGTGACTGGTAGTGTGCCCAGTGTACGTGCCAGCCTTATTATGAGGGGAGCTGGCAGTGTGTACAGAGCTGGGTATAATGCCCTATAGAAACACCAGGACATGGTCTGTGCAGTGACTGGTAGTGTGCCCAGTGTACATGCCAGCCTTATTATGAGGGGAGCTGGCAGTGTGTACAGAGCTGGGTATAATGACCTATAGAAACACCAGGACATGGTCTGTGCAGTGACTGGTAGTGTGCCCAGTGTACATGCCAGCCTTATTATGAGGGGAGCTGGCAGTGTGTACAGAGCTGGGTATAATGAGCTATAGAAACACCAGGACATGGTCTGTGCAGTGACTGGTAGTGTGCCCAGTGTACATGCCAGCCTTATTATGAGGGGAGCTGGCAGTGTGTACAGAGCTGGGTATAATGAGCTATAGAAACACCAGGACGTTGTCTGTGCAGTGACTGGTAGTGTGCCCAGTGTACATGCCAGCCTTATTATGAGGGGAGCTGGCAGTGTGTACAGAGCTGGGTATAATGCCCTATAGAAACACCAGGACATGGTCTGTGCAGTGACTGGTAGTGTGCCCAGTGTACATGCCAGCCTTATTATGAGGGGAGCTGGCAGTGTGTACAGAGCTGGGTATAATGCCCTATAGAAACACCAGGACATGGTCTGTGCAGTGACTGGTAGTGTGCCCAGTGTACATGCCAGCCTTATTATGAGGGGAGCTGGCAGTGTGTACAGAGCTGGGTATAATGACCTATAGAAACACCAGGACGTTGTCTGTGCAGTGACTGGTAGTGTGCCCAGTGTACATGCCAGCCTTATTATGAGGGGAGCTGGCAGTGTGTACAGAGCTGGGTATAATGAGCTATAGAAACACCAGGACATGGTCTGTGCAGTGACTGGTAGTGTGCCCAGTGTACATGCCAGCCTTATTATGAGGGGAGCTGGCAGTGTGTACAGAGCTGGGTATAATGAGCTATAGAAACACCAGGACATGGTCTGTGCAGTGACTGGTAGTGTGCCCAGTGTACATGCCAGCCTTATTATGAGGGGAGCTGGCAGTGTGTACAGAGCTGGGTATAATGAGCTATAGAAACACCAGGACGTGGTCTGTGCAGAGACTGGTAGTGTGCCCAGTGTACGTGCCAGCCTTATTATGAGGGGAGCTGGCAGTGTGTACAGAGCTGGGTATAATGAGCTATAGAAACACCAGGACGTGTCTGTGCAGTGACTGGTAGTGTGCCCAGTGTACATGCCAGCCTTATTATGAGGGGAGCTGGCAGTGTGTACAGAGCTGGGTATAATGAGCTATAGAAACACCAGGACATGGTCTGTGCAGTGACTGGTAGTGTGCCCAGTGTACATGCCAGCCTTATTATGAGGGGAGCTGGCAGTGTGTACAGAGCTGGGTATAATGACCTATAGAAACACCAGGACGTGGTCTGTGCAGTGACTGGTAGTGTGCCCAGTGTACATGCCAGCCTTATTATGAGGGGAGCTGGCAGTGTGTACAGAGCTGGGTATAATGAGCTATAGAAACACCAGGACATGGTCTGTGCAGTGACTGGTAGTGTGCCCAGTGTACATGCCAGCCTTATTATGAGGGGAGCTGGCAGTGTGTACAGAGCTGGGTATAATGAGCTATAGAAACACCAGGACATGGTCTGTGCAGTGACTGGTAGTGTGCCCAGTGTACATGCCAGCCTTATTATGAGGGGAGCTGGCAGTGTGTACAGAGCTGGGTATAATGAGCTATAGAAACACCAGGACGTGGTCTGTGCAGTGACTGGTAGTGTGCCCAGTGTACGTGCCAGCCTTATTATGAGGGGAGCTGGCAGTGTGTACAGAGCTGGGTATAATGAGCTATAGAAACACCAGGACGTGGTCTGTGCAGTGACTGGTAGTGTGCCCAGTGTACGTGCCAGCCTTATTATGAGGGGAGCTGGCAGTGTGTACAGAGCTGGGTATAATGAGCTATAGAAACACCAGGACGTGGTCTGTGCAGTGACTGGTAGTGTGCCCAGTGTACGTGCCAGCCTTATTATGAGGGGAGCTGGCAGTGTGTACAGAGCTGGGTATAATGAGCTATACAAACACCAGGACGTGGTCTGTGCAGTGACTGGTAGTGTGCCCAGTGTACGTGCCAGCCTTATTATGAGGGGAGCTGGCAGTGTGTACAGAGCTGGGTATAATGAGCTATACAAACACCAGGACATGGTCTGTGCAGTGACTGGTAGTGTGCCCAGTGTACATGCCAGCCTTATTATGAGGGGAGCTGGCAGTGTGTACAGAGCTGGGTATAATGAGCTATAGAAACACCAGGACGTGGTCTGTGCAGTGACTGGTAGTGTGCCCAGTGTACGTGCCAGCCTTATTATGAGGGGAGTTGGCAGTGTGTACAGAGCTGGGTATATGAACCCTATAGAAACACCAGGACGTGGTCTGTGCAGTGACTGGTAGTGTGCCCAGTGTACATGCCAGCCTTATTATGAGGGGAGCTGGCAGTGTGTACAGAGCTGGGTATTATGAGCTATAGAAACACCAGGACATGGTCTGTGCAGTGACTGGTAGTGTGCCCAGTGTACATGCCAGCCTTATTATGAGGGGAGCTGGCAGTGTGTACAGAGCTGGGTATAATGAGCTATAGAAACACCAGGGACATGGTCTGTGCAGTGACTGGTAGTGTGCCCAGTGTACATGCCAGCCTTATTATGAGGGGAGCTGGCAGTGTGTACAGAGCTGGGTATAATGACCTATAGAAACACCAGGACGTGGTCTGTGCAGTGACTGGTAGTGTGCCCAGTGTACATGCCAGCCTTATTATGAGGGGAGCTGGCAGTGTGTACAGAGCTGGGTATAATGAGCTATAGAAACACCAGGACATGGTCTGTGCAGTGACTGGTAGTGTGCCCAGTGTACATGCCAGCCTTATTATGAGGGGAGCTGGCAGTGTGTACAGAGCTGGGTATAATGAGCTATACAAACACCAGGACGTGGTCTGTGCAGTGACTGGTAGTGTGCCCAGTGTACATGCCAGCCTTATTATGAGGGGAGCTGGCAGTGTGTACAGAGCTGGGTATAATGAGCTATAGAAACACCAGGACATGGTCTGTGCAGTGACTGGTAGTGTGCCCAGTGTACATGCCAGCCTTATTATGAAGGGAGCTGGCAGTGTGTACAGAGCTGGGTATAATGAGCTATAGAAACACCAGGACATGGTCTGTGCAGTGACTGGTAGTGTGCCCAGTGTACATGCCAGCCTTATTATGAGGGGAGCTGGCAGTGTGTACAGAGCTGGGTATAATGACCTATAGAAACACCAGGACGTGGTCTGTGCAGTGACTGGTAGTGTGCCCAGTGTACATGCCAGCCTTATTATGAGGGGAGCTGGCAGTGTGTACAGAGCTGGGTATAATGACCTATAGAAACACCGGGACATGGTCTGTGCAGTGACTGGTAGTGTGCCCAGTGTACATGCCAGCCTTATTATGAGGGGAGCTGGCAGTGTGTACAGAGCTGGGTATAATGACCTATAGAAACACTAGGACGTGGTCTGTGCAGTGACTGGTAGTGTGCCCAGTGTACATGCCAGCCTTATTATGAGGGGAGCTGGCAGTGTGTACAGAGCTGGGTATAATGAGCTATAGAAACACCAGGACGTGGTCTGTGCAGTGACTGGTAGTGTGCCCAGTGTACATGCCAGCCTTATTATGAGGGGAGCTGGCAGTGTGTACAGAGCTGGGTATAATGAGCTATAGAAACACCAGGACGTGGTCTGTGCAGTGACTGGTAGTGTGCCCAGTGTACATGCCAGCCTTATTATGAGGGGAGCTGGCAGTGTGTACAGAGCTGGGTATAATGAGCTATAGAAACACCAGGACATGGTCTGTGCAGTGACTGGTAGTGTGCCCAGTGTACATGCCAGCCTTATTATGAAGGGAGCTGGCAGTGTGTACAGAGCTGGGTATAATGAGCTATAGAAACACCAGGACATGGTCTGTGCAGTGACTGGTAGTGTGCCCAGTGTACATGCCAGCCTTATTATGAGGGGAGCTGGCAGTGTGTACAGAGCTGGGTATAATGACCTATAGAAACACCGGGACATGGTCTGTGCAGTGACTGGTAGTGTGCCCAGTGTACATGCCAGCCTTATTATGAGGGGAGCTGGCAGTGTGTACAGAGCTGGGTATAATGACCTATAGAAACACTAGGACGTGGTCTGTGCAGTGACTGGTAGTGTGCCCAGTGTACATGCCAGCCTTATTATGAGGGGAGCTGGCAGTGTGTACAGAGCTGGGTATAATGAGCTATAGAAACACCAGACGTGGTCTGTGCAGTGACTGGTAGTGTGCCCAGTGTACATGCCAGCCTTATTATGAGGGGAGCTGGCAGTGTGTACAGAGCTGGGTATAATGACCTATAGAAACACCAGGACGTGGTCTGTGCAGTGACTGGTAGTGTGCCCAGTGTACATGCCAGCCTTATTATGAGGGGAGCTGGCAGTGTGTACAGAGCTGGGTATAATGAGCTATAGAAACACCAGGACGTGGTCTGTGCAGTGACTGGTAGTGTGCCCAGTGTACGTGCCAGCCTTATTATGAGGGGAGCTGGCAGTGTGTACAGAGCTGGGTATAATGACCTATAGAAACACCAGGACGTGGTCTGTGCAGTGACTGGTAGTGTGCCCAGTGTACGTGCCAGCCTTATTATGAGGGGAGCTGGCAGTGTGTACAGAGCTGGGTATAATGACCTATAGAAACACCAGGACATGGTCTGTGCAGTGACTGGTAGTGTGCCCAGTGTACGTGCCAGCCTTATTATGAGGGGAGCTGGCAGTGTGTACAGAGCTGGGTATAATAACCTATAGAAACACCAGGACATGGTCTGTGCAGTGACTGGTAGTGTGCCCAGTGTACATGCCAGCCTTATTATGAGGGGAGCTGGCAGTGTGTACAGAGCTGGGTATAATGAGCTATAGAAACACCAGGACATGGTCTGTGCAGTGACTGGTAGTGTGCCCAGTGTACGTGCCAGCCTTATTATGAGGGGAGCTGGCAGTGTGTACAGAGCTGGGTATAATGACCTATAGAAACACCGGGACATGGTCTGTGCAGTGACTGGTAGTGTGCCCAGTGTACATGCCAGCCTTATTATGAGGGGAGCTGGCAGTGTGTACAGAGCTGGGTATAATGAGCTATAGAAACACCAGGACGTGGTCTGTGCAGTGACTGGTAGTGTGCCCAGTGTACATGCCAGCCTTATTATGAGGGGAGCTGGCAGTGTGTACAGAGCTGGGTATAATGACCTATAGAAACACCAGGACGTGGTCTGTGCAGTGACTGGTAGTGTGCCCAGTGTACATGCCAGCCTTATTATGAGGGGAGCTGGCAGTGTGTACAGAGCTGGGTATAATGACCTATAGAAACACCGGGACATGGTCTGTGCAGTGACTGGTAGTGTGCCCAGTGTACATGCCAGCCTTATTATGAGGGGAGCTGGCAGTGTGTACAGAGCTGGGTATAATGACCTATAGAAACACCAGGACGTGGTCTGTGCAGTGACTGGTAGTGTGCCCAGTGTACATGCCAGCCTTATTATGAGGGGAGCTGGCAGTGTGTACAGAGCTGGGTATAATGAGCTATAGAAACACCAGGACGTGGTCTGTGCAGTGACTGGTAGTGTGCCCAGTGTACATGCCAGCCTTATTATGAGGGGAGCTGGCAGTGTGTACAGAGCTGGGTATAATGACCTATAGAAACACCAGGACGTGGTCTGTGCAGTGACTGGTAGTGTGCCCAGTGTACATGCCAGCCTTATTATGAGGGGAGCTGGCAGTGTGTACAGAGCTGGGTATAATGAGCTATAGAAACACCAGGACATGGTCTGTGCAGTGACTGGTAGTGTGCCCAGTGTACATGCCAGCCTTATTATGAGGGGAGCTGGCAGTGTGTACAGAGCTGGGTATAATGAGCTATAGAAACACCAGGACATGGTCTGTGCAGTGACTGGTAGTGTGCCCAGTGTACATGCCAGCCTTATTATGAGGGGAGCTGGCAGTGTGTACAGAGCTGGGTATAATGACCTATAGAAACACCAGGACGTGGTCTGTGCAGTGACTGGTAGTGTGCCCAGTGTACATGCCAGCCTTATTATGAGGGGAGCTGGCAGTGTGTACAGAGCTGGGTATAATGACCTATAGAAACACCGGGACATGGTCTGTGCAGTGACTGGTAGTGTGCCCAGTGTACATGCCAGCCTTATTATGAGGGGAGCTGGCAGTGTGTACAGAGCTGGGTATAATGACCTATAGAAACACCAGGACGTGGTCTGTGCAGTGACTGGTAGTGTGCCCAGTGTACATGCCAGCCTTATTATGAGGGGAGCTGGCAGTGTGTACAGAGCTGGGTATAATGAGCTATAGAAACACCGGGACATGGTCTGTGCAGTGACTGGTAGTGTGCCCAGTGTACGTGCCAGCCTTATTATGAGGGGAGCTGGCAGTGTGTACAGAGCTGGGTATAATGCCCTATAGAAACACCAGGACATGGTCTGTGCAGTGACTGGTAGTGTGCCCAGTGTACATGCCAGCCTTATTATGAGGGGAGCTGGCAGTGTGTACAGAGCTGGGTATAATGACCTATAGAAACACCAGGACATGGTCTGTGCAGTGACTGGTAGTGTGCCCAGTGTACATGCCAGCCTTATTATGAGGGGAGCTGGCAGTGTGTACAGAGCTGGGTATAATGAGCTATAGAAACACCAGGACATGGTCTGTGCAGTGACTGGTAGTGTGCCCAGTGTACATGCCAGCCTTATTATGAGGGGAGCTGGCAGTGTGTACAGAGCTGGGTATAATGAGCTATAGAAACACCAGGACGTTGTCTGTGCAGTGACTGGTAGTGTGCCCAGTGTACATGCCAGCCTTATTATGAGGGGAGCTGGCAGTGTGTACAGAGCTGGGTATAATGCCCTATAGAAACACCAGGACATGGTCTGTGCAGTGACTGGTAGTGTGCCCAGTGTACATGCCAGCCTTATTATGAGGGGAGCTGGCAGTGTGTACAGAGCTGGGTATAATGCCCTATAGAAACACCAGGACATGGTCTGTGCAGTGACTGGTAGTGTGCCCAGTGTACATGCCAGCCTTATTATGAGGGGAGCTGGCAGTGTGTACAGAGCTGGGTATAATGACCTATAGAAACACCAGGACGTTGTCTGTGCAGTGACTGGTAGTGTGCCCAGTGTACATGCCAGCCTTATTATGAGGGGAGCTGGCAGTGTGTACAGAGCTGGGTATAATGAGCTATAGAAACACCAGGACATGGTCTGTGCAGTGACTGGTAGTGTGCCCAGTGTACATGCCAGCCTTATTATGAGGGGAGCTGGCAGTGTGTACAGAGCTGGGTATAATGAGCTATAGAAACACCAGGACATGGTCTGTGCAGTGACTGGTAGTGTGCCCAGTGTACATGCCAGCCTTATTATGAGGGGAGCTGGCAGTGTGTACAGAGCTGGGTATAATGAGCTATAGAAACACCAGGACGTGGTCTGTGCAGAGACTGGTAGTGTGCCCAGTGTACGTGCCAGCCTTATTATGAGGGGAGCTGGCAGTGTGTACAGAGCTGGGTATAATGAGCTATAGAAACACCAGGACGTGGTCTGTGCAGTGACTGGTAGTGTGCCCAGTGTACATGCCAGCCTTATTATGAGGGGAGCTGGCAGTGTGTACAGAGCTGGGTATAATGAGCTATAGAAACACCAGGACATGGTCTGTGCAGTGACTGGTAGTGTGCCCAGTGTACATGCCAGCCTTATTATGAGGGGAGCTGGCAGTGTGTACAGAGCTGGGTATAATGACCTATAGAAACACCAGGACGTTGTCTGTGCAGTGACTGGTAGTGTGCCCAGTGTACATGCCAGCCTTATTATGAGGGGAGCTGGCAGTGTGTACAGAGCTGGGTATAATGAGCTATAGAAACACCAGGACATGGTCTGTGCAGTGACTGGTAGTGTGCCCAGTGTACATGCCAGCCTTATTATGAGGGGAGCTGGCAGTGTGTACAGAGCTGGGTATAATGAGCTATAGAAACACCAGGACATGGTCTGTGCAGTGACTGGTAGTGTGCCCAGTGTACATGCCAGCCTTATTATGAGGGGAGCTGGCAGTGTGTACAGAGCTGGGTATAATGAGCTATAGAAACACCAGGACGTGGTCTGTGCAGTGACTGGTAGTGTGCCCAGTGTACGTGCCAGCCTTATTATGAGGGGAGCTGGCAGTGTGTACAGAGCTGGGTATAATGAGCTATAGAAACACCAGGACGTGGTCTGTGCAGTGACTGGTAGTGTGCCCAGTGTACGTGCCAGCCTTATTATGAGGGGAGCTGGCAGTGTGTACAGAGCTGGGTATAATGAGCTATAGAAACACCAGGACGTGGTCTGTGCAGTGACTGGTAGTGTGCCCAGTGTACGTGCCAGCCTTATTATGAGGGGAGCTGGCAGTGTGTACAGAGCTGGGTATAATGAGCTATACAAACACCAGGACGTGGTCTGTGCAGTGACTGGTAGTGTGCCCAGTGTACGTGCCAGCCTTATTATGAGGGGAGCTGGCAGTGTGTACAGAGCTGGGTATAATGAGCTATACAAACACCAGGACATGGTCTGTGCAGTGACTGGTAGTGTGCCCAGTGCACGTGCCAGCCTTATTATGAGGGGAGCTGGCAGTGTGTACAGAGCTGGGTATAATGAGCTATAGAAACACCAGGACGTGGTCTGTGCAGTGACTGGTAGTGTGCCCAGTGTACGTGCCAGCCTTATTATGAGGGGAGTTGGCAGTGTGTACAGAGCTGGGTATAATGACCTATAGAAACACCAGGACGTGGTCTGTGCAGTGACTGGTAGTGTGCCCAGTGTACATGCCAGCCTTATTATGAGGGGAGCTGGCAGTGTGTACAGAGCTGGGTATTATGAGCTATAGAAACACCAGGACATGGTCTGTGCAGTGACTGGTAGTGTGCCCAGTGTACATGCCAGCCTTATTATGAGGGGAGCTGGCAGTGTGTACAGAGCTGGGTATAATGAGCTATAGAAACACCGGGACATGGTCTGTGCAGTGACTGGTAGTGTGCCCAGTGTACATGCCAGCCTTATTATGAGGGGAGCTGGCAGTGTGTACAGAGCTGGGTATAATGACCTATAGAAACACCAGGACGTGGTCTGTGCAGTGACTGGTAGTGTGCCCAGTGTACATGCCAGCCTTATTATGAGGGGAGCTGGCAGTGTGTACAGAGCTGGGTATAATGAGCTATAGAAACACCAGGACATGGTCTGTGCAGTGACTGGTAGTGTGCCCAGTGTACATGCCAGCCTTATTATGAGGGGAGCTGGCAGTGTGTACAGAGCTGGGTATAATGAGCTATACAAACACCAGGACGTGGTCTGTGCAGTGACTGGTAGTGTGCCCAGTGTACATGCCAGCCTTATTATGAGGGGAGCTGGCAGTGTGTACAGAGCTGGGTATAATGAGCTATACAAACACCAGGACATGGTCTGTGCAGTGACTGGTAGTGTGCCCAGTGCACGTGCCAGCCTTATTATGAGGGGAGCTGGCAGTGTGTACAGAGCTGGGTATAATGAGCTATAGAAACACCAGGACGTGGTCTGTGCAGTGACTGGTAGTGTGCCCAGTGTACGTGCCAGCCTTATTATGAGGGGAGTTGGCAGTGTGTACAGAGCTGGGTATAATGACCTATAGAAACACCAGGACGTGGTCTGTGCAGTGACTGGTAGTGTGCCCAGTGTACATGCCAGCCTTATTATGAGGGGAGCTGGCAGTGTGTACAGAGCTGGGTATTATGAGCTATAGAAACACCAGGACATGGTCTGTGCAGTGACTGGTAGTGTGCCCAGTGTACATGCCAGCCTTATTATGAGGGGAGCTGGCAGTGTGTACAGAGCTGGGTATAATGAGCTATAGAAACACCGGGACATGGTCTGTGCAGTGACTGGTAGTGTGCCCAGTGTACATGCCAGCCTTATTATGAGGGGAGCTGGCAGTGTGTACAGAGCTGGGTATAATGACCTATAGAAACACCAGGACGTGGTCTGTGCAGTGACTGGTAGTGTGCCCAGTGTACATGCCAGCCTTATTATGAGGGGAGCTGGCAGTGTGTACAGAGCTGGGTATAATGAGCTATAGAAACACCAGGACATGGTCTGTGCAGTGACTGGTAGTGTGCCCAGTGTACATGCCAGCCTTATTATGAGGGGAGCTGGCAGTGTGTACAGAGCTGGGTATAATGAGCTATACAAACACCAGGACGTGGTCTGTGCAGTGACTGGTAGTGTGCCCAGTGTACATGCCAGCCTTATTATGAGGGGAGCTGGCAGTGTGTACAGAGCTGGGTATAATGAGCTATAGAAACACCAGGACATGGTCTGTGCAGTGACTGGTAGTGTGCCCAGTGTACATGCCAGCCTTATTATGAAGGGAGCTGGCAGTGTGTACAGAGCTGGGTATAATGAGCTATAGAAACACCAGGACATGGTCTGTGCAGTGACTGGTAGTGTGCCCAGTGTACATGCCAGCCTTATTATGAGGGGAGCTGGCAGTGTGTACAGAGCTGGGTATAATGACCTATAGAAACACCAGGACGTGGTCTGTGCAGTGACTGGTAGTGTGCCCAGTGTACATGCCAGCCTTATTATGAGGGGAGCTGGCAGTGTGTACAGAGCTGGGTATAATGACCTATAGAAACACCGGGACATGGTCTGTGCAGTGACTGGTAGTGTGCCCAGTGTACATGCCAGCCTTATTATGAGGGGAGCTGGCAGTGTGTACAGAGCTGGGTATAATGACCTATAGAAACACTAGGACGTGGTCTGTGCAGTGACTGGTAGTGTGCCCAGTGTACATGCCAGCCTTATTATGAGGGGAGCTGGCAGTGTGTACAGAGCTGGGTATAATGAGCTATAGAAACACCAGGACGTGGTCTGTGCAGTGACTGGTAGTGTGCCCAGTGTACATGCCAGCCTTATTATGAGGGGAGCTGGCAGTGTGTACAGAGCTGGGTATAATGACCTATAGAAACACCAGGACGTGGTCTGTGCAGTGACTGGTAGTGTGCCCAGTGTACATGCCAGCCTTATTATGAGGGGAGCTGGCAGTGTGTACAGAGCTGGGTATAATGAGCTATAGAAACACCAGGACATGGTCTGTGCAGTGACTGGTAGTGTGCCCAGTGTACATGCCAGCCTTATTATGAAGGGAGCTGGCAGTGTGTACAGAGCTGGGTATAATGAGCTATAGAAACACCAGGACATGGTCTGTGCAGTGACTGGTAGTGTGCCCAGTGTACATGCCAGCCTTATTATGAGGGGAGCTGGCAGTGTGTACAGAGCTGGGTATAATGACCTATAGAAACACCAGGACGTGGTCTGTGCAGTGACTGGTAGTGTGCCCAGTGTACATGCCAGCCTTATTATGAGGGGAGCTGGCAGTGTGTACAGAGCTGGGTATAATGACCTATAGAAACACCGGGACATGGTCTGTGCAGTGACTGGTAGTGTGCCCAGTGTACATGCCAGCCTTATTATGAGGGGAGCTGGCAGTGTGTACAGAGCTGGGTATAATGACCTATAGAAACACTAGGACGTGGTCTGTGCAGTGACTGGTAGTGTGCCCAGTGTACATGCCAGCCTTATTATGAGGGGAGCTGGCAGTGTGTACAGAGCTGGGTATAATGAGCTATAGAAACACCAGGACGTGGTCTGTGCAGTGACTGGTAGTGTGCCCAGTGTACATGCCAGCCTTATTATGAGGGGAGCTGGCAGTGTGTACAGAGCTGGGTATAATGACCTATAGAAACACCAGGACGTGGTCTGTGCAGTGACTGGTAGTGTGCCCAGTGTACATGCCAGCCTTATTATGAGGGGAGCTGGCAGTGTGTACAGAGCTGGGTATAATGAGCTATAGAAACACCAGGACGTGGTCTGTGCAGTGACTGGTAGTGTGCCCAGTGTACGTGCCAGCCTTATTATGAGGGGAGCTGGCAGTGTGTACAGAGCTGGGTATAATGACCTATAGAAACACCAGGACGTGGTCTGTGCAGTGACTGGTAGTGTGCCCAGTGTACGTGCCAGCCTTATTATGAGGGGAGCTGGCAGTGTGTACAGAGCTGGGTATAATGACCTATAGAAACACCAGGACATGGTCTGTGCAGTGACTGGTAGTGTGCCCAGTGTACGTGCCAGCCTTATTATGAGGGGAGCTGGCAGTGTGTACAGAGCTGGGTATAATAACCTATAGAAACACCAGGACATGGTCTGTGCAGTGACTGGTAGTGTGCCCAGTGTACATGCCAGCCTTATTATGAGGGGAGCTGGCAGTGTGTACAGAGCTGGGTATAATGAGCTATAGAAACACCAGGACATGGTCTGTGCAGTGACTGGTAGTGTGCCCAGTGTACGTGCCAGCCTTATTATGAGGGGAGCTGGCAGTGTGTACAGAGCTGGGTATAATGACCTATAGAAACACCGGGACATGGTCTGTGCAGTGACTGGTAGTGTGCCCAGTGTACATGCCAGCCTTATTATGAGGGGAGCTGGCAGTGTGTACAGAGCTGGGTATAATGAGCTATAGAAACACCAGGACGTGGTCTGTGCAGTGACTGGTAGTGTGCCCAGTGTACATGCCAGCCTTATTATGAGGGGAGCTGGCAGTGTGTACAGAGCTGGGTATAATGACCTATAGAAACACCAGGACGTGGTCTGTGCAGTGACTGGTAGTGTGCCCAGTGTACATGCCAGCCTTATTATGAGGGGAGCTGGCAGTGTGTACAGAGCTGGGTATAATGACCTATAGAAACACCGGGACATGGTCTGTGCAGTGACTGGTAGTGTGCCCAGTGTACATGCCAGCCTTATTATGAGGGGAGCTGGCAGTGTGTACAGAGCTGGGTATAATGACCTATAGAAACACCAGGACGTGGTCTGTGCAGTGACTGGTAGTGTGCCCAGTGTACATGCCAGCCTTATTATGAGGGGAGCTGGCAGTGTGTACAGAGCTGGGTATAATGAGCTATAGAAACACCAGGACGTGGTCTGTGCAGTGACTGGTAGTGTGCCCAGTGTACATGCCAGCCTTATTATGAGGGGAGCTGGCAGTGTGTACAGAGCTGGGTATAATGACCTATAGAAACACCAGGACGTGGTCTGTGCAGTGACTGGTAGTGTGCCCAGTGTACATGCCAGCCTTATTATGAGGGGAGCTGGCAGTGTGTACAGAGCTGGGTATAATGAGCTATAGAAACACCAGGACATGGTCTGTGCAGTGACTGGTAGTGTGCCCAGTGTACATGCCAGCCTTATTATGAGGGGAGCTGGCAGTGTGTACAGAGCTGGGTATAATGAGCTATAGAAACACCAGGACATGGTCTGTGCAGTGACTGGTAGTGTGCCCAGTGTACATGCCAGCCTTATTATGAGGGGAGCTGGCAGTGTGTACAGAGCTGGGTATAATGACCTATAGAAACACCAGGACGTGGTCTGTGCAGTGACTGGTAGTGTGCCCAGTGTACATGCCAGCCTTATTATGAGGGGAGCTGGCAGTGTGTACAGAGCTGGGTATAATGACCTATAGAAACACCGGGACATGGTCTGTGCAGTGACTGGTAGTGTGCCCAGTGTACATGCCAGCCTTATTATGAGGGGAGCTGGCAGTGTGTACAGAGCTGGGTATAATGACCTATAGAAACACCAGGACGTGGTCTGTGCAGTGACTGGTAGTGTGCCCAGTGTACATGCCAGCCTTATTATGAGGGGAGCTGGCAGTGTGTACAGAGCTGGGTATAATGAGCTATAGAAACACCAGGACGTGGTCTGTGCAGTGACTGGTAGTGTGCCCAGTGTACATGCCAGCCTTATTATGAGGGGAGCTGGCAGTGTGTACAGAGCTGGGTATAATGACCTATAGAAACACCAGGACGTGGTCTGTGCAGTGACTGGTAGTGTGCCCAGTGTACGTGCCAGCCTTATTATGAGGGGAGCTGGCAGTGTGTACAGAGCTGGGTATAATGACCTATAGAAACACCAGGACGTGGTCTGTGCAGTGACTGGTAGTGTGCCCAGTGTACGTGCCAGCCTTATTATGAGGGGAGCTGGCAGTGTGTACAGAGCTGGGTATAATGACCTATAGAAACACCAGGACATGGTCTGTGCAGTGACTGGTAGTGTGCCCAGTGTACATGCCAGCCTTATTATGAGGGGAGCTGGCAGTGTGTACAGAGCTGGGTATAATGAGCTATAGAAACACCAGGACGTGGTCTGTGCAGTGACTGGTAGTGTGCCCAGTGTACATGCCAGCCTTATTATGAGGGGAGCTGGCAGTGTGTACAGAGCTGGGTATAATGACCTATAGAAACACCAGGACGTGGTCTGTGCAGTGACTGGTAGTGTGCCCAGTGTACGTGCCAGCCTTATTATGAGGGGAGCTGGCAGTGTGTACAGAGCTGGGTATAATGACCTATAGAAACACCAGGACGTGGTCTGTGCAGTGACTGGTAGTGTGCCCAGTGTACGTGCCAGCCTTATTATGAGGGGAGCTGGCAGTGTGTACAGAGCTGGGTATAATGACCTATAGAAACACCAGGACATGGTCTGTGCAGTGACTGGTAGTGTGCCCAGTGTACATGCCAGCCTTATTATGAGGGGAGCTGGCAGTGTGTACAGAGCTGGGTATAATGAGCTATAGAAACACCAGGACATGGTCTGTGCAGTGACTGGTAGTGTGCCCAGTGTACGTGCCAGCCTTATTATGAGGGGAGCTGGCAGTGTGTACAGAGCTGGGTATAATGACCTATAGAAACACCGGGACATGGTCTGTGCAGTGACTGGTAGTGTGCCCAGTGTACATGCCAGCCTTATTATGAGGGGAGCTGGCAGTGTGTACAGAGCTGGGTATAATGAGCTATAGAAACACCAGGACGTGGTCTGTGCAGTGACTGGTAGTGTGCCCAGTGTACATGCCAGCCTTATTATGAGGGGATCTGGCAGTGTGTACAGAGCTGGGTATAATGACCTATAGAAACACCAGGACGTGGTCTGTGCAGTGACTGGTAGTGTGCCCAGTGTACATGCCAGCCTTATTATGAGGGGAGCTGGCAGTGTGTACAGAGCTGGGTATAATGACCTATAGAAACACCGGGACATGGTCTGTGCAGTGACTGGTAGTGTGCCCAGTGTACATGCCAGCCTTATTATGAGGGGAGCTGGCAGTGTGTACAGAGCTGGGTATAATGACCTATAGAAACACCAGGACGTGGTCTGTGCAGTGACTGGTAGTGTGCCCAGTGTACATGCCAGCCTTATTATGAGGGGAGCTGGCAGTGTGTACAGAGCTGGGTATAATGAGCTATAGAAACACCAGGACGTGGTCTGTGCAGTGACTGGTAGTGTGCCCAGTGTACATGCCAGCCTTATTATGAGGGGAGCTGGCAGTGTGTACAGAGCTGGGTATAATGACCTATAGAAACACCAGGACGTGGTCTGTGCAGTGACTGGTAGTGTGCCCAGTGTACGTGCCAGCCTTATTATGAGGGGAGCTGGCAGTGTGTACAGAGCTGGGTATAATGAGCTATAGAAACACCAGGACATGGTCTGTGCAGTGACTGGTAGTGTGCCCAGTGTACATGCCAGCCTTATTATGAGGGGAGCTGGCAGTGTGTACAGAGCTGGGTATAATGAGCTATAGAAACACCAGGACATGGTCTGTGCAGTGACTGGTAGTGTGCCCAGTGTACATGCCAGCCTTATTATGAGGGGAGCTGGCAGTGTGTACAGAGCTGGGTATAATGACCTATAGAAACACCAGGACGTGGTCTGTGCAGTGACTGGTAGTGTGCCCAGTGTACATGCCAGCCTTATTATGAGGGGAGCTGGCAGTGTGTACAGAGCTGGGTATAATGACCTATAGAAACACCGGGACGTGGTCTGTGCAGTGACTGGTAGTGTGCCCAGTGTACATGCCAGCCTTATTATGAGGGGAGCTGGCAGTGTGTACAGAGCTGGGTATAATGACCTATAGAAACACCAGGACGTGGTCTGTGCAGTGACTGGTAGTGTGCCCAGTGTACATGCCAGCCTTATTATGAGGGGAGCTGGCAGTGTGTACAGAGCTGGGTATAATGACCTATAGAAACACCAGGACGTGGTCTGTGCAGTGACTGGTAGTGTGCCCAGTGTACATGCCAGCCTTATTATGAGGGGAGCTGGCAGTGTGTACAGAGCTGGGTATAATGACCTATAGAAACACCAGGACGTGGTCTGTGCAGTGACTGGTAGTGTGCCCAGTGTACATGCCAGCCTTATTATGAGGGGAGCTGGCAGTGTGTACAGAGCTGGGTATAATGACCTATAGAAACACCAGGACGTGGTCTGTGCAGTGACTGGTAGTGTGCCCAGTGTACATGCCAGCCTTATTATGAGGGGAGCTGGCAGTGTGTACAGAGCTGGGTATAATGACCTATAGAAACACCAGGACATGGTCTGTGCAGTGACTGGTAGTGTGCCCAGTGTACATGCCAGCCTTATTATGAGGGGAGCTGGCAGTGTGTACAGAGCTGGGTATAATGAGCTATAGAAACACCAGGACATGGTCTGTGCAGTGACTGGTAGTGTGCCCAGTGTACATACCAGCCTTATTATGAGGGGAGCTGGCAGTGTGTACAGAGCTGGGTATAATGAGCTATAGAAACACCAGGACGTTGTCTGTGCAGTGACTGGTAGTGTGCCCAGTGTACATGCCAGCCTTATTATGAGGGGAGCTGGCAGTGTGTACAGAGCTGGGTATAATGCCCTATAGAAACACCAGGACATGGTCTGTGCAGTGACTGGTAGTGTGCCCAGTGTACATGCCAGCCTTATTATGAGGGGAGCTGGCAGTGTGTACAGAGCTGGGTATAATGCCCTATAGAAACACCAGGACATGGTCTGTGCAGTGACTGGTAGTGTGCCCAGTGTACATGCCAGCCTTATTATGAGGGGAGCTGGCAGTGTGTACAGAGCTGGGTATAATGACCTATAGAAACACCAGGACGTTGTCTGTGCAGTGACTGGTAGTGTGCCCAGTGTACATGCCAGCCTTATTATGAGGGGAGCTGGCAGTGTGTACAGAGCTGGGTATAATGAGCTATAGAAACACCAGGACATGGTCTGTGCAGTGACTGGTAGTGTGCCCAGTGTACATGCCAGCCTTATTATGAGGGGAGCTGGCAGTGTGTACAGAGCTGGGTATAATGAGCTATAGAAACACCAGGACATGGTCTGTGCAGTGACTGGTAGTGTGCCCAGTGTACATGCCAGCCTTATTATGAGGGGAGCTGGCAGTGTGTACAGAGCTGGGTATAATGAGCTATAGAAACACCAGGACGTGGTCTGTGCAGAGACTGGTAGTGTGCCCAGTGTACGTGCCAGCCTTATTATGAGGGGAGCTGGCAGTGTGTACAGAGCTGGGTATAATGCCCTATAGAAACACCAGGACATGGTCTGTGCAGTGACTGGTAGTGTGCCCAGTGTACATGCCAGCCTTATTATGAGGGGAGCTGGCAGTGTGTACAGAGCTGGGTATAATGACCTATAGAAACACCAGGACGTTGTCTGTGCAGTGACTGGTAGTGTGCCCAGTGTACATGCCAGCCTTATTATGAGGGGAGCTGGCAGTGTGTACAGAGCTGGGTATAATGAGCTATAGAAACACCAGGACATGGTCTGTGCAGTGACTGGTAGTGTGCCCAGTGTACATGCCAGCCTTATTATGAGGGGAGCTGGCAGTGTGTACAGAGCTGGGTATAATGAGCTATAGAAACACCAGGACATGGTCTGTGCAGTGACTGGTAGTGTGCCCAGTGTACATGCCAGCCTTATTATGAGGGGAGCTGGCAGTGTGTACAGAGCTGGGTATAATGAGCTATAGAAACACCAGGACGTGGTCTGTGCAGAGACTGGTAGTGTGCCCAGTGTACGTGCCAGCCTTATTATGAGGGGAGCTGGCAGTGTGTACAGAGCTGGGTATAATGAGCTATAGAAACACCAGGACGTGGTCTGTGCAGTGACTGGTAGTGTGCCCAGTGTACATGCCAGCCTTATTATGAGGGGAGCTGGCAGTGTGTACAGAGCTGGGTATAATGACCTATAGAAACACCAGGACGTTGTCTGTGCAGTGACTGGTAGTGTGCCCAGTGTACATGCCAGCCTTATTATGAGGGGAGCTGGCAGTGTGTACAGAGCTGGGTATAATGAGCTATAGAAACACCAGGACATGGTCTGTGCAGTGACTGGTAGTGTGCCCAGTGTACATGCCAGCCTTATTATGAGGGGAGCTGGCAGTGTGTACAGAGCTGGGTATAATGAGCTATAGAAACACCAGGACATGGTCTGTGCAGTGACTGGTAGTGTGCCCAGTGTACATGCCAGCCTTATTATGAGGGGAGCTGGCAGTGTGTACAGAGCTGGGTATAATGACCTATAGAAACACCAGGACGTGGTCTGTGCAGTGACTGGTAGTGTGCCCAGTGTACGTGCCAGCCTTATTATGAGGGGAGCTGGCAGTGTGTACAGAGCTGGGTATAATGAGCTATAGAAACACCAGGACGTGGTCTGTGCAGTGACTGGTAGTGTGCCCAGTGTACGTGCCAGCCTTATTATGAGGGGAGCTGGCAGTGTGTACAGAGCTGGGTATAATGAGCTATAGAAACACCGGGACATGGTCTGTGCAGCGACTGGTAGTGTGACTGGAGCTTGACTGCCTGATGTAGTTCCATGGGGCTGTAACGCTCGGGGCCTTCCAGAATAACCTCCAGCTCCTGTTGCTGTGCATGTGTCTAGCTGAACTGTCAGAAACAGACTACATGAGGGTGGCAGTGTTATGAAGGCCTCACACCCTATAGGGAAACAGTTGCCCACAGCCTGGCACTGAGCAGTTGGATAGGCATTCACCAGAGAACACCAGAATGGGCAGGGCCTCTGTTGGTACCATCTTCCCTTCACAGATTCTCAGGTTCACACTGGGCATGTGAAAGAGCCTGGAGATGCAGTGGTGAATGCTGTGCTCGGTGCAACGTTATCCAGCATGACTAGTCTGCAGGGCTGTGGAGTCGGTATAAAATGGACCGACTCCGACTCCTAAAATATATAATGCATTGGGTACAGTAGTTCAATGCAGTTTGTGGGGAATATTTTTTCATAAGAATTTGGGAAAGTTATGAAATGTCCTATAAATGTCTGTCCTATTCCTGATCTAACGGTCTAGACTTTTAGCTGAGATGAATCTGTGCTACAATTAATTTTTCTCCTAAACATGAGCCATGTATGAGGGAGTCTGAGTCGTGGAAATTCAGGAGTCTGAGTCTGAGGTTTGGCTTACTGACTCCACAGCCCTGCTAGTCTGGTGATGGGTCTGTGATGGTGTACAGTGGCATGTTATTGGAGGGTCTCAAAAACCTCCTGTTGATAGCTACTGTAACTTTATCCCAGCTGCTGTTACTGGGTGAAATTCTCAGATACCTGGTTAAACCTTACACTGGAGCAATAGGCCCCTAGTTCCTCCTGTCAATACCCGGCCCAATACGGTCAGTGTGTGTAAGCAGTTCCTAGATGACTATGTTTATTGATGCCGTTGACTGGTCTTCCCATTCCCCAGACCTGAATCCAGTTGAGAACCTTTGGGATTTTATGTTTCAGTGCATCCAATGCTGCCAAGTAATGCTACAGACTGATCAGGAGTTCACTGATACCCTGATCCAGGTCCTGCAAGGAGGTCCCCAAGACACTGTCCATCGTCACATCAAGAATATGCTCAGATGTTGTCAGGAGTGCGTTCAGGCCATACTCCAGTATCATGAAATTCACAAATTATATTCAGTATCTTACTTCCATTTGCTGGGGGATTTAGAATCCCAGCCCTTAATTGGTTTGAGATTTTGGTTTTTATGTTGATACGTAATTTTCTCAACTAGTTACAACATATTTATCAGTAAAGATTTTCACCTTTAAATCATTTGTAATTTGTATGTTTCCTTAATGTTTTTGAGAAGTGTACTTGTATCTTTGGAGGCCCCTGTGGTTGTCATTGCCAAACTGATACGAGCGCTGCCCCGTGGTCCGCGTTCATAGCAGATGAGCATTTTTGTTACACGTAGCTGGGCTGAAGCCCTGCTATGTGTAACACTGGCGATCTGAAGATCACAACTTCAAGTCTCCTAAGGAAGACAGTAAAAAAAAATATATATATATATAAAAGTACAATTCGCCCCCATTTTTGCCCCATTCAAAATAAAACAATAAAAAAATAATCACACATATTTGGTATCGCTGCTTTCAGAAATACCCGATCTATCAATATATAAAAGAAGAATTATTCTGAACGGCGTAACTAGAAAAAAATCAAAATGACAGGATTCTTTTTTTTGGTCTCCACTACATTGCAATAAAATGAAATAATGGGTGATCAAAATATTGTATCTATCCCAAAATGGTATCAATAAAAACATCAGCTCGGCACGCAAAAAAATAAGCCCTCACCTGACACCCGGATCCCGAAAAATGGTGACGCTAGGGGTCTCAGAAAATGGCGACATTGCTTTTTTTTTTTTTGACAATCTTTGGATTTTTTTTCACCCCGTAACGGGGTTGTCCACCACTATTAATATTTGGCCATTCTATTTTTATGTTGAAAATAAGTATCTTTGTAAATACCTGGCTTTGCAGTTACTGCCTGTGAGCGGCGCTATCCTTGGCCGCTCACAGGCATCATGTGACCCCCGGCTGCAGCCGGCTCTGACATCCGCTTACTTCTGCGTTACACGGTGAGTGATGGGCTGTGGGCAGGGTTTCCCACCCACAACCCGGCAGCCATCGCGGGGACCCCAGTACTGAGTCACGCCTCACTTGACGTGACATTAGCCGGGGGTCATGTGATGCCTGTGAGTGTCCAGTGATAGCGCCGCTCACAGGCAGTAATTTCAAAGCAAGGTATTTACAAAGAAACTTATTTTCAACATAAAAATAGAATGGCCAAATATTAAAAGTAGTGGACAACCCATTTAAATAAAAAAGAACCTATACATGTTTGGTATCTATAAACTCGTAATGAGCTGGAGAATCATAATGGCAGGTCAGTTTTAGCATTTAGTGAACGTCAAAAGTACAATGTGTCCCGAAAAAACAAGCTCTCACATGGCCATATTGATGGAAAAATAAAAAAGTTATGGCTCTGGGAAGAAAGGGAGCAAAAAACAAAAACTCAAAAACGGAAAATCCCAAGGTGGTGAAGGGGTTTTTGAAACTTATAACATTCTCACTCCATTTTCATCCAGTTTTGGCAAAGTGGGCGGGGCTGTGGCAGGACAGGGGCATGGCAATCCCACTTGTCAAATAGACGACAGCATTCCTTACACCGCAATGACCGGACGTTGCTGTGACCGGACGTTGCTCTGACCTGACGTGTGTCTCGAGCAGAGGTCCTTCACGCAGCCCATCCTACTGTTTGTCATCTGAAATCTAGGATCGGTGCACAGGCATATAGATATTAGCTGCCATATTAAAAATCCAGAGAGACTGCACCAGATAAAGTATACCTTTTTACTAAATAAAGGTATTTAGATTTTTTTTTTTATATTTAAATGTATATCATTTATTTTATAATTCTCGGAGAACCCTTTTAAGAGGCTTGCACCTCTTGATGAATTAGGAGTGTTTGGCTGCAGCACACCACCTCATCAAGACCGGCATGAGCAGTGGCGTAACTAGAGTCTGATGGGCCCCGGTGCAAGTTTTAAGATAATGCACCTCCATATTAGTATAATGCACAGCCCATGACCTCCATATACTGTGGCATGTAAAAGTTTGGGCACCCCTGGTGAAAATTACTGTTATTGTGAAGCAAGTTGAAGATGAAATGATCTCTAAAAGGCCTAAAGTTAAATATGACACATTTCCTTTGTATTTTAGGCCAAAAAAATAATGTTTTTTTATCTTTTACATTTTAAAAATTACAAAAAGGAAAATGGGCCTATGCAAAAGTTTGGACACCTTGCATGAGTAGTACCCCCTTTTGCAATTATCACAGCTTGTAAACTCTTTTTGTAGCTAGTCAAAATTCTTTCAATTCCTGTTTGAGGGATTTTCATCCATTCTTACTTGGAAAATTCATCCAGTTCTGTGAGATTTCTGTGTCGTCTTGCATGCGTTGCTATTTTGAGGTCTAGCCACTGATTTTTAATGATGTTCAGATCAGGTGACTGTGAGGGCCATTGTAAAACCTTCAGCTTGTGCCTTTTGAGGTAGTCTATTGTGGATTTTGACGTGTGTTTAGGATCATTATCCATTTGTAGAAGTCATCCTCTTTTCAACATCAGATTTTTTACTGATGGTGTTACATTTGTATCAAGAATTTGTTGAAATTTCATTGAGACCATTCTTCTGTCTACCCGTGAAATTTTCCTCGTGCCATTGGCTGCAACATAACCCCAAAGCATGATTGATCTACCCCCATGCTTAATGGTTGGCTGGTTGTTCTTTTCCTGAAATTCTGTGCCCTTTTTTCTCCACACATACCTTTTGATCATTGTGGCCAGAGAATTCTATTTTAACCTCATCGGTCCCCAGGACTTGTTTTCAAAATGCAAGAGACTTGTTTAGATGTTCTTTTACATACTTCTCACGCTGAATTTTACGGTAGGAGAGGTTTTCTTCTGATGACTCTTCCATGAAGGCCATATTTGTCTCTGAACAGTAGAACAATGTACCATGACTCCAGAGTCTGCTAAATCTTTCTGAAGGTCTTTTGCTGTCAAGCGGTAGTTCTGATTTGCGCCTCTAGCAATCCTACAAGCAATCCTCACTGAAATTTTGCTTGGTCTTCTAGACATTATCTTGACCTCCACTGTACCTGTTAACTGCCATTTCTCGATTACATTTTGAAATGAGGAAAGGGCAACTTGAAAACGCTTTGCTATCTTCTTATAGCCGTCTACTGCTTTGTACTGGCCTATCCTAACGATGATGGTGAACAACACATAACCCTAAGGCTATGTGCACACGATGCAGAATTGAAGCAGAAAATTTCCGTAGCGTTTCTGCATGTTCTTGGCAGTAAAAACGCTTGTGGATTTTACACGCGTTTTTCAAGCGTTTTTGCAGCGTTTTTACATGCGGATTTGACTTGCGTTTTTCAAATGCATTGTGACCTCAAATCTGCATGCGGAAACGCACAAATAATGGTCATGCTGCGGATTTTTCCGCAAGGAAAATCCGCTGCGGAAAACTCCGCAGTATGTGCACAGAACATGCAGATTTTCACTGGGGATCATGGAGCACGGATTACCAAACGTTTTTCAAGCGTTTACGCTGTGGAAATTCCGCTTGAAAAACGCATAGTGGGCACGCAGCCTAACAGGCTAATTAAGGTCTGAAACCTTGGTCAAAGTTATCTGAGCACACAAATCTCCAAGGGTGCCCAAACTTTTCCATCGGCCCATTTTCCTTTTTGTAATTTTTAAAATGAATAAAAAGAGAGCCTTTTATTTTGCCTAAAATACAAAGGAAATGTGTCATCTTTAACTTTAGGCCTTTTAGAAATCATTTCATCTTCAACTTGCTTAACTGTTAACAATAACCGTAATTTTGACCAGGGGTGCCAAAACTTTTACATGCCACTGTAGTATACTGGACTTTCCATAATCCTTCATATAGTATAATGCACTTCCCATATTAGTATAATTCATAGCCCATATCCCCCATATGGTATAATGCACAGCCCATAGTCCCCCATATGGTATAATGCACAGCCCATAGTCCCCCATATGGTATAATGCACAGCCCATAGTCCCTCATATGGTATAATGCACAGCCCATAGTCCCTCATATGGTATAATGCACAGCCCATAGTCCCTCATATGGTATAATGCACAGCCCATAGTCCCTCATATGGTATAATGCACAGCGCATAGTCCCTCATATGGTATAATGCA
Organism: Phyllobates terribilis; assembly: GCF_046119375.1. Lineage (NCBI taxonomy): Eukaryota > Metazoa > Chordata > Amphibia > Anura > Dendrobatidae > Phyllobates > Phyllobates terribilis. The sequence continues at coordinate 431,070,109 of NW_027362762.1, forward strand.
CAGCCCATAGTCCCTCATATGGTATAATGCACAGCCCATAGTCCCTCATATGGTATAATGCACAGCCCATAGTCCCTCATATGGTATAATGCACAGCCCATAGTCCCTCATATGGTATAATGCACAGCCCATAGTCCCTCATATGGTATAATGCACAGCCCATAGTCCCTCATATGGTATAATGCACAGCCCATAGTCCCCCATATGGTATAATGCACAGCCCATAGTCCCCCATATGGTATAATGCACAGCCCATAGTCCCCCATATGGTATAATGCACAGCCCATAGTCCCCCATATGGTATAATGCACAGCCCATAGTCCCCCATATGGTATAATGCACAGCCCGTAGTCCCCCCCCCCCCCATATGGTATAATGCACAGCCTGTAGTTCCCCCCATATGGTATAATGCACAGCCCGTAGTTTCCCCCCCATATGGTATAATGCACAGCCTGTAGTCCCCCCATATGGTACGAGGGTCAGTCAATAAGTAATGCCTCCTATTTTATTTCTCCTTTTAATTGGCAAGAAATTCAAATGCAATTACATAGGTTGAAAACCACAACATTAACGATTAATTTGTCACTTTTCAATATAATCTCCATCCATTTCCACAGTCTTGGTCCACCGTTTAACAAGGGCATGTATTCCAGCATGGTGAAAAGCATTCTTGGGACCCACCGTGCACAAACTTTTCTGTATCCCATTTGTCCAATAATTTTCATCACACTGCCTTTACTGAGGCAGATAATGCCACACAATTCATCTGCAGTCACCCGGCGGTCACCACGAATGATGTCATCGACTCACTGAATGTTGCTTGGAGTCACTGCGGTTACTAGCCTGCCACTCCGCATTTTGTCAGCCAACGGTGATGGCCCTTCAGCTGTGTTACAGCGACGAACCCATCGTCTAACAGTACTGACATCCACTGTTGCATCACCGGACACATTTTTCAGTCTCTCATGAATTCGAATGGGCGTTTCACCTTCTGCATGCAAGAATTCAATCACAGAACGTTGTCTAATACGAACATCGATGTCAGCCATTTTGCAAACGGATACAGTCCTGCCACCTGTTGGTGCAGGAAGTTGCAATTGCTGTGGATTGGAGAAGGTTTGAGGAATTGTGCCAAATTCGAATATTTAACATAACTACCTTATTTAAGGAGAAAAAAAATAGGAGGCATTACTTATTGACTGACCCTCATATAATGCACAGCCCGTAGTCCCCCCATATGGTATAATGCACAGCCCGTAGGCCCCCCCCATATGGTATAATGCACAGTCCGTAGGCCCCCCATTTGGTATATTGCACAGCCCGTAGTGCCCCCATATGGTATATTGCACAGCCCGTAGTGCCCCCATATGGTATATTGCACAGCCCGTAGTTCCCCCATATGGTATATTGCACAGCCCGTAGTTCCCCCATATGGTATATTGCACAGCCTGTAGTTCCCCCATATGGTATATTGCACAGCCTGTAGTTCCCCCATATGGTATATTGCACAGCCTGTAGTTCCACCATATGGTATATTGCACAGCCCGTAGTTCCCTAGTTCCCCCATATGGTATATTGCACAGCCCGTAGTTCCCCCATATGGTATAATGCACAGCCCGTAGTTCCCCCATATGGTATAATGCACAGCCCGTAGTTCCCCCCCCATATGGTATAATGCACATCCCGTAGTCCCCCCACCCATATGGTATAATGCACATCCCGTAGTCCCCCCCCCCCATATGGTATAATGCACATCCCGTAGTCCCCCCCCCCCCCCCCATATGGTATAATGCACATCCCGTAGTTCCCCCCCCATATGGTATAATGCACAGCCTGTAGTCGTCGTCCCCATATGGTATAATGCACAGCCCGTAGTCCCCCCCCCCCCCCCATATGGTATAATGCACAGCCCGTAGTCCCCCCATATGGTACAGTATATTGCCCAGCCCATAGTCCCCCCAAATGGTATAATTCACAGCCCCTATCTAACTTCAGTGTGCAAGTGTCTAGAGAGCATGACATCACTGCCATGCGCCCCCAGTCACCTTTACGCCGACATTGGCCAGCAGTGTGTATTGCCGTGCATGGACCCGATGGGTCTGTGCGCTGCAATACATTTCAATTGGTAGTGTCTGAGGTCGCTCATCCAGTTGAATGATTCTGCTGACATCGGCGGGCCACCGCCCACACGGGCCCAGTCGTGACCTCTGTGGCCACAGCCTTTACGCCCCTGAACATGAACAATGCTAATCTTGATTAATTGGGGCCTCTGTCTCTTGCACTGCCATGTAATGGGGTTGCGTTATCAGAGACTGTTATTTGCAAATTAGAATCTGGCTAATCTACGCTCTGCTCACAATTGTGTTGGGGTCTTGAATGCAGATATGAAGAGCGGTTAAAGTATAACTCAATATTTAATATATTTTTTTATGTATTGCAGCCCCTTGAAAGCCCTGCAGAAATGCTCATCTCATGCATTAGCTCCCATGAATCAGTATATGACTTCCCATACAGCCTGTACACAGCTGTGTGCCTGCTCATGCATGAGCTGCCATGTACCGGTATATGACTTCCTATACAGCCTGTACATAGCTGTATGCCTGCTCATGCATGAGCTCCCATGTACCAGTATATGACTTCCCATACAGCCTGTACACAGCTGTGTGCCTGCTCATGCATGAGCTCCCATGTACCAGTGTATGACTTCCCATACAGCCTGTACACAGCTGTGTGCCTGCTCATGCATGAGCTCCCATGTACCAGTGTATGACTTCCCATACAGCCTGTACACAGCTGTGTGCCTGCTCATGCATGAGCTCCCATGTACCAGTATATGACTTCCTATACAGCCTGTACATAGCTGTATGCCTGCTCATGCATGAGCTCCCATGTACCAGTATATGACTTCCCATACAGCCTGTACACAGCTGTGTGCCTGCTCATGCATGAGCTCCCATGTACCAGTGTATGACTTCCCATACAGCCTGTACACAGCTGTGTGCCTGCTCATGCATGAGCTCCCATGTACCAGTATATGACTTCCCATACAGCCTGTACACAGCTGTGTGCCTACTCATGCATGAGCTCCCATGTACCAGTATATGACTTCCTAGACAGCCTGTACACAGGCCACCTCTGCCAGGAAAGAAGACCTTTTTATGATTACTTATCTTTTTCATAGCTTCTGTCTTTTCATCAGGTCACCATCCATCTAAAAATGTATGCAGCTGGCTTCTTTATAAGAAATGTCAGGGCTGAAGCCCTCAGTGAACCATGCTATATGAAAGCCATATAACACAAGCTGGTATGACACTTACATGTAGTGGTATTGGGCCGGCTGTCTACTTGTTTTGTGGTTGTAGGCTGGAATTTTTCCCACATTTTAGGTGGAAACGTTTGATTTATATAACGTATCGTTTTAAATGGAATTTGTCACCAGGGCAGACTGTCATTTAAGCCCCAAATGTAGTTACTGAGTAAGAAAGAAAGGCATTGCCAGCTTTGGTGATAGGCAGCAGGGCTGTGGAGTTGGAGTCTGTGTCCATTTTGGTGGAGTCGGTAAAGAATGGATTGACTCCTAAAACATATAATAAATTGGGTACAGTAGTTCAATGCAGTTTGTGGGGAATATTTTTTCATAAGAATTTCGGAAAGTTATAAAATGTCCTATAAATGTCTGTCCTATTCCTGATCTAAGGGTCTAGACTTTTAGCTGAGATGAATCGGTGCTGCAGTTTATGTACATAAGTAGTGAAGCTCCTCCTCTACAGATTAGGGGGGAAAAAAGCAAACACACAGAAAAGGAATGCCTTCCCTCATCTCAGAACTGCTGGAGTGAACAGGAAAACAGGATTAAGAACAAAAAATAACAGGTTCTTGCTATTGTAACTGATAATTATTCAAACATGATAAGTACAATTTGTTACGGGTCCGGGTGGTGGAACCTCTGTGCCGAGGTGCAAGGAGGAACCCAGAGGGGCGTGACTAAGTATCCACCCGAACCGACCCTGGTCGTACGGCAGCTAACGACACCGTGACCAGGGAGGATCCAGGCTGAGGGACCAGGTGCAGGCGGATGCTCCCATGTGAGCGGACAGATAGCCAAGGCAGGTAACAGGTGAGCGCTCCAGGTGAGCAGGCTGGCAGGCTCGGCAGGTAACGGACAGATAACAGGCTGGCAGGCAGGACGAGAAGTCAGGCTAGCAGCGGGACCTGAGGGCTGAAGCACAGATCAGACACAGTGCAAACAACTTTGCTCGGGCACCTCCATTTTGGAGGAGGTGCCTTATATATGGGAGGTCCTCCGGCAATTGGCCGGGGACTCTTTAGGACGGCGCGCGCGGTCCCTTTAAGAGAGGGGGAGCGCGCACTAAGCACACAGCCGGGGAAGGAGCGCGTGCCGGAAGCAGCAGGGAGAGAAGCGCTGGAGGACGCCGCGCCAGGAGCGGGGAGGTGAGAGGGACGGCGTCTCTGCCTAGCAAGGGGCAGAGACGCCGATGCTACACAATTAAACTGATGAATGAGGATAATGAAGGTGAACAGCAGCTAGAAGAACATTTCAGATTCAGCATGTTGGAGATGGAAGGCCACAGCCCTGTTCTCATAACGGAGGAAGAAACAGATATTACTACAGAAGAACAGCAAAATGATTCTTCACAATTAGATGATCTTGTTGAAGCTGCTTCACACCTCTCTCCTATTCATCACATGCGCTGTGTTGTGCACACGCTGCAACTGGCAATAAGAGATAGTCTGCAAGAGGGATATGCTGCAACTCTGATTAGTAAAGTGAGAAAATTGGCTATTGCTGCCAGAACCCCTAAAATTGATTCCATCTTGAAGAGGCGTGCTGGAAAAGGGGCAATTGTGGAATTACAAAATTTTTCACTTGCTCTCAAAGAAGTAGAAGAGTTCAATTATTCATCAAAACTGACTGTGCACGAGGCAATTCCTTTATACCCGGAAATTGTTAGAGATGTTGCCCATGTGGTTACTGCTTTGCCACCAACCCAAGTTAGTGTAGAGAGGTTGTTCTCTAGCCTTAAAATAATTAGGTCAGATTTGAGGTCATTTATGAAGGAGGATCTGATGGAGGCGATACTATTTCTCAGAAGAAATTCATAGACTGCACAAATGTTATTCAGTATGTTTTTGTTCAAAACTGTTTTTTCCCACTTACTGCATAGTGCATAATAAATTGTAAATATGCAAAAGTTTTTTTGTTCTAAAGTTGTATTCCAATAAATATATTTATGTTCTATCTAAATAGCTTGATTATTGTATCATAATAATGATATAAAGCCTGATGTTACTATCTTACTACAGTAAATTTATCACTTAAACACGAGCCATGTATGAGGGAGTCGATGTCATGGAAATTGAGAAGTCGGAGGTTTGGCCCTGATAGGCAGTGCCCCTTCATGCATTGGTTCTGGAGATCTTGCCAGCACCGCTTCAGCCCTGGCCAACTGTATTTGCACCAACTGTGAGATTTTGTGATTACACTTCCAAGTGTACCCAGCAAACATGACACATGTACCAAAGTTTGCAGCCTCTAGATCTAGAACAGAGGTGCCCACGCTGTGGCTTATGACTATTGACTTCGGCAGATGAGTGACAGTTGCCTGTAGAGTTGCTTTTAAAAATCACTGTAGGAGAAGGAACCATGAAAAGGCTTTAGTGGCACTGTGGCTCCTTCCTCCATGCTGGTGACGTCACCCTACTCTGCGGTGCCTCCTCTTTCTATGATGTTTGCTCTGCTGGTTCCTCTCACTCCTGCGGCTCCTCTTCCTCTGAAACCATGTCCTAGCTATGTGCCCCCACTTGGTGTAGTTACTCATGAATCAGTACACAATGTTCCCAAAGTGCGAGACCAAGAATAAAAGGCCGTAAATGTCTACAGGGTCTAAGGTACAAGTGGTACATTGTAATGGAGTAGATGATATGCACACACTGTTATCTTGGTGCGCTGTATTAAGATAACAGTGGGTGCATGTCATGTTCATTTTGATAAAACTTTGACTATGAATTACATAGTTTTTTTCTAATCCTGGAAATTTAAGGCCGCTTTCAGACGAGAGTACCGTATTTCATGCTCCCTATACCATAATGCACGGGGTGGTGATTACACAGGTCTACTAAAAAAAAAAAAAAATTCAGGTGATAGTTTTTTGAATGGATTTAGGATATTTTGAGGGTGCTGAGTGCAAAAGTCCTATTACTTCTGCTGAATTGGTTCTAGTTTTTGAGAGAATTCATCCATGAAAATAATGCATTCCCCCAATGCGACTCGTGTGATAACAAATGCAATAGCTTTTGGTCTTTTGACTCTTTAACAGTGTCTTAGGTAATGAAATATCCCATAGAATTATTTTGTATTTCAATTTATAGGCTTACAATGCTATAAAAGCGACTTTTTAAAGCCAGAATTCTACTGTAATGAATTAACTATTAAATATCTCAGAAACTAGAGCCAATTTGGCAAAACCAAAGTCATATTCTTAATTAGCACCATAAACTTAATATAAAACCGTTCAGACATCGTTGGCACCAAAACCACTGTATGCCAGTGTTATCCTTCCCCAAACAAACAGCCTCATATTTGCCTATGAGGCTGTTAATACGGGTCAGGAAGACCCACAGACCGTCCATGTATGGAGATCCACATAAGGATCATGAGATACGATCATCTGATAGCATCCCAAGACCGGGGCAATACAGTGAGATAGGGGGTGATACATGACATGCAGCCAACGATTGCACTATGCCGCTGCTATATACTGTAATATGTGAATGCTGTCTTGTTGCGACACTCAAATCATAGAAATTCCTAATGATTTTCTCTTCTTATGCAAATTGCATGTCATAGTAGTAACTTGTGGGTGGCATTGCAACCTTCTTGAAAGGGAATCTGTTAGCAGGTTTTTGCTGAAGGGCAGACAGAGACCCTGATTCCAACGATGTCACTTACTGAGCTGTACATTTCTGGTCCATAAATTCACTGTTTTGTCAGCAGGAGATTATTACTACAGGATTAGGTGTCTTGTGCCTCCTAGTCAACTGCTCTGTGTTACCCTGCCTCAACCACGGATTAGCAACTTTCTGCTTATGTACAGTGTACACAGAAAGCTGCCAATCATTGGTTGGGTGGTGTTGTATAGAGCTCAGTATTCAGAGCACTGCTAGATCTGCAGAGAAAACAGTAATTGTATCAAAATGACAGCATGCAGATCAGCAAGTGACACATCGCTGGAATCGTGGTCTCAGCCCCTACATTATGCTGCTCTCAGATTACATAGCAAAAACCTTGGGGACAGATTCCCTTTAACATACATTGTATTGTGTTTAGTATCTGCATAGTAAGATGTATATAGAAAGTGGCTCTCAAAGTAAGAAGGGTCGTGCATTGGTCTATATGATATCTCCATTGTGCTGACATTAGGTAACTGATTGCTTTGCTATTAATCTGTTATATTATATTAGAACCTATTGGTTTTTGGACATAAACAAGTATACCTGTTAATGTATAGATGTTCTTGAATGGTTAAAAAGTAATTTCTTTTTCATTTGTAGGTATTTCCAAGCCAGGACCCATTGGATCGTTCAGACTTCAATGCTGTAGAATATATTAACACTCTGTTTCCAACTGAACAGGTAAGTCTGATTAGCCATTGTAAAGATAATGAAGTATGGCAGTGCAAGTACTGGGCGCCAGTTGCATTAGAGCAGATGTGCTGTGTTTAAGGGGCGGTCCAGTACCTAATATGTTTTTTTTAAATATTTATCTTTACACCCTAACCACTTTTGTAATTAGCGGTATTATAAAATGCCCTACAATTCTCCATATCCTGCTTATACCAAAATGTGTAGTTTGTTTTTTTTACTGTACTTCCCGAGAAGTCTTAAGCAGGACGTCACAGGAGGCTGGGCCTGCACTTTTCTGCAGAGTCTATTATTGCCCCTCCTGGAACAGGACTTCATCAGGGGAGGACCGTTTCTTACATCATCACCCTCTAAAGATGTCCTGGATCCTGGGTGATAGACACTGTGGGAGAGGTGAGTACAGCGCCGGCACTCTGCTTCTATCGCCTCCCACGCGTCTTCTAACTAAAGCAAATCATCATCGAGGGGCAGAGATAGAAGCAGTGAGAGACACCAGTGCCACCCCACAGCTTATTATCAAGACTACAAGTCCATCAGTGATGGCTACATTAACTCTTGAGAGGATAATTACTACATCAGCAGGAGAGTCCTCAATACATGTAAATAAAACCTAACTTATAATGGAAATATATATGATTTCCCAGAAGGTACTTTTTTATTTAAGTATATACACAGAAATCGACAGTCAATAAAACATAGTCATACAATAGTAAAGTGCTCAGTGCAACCAGTGCAAATAAAAAGATCTTATCTCACCAAGTTCTTGAAGCCAAATCACCTACAGATGCCATAGTACAGAGCCTGTTGGATACATAAGTGACCTACTATCCCCTGTTGTGCCCTGTATGGCTCCCGTCCTAACAAGGGCAGTACCCAGCACTCTGCACTCTTCATGCTATGGTCTCATTGCCACTGCAACCCCTTTGATTTGGATCTTCCTGTCTTTGCAAGTACACTCCCCCCATGAGGCCTTGCTATTGTCGTAGAACCGCATTGGAAGGGATTTCTTTTGGGAGGACCTTTTACCCAACTCTAGGTGACACACTTGGTTACTGCCCTTGTTAGGGTGGGAGCCATACAGGGCACGACAGGGGATAGTAGGTCACTTATCTATCTAGCGGGCTCTATTCTCCGGCATCTGTCAGTTATCTGGCTTCAAGAACTTGGTAAGATAAAACCTTTTTATTTGCACTGAGCACTCTATTGTATCACTGTTTTATTGACTGCTAATTTCTGTGTGTATACTTACATAGGGTATCCTGAGAGGTGCCTTTTTATTTATTTCCATTAGAAGTTAGGCTTTATTTACATGAATTGATCACCCCACAGCTTCTAGCACCGCTCTCAAACGAATCGCCATCAGGGGGTGGCACTGATGTCACTTACACAGCTTCTATTACCTACCCTGGATGGTGATTCGATTGATGGTGGTGCAGGATCAGTAACCTCTATCTCTGCCCGTTGATGAGATCTTTTTTCACAGAAGATGCGGTGGCGATAGAAGCAGAGTACCAGTGCTGCACTCACCTCTCCCACAGCTTCTATCAGCATGGATCCAGGACATCGTCAAAGGACAGCGATGCAATAAACTGTAGTAAGTAATTGTAGCGCTACCCTCTGTTGACTTCCTGTTCCAGGAGGGGCGATAAACTCTACAAGAAAGCAAATGCAGCCCCAGCCTCCTGTGATGTCCTGTTTGAGCCTCTTCTCAAACAAAACATCTCAGGAAGTGAAGTAAAAAAAAAACACATTTAAGGATTAGCTACATAGGGAGAAGTGTACGGTATTTTCTAACAAAGTTAATTACAGAAGTGGTTAGGGTGTAAAGATCAATATTTAGAAAGGACATTTTAGGTACTGGACCACCCCCTTTTTTTTTTTTTTTAAATCAAGACTTTTTATTCAATAGAATATAAAAGACAACAGTGGGAAAACAGGATCGTTATAAATCAAATACACTTGAGTAAGGAATAGTCACATTTGTTGTTCTTGAGTATAAATGAAACTCAATAACTTTATCCCCAATACCCTCTTGCCCCCCCAAACTGACCCTCTCTTTTCGGTGTTCATATTGTAGCAAAAAAACAGGGAAATTCTAGTACAATAATGAAATATAATATTTTAAGGGAAAACCAAGCTGAAGAAAATATAAAAATATAAAAAACTATCAGATGACTAATAAATTGGAAATCACATCTGGGCCACCATTTTAATGTTGTATGTAGTATGTTGGTGGTGACAGGGGGCTTGTGTGTACCACATTCATTACATTGTGAATTTAAAGGGGATTTCTGGGCACAAGCCCCCCTCCCCCCAACAATCTGGCTGTCCTTGTAATGAGTCCCTAGAATCCCATTGCCTACACTTTTCCTTTATCTTAAGCCTCTTGCAGCCGTTTTTGGGTTATATTATAGTTTTCATTCTGAGCTCTCAAATCCATTTTTCCAGGCTATAGATGTCATTCTTTTTCTTTTTATCTGTTAATGTAGGGATCCTTGTTATTGAAGTATGTACATGGTTATCTTCCCAATCTGCTGACTCGGACACATACCTCATCCAGATGTCCAGGAGTCACATACGTGTTTTATCTGTGTGGCATCCATGTGCTGTCTGTGATTAACATTGCAATGGATAGGAGAAGCTTTGCAAATGTTTTTTTTTTTACATCAGTGAAAAATCACTGATGAAACACTGATGATTAAAACTGACACAGTCTACCCCTCAGTGCAATTACTTGCCTAAAACTGTGCCCATGCACTCCTCCAGGCCACTTTTAAACCTCCATTACTTTCACCTATCCCCCACAATTTAAGCTAGTCCACCTACTGTAATATTTCTTTGTGCCCCTGCACCTCTTGTCCTTCTCTCTATTGTCCTATCCAGTTAATCTCACTATTCTATAAATGGATTTACATTCCCCGATTTTTGCAGCGTTGAGTGACCGCTGATCAGTTACCTATCCACATTGATTTAATATCCCATTTACACAAGTGCAGACTGCACTTAATGCTGCGTACTCATCCTTCTGTAATAGATCCCTCCGTGCGCATTGGCTGCCATAGTTCTCGGCAGCGTGAGTCTTGTTGCTTCCTAGAATGATGATCTTTTGTGAAAACCTACAGATCACATCCCCCGATGAGCGAGTGTTTGCTCCTTCATAGGGTGACCGGCTGCCTGTTCAGACTGCTAGATTATCGTCAAACCAACGTTCCTCAATGCACTTTTCCTGCTCCTTTCGCACATCTCTTAGCTCTGTTACCCTTTATTATCACATCTTCTATACAAATAAATTCACTAAACCAAGCTTGGAAAAATGTGCAATTTGGGTCATGTTTAGGTATACGCAAACAGATGCAGAAATGATTTGTAATGTCTGACAATACCTGGTTGGTTGTGACTTGTAGGATTGCTGATTCCAATAGGTGGCGCTATAGAGTTCAAGTCCTCTTTTTCTCTGAAGAGGCAAGTTGCATATGACAATACCTGACTCTTGTCAGATTCTCTGATCTCATACACTGCCTGTTGTCACCACCAGGCTCTTACTTCTCCTGTTTAGCTCAGTAGGAGCTGCTGTATACAGATATAAGCAATGTTTGGCCCTTTTCTTACCATCTAAGGTTGTTCTATAAAGAACAAGACTAAAGGGGTTGTCCCATAAACATGGGATGAAAAATGTCTATTTGCTGGGGTACAGTTGCGAAGACTGATCCTGATATCAGAGGCCACAAAGTCTCCTGTGTGAATGTAGCGTTAGTGAGCATGTGCGGCCACTGCTCTATTCACGATCTATAATAGATAGTTATTGTATAGTTGGAGGAGCAGTGGTTGCACATGCTCACTAACGCTTCATTCACATATGGGACGATTTCTTGTGATCGGAGTGGATCCCAGTGGTCATATCCTTTGGGTAGGTGATAAGAGTGGTTTATGGTGATGTACCTAAAAACTCTGGTTCGCTTGGGGACCCATGGAAAAGGTTTCTGTTAGTAGCAACGCCTGCGTGTGTGATGGAGAATAATCATAGCATCACGTTTCCTTTTATTTATATACAGATGTTAAAAGTGTATTTTTCTTTTCTTCTGTACATTGTGATATATAATGCCATATGTTTACCTGGATTCCTATTGGAAACACAAATAACACTGTAATACAACAAAGCGTTGTGCCAAATGACATATCGAGTCAACTCAAAACATGCTTGCTAATTTTACTGATCATTTTACAATTCTTATTATAGGTGGGATAATAAATTGTAATGTCTCCTATAGTCTTTAAGACCAGATTGACACAAGAGTAACATGGTTGCATCATCTACATCCACTAGAGGTCACTGTTCTCATTTGTGTGCTCCTTGGTTATATCTCCTGAGTACACCAGTCAGTCCCAGCTCACCATTATAATAATCTCCCATTGCGATTGTTTGCTTTTTTATGTTAAGAGACTGAAATTATAGAAAGGAGAAAAAATCTAGAATAATCTTCAAGAACCTGATATATTTGTGTTTCTTTTTAAACCACAAAGAGTTTAAATGTTTCTTTAAGAAGTTTTGTATGCAACGCAAGAGTGGTAGCTATTTTTTTCCCTTCCCCGTTTAAAGGATGCAACAGGCACTTTATCATAAGGGTCAGTAAAGTTGATGCTGGGAAGTACATCCTAAGGCTGTGTGCACACGTTGCAGATTTGGTGCAGATTTGCCATGCAGATATGCTAGCAAAACCTGATGCCAGCAAAGTGAATGAGAAACCTGAAGTGTCATTCACACATTGAGTATTTTTAACTTGAAGATTTGGTGCAGAAAATATTCTGCTGCATGTCAACTCTCTGTGCGTTTTTGGCTGATTTTTTTCATACATTGAATGCACTGAAAAAACTCGGCAAAAACGCAACGTTTTTGAGGCTGCATGTTTCTCAACGTATGCGCATACCCTAATAAGGATGTTAAAACGTTCCATGGTCTGGTCTTAATTTTTTGTTTTTGAGGGATGTCTTGTATGAACGTCCTCAAGTGTGTCCTTCTCGGTACCTCCATCAAACTCAAGTATATGGCCAGTTTTAAAGGGAACCTGTCCCCAGAGAAAACGCTATTAGGGTATGTCTGCACGTTCAGGATTTGAAGCAGAAATTTCTGCAGCGTTTCTGCATTCCTTGGCAGGAAAAACGTTGTGGAAAAAACGTGCGTTTTTTGATGCATTTTTATAAGCTTTTTTGTACATCAATGAATGCTTTTTGGAGCTAAATTAAGTTATTTGGTGGGACATTGCTTTAACCCTTGGATTACCATCAGAACTGGGGTGAGTATATTGGTTAATTTAAATGATTAAAGAATGTGTCTGTTGTATTTCAAATAAAGTGTTTACTCTGTGTGTTTATTTAACTCTTTACTTTAATTATGTTTGGTGATGAAAGGGTCTGATTGACAACTTGTCATCACCAAACAAAAGAGATAGGTGTCAGCTAATCCTATTCACCCAATCTTCATTAGTATTCCCATTCATGTAATTTTTGGGGCAGCTGTGAGCTGCTATTTTTAGCCTAGGAAGGTGCCATTAGGCAAACATGGTCCCTGGCTATTATTAACCCCTTAAGGACCATGGAATTTTCCGTTTTTGCATTTTCATTTTTTGCTCCCCATGTTCCCAGAGCTATAGAGTTTTTATTTTTTGGTCAATATGGCCGTATGAGGGCTTATTTTTTGCGGGACGAGTTGTACTTTTAAACACCATTACTAGTTTTACCATATCGTGTATGGTGAAATTGCAAAAAAAGTGCAATACCACAGATGTTGTTTTTTTTTTTTTTTTTTTTTTTTTTTTTTTTTTTTTAACCACGTTCACTGAATGCTAAACCTGACCTGCCATTATTATTCTCCAGGTCATTACGAGTTTTGGTACACCAAACATGTCAAGGTTCTTTTTTGTTTAAGTGGTGAAAAAAAATTCCAAAGTTTGTTAAAAAAAAAAAAAAATGGCGCCATTTTTCTGGGGCTGGGTGAGGGCTTATTTTTTGCGCGCCGAGCTGAAGTTTTTAGTGATACTATTTTGGGGTACATCCGATGTTTTGATCGCCCGTTATTGCATTTTATTGCAATGTTGCGGCGACCAAAAAAACGTAATTCTGGCGTTTAGAATTTTTTTCTTGTTACGTCGTTTACCAATCGGATTAATTCTTTTTTTTATATTGATAGATCGGGCCATTCTGAACGCGGCGATACCAAATATGTGTATGTGTTTTTTTTTTTTTAATTATTTTATTTTGAATGGGGCAAAAGGGGGGTGATTTAGGCTGAGTTCACACGATGCGCATTTCATGCGTTTCCGCGGCGTTTACGCAACTGCAAAAAAAAACGCAGAAACGCATGAAAAACGCATGGTAGAAGGGAAGCAATGTTCCACAATTTAAATCCGCATGTGCTATGCCCATGATGCGGATATTTCCGCAGCGTAAACGCTGCGCTCAAAAATCCGCAGCATGTCATTTAATTTTGCGGAAGCGCTGCTTTTTCACCGCCATTGACTTGCATTAGAATGCGCCAATTCCGCAAGACTGCATCTGTACTTGCGTAATTGGTGCGTTCTAATGTGCGGATGGTACCCGAGTGTGGAGGAGAGGAGAGTCTCATCCACACCCAGGTACCATTAAAAAAGCTGTAAAAACAAGAATAAAATAAAAAATATATATATACTTACCATCTGTCGGCCCGCGCAGCGCTCCTGCTTGCTTCCCGACACTTGCAGTGAGTTGTAGGACCTGCGGTGACGTCAGAGTCATGTGACGGGTCACGTGACGCTGACGTCGGCAGGTCTTTCAATTCAAAGTTGCCGGGAGAACGGAGTGAGCAGGACAGCGCGGGCCATCGGAGGTAAGTATATACACTCTCTCGGGTCACACTATATAAATCCATGCTGTTTGCATGGATTTATATAGTGTGACCTAGTTGTCAAGCACTTTCCAAGTGATGCTAAAATCGCCTGGAAAGCGCTTGTCAATCTGCATGCGGAAACGCATGTGAATCTGCATGTGGATCCGCATGTATTCTGCAGGAAAAACGCATGCACAATCTGCATGCGTTTTTTCTGCCAGGGAGATGCAGAAATGATGCAGAAATTTTCTGCTTCATTTCTGCATCGTGTGCACATAGCCTTAAACTTTTATATTCTTTTAAAATATTTTTAAAAACATTTTTTTTCACTATTTGCTTGCTTCTATAGTCTCCATAGGAGACTAGAAGCAGCATTTGTCTGATCGCCTCTGCTACATAGAGATGATCAGCAGATCACCTCTATGCAGCAGAAATGCTGCAGACCCAGGGTTGTCATGCCAACCCATCGGTGACCCGCGATCATGTCACTGGGTCGCCGATGGGCAGGGTAAGTGCCGCTCATCCGGTTTGCGCAAGTTAAATGCCGCTGTCAGAGATTGACAGCGGCATTTAACATGTTAACAGCCGAGGATGGATCGCGATTCCACCCGCGGCTGTTGTGGGCACTTGTCAGCTGTAATAATCAGCTGGTGTGCCCGGTTCACTGCGGGCTCAGCGCCGCACTGAACCGGGGGTTACAGCCTTGTGCATACAATTACGGCACAGGCTGTAAAGGGGTTAACAGCTCACAGCTGTTTCGTTAGTCGCTATATCCCCACGAACAGCAACAAGCGGCGCTTTGGACGCAGTGTATTTTTGCTGCGTCCGAAACGCGGTGTTCTAATGCCGCACTTTTGTTGTCGGTACATGTGAATCCACTGCATATAATGACAATTCAATCTGTCAAAATCTGCAGCGGAGACTAGCATGTCCGCTACAGAAATTGGCATGATGCGGGTGAGTTTGGGTACGTGGCCACGATCAGGAGCGGGTTTGACGCTGAGTGTTTATACAGCGTCAAACCTGCAGCGTCCAGATGTTACAGCATAGTGGATGGGACCTCTAGAAATCCCATGTCCACTATGAGTGCATCAGAGGTTGTGAATCACCCGTGGACATTGACGTGCGGTACGTCTTTCAGGACCGCAGCATGTAAAATTCTCTTGCGGAGTCGCTAGTCTCCACAACAGAAATTTTACCACTAGAAAGTATTGAATGCGATAAATCTGCATGGTTCAGTGAACACATGTGGATTTACCTGCATTCAATAAAATGCAACGTTTTGGACGCAGCAAGAATATGCGTCCAAAGCGCTGCTACATCCAGATCGTGAGCACAGAGCCGAAAATGTAAAAAAAAAATGGCGTGGGCTCCCGCGTCATTTTCATAACCAGCAGAGGGAGAGCCGACCCCTGGGGGCTGATACTAGTAGCCGGGGAAGGGGCCATTTGCCAAAAATGTTCCCTGGCTATTAATATCAGCCCACAACTGTTTGCTTAGCCTTTACTGGCTAGATTACAGGGGGACCACAGAAAAAAATTGACATAGAGTCCCCCTATAAAATCTAACCAGAAAAGGCTAAACAGACAGCTGCGGGCTGATATTAATAGCCAGGGAAGGGGCCATGAATACTAGCCCCCTCTGCGGCTAATAATATCTCCAGCTGATCTTCAGCTGAGAGCTCATGTGACCGCAGGTCCTGGCAGCTCAGCGATGTACACTGCCGGGAGCGAGCGCTCTCCCCGCAGTGTACCACCGGCCACCAGGAGGATGACATCGCTGGGGGCCATTTCGAGGAAACCGGGGGGCGCCGAACAGGTGAGAATAATGTTTTTTTTTTTTTTTTTTTACACCGCGCGCATGCTGGCTCTGCTGAGGAGACTACTACTTCCCTCAGCCGCGCCACTCTCGCTGTTATCAGCGGGAGCTGTGGTCGGATGAGGGGAGTAGTAGTCCTCCTCTGCCAAGTCGGGTACCACTCGCAGCGTTTCCTCAGCGTTTCACCGCCCATTGACTTTTTAATTGAAGCGCAGCAAATCCGTAGGTATAAATATTATACCTGCGGATTTGCTGCTGTTCAATTAAAGGGCGGGAAACGCTGCATACAATGGACATGCTGCTTTTTTTTCTGCAATGTCAATCCTGAGTGGAAATTTTCGCATCATGTGCATAGCACATCAGGATTGCCATTGCAATAGCTGGCAGACCGATTACCAAGCGTTTTTGATGCGTTTCCGCACCGAAAAACTGCTACGAAAACGCATCAAAAATGCTATGTGTGCACTTAACTTGCAGTTATGGGGTTAATCTGCAGATTAATAGTGTTATTAACCTGCCCGAAGCCCACACTTAGCCGAACGCTGCAGGGAGAAAATAAGCTTTATTTCCCCCGGCAGTGTTTGGGCTTCAGTCACTGCGCTGGCACAGGTTCAGTCACCGGTCTGAGTATACAGAGCGGCAGCTGTAACTGTGCCTCCGGCCTTGACTGACACTTTCGGTGCATTGGGGCTGGCTGTCAGTCAGTTCCGGGGGTGCGGTTACAGTGACTGAAACTGGAAACGGAGGGGGAGTAAAGTTAATTTTCTCCCTGCAGCGTTTTAGCTAAGTTCAGGCGTCGGGCATTTAACATATGCTATTAACCTGCAGATTAACCCCATATCTGCAGGTTACTAGCGTTTTTTTCTGGTGACAGGTTCCCTTAAAAGGGATTCTGTCAGTAGAATCAAGTCGTCTATATGGGCATGTAGGTCATAGGCATGATACCTTGATATCTGTGATCCGATGTCTTATTCTAGAGAAATCTACATTTTTCTTAAAATGTAAATGAGCTGTTAAGATCTATATGCCGGGCATATATCTGCATGAGAATCTGCCTCCAGAGCTTATTTTAAATGAAAGGAGGAGTTACTAGTGTGAGACATGTTGATCAGGAGAACAGACTGTCAGTTATTACATGCCTCACACTGATAACACACCCTTTCATTTAAAATAAGCTCTGGAGGCAGATTCTCAGGGAGATTTATGTACGGCCCATAGATCTTAACAGCTCACTTACGTATTAAGAAAAATGAGGTTTATTCTGGAATAAAACATTGGATCACAGATATCAAGGTATCATTTTTTCAGCTTCCTATGACCTGCTTTAACTATTTCACAGAATTGGAAATAGAAGAACCAATGTGCCTAATTTTTTTGTGTCCCCTGGCAGACGAGGATGCCATCCCATAACCATTATGATCTGCTCAAACATATATCTACTATATAATTGGCTTATCTTGTCTGTCTGTCCGTCCAGGAAATCCTGCATTGCTGATTGGTCCGGCCGCGGCCAATCAGCGACGCGGGATTTCAGAACAAGATGGCGGCCGTTAGTGGCTCATCTGCCGCACGGAGGTCAGAGGCGATGCTGCCGGGAGATGACCGGTGCTAGCCGGTCATCTGCCGGCTGCTCGCAGCAGAAGTACCCGCACAGGCAGCGCAGCTCCCCGGTCCTCACTAACACGGTTCGCTGATTGGTCGGCGCCAGCGGCCGCCACCAATCAGCAACGAGCGCAGTCCGGCCGCAAATTGTCGCCGGATTGGAAACACGCAGGCCGCCGTCGGGAGATCAGCGGTGACGCAGCCGGGAGATGACCGGTGCTAGCCGGTCATCTGCCGGCTGCTCGTAGCAGAAGTACCCCGACCGGCGGCCCTGCTCCCCGGTCCTCCCTTCACACTTGCCGTCGGGAGATCAGCGGCCCTAGCCGCTGATATCCCGACAGTAGCCGCATGGAGGTCTGCTGCGATGCAGCCGGGAGATGACCGGCGCCAGCCGGTCATCTCCCGGCTGCTCGCAGCGGAAGTACCCGCACAGACAGCGCCTCTCCCCGATCCTCACTAACACGGTTCGCTGATTGGTCGCGGCCACCGGCTCCGACCAATCAGCGATATTGGCGCAAAATTTTAACACCGCTCTGCTGATTGGTCGCGGCTGCCAGCCGCGACCGATCAGCGATTTTGGCGCCAAATTTAAACATGCTCTCCGGCCAATTAGCGCCGGATTTAAAATAAGTATGCCACCGTTGGGAGATAGCAGGGCTGACTCCGCCGATGTGGTCATGTGACTCACCAACTGCCCATGACGTACTGAACATGTTTTGTCAGTCACAGTGTGTGAGGTACTTCTGTCACGTTTAATGAATACTTTCTGTCAATCACAGTGCGACATAGTTCAGTCACGTTTACTAAACACGGTCAGTCAGAGTGTGATGTACTTCTGTCACGTTCAGTGAACACGTTCTGCCAATCACAGTGTGCTGAACAGATACTTCTTTACTGCACGTTATCACGATTTATGCTTCCTGTCTTCCAATGGGTAGTAAGCGAAAATACGCCACTGAGGATGACAGAAAAGCAGCAGAAGCAGCAAGGAAACGACAACTTCGAGAGCAACAGACACCACAACAAACTGCTGCCACACAAGCCCTGAATGCGGAATCTTACAGAAAACGTCGGCAACAGGAGACACCACAGCACACTGCCGCCAGACAAGCCCAGGATGCGGAATCTCACAGACAACGTCGGGAACAGGAGACACCGCAACACACTGCCGCTAGGCAGGAACACGATGCGGTATCCCATAGTCGGGTGAATGAATCTCCAGAATCCAGGGCAAGCAGACAACAACACGATCGCCAAATTTAGTACCCCGACCGGCAGCCTCGCTCCCCGGTCCTCCCTTCACACTTGCCGCGTGGTCAACGATGTTGTCACAAGCAGTTTTGACAACATGACATAATTACAAAATTCATTAGGGGCCCCGGGGGGATACATTGGGGGGTTAATTTAAAGTAGTGCACAACCCATTTAAACACCGCTTCGCTGATTAGTCGCGCCCGGTCGGCCGCATATATATTCTAGAATACCCGATGCGTTATAATCGGGCCACCATCTAGTAACGATATAATGACCATGAACAGCTTTTTATTGGTTTTATCACAAATTAGTTTATACATTTATGAAAGGGCTTACAGGCTGTAATTGCAAGACCATTTGCCACTTTTTGTGGGTCTAATTTTTGGTAATGTTTCTCTTTTTTTGCAGTCCTTATCAAACATTGATGATGTTGTGAACAAAATCCGTCTAAAAATAAGGTAAAAAAGATATTATTGCAGCAATATTTTTATTATAGTATATGCTTAATCTTCATAAACACATGAAAGAAGCCTAATGTGTTGAGTTCTACCTATGGCGCCAGTGTGCATTTATCTGTAATATTCTTAAAGGGGTTGTCCTGTGAACAAAGTATATTTTAATCAATAGATCTTGGAATAAGTTCTAGAATTGGATGTGAAAAAAAAAAAAAAAAATGTTCATGTGCTGAGATAATCTTATAAATGTGCCCCTGCTATGTACTGTGTAATGGCTGTGTCTGACCGTACAGGAACATGGTCTGATCATATCACATCTCCTGGGCAGAGGAGGAAGCAAAAGATATTACAGACATTACAGTATGGGATCACAGCTGCTGCTTTCTGTGAGGTAAAACATTTCACTGCCTGTTTAAAAACACGTTTTACCTCACAGAAAGAATCAGCTGCAATCCCGTGCTGTAACATCTATATACTTTTTTACTTCCTCCCCTGCCCAGGTGACGTGGTACGGTCAGACACAGCCATTACACAGTACACAGCAGGGGCACATTTATAAGATTATCTCAGCACAGGGACATTTTTTTTTTAACACATCCAATTGTGAAACTTCATTTTTATTCGCAGATCTTTCAACTAAAATGTACTTTGTTTGTGGGAAAACCCCTTTAATGTTTTCTGCCATTTATGAGGTTATCTACAAACAAAACAGACCTAAACTAACTCCCTCTATTGAAACAGAAGAATCACATTTTGATCCAAAATCCTGTTTATCGAAATATTGCCATTGCCCAGAGTAACCAGTTGAGTTCTCAGTCTCATTTTTCAGTATTTGAAAGAAACAATTTGTTTGCTCTTTGGCTTCTCGTCTAGTTTTACACCAGGTTTGATAAACCCAGTGTCTATAGCTTGAAACCGTGACGTTATTTTTGGTAAATATTTTCTACCATTCACTTAATTCAGGGATAGAGTTGTCCTAAAAAGCTATGTGTAAAATGTACAGGAGCCCTATGTGGTTTATAATAAAATCAGTTGTAACTGCTCATGTAAAGGGGCATACTGTTTAATCTAAAGACCTAATGATATAATATGTGTTGGCAGCGTTGTAAATATACTGCTGTGTATGAGGTTTATTTTACCATTTGGAGAAAATGATGTTTGACGCTGGCTTTCTCTATATATAGCGAGGTTACTCGGAGAAATGGGGTTGGGTACTGGAGCTGGGCAGAGTCAGTGTTCTGGCTCCAGCCATACCCATTCTGATTTGATTGACATCCCACTTTCAGCACAGCGACTGATGACTTCAATCGCACAGCGGGTTATCAATCAAGAGAGAATTAACATGCCAAGAGCCTGGACACCATGGCTCCTCATTCCTCCATCTCTATAACTCCTGGTAAGCTCTGTACACACGGCCTGTGCTCATTTTACATTCCTAGATAAAAGACTTTTTAACAAGTACTATATCATCATGCCATCTGTTTAATTCCGGTGACAGGTTCCCTTTTAAGCGAATCTATCAGCAGGATTTCAACACCCCCCGACAAACTATTTATTTATGCATGTAGCTATATGAAAGAGAAGTCCAGCAGTACTTATTCATGGCCAGTCCATTCCTCTGTTACTGAGAAATCAGTGTTTTAATTGATATGCAAATAAGGCTGAAGATCTGAAACTTCTGTCACTCCAGCTCTATTCCCTGCCCAGCTGACCTCCTCCTGCTTGACTGGTGACCCCTTTGCCTGAAGTTGCACAGCATAGAGGCCATCAGTGAAGCAGGAGGAGGCAGCGCTGTGTGGGGAATAGAGCTGGAATGACCCAGGCTTCAGAGCTACAGTTTAATTTATATATGAATTGTAAGGCTGATTTCTCAGTAATGGAGGAATGGACTGGCCATGTAATGGTTATTGCTGGACTTGTCTTTGAAAGAGCTATATGTGAATATAAATAATTTGGAGTGTAAAATTCTGCTGACCAATTCCCTTTAAAGAAAACAAACAGATGACTGGATTAAATTAGAAAAATGTCTGTGTCCTCTTTTAAAGGGAACCTGTAGGGTCGTTGAAGTCTCAGAAATCACCACCAGTACAATTTATTGGGTAGTTGTATTCACTTTCTAATGTCTCTGATAACTAAGAAAATAGATGTTATTAAGGAAATATAAGATTTAATGCTGTCCTTTGTATATGCTAATGTTCCTGACTAGACCGGGGGGGGGCGTTTCTTCACTAAGAGTAGTCTGGCTTTACATGCTGTAATCATGCCCCATTGGGAGGGATTGGCATTCTCCTCACTCGTTGCGTCTTCTGTGCATAAAGTGTCGCAAACCCATGTAGTGTCTATGCTTCCTAGGCATAGAGGAGGAGACCCCCAGCAAGCCAGGAAAATGTCAATCACACGTTACAGCCTGTAAAATGCTTATGTGTCAGGTATTGGACAGATTATTGGGAAACTGGATTTGTGTTCTAAATTATACTGGGGGGTTTCTGAGAATTCAGGGACCTGACAGGTTCCGTCAAAAGGAACAATCTGGGCAATAAATGATACTATGTTTTGCATAGTTAAGGGCACAAGGGGCATGATACAGACATTCTGTCATTAGTGGTTTTGAAGGCTTTGTTCCATTTGAGTGTTCTGAAACCTACTGTCTCAATTCGGTCTTACTTCATTTCAAAGAATAGATTTTATGTGATGTCACATAATGGCTTTCGGAAGAACGAGTAAGTAACACTGTAATGCAGTAGTATGACAAATATGTTTTTTGTGTTCCAGACGTCTGGATGACAGTATAAGAACTGTAGTACGAGGTCAAACAAACGTTGGCCAGGATGGGAGACAGGTATGCATTCATTCTAAATGTTCCTATTCTTTCTGTTTTGAAGAATGCTTCTGTATTTGCCAACAGTCTTTAGTAAGTGACTCTGGAAACATTCGTAAGACATTGTTTTTACTGTGCAGTTATCAGGATCTCGCTTGTTCCACAGTGACCCTGTGCCCTGGAGTAGTGACCCTGTGCCCTGGAGTAGTGACCCTGTGCCCTGGAGTAGTGACCCTGTGCCCTGGAGTAGTGACCCTGTGCCCTGGAGTAGTGACCCTGTGCCCTGGAGTAGTGACCCTGTGCCCTGGAGTAGTGACCCTGT
This sequence comes from Phyllobates terribilis, assembly GCF_046119375.1. NCBI lineage: Eukaryota > Metazoa > Chordata > Amphibia > Anura > Dendrobatidae > Phyllobates > Phyllobates terribilis. The sequence continues at coordinate 431,092,899 of NW_027362762.1, forward strand.
GCCCTGGAGTAGTGACCCTGTGGGCACTTGGAAGACTTTCTCTTCAGTTCTTTTGATACTTTCGGTACTAATCTCTTTTTTTTTTATCTCAGGTCTTCCAGGTAGATTCTTCTTTGAGGAATTATGATGGCTAGTATAATACTTTATCAGGGCTACGTTCCCACTGTGCCAGGAAAGCACGCAGCAATTATGTCACATCTATCTATAGGCCCCAATTCACCTCATAGAGGTCACAACTGTTTTCTTTATGTATGTTTTTTTTCTGCTGGATCTAATAGCATCTGTCAGAGGTATTCTTTGTGAAGATCCACGGTCTTATATTTATTTTGTTCATTGTGTGTCTCTCAATGGGAATCTGTCACCAGGTTTTCGCTATCTAATCGGAGAGCAGCATAATGTAGGTGCAGAGACCTCAATTCTAACGGTATGTCACGACTGGTCTGCTTATTGTAGTTTTTATAAAATTATTGTTTTATCAGCAGTAAATTATCATTAGAAGACTGGTAATCCTGCTGCCAAGTAGTCCAACCACACACGCTCCAATCATTGGTGTGGATGAGGTTATACAGAGCTTTGCGTGCAGAGAACTGGTAGATGTGCAGCGGAGAACACAGATTTCAAGTAAAGTGATGCATCGCTGGAATCAGGGTCTCTGCCTTTACATGATGTTGCTCTCAGATTGGGTAGTAGAAACCTTGTGATAAATTCCCTTTAAAATATAGTACGTGTATGGATCTCCCCTCCTGTAGGTCTAGGGGTATTGCCATTGTCTGCCATAGGCACCCAAGCTTGTCCCCGTAATGCTTTGGCAAAGGAAGGTGATTTTTCTCTGACCCTGGCAAGGCCTTCACTTTTCAGTGTGTGCTCGTAATGGGCCTCATGCCTGTGCCCAGCTTGTGGAGGAGATATGGGGTAGTAGGCCCTATGCCCGCTGACATGTATGGGAGAGCACAAGGGAAGTACACGCTGATGTAGGGTGAAGAGGAGGGAACTTCACTCTCAGGTGAATGCCGGTCAGGCAAGGCGCCATAGCTGGGGAGCGCATTACTAGGGGGTGTGTTATAAACGGCCTTGTAGTAACCAGGGAGCGCGCCGGACCGGAAACGCGGGATTTGTAGCATTAGCCGTGCATGCGCTGTCTACTGGCAGGCTAGCTCTAGTAGGCATTTAGTATTATCTCGCAGGCCTAATATAATTACACTGCAGGCCGGATTTGGCCCTGGGCTTCAGTTTGACATCTACACATTAGAGCAATGAATGCTTCTTTTAATAAACCGCCCTGTGACTCCCCACTACTACTATGTGCTGATTTCCCTTAGAAGATTGGCACGCTATTTTGATTTTGTAATGATAGCCAGCTCTTTCAGCCATTCATGTAAGTTTATTTTGGCCATTTCCTGTTCTTGCAGTATGAACTAAAAATGTTTAGACCAAAATAAAACCTGAAGGCTGGTCACCTCCTTTCATGTGTGGAAATGGCTTAGGCTGGGTGTGAAAATTCCTATGAAGGGAGGAGCAGATTTCCTTGAAAGCTTTGGCACTTCAATTCAATTCAGTTGTTTTTTTCTTTTTGATTGCTGGTCGTATTATATGCCATAGTTAAAAATTAAATAAACATATTAATATATACCTATATTGTTTGCATAATTTCTGCGTTTCATCAGTGAGCCATCATTTATAATAACTGGTGATGTCTTGAAATTTAGTTCCTTGGTTACTATTAGCAGTCTTACTTAAGGATTCCTACTTCACCATCACAGCCGTTATCCTTATTTTACCTCTACTGGTAAATCTAGTGGTCATTCAATGGATAGTCTTCTGCTGAGATATAGCATTTCCCAAGCACTAGCCCCGAAGAGGGCAGCAAAGATATACAGAATAATTCTTTTATTTTTCTATTTTATTATTTAAATATATTTAATACCCATATTTTACTCTTATTTTAAGGAACATAAATAAATCTCTTCAAATTTAATGGGAATAAGTTTTTAGTGTAAGAAGTCTCAAAAGAATACAGTCCGAAAATAGTATATTGTTTGAACCAATTTTCCAAAATATTGGCAATATAAAATATATTTATTTCTTTTGATATCATTTTCCATGTCACTATTCATACTATGGGACCACTGCGCCTCACAATAGATGGATATACACTGTTCTGTACCCATCACTTCTCAAAAGTCATGCCATTATCGCTGGCAGGATTATGATGGGTAACACATTGATTGCACAGATGGAATAGAGAACATAGGATAATGGTATAGACAATAATGGTCACAGCTCACCTCCTCCACTCTCCTGTATAATGATCTCTGCACAGATTTCTTTCAAAGGTATTTCCATCTCTTATGTCCATGTAGCTTGGTGTAAAAAAATCTCTGAATAATAATCATGTACAGAAAATAGAATACAAATAAATAAAACAATTAGAATTTATATCATTTAAAGGGGTTATCCTGGACTATTTTTTTAGGGGCATGGGAACTTCCAGGCAGGTGGTTGCTAACTAATTGCCTGTTGTGCCTGGCTCAGATCTCTGCCAGCTCAGAACAGCGATGGACCGCTCCTCCTGGCGATCCTGATGCTTCCAGTGACGTCACATCGACAAAACAGTCGTTACTCTCCCACTCTGCTCTGTTGTCGGGATGTGACTGCCGATGTCATGCTGATTGACAGCCGGCTGCAATAATGACAGTATTCATGTGCCGTAGACAGCAGTCCGGAAGAGGAAGAGGAAGAGCAAGGAGCAAGAGCAACTGTCAGTTCTGAGTCCAGTAGGAAAAAAATAAAATCTCCCCGGATAACCTCTTTAAGGTCATAAAATTGTATTCAAGTCCTCCTGGCTTTGGGTTTTGCTTACCTGGTAATATTTTAGGCTGGAGAAAGTTAGAAAAAAATTGCACAATTTTTTGGTTGCTCAACTTATCTGGGACTTGTCCTCTTGTAGCCCTAACCTTGGCTTCACCACTTTAGAACCCAATGATTAGATTTGGCTGAACTTTATATACTTTGTCTTATACGCTGTAGAGTATCTGAAATTCACTTTCTGCCCCAAAATAGGTTTAGTCTTCGGCTCTATCCCTTTCTCGTTCTTTCTGCTGCAGTTTGGCCTGGCAGCTTTTTATAAACTCAGTCAATGCATGGAGAGCTGGTTTCTAGTAAAACCAAGACGTACAAACAACCAAAGCCCCAGTAAGAAAAGATTGTTAGAAAATCACTGCAATTATATGAACTGTAATAAGCTGCTACTGGCAAAAGGCTGTGGATTTTAGGTTTGAAACATCCAGGTAGAAAATTTGCAGTGTAAACTAGAATAAAGGTTGTAGTTGTAAAGGTACAGGGGCACATTTATCAATACTGTCTCTAATTCTTACACATTGCAAACATGCATGCTTAAAAGCCACTTTATCATAGATATTCATGCTATTTAATAAAGCTGGCGTATATTAAGACTCTCTCGGTTAAGTTTAAGCCACCTATTAGTTGACTGACCTTGTGCAGTTTTGCACCAAAATTGTGGCGCATTCCTGATGCATGTTGGGTCATACTCTTTTTCTTACTGAGCCATGCCCTTTAAACAAGATGGAGAATGTGTCTAAAATATAATAAATATGGTGTAAGCAATGAAAGACATTTTTTTTTGGAGGAATGAGGGTCTAAAATTGCACCAGAAGTCTGATGCATTCAACACAATAAATCTCCCCTTTAGATGCTTTATAGAAGACGTACGTTCATTTTTAGAATTTGTGAGAAAACCTAAATAACAGTAAGTAATCTTGTATATCTGCATAGCATTAACTGTAATTAAAGCCTAGACTGCATACTTGAGATCGCATTCCAGAGCTAATAATTTGGGCAGATGTGGTTTATTCTCTATAAAGTGGAGAGTAGTTTAGGGAGGGAATAAATGTTTTTGTGCTACATTTGTGTAGATCTTGAGATTATGGTATATTTTAGCTTTTATTTTGGATCTATTTATCACAGGCTAATGGAAATAACACAGTCCATTATCAGGCATGACCACCTAGAAAGTTATTTTTCCCTCCACCAAAAATACTAGTAAATATACGACCTTGAGTTTTCCTTGCCTTTTCTTTTCAGATGTTTCCTATGAATATATCTTTCTTGTAAAGCACATCTGGGTAATTATACTGTGATAAATTCCCTGATGTAGCATTGGTGATAATTCCTGTTAAAAAAAACATAGCGGAAATGTGCATAAGTGCATTGAGTCTGTTAAACAGTTATCACAAGGTTATCACTAGTTACGGAGACCCAGGAAGACCAAAAAGCAAAGGTTTGCTTTTTGGTCTTCCTGGGTCTCCATACCTGGTGACGTCACACACCTTCTCCAGCACGCCGATCATTTCCAGCTTGGTATCCAGGGATGCTACCGGCCGGTGCGCCCCTGGCTCTACGTACACAGCTCTTCTGCTCCCGCATGCATCTGGCTCTACCGACGCAGCTTCATCCACAGCCTGCTCTCATGCATCAGATCCTGACGGCACTAGGCTGGCATCCATCAAGTTCAGTGAGTAATTTGCTTCAACGCGCCGCATACCGACGGCACATGGCTAATAACATCTAAAGCTACCAGGTACAATCAGCACATTATTTCTTGAAACAGACTTTTTTGAACCAGCAATCGTTTGAAGTGCAATAGCTTTACTCATTGCGGGTGTACTTAGTGCATCTGTATACCCAAGGATATTACCATTAGGACTATTTTATATGGACTAAACACTAATATATCTTTTTATTGTATCTCTTTGTTACATAAATATATTTGCAATATCTACTTCTTGATGATCTAACCTTTTTCTTATGGGATTCAGTATCTGATTGTAGATGGGTCAGTAGGTCATTTCTATCTGGGATCGTTCTATCCTTATATGCTCAGTGAGTAAGTGCGACAGAATTTTATTTTAATATATCACGAACTTTCACACAGGACGCTTGTGTCTGTCTGCAGCTTCTTCACTCTCACCTACCTCTTTTACCTTTATAGCTAGGGCGCTAGTGTATATCTTTTCTTGCTTTTAGTGTAAAAAGACACAAAATAAGGCTGCATACAGATGTGCAAAAAAAAAAAAGGGAAATAACAGAAAATGCCTAAATGTTTCAATCTATAGATATTATTCTGTTTCCCTGAGGGTAGGAGAATGTTGGAACACACTCAGACTTGGCTGACCCCCCAGCATTTGAGCCCCTTTTAATTGTCCAGTTCATCTTTTTATATCCCCTGTACTGGGCTTAAGTTTCCAGGACTGGCTGTAAATTTGCTAGGTTATTTTCAAGTCTATAACAAGGCACTGAGTTAATAAGGAGCGGTAGTACAATTAATTTTCAATAGTTCATTTTCTTGTATCCCTTACCACTTACTAGAGAGGACAGAGGATGCCCAGATTAGATGGGCAGATGAACATATACTATCTTTTGAAGCTTGTACCAACCATGCTTAGATATCAAGAATGATATGCTCTTTACTCCAAGAGATAACCCCCCCCCCCCCTTGACTCAAGGCACAACCTGCAATTGAAGTTCCACGTTTTTATGGTCCTCAGTATAAAATATGGTTGCCGAATTTATAAACTTTTTTTCCACATTTAAACGAGCTCTGATTGGCTTACATCAGTGTTTCCCGCACTCCAGTCCTCCCGGCCCCCAACAGATCAGGTTTTCAGGATTTCCTCAGTATTGCACAGGTGATGGAATTACCATCAAGGCATCAGAAACAGTGCAATACTAAGGAAATCCTGAAAACATGATGGGCTACATGTAAGCCAATCGTCAGTCGTTTATTGGCCATGATCGGCCAGTGTAAATGCACGCTGATTGCTTGATGTTTTCGAGTCTCTCTTGTGACTTTGTTTTCCTTAAAGGGGTTTTCCCATGAACAAAATTAATTTGAATCAACATTTTAATCAATTGAATAATACGTTTCACAATTATATGTGTTTTAAAAAAATTGTTCCTGTGCTGAGGTAATGTTATAAATGTGCCCCTGTTATGTCCAGTGTAATGGCTGTGTCTGACCGTGCAGGAACATGGTCTGATCATACCACAGCTCCTGGGCAGGGGGGGAAGCAAAAGAGTATACAGACATTACAGCACGGGATCACAGCTGATTCTTACTTTGAGTTAAAACATTGTTTTCCCTCGCAAAAAATCAGCAGCTTTCCCATGCTGTCCTGTCTGTATACTCTTTTGCTTCCTTCCCTGCCCAGGAGATGTGGTATGATCAGACCATGTCCCTGTACGGTCAGACACAGCCATTACACAGCAGGGGCACATTTATAAGATTATCTCAGCACAGGAAATTTTCATTTAACCACATCCAATTGTGAAACTTATTATTCCAAGATCTATTAAGTAAATGTACTTTGTTCTTGGGAAAACCCCTTTTAAGTATTTTAGCACATGTCTACTGCTTACTATGTCAAATTCTGATAAAAGCTGAGCAAGCAGCGCTGAGATTTACTTAGGTTCCAAATATTAGGTTGGATGGGTTTAGCAGCTCTGTTTTGTTAGAATGGTCTCTGGACAATAGGCTCTTGGGGTGCCCAATGATTAACTGTAGACTCCTGGGGAACCTTGCAGAAAGAAATCAATTGTAGCGCCATCACAGGGGAAATGAAACATTACATGGTATTATGTGAAATAAGTGCAGTGTTCATGTAGTGGCAAGAAAGGCCTGGACGTCTAGAGAAAGACATTCTTTATAGCTGATGTGGTCTCATGTGCAGATAAAGGGACATTGTGTCTGTCCACCGATAATAAACTAATCGTATATATAAACTAGACAACCTCTTAGCTTTATTTATAACATTTATGTTCACATGTCCAGTAATCATCTGTTAGAATGGATTCAGCAGCAATCTGTTGACAAAAAAGTTGTGCAGACACAACTTTTTGTCCGGTTAAAAAAAAACATGATTTCTACTGGATCCATTTTTTTTTTCTACATCGAAGCCAATGGAAAACGGATCCGTTAATTAGCCATTAGTTTTTCTTTCATTCGAAACTGATCCATTAAGCAAAAAACAAATCTTTTTCAAAGGAAAAAAAAAAACCCAGAAGGCTATTTAATGGATCCGTTCTGCATAGACTTAAATGTAAAAAAAAAAAAAAAAACTGATACAGTTGAAAAAGTTGAAAGCTTTTTTGTCAATGGATTGCTGCTGGATACGTTCTAACTGAAGATTACTGGACATGTGAACGTAGCCCTAGAAAATCCAACATGCCTGAACATGGGAAAGATGTTATTTATCTCACTTTGAACTGATTCACAATGGTGTCAGGTTTAGTAATTTGCAATCTTTGGTTTACAAGGGTTTTTCAAAAAATGTTGTCTTTTTTTGCTGCTCATGGCACTTTTTTTTTCTTTTTTTTTTAAAAAGGAAGAATGTAACACTGCCTCCCTGAGCCCAGCGAATTTACTTTAATTTATCCCAGAAATTGGGGTAAATAACATTGCATTGCCAGCCTATAGATTCACAAATTTGGCACATTTAAATCCACAATATTAAACTCATTAGTATCCTTATGTATATCACATCACATAACTCCAAAATATCATCTACAACAAAACCGGGGTCTAAAAAGAACCCAAGAGACCAGAGTTTTATGGAAAAAATATATCCTCTTTATTGAGAAAAAAGTTTAAAAAAAATTACAGCAGCATGGTGCTACAAAATGAGAACACAGTCCTCCACCACTGTATCATGAGTAAGATAACTAATTGATATTATGCAGCAATACAACATGAACTTGCGAACCCTAAGTAAAGTGGCTAGTGCATTTGGCAATGGTGAATATGGTTCCACTATATAATACTCCTTGTGGAACTTCTTTGACCATAATTTCTGTATATTATTATTAGCTCCACAGATGCAACCATGAAACCTGATATAGATCCTATGTTGGTGATCATGGGCCTTGCATAATTAAAGTAAGAATATTGTACTTAATCAAGTTCCCAGTGGCGAGTATGCGTCCTCGCGCCCCTACGCGCGTTTCGCCCTCGCTTCTTCGGGTCTCTTGAGTTCTTTTTAGACCCCGGTTTTGTTGTACATTTAAATCCAGTTCTTTTTTTTTTTTTTTAAGCCAGGCATATTGTGTTATAACTACACCAGGTTGGGGATAGTCCTGCCTAAGTCTTAAGTCAACATACTCATAATCTACTGAGTTTCAGTATGTTCTATGCTCCTTACTATAAAATTTTTAAAAACCCTTTGGACAACAATCACTGATCCAAAAACGAACGAGTTAATGAAAATTGAGCAAGCTTTAAAAGAGAATTTGACCGTATCCTTGCCCTTTGCTTTAACATGCATGTAAATTCTGCTACAGTGTAAATGTCATTATTGGGTAAGATCTGATTTTCTGCTATTTAGTCCTAATGCCCAATGTTGGCTAACTCCACACTGAGCTGCTTGTATAGAATTAGCTGTCTCAATAACAAGCCCCTAGTGGGTACCTTGTTTACTCAGCGATGAAATAAGAGGAGATCGCTTTATGACCACTGTGGTAGACCTGACAGGTCGGTGCCCTTGTGTCCTATTATTAGCTGTATACCTATAGATCATTTTTGGTGCTTACTGTGCTATATAAATGGTGTGCACTTCTATTTATGGTTCAAATTCACTTTTCCAGCAGGAAGAAATATGTCTTCGCTTGTATCACTTTGCCGTATAATCCTACGTATTGTAGTAAAACATTATGTATATGTTGATTGAACGGCCGCCATTACAGGAAGAAAAATGTGGAATCTGCACAGTCTGTCTTTTTACACACTGACAGCAGGAGGCTGCAAATTAAATAACTCATCAAAGGAAACGTAGTTCCGAGTTGTCTAAGCTTCACTTTCAAGGAGGTCCTTAACCTTGTAAAGCTGTTAAATGCCAAAGTCAGATGGTAACAGCTGTCAGCATTCCATGGGGCTGCTCAACACCCAAGGACTACATTTCTCTATTGAAGGAAGTGAAGGCGATGCTTATTATATTGTTGTTCAGTTATTTGAATCTGTTTTTCAATTTTTAAATGAATCACATCCTTGGAATATAACTATTTAAAATATTCTCAAAAATTTTTAAAAAATTATAGGGAAAATATATATAGCTATTTATTCCCTTTTAGATATGTTGCTGATCTGCGAGGTTTGGGCCCTAAGATCCTCAAAGGTCCCTCAAAAAATATTTCTGAGGTGCGTTCCTCAGTCGGCTATAGCATGCAACCCTTGCATTCCCCAAGCGGGCTCGTTAGAAAGTCTATCAATCTGTACACTGCTCTGTGCACGGGCTTATAGACTTTCTGTTGAGCCTGTACACCGCTCTGTATGCACTCTGCGTACATGAGCTGAGTGCTTCACCCTCCTAAGCAGCACACTAAAGAGCTGTTAGTTGAACCAATAGTAGCATGCTTAAGTCCACTACATTGTATAATGCCCCCTTCGATTTACACCATTTGACTAAGTATTTATGGAATTACCTTCTGCTGCCATATGTGCCTGTGAGCGGCGCTAGCTCTGCTTGCTCAGTCTGCATCACGTGACCCTGGCTGCAGCCGTCGCTGACATGTGCTGATGTCACGTCAACTTCTGGATTTCCTGAATTTACCCAGGCGTGACAGTCGCACACACCCCGATGATTGATTTACACATCACTGCCCAGTATCCAGCGTGCGCTTTCCCGGTCTCCTCTGCTTTCATTTGCCACAAGCATGCGCTGGATACTGGACTGTGACGTGCGATGAAGCGCTGCCCACAGCCCAGTCAATCAGAGAGGATGTGTCACACCTGGGTGAGTCAAGGAAGTCCAGACGTGACATCATCATTGACATGACATCAGTGGATGTCAACGGCGGCTGCAGCTGTGGTCATGTGATGCGTACTGAGCAGTCAGCGATTGCGCCTCTCAAAGGCGCACATGGCAGCTGAAGGTAGTTACAAAAATAATGAGTTAAAAGGTGTAAATTGAAAAATACTAATATATCTACCTACTATGACTTAGGTTAAAAAATGTATTTGTATATCTATGTATATACATCTAAAAAATATTTTTCTAAAATTGTCATTGAGTCCTATTAATTTTGGATTTTGTTAAAGTAATAAAGTTAATGCTGTTTTGTCCATTGAATCAGCTTTTGCATCCTTTTTAATTAGAATTCAGCATATCATTATTTAGTCTACACATACAGGTGCATCTCACTAAATTAGAATATCATCAAAAAATTAATTTATTTCAGTTCCTCAATACAAAAAGTGAAACTCATATATTTATATAGAGTCATTACAAACAGAGTGATCTATTTCAAGTGTTTATTTCTGTTAATGTTGATGATTATGGCTTACAGCCTATGAAAACACAAAAGTCATTATCTCAGTAAATGAAAATAATAAAGAACACCTGCAAATGCTTCCTAAGCATTTAAAAAGGCCCCTTAGTCTGTTTCAGTAGGCTCCGCAATCATGTGGACGACTGCTGACTTGACAGATGTCCAAAAGGCAGTCATTGACACACTCCACAAGGTCCCAGAGTTCCAATTTTCATTTGGAAATCAAGGTCTCAGAGTCTAGAGGAAGAGTGGAGAGGCACACAATCCAAGCTGCTAGGTCTAGTGTGAAGTTTCCACAATCAGTGATGGTTTGGGGAGCCATGTCATCTACTGGTGTAGGTCCACTGTGTTTTATCAAGACCAAAGTCAGCGCAGCAGTCTACCAGGAAATTTTAGAGCACTTCATGCTTCCCTCTACCGACAAGCTTTTTGGAGATGGCAATTTCTTTCTCCAACAGGACTTGACACCTGTCCACACTGCCAAAAGTACCAATACCTGGTTTATCACTGTTCTTGATTGGCCAGAAAACTCGCCTGACCTTAACCCAATAGAGAATCTATAGGGTATTGTCAAGAGGAAGATGAGAGACACCAGACCCAACAATGCAGACGAGCTGAAGGCTGCTATCAAAGCAACCTGAGCTTCCATAACACCTCAGCAGTGCCACAGGCTGATCGCTTCCACGCCACGCCGCATTGATGCAGTAATTGATGCAAAAGGAACCCCGACCAAGTATTGAGGGCATTTACTGAACATACATTTCAATAGGCCAACATTTCAGATTTTAAAAACATTTTTCAGGCTGATGTTATAAAGTATTCTAATTTACTGAGATAATGACTTTTGTGTTTTCATTGGCTGTAAGCCATAATCATCAACATTAACAGAAATAAACAGTTGAAATAGATCACTCTGGTTGTAATGACTCTATATAATAGGAGTTTCACTTTTTGTATTGAAGAACTGAAATTAACTTTTTGATGATATTCTAATTTAGTGAGATGCACCTGTATGCAGAGCTTACCGTACATCCTGTGCAGTCCATTAACATACAATATAACCTTTGACTCCCCTTAGTAGCCATTCTTATTTTCAATGCTGTATGCATAGGCGGATTATAATGAGGGCAATTTGGGCTACCGCCCAGGGGCCCGGGGCTCCGGGGGGTCCATGGCCAGATTGCCCTCATTAGAATATGTGCGGCGCCGCGGCACATACCGGCAGTCAGAGGCGGGGGGCCCCCTGACCGCTCCCCCAGCAACGGCGCACGGCTGCTGCTTCTTCGGCCTGGCCAGCACTGCACCTGTTAACTTCCCTGTGTGCTGGCCCGGTTGCATCACAGCTAGGAGACACGGCCCTGTGCGCGGCCGTGTCTGCTAGTGTGACGTCACGCAGTGCGCGCCCTACACTTCTGCTTACCACCGGAGAGGAGCTGGACGGCGGGAGCCGGGGGATAGTGTGTGTGTGTGTGTGTGTGTGTGCAGATATCATTGTGTGATGTCTGTTTTATATGTATTTTTGTGTTTCAGATGTGTTTATGCGTGTATGTATATGTCTGTATATGTTTGTGTGTGCGTGACTGTGTGCGGCCTCCCGCTGTCTCTGGGGGGGGCGCCATGCGGCCTCCTGCTGTCTCTGGGGGGGAGCCGTGCGGCCTCCCGCTGTATCTGGGGGGCGCCATGCGGCCTCCTGCTGTGTATAGATGGCGCCGTGCGGCCCCCTGCTGTGTATAGATGGCTTTGTGCGGCCTCCTGCTGTGTATAGATGGCTTCGTGCGGCCTCCTGCTGTGTATAGATGGCTACGTGCGGCCTCCCGCTGTGTATAGATGGCTACGTGCGGCCTCCCGCTGTGTATAGATGGCTACGTGCGGCCTCCCGCTGTGTATAGATGGCACTGTGCGGCCTCTCGCTGTGTATAGATGGCACTGTGCTGCCTCCCGCTGTGTATAGATGGCACTGTGCGGCCTCCCGCTGTGTATAGATGGCACTGTTCGGCCTCCCGCTGTGTATATATGGCTACGTGCGGCCTCCCGCTGTGTATAGATGGCTACGTGCGGCCTCCCGCTGTGTATAGATGGCTACGTGCGGCTTCCCGCTGTGTATAGATGGCTACGTGCGGCTTCCCGCTGTGTATAGATGGCTACGTGCGGCCTCCCGCTGTGTATAGATGGCTACGTGCGGCCTCCCGCTGTGTATAGATGGCTACGTGCGGCCTCCCGCTGTGTATAGATGGCTACGTGCGGCTTCCCGCTGTGTATAGATGGCTACTTGCTGCCTCCCGCTGTGTATAGGTGGCTACGTGCGGCCTCCCGCTGTGTATAGGTGGCTACGTGCGGCCTCCCGCTGTGTATAGGTGGCTACGTGCGGCCTCCCGCTGTGTATAGGTGGCTACGTGCGGCCTCCCGCTTTGTATAGGTGGCTACGTGCGGCCTCCCGCTGTGTACTGGTGGCTACGTGCGGCCTCCCGCTGTGTATTGGTGGCTACGTGCGGCCTCCCGCTGTGTATTGGTGGCTACGTGCGGCCTCCCGCTTTGTATAGATGGCGTCGTTCGGCCTCCCGCTTTGTATAGATGGCGTTGTTCGGCCTCCCGCTTTGTATAGATGGCGTCGTGCGGCTTCCCGCTGTGTATAGGTGGCGACGTGCGACCTCCCGCTGTGTATAGGTGGCTACGTGCGGCCTCCCGCTGTGTATAGATGGCTACGTGCGGCCTCCCGCTGTGTATAGGTGGCTACGTGCGGCCTCCCGCTGTGTATAGGTGGCTACGTGCGGCCTCCCGCTGTGTATAGGTGACTACGTGCGGCCTCCCGCTGTGTATTGGTGGCTACGTTCGGCCTCCCGCTGTGTATAGATGGCTACGTGCGGCCTCCTGCTGTGTATAGGAGGATTGTGGCAGCTCATATTGTATGTAGGGTCTCATACTGTATATAGGGGATGTCAGCATACTTAATTGTGCTCAATATTAAGTCATACAATTAATGTAAAAAAATTATTATAATTAATATATTAATATTGTGCCAAATTAATTTCACGTGAACTATCACAGGGGATCATGTGACATGTCACGTGATACATCAGGTTTGTGTGTGGGGGCCCGCGCCTTCTAAACTGCCCGGGGCACTTGCTACTCTTAATCCACCCCTGGCTGTATGCAAAAATTTCTTGCAAATTTTGGGAGAGCTTTTATTACATAGAAGGCTATAATATATATCAACCCTGAACCAGATTATTCTTCAGTGGTGTATCCTTTCCTCCCACTAAACTCTTGCTCTGATATTTGACCCTGCTTGCTTGATTCCTGTAGCTGACCTCGGCTGACTTTACCTTCTGCTTTTCTTAGGATTTGACCTTGGCCACCTACTGATCTCATCCTTGTCACCTGATTTTGTCCCATATCTGCCCTTTCTGGTTTTGACTTGGCTTTTTCTATGGGCCGGCAGCTACATCAAGGATGTAACCAAGGGCACCCTGCTGTAATCCAGATTCCTTTTATAGGGGTTGATGGCTGAATGCCAGTTTTCCTCTTGAACGTGTTAAAGGAGATGTCCACTACTGGGACAACCTCTTCTTAAGAGTTCCCCCATGTGAAATAATATCTATACGCCTCTCCAGTGCGGGTGCCATTCCAGCTCTTAATTCTTCCGTGAGTATAGCTGCTATTATTTCACATGGCAGATCTATGATCCAGAAGGGGTTGTCCAAGTTGTGGATAACTCCTTTAAATGGAGTGCCTTGTGCAAAATCTCTCCATGGAAGCCCTATTAAAAGCTACCAAGTTTCCATGTACAGTTCACCATTACAATTTAGTTTTGTTCTGATATTTCTGTATGTTGGAAATAATTTTTTACTGTTGACTCTCCAGCATCTACCTGTCTCAATATTCCCAAAGATTTGTTTGCGTTGTCTGTTCTCAGCGGATGTGTGGACCCATCACAAAAACATTTTCACCAAAGAAACTATTTCAAAGTCCGTATCTGTGAGGGAGGTTGCTGTGAGCTGGCTTAGATTTTACCTATAAATGTATACATTTCTGGTGAATAATATAGGAAACTTGCAGCATCTGTCCCACATTCCCCACCCACTCCTTAAATATTTACCCAACCCCCATGGGCTATGTATCTATATTAAACTGTATACTATGGATACATGTATCGATGATTCTACTTTTTCAGTTCTTTTCCCCAATGTAATGCTATTTTGTATCTTAATTTTTCTATAGTTCATAAAACGAGTTTAAAAAGTTACATGTATTACACTATACAATACAACTACTGAGATTATTAGATTAATAAATGCACTTTATCCTCTCTTGACTACATTTAATTTACTGTAATGTCTCTTGAAACTGCAGAAAAAGTAAAATGAATGAAACAAAAAACTCTCACCTCTAGGCTGCATGCAAAAGAATAATTTGTAATAAGGTAGTGCAAATAATAAAATGGTTTTGAACAAATGTATAATCTCTCTACCTATTAATATGATATATATTTTTGCTATGAATTACTTTAGTACTATCTACAGTATGTATTGTGATATCACTAACTGCAGCCATGCCACAATAAGAAATATTGTATATGGTTTAGTATACTGATTTATTGCCCTGGCTAGATCTGTTGGAAAAGCCACTTGTCATGGAGGGATAAAGATGGGAGTGTGGACTGTTTTACTATGTTATGATTTATTACATTAGCTTCATTTATATGTAACAACATTTTGGACTAAAAGGACCAAACAGATGTTTATAAGTGGCTTCACTGATCCCCATGGCCTTTGTACATGGCTTAGCTGTACAGACTGTAGAATTCAGCTTGCAGTTGCTCCAAAAGTCTATAGAAAACAAATGGATAATGTGCTTCCGTGCTGACTTTTGCAGTAGCATTTGCCAACGTAGACCAGTGTGAATCCCTGTCCGCCTCTGGTTATAATAGCTGGCTGCTTGTGTAGAAAACTTTTATGTGTTCCATAAAGCTGTGACGTAGTGACACATTATTGTGAAGTTGCCGCAGTTTTTTCCTTTTAGATATAGCTGGAATACGTTTATATTGAGCCAAAATATAGTAGTGATTGTCAGATAATCCACATCCATTTACTTTACTTGCTCCTGTTAGGGGTACTTGTTAGAGAGATCATGATGTGGAATTATTAAGGAGGCGCTAACCAGGTCACTTTTAGCTATTTGAGGAAGTCTGTCAATCACTAGACTCTTAAGACCACCCCCGGGACTACTGCATCTAAAGTAAGCAAGAATTTAAATGAAGGTACTAAGCTTTACTGAATCCATTCGTCCAACACTATATAACAATATGTTCAACATCTCCTGTCCCCCCATATATATTAAGCTAATGTTGGTCGCATTCATCTATATTGACTGGCCCCTTAATGTGTAAGGGGGCGCTGATCAACTAATTGACTGGGGAGATGTCAATCAGGCATGTCCAATTTTGGACTGCCGATTGTGTTGTTCTCTCGTACATAAGCCATTGGCAGAGATGTATGATGGCGTCTCTCTCGTAGAGAACACAGAAGTGCTGGACCGAACAAGTACTCGTACAGTGCTGGCCAAAAGTATTGGCACACCTGCAATTCTGTCAGATAATACTCAGTTTCTTCCTGAAAATGATTGCAATCACAAATTCTTTGGTATTATTCTCTTCATTTAATTTGTCTTCAATGAAAAAAACACAAAAAGAATTGTCCTAAAGCCAAATTGGATATAATTCCACACCAAACCTAAAAAAGGGGGTGGACAAAAGTATTGGCACCCTTTGAAAAATCATGTGATGCTTCTCTAATTCGTGTAATTAACAGCACCTGTAACTTACCTATGGCACCTAACAGGTGTTGGCAATAACTAAATCACACTTTCAGCCAGTTAACATGGATTAAAGTTGACTCAACCTCTGTCCTGTGTCCTTGTGTGTACCACATTGAGTATGGCGAAAAGAAAGAAGACCAAAGAACTGTCTGAGGACTTGAGAAACCAAATTGTGAGGAAGCATGAGCAATCTCAAGGCTACAAGTCCATCTCCAAAGACCTGAATGTTCCTGTGTCTTCCGTGCGCAGTGTCATCAAGAAGTTTAAAGCCCATGGCACTGTGGCTAACCTCCCTAGATGTGGACGGAAAAGAAAAATTGACGAGAGATTTCAACGCAAGATTGTGCGGATGGTGGATAAAGAACCTCGACTAACATCCAAACAAGTTCAAGCTGCCCTGCAGTCCGAGGGTACAACAGTGTCAACCCGTACTATCCGTCGATGTCTGAATGAAAAGGGACTGTATGGTAGGACACCCAGGAAGACCCCACTTCTTACCCCGAGACATAAAAAACCAGGCTGGAGTTTGCCAAAACTTACCTGAGAAAGCCTAAAACATTTTGGAAGAATGTTCTCTGGTCAGATGAGACAAAAGTAGATCTTTTTGGGAAAAAGCATCAACATAGAGTGTACAGGGAAAAAAAAAGAGGCATTCAAAGAAAAGAACACGGTCCCTACAGTCAAACATGGCGGAGGTTCCCTGATGTTTTGGGGTTGCTTTGCTGCCTCTGGCACTGGACTGCTTGACCGTGTGCATGGCATTATGAAGTCTGAAGACTACCAACAAATTTTGCAGCATAATATAGGGCCCAGTGTGAGAAATCTGGGTCTCCCTCAGAGGTCATGGGTCTTGCAGCAGGACAATGACCCAAAACACACTTCCAAAAGCACTATAAAATGGTTTGAGAGAAAGCACTGGAGACTTCTAAGGTGGCCAGCAATGAGTCCAGACCTGAATCCCATAGAACACCTGTGGAGAGATCTCAAAATGGCAGTTTGGAGAAGACACCCTTCAAATATCAGGGACCTGGAGCAGTTTGCCAAAGAAGAATGGTCTACAATTCCAGCAGAGCATTGTAAGAAACTCATTGATGGTTACCGGAAGCGGTTGTTCGCAGTTATTTTGGCTAAAGGTTGCGCAACCAAGTATTAGGCTGAGGGTGCCAATACTTTTGTCCGGCCCTTTTTTGGAGTTTTGTGTGAAATGGTCAATGATTTGATTTTTGCTTCATTCTCTGTGTTTTTTCCTTGCAAGCAAATTAAATGAAAAGAATAAGACCAAAGAATTTGTGATTGCAATCATTTTCAGGAAGAAACTGAGTATTATCTGACAGAATTGCAGGGGTGCCAATACTTTTGGCCAGCACTGTATGTATGGAAGAGATGGCTCTCAGCAGAACGATCTGCCAAAGTATCTTTGGGCTGACAGCCTTTTAAAGTGTTTGTGGGGCTTTACTACTATAGGTCAGAGTACTTGGATATAAATTGATGTCACAACAAAGCTTGTGAAGTTAAGAAGCCCAAGTTCATGCTGCAAAAAAGTAAAATCCTGGCTTAGAAACTTGTTGCAGTCTGCAGAACTGTGGAATGGGAGAAGTTTTATTTTTAAACAACACAACCCACAGAAATGGTGTAAAAAAAACAAAACCCATGCCATGTGCATACAAAGTGGGTTATTTGCTGATTTGTTACAGATATTCCATGCAAAATCTCCACTGAAGCTGTGGAACTGATGCTTAACTGATGTTATAAAGCTCTCCCATCAAAAGTTTTTATCTTTAATATATTGCAATCATCATATTATATAGCACTGTGTGCTTACAATTTGCCTTCATATCCAGTTAATGCCAGAGTGGTACTTTAATAAAACAGTGTAAAATGTAGACACTTTAGTTTATATTTGGCACATTTTTAGACTGCCTAGCATATTACATTAATTCATGCTGGATTGTAAATATGGTACATCTTTAGGCTTTTTAGTCTAAACTTGCACGAGGCATTGGTTTGCAAACTTTGCTCCTGAAATTTCAGACTTTAGTTATACCCCTTTCACACAAAGTTCCCATTAAGCCACCTTGTTAATGATATATGCTATCACACATATGGACAGAACTGGACTTCCGCATAGACACTTCTGGATCACCAAAGAAAATCACTTTGAACATTTGTAGTGTATGCACAAAACTTGGATAAATAGTATATATTTTCATGTTAATACATTTGTGTTATGTTCTCTCAGTTCTGAATACTGAGGCCATCATTTTGCATCATCCCCATAGCATTTCAGAGTGCATGCAAAAAGGTCCTTTCTGCGGCTGCCAGCCGGAAGTACAAGTGCTTCTCACAAAATTAGAATATCATCAAAAAGTTAATTTATTTCAGTTGTTCAATACAAAAAGTAAAATTCATATATTATATAGAGTCACTACAAACAGCGTGATCTATTTCAAGTGTTTATTTCTGTTAATGTTGATGATTATGGCTTACAGCTAATAAAAACACAAAAGTCATTATCTCAGTAAATTAAAATACTTTATAACAGCTTGAAAAATGTTTTTAAAATCTGAAATGTTGGGCTACTGAAATGTATGTTCAGTAAATGCACTCAATACTTGGTCGGGGCTCCTTTTGCATCAATTACTGCATCAATGTGGCGTGGCATGGAGGCGATCAGCCTGTGGCACTGCTGAGGTGTTATGGAAGCCCAGGTTGCTTAGATAGCAGCCTTCTCTATGGGGTTAAAGTCAGGTGAGTTTGTTGGCCAGTCAAGCACAGTGATACTGTTGTTTATAAACCAGGTATTGGTACTTTTGGCAGTGTAGACAGGTGCCAAGTCCTGCTGGAGAATGAAATTTCCATCTCCAAAAAGCTTGTCGGCAGAGGGAAGCATGAAGTGCTCTAAAATTTCCTGGTAGACGTCTGCTCTGACTTTGGTCTTGATAAAACACAGTGGACCTACACCAGCAGATGACATGGCTCCGCAAACCATCACTGATTGTGGAAACTTTACACTAGACCTCAAGCAGCTTGGATTGTGGCCTCTCCACTCTTCCTCCAGACTCTGGGACCTTGATTTCCAAATTAAATGCAAAATGTACTTTCATCTGAAAACAACACCTTGGACCACTGAGCAACAGTCCAGGTCTTTTCTCCTTGGCCCAGGTAAGACGCTTCTGGCATTGTCTATTGGTCATGAGTGGCTTGACACAAGGAATGCGACACTTGTAGCCCATGTTCTGGATACATCTGTGTGTGATGGCTCTTGAAGCAATGACTCCAGCAGCAGTTCACTCCTTGTGAATTTCCCCCAAATTTTTGAATGGCCTTTTCTTAACAATCCTTTCAAGGCTGCGGTTATCCCGGTTGCTTGTGCACCTTTTTCTACCACACTTTTTCCTTCCACTCAACTTTCCATTAATATGCTTGGATACAGCACTCTGTGAACAGCCAGCTTCTTTAGCAATGACCTTTTGTGGCTTATCCTCCTTGTGGAGTGTGTCAATCACTGCCTTCTGGACATTTGTCAAGTCAGCAGTCTTCCCCATGATTGTGGAGCCTACTGAAAAAGACTAAGGGACCTTTTTAAATGCATCGGAAGCCTTTGCAGGTGTTTTTTGTTAATTATTCTAATTTACTGATATAATGACTTTTGTTTTCATTGGCTGTAAGCCATAATCATCAACATTAACAAATAAACACTTGAAATAGATCACTCTGTTTGTAATGACTCTATATAATATGAGTTTCAGTTTTTGCATTGAAAAACTGAAATAAACTAACTTTTTGATGATATTCTAATTTAGTGAGAAGCACTTGTACTTACTTGCGGAGCTGGCGGTCTAGTTGTAGTGCCTGCCGCAGAGTACTACAAATTTGCCTTCCTATTCCGACTGCTGCCGCAGACACCGATAACAGCTGATCGGCGGGGGTGCCGGGTGTCTGACTCCAGCCAATCAGACATTGATGATCTATCCTAAGGATAGGCCATCAATGTAAAAGTAGTGGATAAGGTAAAAATGTATGCTTATTGCTTTTCCTGGAGTGTTCAATCTCCCCTGATGCTCCAATAATAGTCAGTCATCATATGTACATTCCGCCTGTTGGTCACTGTAACATTGCAATAAAATGCAATAACAGGTGATCAAAACATTGTATCTACCCCAAAATGGTATCTGTAACAACGTCCGCACAGGGTGCAAAAAAAAAAAGCCCTAATGCAGCCCCGGATCCCACTAAATGAGAATGTTACGGGTCTCTAAAAATGGCGACAAAAGCAATTTTTTTCTTTTTGACAAACTTATGAATTTTTTTTTCACCACTTAAATAAAAAAAACAAAACTATATGTTTGGTATCTGCATACTCGTACTGAACTGGGGAATCCTATTTCTAGGTGCATTTTACCATATACTGAACATGGTAAATTTAAAAAAAGAAAACACATTGTGGAATTGCACTTTCTTTGCAATTTCACCGCACTTGGAATTTGTTTCCTGTTTTCCAGTACAATGTGTCAGAATGAATGAATAATTTCATTCAAAAGTACAACTCGTCCCGCAAAAAAAACAAGCCCCTATATGGCTGGAAAAATAAAAAAGTTATGGCTCTTGGAAGAAGGGGAGGAAAAAATGAAAACTGAAAATCTCCCTGAGGTGAAGAGGTTAATATACAAAAAAATATATTGATATATTTGTATATATGTATTTTTCATTGACCTAAAACGCAGTAGTTACGATGCAAAATTCTCATCCTTTGATGGATGATTTCTGTTTGAACATGCGAAGCCAAAATGCACATATTTATATAGATAGTATTTAAGGGAATCGAGGAATTTGCTTGGCAAGAACAAATTGTCCTGCTTTTAACTTGTTTATTATCATAAATTTGAGATTAAGAAAGTGTTTAGAAGTGCACAATATTGTATATATAAAATGTTCAAGTGGAAAGTTATATACACATCCCTTTATTTACATTTATACGCTATATGAATAACATGATTCGAGTGGACGCAGGCTGGATTAAATACATTGTTCAGAATTTGCATCTTAAATAATAAATACTGTCATCTTTACGTAGAATTGATGAATTGCTGATGATCTTTGTTTTTTTATTCGCAGGCTTTGGAAGAGGCTCAGAAAGCTATACAGCAACTGTTCGGCAAGATCAAAGACATCAAGGACAAAGCTGAGAAGTCTGAGCAAATGGTAAATAGTCCGCTCCTTAGATGTTAATAGCACTATACATCAAGATGGTTTCATCCAAGATCCCAACTCAATCCCCCAACAGACAGCGTAAAATATATTGTGTGTTTGTGTGTATGTTCTGTGTGCGCATATATACAATATATATATTATACATATTTATTATCTTCAAGAAAAAGCATGCTTTTTAGCCAATAAACATGAAATAACTGAAATAAAAAAAAAAAACTTTAATAGATTCTATCCCAAAATATGTTTATGGTTTATTCGCTTTATCTGTGTTTGAGGAATCAATGATGATGTTATTTGGGGTAATTAGACCCACAATCTGTATTAAAGGTGATGTCCAGGACTTAATTGATGGCCTAGCCATAGGATAAGTCAGGGGTCCTCAAACTTTTCAAACAGGGGGCCAGTTCACGGTCCCTCAGACCATTGGAGGGCCGAAATATAGTTTTTTTAAAAAAAAACTGTGAACAAATTCCTATGCACACTGCACATATCTTATTTTGAAGTAAAAAAAACAATACAGGAACAAATACAATATTTAAAATGAAGAACAAGTAAAGTTAAATCAACCGGTAATTCAGTAGGTAGGTAACTGTACCCAATAGGCAGCATAGGTCCCCAATAGGCAGGTAAATGTCCCCAATAGGCAGGTAAATATCCCCAATAAGCTGCAAAGGTCCCCAATAGGCAGCATAGGTCCCCAATAGGCAGCATAGGTCCTCAATGGGCAGGTAAATGTTCCAAATAGGCAGGCTGTTTCCCCCCTTATAATGCCATATGCAGGCTGTTCCCCCCCTTATAATGCCCCATGCAGGCTGTTCCCCCCTTATAATGCCCCATGCTGGATGCCACCCCCATATAATGCCCCATGCAGGATGTCCCTTTCTCACACCATATAATGCCCCATGCAAGATATCACTCCCCTGTCCTTATAATGCCCCATGCAGGATGTCACCCCCCATATAATGCCCAATGCAGGATGTCACCCCCCCATATAATGTCCCATGCAGGATTTCACTCCCCTGTCTTTATAATGCCCCATGCAGCATGTCACCCCCCCATATAATGCCCCATGCAGCATGTCACCCCCCATATAATGCCACATGCAGGATGTCACCCCCCCATATAATGCCCCATACAGGATGTCACCACCCCATATAATGCCCCATGCAGGATATCACTCCCCTGTCTTTATAATGCCTCATGCAGCGTGTCACCCCCCCATATAATGCCCCATGCAGCATGTCACCCCCCATATAATGCCCCATGCAGCATGTCACCCCCCCATATAATGCCCCATGCAGCATGTCACCCCCCCCATATAATGCCACATGCAGGATGTCACCCCCCATATAATGCCACATGCAGGATGTCACCCCCCCCATATAATGCCCCATACAGGATGTCACCACCCCATATAATGCCCCATGCAGGATATCACTCCCCTGTCTTTATAATGCCTCATGCAGCGTGTCACCCCCCCATATAATGCCTCATGCAGCGTGTCACCCCCCCATATAATGCCCCATGCAGCATGTCACCCCCCATATAATGCCCCATGCAGCATGTCACCCCCCCATATAATGCCCCATGCAGCATGTCACCCCCCCATATAATGCCCCATGCAGCATGTCACCCCCCATATAATGCCACATGCAGGATGTCACCCCCCCATATAATGCCCCATACAGGATGTCACCACCCCATATAATGCCCCATGCAGGATATCACTCCCCTGTCTTTATAATGCCTCATGCAGCGTGTCACCCCCCCATATAATGCCTCATGCAGCGTGTCACCCCCCCCATATAATGCCCCATGCAGCATGTCACCCCCCATATAATGCCCCATGCAGCATGTCACCCCCCCATATAATGCCCCATGCAGCATGTCACCCCCCCATATAATGCCACATGCAGCATGTCACCCCCCCATATAATGCCCCATGCAGCATGTCACCCCCCCCATATAATGCCCCATGCAGCATGTCACCCCCCCCATATAATGCCCCATGCAGCATGTCACCCCCCCATATTATGCCCCATGCAGCATGTCGCCCCCCCATATTATGCCCCATGCAGCATGTCACCCCCCCATATTATGCCCCATGCAGCATGTCACCCCCCCCCCATATTATGCCCCATGCAGGATGTCACCCCCCCCATATTATGCCCCATGCAGGATGTCCCTTTCCCCCCATATCATGCCCCATGCAGGATGTCCCTTTCCCCCCATATCATGCCCCATGCAGGATGTCACCCCCCATATTATGTCCCATGCCTCCATACATTAAAAAAAAAAAAATCCAATACTCACCTCACTTCTCACTTGCTGACGCTGCTCTGGTCTGGACTCCAGTGTCGCGGGGGCGTTGTCCCGCTCTGCGCTGCCTGTGACCACACTCGGGAGGGCGCGGTGTAAAGACGTCACCGCGCCCTCTGACCTGAGACGTCACAGGAAGCGCAGAGCACGGAAGACAGCGGATCTGCAGAGGCACGGGGAGAGGTAAGTATCCGGCTGCCGGGGCCCTGAGCAAGCGGGGGGAAGGGCGGGCAATGGCACCGCTCTCCTCTCCTTCGCCCATAGCCCGGCGGGCCGGATGAAAATGCGGCCCGCGGGCCGTAGTTTGAGGACCCCTGGGATAAGTCATCAGTGTGAGATCTGTGGGGGTCCAACACCTGGCACCTCCACCAAACAGTTAAAAATAAGTGATGTATAAGGGAGAGGAACATATCAGCCCTGTACATTGCTTAGTCGTCACTGCTGAATATTGGCCTTTATCTCTCATCCAAGTGATGTGTGGTGCCTTGTGTTGGACCGCCACAGATCTCATATTCATGACCCATCTTTATCAAGAAGTAAAAAGCATTCTAAAGTGACACGTGCCAGACTTGAAAAATGGACTGCAAACTAAAATTACAAATGGGCTGGATTATTAAGGAGTGGAACAAAATAATCAAATTCTATGTAGGTGATTCCCAAATATTTTTGGAAAAGTACAATTTAAGGGAATCTGTAAGCAGGTTTTTGCTATGTAATTTGAGAGCAGCATAATATAGGGTAAGAGAGCCTAATTCCAACGCTGTATCACTTACTGGACTGCTCGACGTAGTTTTGATAGAATCCCTGTTTTATTTGTTGTAGATGACACAATGGTCATAATGCCAAACTGTGTATAACCCTTCCCACACCTCTGATTAGCAGCTTGCTGACCATGTACACGTGAAGCTGCCAATCAGTGTTAGGGGTGGGTTACACAGATCAGCTGGACTGCCATGCACATGAGACCTAGTCAGGCATTGATAATCTCCTGCTGTGTTAAAAATACAACACATGGACTAGTAAATGACATATCCTTGGAATCAGGCTGTCTTGCCCTATATTATGCTGCTCTCAGATTAAACAGTAAAAACCTTCTGACAGGTTCTCTTTAAATATAGCTTTGCTGTGAGGTGTACAGTATTTTGTCAGCTTTATACAGACAGCACTGTAGGATTGGCCTATATCTGAAGAAGCATATAATATTACCTTCTAAATTTCGGTAATTAACCTGCTTTTCTTTGTACAAATCAAGACTATTCATTGACTAAAGTGAACAGTTTGAAGCAAAGTTTGGAAAACTACGAATCTTTATTTCCAGTATGAAACCTGGCAAAGATATTGTCATAATTAGGTTAGGCGCAATATGGGATACATGCATGCCATCTGTCACCTAGGGAGCTCTTTATTACCCCAGGGTATGACTGCCTCTTAGAAATTGTACCATAATTAGTGACAATTGAAGTTCAAAATTAAATTACCTTCATTTTCAATTGCAAATTCCATCATTAACCAACATTGTGTGTCTCTTCCAAGGTGAAAGAAATCACACGGGATATTAAGCAGTTGGATCATGCCAAGCGCCATTTGACCACATCAATTACAACATTGAACCATCTACACATGCTGGCTGGAGGAGTTGACTCACTGGAGTAAGCTTGTTAGCTGTGGTGACCTCATTCATATTCTTGTGATCACTTAAATTATAGTTGCATGTTCTCTCCTTGTTCTACCCAGCAGGTTTCTATAGTTCAATTTAGATTTCTAAGTATATGCACAGCCTTAACTTTATTGGGCCACCTGCCCAATAGTGTGCATGTTCCCTTTGTGCCACTAAAACGTCTGTGACCCGCCCAGACAATGTGGTAGCTGGCACAAAGGAGTTAGCAGATGTTTAGTCCAGTGCATCCTTAATGGATCAGACTGTTTTTGTTAAAGCTTCCTTTATACAGGGGGAAAATAAGTATTTGATACACTGTCGATTTTGCAAGTTTTCCCACCTACAAAGATTGGGGAGGTCTGTAATGTTTATCGTAGGTACACTTCAACTGTGAGAGACAGAATCTGTGCAAACTTTGTCAAGAACTACAGGAAACGTCTGACCTCTGTAATTGCAAACAAAGGTTTCTGTACCGAATATTAAGTTCTGTTTTTCTATTGTATCAAATACTTATTTCATGCAATAAAATGCTAATTAACTATGTAGAAATCATACAATGTGATTTTTCTGGATTTTTTTTTAAGATTCTGTCTCACAGTTGAAGTGTAACTACTATAAAAGTTACAGACCATTGGCCATTATTTCTGCTTTTAACACCTCAGTTTCAAGATCTGACTGTTTGCTTGCTGCATAAGGCTAGATTTACACTTTTATATAATGTTCTGCACTGAGCATTATGTCATGGTGTCTGTTAAAATCCCCAAAATACAGGAACCCCAACATAGCCATTGCCTTGAATGAAGCTGACTGAGTCTTTATGGGCACTGTCTGACTTCTGTCCTGGAAGTATTCATCTTCTTCTGACATTCACAAAAGCATGGTTCTCTGTGTGCATGTTAGAAGAAGACAAATATTGCCAGGATTAAGGTCAGACCGTGTCCACAGCGACTCCGTCAGCTCCATTCAGGGGAATGACTCAGTCGGGGTTCCTGTCAGAATACAATATTTTGGGGATTTAAATGGAAACCCCAACTTGGTGCTCAGCGTAGATCACTGTATAAGTGTAAACCTAGCTTTGTATATCCCATGCATTAATATGTGCCTTTGTCAAAAGATAATCAGTCACTTCACCAGTCAGTGGTTTAATTGTCTTCTTTTTTTTATTTATTTATGTTTTTTAGAGCTATGACTAGAAAAAGACAATATGGCGAGGTTGCCAACCTTCTCCAAGGAGTGGTAAATGTGCTGGAGCACTTTCAAAAATACATGGGTATACCGCAGATTCGACAACTCTCAGAAAGGTGAGTTTTTTCAGCATGTGATATCAAACTATTGCCTAATGGTTCAATTACACTGGCTGACTATTGTTAAAGGGGTGATCCAAAGGCAAAAGTAAATTTTATCTAACTGCTTATCTATTTGATGCCATAATCTAAGCCATTTTCTAATATACTTACTTTAAAAATTCTCGACATTTCCCCAACTATACTAACTGCTAGTTTATTTCTTTTTGTTTACTTAAAGTGTGATGACGCTTTCTTTGAGAGCCCCCAATTCATCCTGGAATAGTCAAATGAAGCATCATTAGAGCAGGGGGCAGAGGCTGGGGTCACTACCACAGCCTCTGCCACCTCCCTGAAACAAAGCGTCATCAGTGACGCTCGTTTCAGGGGCGGGGCTGGTCCCTTTGTTGTGCGGTGTGCACAGTGACAGCGCCTGCTCTCTTGTCGGCTCAGATCTGCAGTAATAAGCTGGCGCCCTAGCGGTGTTCCAATACCCGGCGTGCAGGAGTTCAGCGCTGCCCCCGCAGGTGACATCACTGATCTCTGCCGGGTATTGTAACTCCGCTGTGTTGTCAGCTCATTACTGCAGATCTGAGCCAACAAGAGAGCGGAAGCTGTCATTGTGCACATCGCGGAGGGACTTGCCCAGTCCTTGAAATGAGCTTCACTGATGACACTTCATTTCAGGGAGCGGGCAGGGGCTATGACAGTGACCACAGCCTCTACCCCCTGCTCTGATGATGCACTGGGGGCTCTCAAACAAATCGTCATCAGACAGGAAGTAATAAAAAAGTAAATAACTAGCAGTTATAGTGTAGTTAGGGAACAGTAGGGAATTTTTAAAGCAAGTATATTAGGAAATAGCTTAAATTATGGAATCAAATGGAAAGGGATTTTCGATAAAATGTACGTTTGCCTTCGTACCATCCCTTTAATAATTGCTTGTTTTGAGAGTGGTAAAAATACTAGACCAGTGTGAATGCAGTTTAAGAGAATTTTTCTATTGTTAGCGTTAATCTCCATCAGTCCTGCCTCTGTTAAAATTATCACAACCAGTGGAATGATCCGTAAATGTCATTTGTATTGATATAGGTCAAGAGTTGTCATTAGACAATTGTAATGCTTTTTATACTGATGGAAAAGTCCATTAAATTCATTGCCGCAATTTTCCAAACTACTTTTTTTTTCAGAAAAAAAAGAAGTGCTATGTAATTGTGTATAAATGGTGTACACCTTAAACTCTTTAATGTGTAACAGTTTATTTTTATTTTATTTTTTTTAATTCTTGCTGCTTCCCTAAGTATTCTGTTTAAAGCTGCCTTTTGGTTCCAGAGATATGGGCCTTATTTACAAAGTTTTAACAACTTTACTTTGTGACCGCTAATGTCAGAATACTAAACCATTTTCCTTTAATGTCCTATGTAGGCAATTGTTGTGTTCAATTATTTTGTAGATTTTCCTACTCTGTTATTTGTCCCCAGTGTATTTCTAGAAGATTGGTTAAGCCTCCCTATTGCCGTTTAATGTCATCTCCTTTCAGGCCACCTCCACACTGCTCACAATCAATTATACATTTCCATCGTGTGTCCTCCGTCTCTTTCTTATCAGTGGAAACATTTGGAAACATGGAGCAATTTAAGGTTTCTCAGGCATTGATCGCTTCAGGATAGATGAGGGCTTAGATGCCATCTCTCTTTTGAAATGTCAATGGGAAACATGATGGATAGTTTAGTGCTGATATTTTTAGTTGTATCTTTCCCGAGCCTCCTTCCTGATGTTTACATTTTGATAACCGTTCCATCTGGTTATGATAGGAATCATGATTTGTACGGAAATGAAAGGCACACCCTGTTCATTGCTTACATCTCCTGTGCTCAGAAATAAGGAAATATATTTAGTGTAAGCCAGAATAAATAGACTCACGGGCAGTTGCTTCTCATTTCCTTCAGTGACAACAGCGAAAATTGGGTACTTCCATATTTATACTACATATAAAATACATTTTATATAAACCAGACACAAGTATTATGAAGCACGTCAAGAGCCTGGAAGATCCTCACTCCATTAAATTCTGTGAATTATCATCCACCTTTATGTTAGAGTCAGTTTAGCGGAATCTATCATGGTGTGCAAATTTGTATTGTCTGTGTTAAAAATAATGTGTCTTACACAGGTTTGTTATACATCGATTCATTAATCTTTAAAGCAATTTGGATGCAAGAAAACATTTTTCAGAAGATACTTGATCATCCACAAGTTGCTGTTATAATAGTGTAGCAACTCATTTGGGAAAATAGGTAACACACGAAAAACTGCAACTGACCCTGACGGTTCGTTACAGACTAGAGATCCTGACCCTGCAGTCCCCAGTAGTTCCTGCGTGAGCTGAGATAGCCCTAACCACAGACTAGACCAGTGCTGGCGAACCTATGGCACGCATGCCAGAGTGGGCACTCAGAGCCCTCCCTAAAGGCACGCGCGCCATCGCCGCAGCACTAGCGCTACTGGACCAGGACCTGGCCCGGCGGGTGAGTACTCGGAGCCCGCCGACGCCAGCACCGCTACTTCAGCTAGATGTGCGTTCTCTGACACACATCTAGCTGAAGTGTATTGCAGCGCACGAGTTGCCAGGCCCGTGCGCCGCAATACACGCTGCTGGCCAATCAGAGGCCAGCAGCTGATGTCAGCTTACAGGTGACCAGGAGCTTGGCAGTGACGTCATGCGCCCCGTCGCTAGGACGCTGGAGTCAGCTGCTACAGCAGAGGATGCAGCGCGGGAGAGGAAGGAAAGTGAGTAGGAGTGTTTATTATGTTGTTTTTTTTGTTTGTTTTAGATGAACAGCGGTGCCAGCAAGATGGAAATGGGGGGGCGGCGGGGGGTGGACGACAGCAATATATACTGTACATGGAATGGGGGGCGGGAGGGGGGAACAGCAATATATACAGGAAATGGGGGGGTGAGGGAAAGAGCTTATATACAGTACAGACCAAAAGTTTGGACACACCTTCTCATTTAAAGATTTTTCAGTATTTTCATGACTATGAAAATTGTACATTCACACTGAAGGCATCAAAACTATGAATTAACACATGTGGAATTATATACTTAACAAAAAAGTGTGAAACAACTGAAAATATGTCTTATATTCTAGGTTCCTCAGAGTTTGCTTTGATGACTGCTTTGCACACTCTTGGCATTCTCTTGATGAGCTTCAAGAGGTAGTCACTGGAAATGGTCTTCCAACAATCTTGAATGAGTTCCCAGAGATGCTTAGCACTTGTTGGCCCTTTTGCCTTCACTCTGCGGTCCAGCTCACCCCAAACCATCTCGATTGGGTTGAGGTCTGGTGACTGTGGAGGCCAGGTCATCTAGCGTAGCACCCCATCACTCTCCTTCTTGGTCAAATAGCCCTTACACAGCCTGGAGGTGTGTTTGGGGTCATTGTCCTGTTGAAAAATAAATGATGGTCCAACTAAACGCAAACCGGATGGAATAGCATGCTGCTGCAAGATGCTGTGGTAGCCATGCTGGTTCAGTATGCCTTCAATTTTGAATAAATCCCCAACAGTGTCACCAGCAAAGCACCCCCACACCATCACACCTCCTCCTCCATGATTCACGGTGGGAACAGGCATGTAGAGTCCATCCGTTCACCTTTTCTGCGTCGCACAAAGACACGGTGGTTGGAACCAAAGATCTCAAATTTGGACTCATCAGACCAAAGCACAGATTTCCACTGGTCTAATGTCCATTCCTTGTGTTCTTTAGCCCAAACAAGTCTCTTCTGCTTGTTGCCTGTCCTTAGCTGTGGTTTCCTAGCAGCTATTTTACCATGAAGGCCTGCTGCACAAAGTCTCCTCTTAACAGTTGTTGAAGAGATGTGTCTGCTGCTAGAACTCTGTGTGGCATTGACCTGGTCTCTAATCTGAGCTGCTGTTAACCTGTGATTTCTGAGGCTGGTGACTCAGATAAACTTATCCTCAGAAGCAGAGGTGACTCTTGGTCTTCCTTTCCTGGGGCGGTCCTCATGTGAGCCAGTTTCTTTGTTGCACTTGATGGTTTTTGCAACTGCACTTGGGAACACTTACAAAGTTTGCCCAATTTTCCGGACTGACTGACCTTCATTTCTTAAAGTAATGATGGCCACTCGTTTTTCTTTACTTAGCTGCTTTTTTCTTGCCATAATACAAATTCTAACAGTCTATTCAGTAGGACTATCAGCTGTGTATCCACCTGACTTCTGCACAACACAACTGATGGTCCCAACCCCATTTATAAGGCAAGAATCCCACTTATTAAACCTGACAGGGCACACCTGTGAAATGAAAACAATTTCCGGTGACTACCTCTTGAAGCTCATCAAGAGAATGCCAAGAGTGTGCAAAGCAGTTATCAAAGCAAAAGGTGGGTACTTTGAAGAACCTAGAATATAAGACATATTTTCAGTTGTTTCACACTTTTTTGTTAAGTATATAATTCCACATGTGTTAATTCATAGTTTTGATGCCTTCAATGTGAATGTACAATTTTCAAAGTCATGAAAATACAGAAAATCTTTAAATGAGAAGGTGTGTCCAAACTTTTGGTCTGTACTGTACATGGAATGGGGGGGGGACAGCATATATACATGGAATTGGGGGGGGGGGGGGACAGCATAAATACATGGGATGGGGGGGACAGCATAAATACATGGGATAGGGGGGGAAACAGCATAAATACATGGAATGGGGGGGGAAACAGCATAAATACATGGAATGGGGGGGAAACAGCATATATACATGGAATGGGGGGGAAACAGCATATATACATGGAATGGGGGGGGGGGAACAGCATAAATACATGGAATGGGGGGGAAACAGCATAAATACATGGAATGGGGGGGGAAACAGCATAAATACATGGAATGGGGGGGGAAACACCATATATACATGGAATGGGGGGGAAACAGCATATATACATGGAATGGGGGGGAAACAGCATATATACATGGAATGGGGGGGAAACAGCATATATACATGGAATGGGGGGGAAACCGCATATATACATGGGATGGGGGGGAAACAGCATAAATACATGGATTGGGGGAGGGCAGCCATATATACATGGATTGGGGGAGGGCAGACATATGTACATGGATTGGGGGGAGGGCAGCCATATGTACATGGATTGGGGAAGGGCTGCCATATATACATGGATTGGGGGAGGGCGGCATATATACATCGATGGGGGCTTATACCAAGATGGGGGTGAGCAAATTATTTATTTCTGCAGTCGTTGTTTTATCTAAACTAAAACCTCAGTATTCAGGTTAATTTGCCGTGTTGGCACTTGGCGATAAATAAGTGGGTTTTGGATTGCAGTTTGGGCACCCGGTCCGTAAAAGGTTCGCCATCACTGGACTAGACTATGGCAACTTTGACATATGCTGCCTGAAAGACCATTGAGCGCTTCACATTCCTCCTAAAGAACCGGAGGGCAGAGCAGAGTGCAAATTACCTACAGAAGGGAAAGTGTGCTGGAATAGAAAGAGATCCCAGAGTGAGTAAAACAAACCACGAAATACAAAATAAAGGAATAAGTACATACTGCTAGAGAATATGCTCCAAGGAAAAATGGAGGTATTCCAGATTCATAAATATTTCAAAATGTATTCTTTAAAAACAGATTTCATAATTAGAACAAGGAGCAACGCGTTTCGAACGCAACAGACCTGCGTTCTCTATCTGAGCTCTGAGTCTGACTGACTTAGATAAACATCTAGTCTGTTTATATGCAGAGCTAGCCAGATGTACTAATCAAAGCCTAAGCCTGCAGAGCTAGGATTTAACCCTGGACTACCTGGCATTGCTACATACCCCCCCCCCCTCCTCTGCCCAAAGCAGAGGGCGGGTCACCACTTGCCAACACAGAGCCTACAGGGCTTTAAATTGACCCTAACGTGAGGCTCCTACTTGATGACACAAGGGTAACCTAGTAACTCCAAGAACTTGCCCCTTTTTTTTGGGTACTGATTTTCATCCATGCTGATTTTTGGAAGGTGCCAAAGTTCCTGCCACTTTGACACTCGTAAGGTTGACTTCTGACCAGGTCAACCAGCAAAGGGTTTCGAGCAGGTCCCTACCATTACAGGGTTTTAGTAGGTTGTCATAATATATTGGAAAATATTTCCTTTTCCCTAGTCAGTGTACTTTATAGTCGACCTCTCCCACCTTTTCCACCACCCTATAGGGCCCCTGCTACTGGGTTAGGAACTTGCTGTCCCCTGTGGGCACTAACACGAGTACCCAATTCCCAGGATTAAATTGTCTCACTCGAGCCAACTGATTATACCCCCTGGATTATTCCTCTTGGGCCTTGAGGAGGTGCTCTTTTATCTGTCCCTTCACTTTGTTCCCATGACACACAAAATCATTATTCCTGGTCCCGTGCGAAAACCGACTATCGGCTCCTGGGATACCTCATTTACATTTTCCAGAGTACCTCTTACTGTTAAATCTCTGAGCTGGGCAGTCCCAAAGTTGTCCTGGGACTCCTCCAGGTCAGGAATATTGGCTTCAGGGGATGCTTCCTTATCTTTCTTTCTAGCCAGTGCAGTGAATGAAAATTCACAGTTTGCATTTGACTTTACCATAGCTGACTCCTGGCGGCATACTAGACTTCTGGGCCCTACAGTTTTAGCCCACAATTCCTAGCACAAAGGAAAATCTCTACCAATAACAATAACATGCAACAAGTCTCTGACCACTCCTACTTGGTGGGACATGGAACTACAGTCTGCGCTTATGTCGACTTGGTTCATGGGATAGTTCTTGGCATCTCCATTGATACACCTTACCCCCACCCCCTTCTCAGGGACTAGCATATGCGGAAGTGTGGCCCTTGCCAGCGTCACCAAACTCCCTAAGTCCAGAAGTTCCGTCGCTTGGACTTTTTCACGGTCACCTGGCATTCCTGAGGACCCCGACCAGGATGAAGAACAGTACTGCAGGCAGGGTAGTCGAAGTAGGAGTAGCGCCAGCCTACGCTGCAGTCCATCGGCTCCGAGGTCAAGGGACCAGCGACTGATATGACTCGGGATTCGACACCTCCAGCAGATAATGGATATAGAAAAGAGATCAGAGATCAGAAATCAGCTCACCCTTTTGAAGTCCAGTGCCCGGAACCGAAGTAGTGCCACAGCAAAAAGTAGAAAAAAGGAGGTAAGGCATTCTAGCATCCGGATAAAAACTATAATTTTATTAATGCATCCAATAAAATCGAAAAAATAGTCACAATCCACCAATGGTATCTAGCATTGCAAACGCGTTTCAGACCTTGTGTCTTTATTCATTGCATAATGAATAAAGAATGAATGCAGTGAATAAAGACACAAGGTCTGAAATGCGTTTGCAACGCAAGATAC
This sequence comes from Phyllobates terribilis, assembly GCF_046119375.1. Classification (NCBI taxonomy): domain Eukaryota; kingdom Metazoa; phylum Chordata; class Amphibia; order Anura; family Dendrobatidae; genus Phyllobates; species Phyllobates terribilis. The sequence goes on from NW_027362762.1 coordinate 431,126,921, forward strand.
CATTGGTAGTTTGTGACTATTTTTTGGATTTTATTGGATGCATTAATAAAAATATAGTTTTTATCCGGATGCTGGAATGCCTTACCTCCTTTTTTCCAGCCAATAACATCTCGTACCATTATGTTTGAACCCGGCTCTGACCACTCCTTGGTCTTTTTGCGCCTTTCAGACATGGCCATGGGCTCCTTCTTTTGGGTCTCCTAGAAATGTGACCTTAGGCATCCTTGATTGCTCAGGGAGTTCTCCATGGCCAAGTATCTTTCCACGAGGCTCACAAGGTCATCTGCATTTGGGAGATCTCCTTGGGCAACCCAGCTTTGCATGGATTTCGGTAGTGAGTGGATAAAGCAGTCCACTAACACTGTTTCCACCATCTGTGCTGGAGAGCAGGTCTTGGGCTGCAGCCATTTTTGCATCAGGTGTAACAGGTCTAACATCTGGGATCGGGGAGGTTTGTCCCTTTGGTAGCGCCAGAGGTGCACCCGTTGTGCCCGGTGTGACACCCAAACGTGTCATAATCTCCATTTTCATCTTGTCGTACTCCTTGGAATTCTGCAGGGTAAGGTTGTAGTACACTTTCTGCAGTTCCCCACTAAGGTATGAAACTAGGACCTCTGCCATTACTCTGGGGGCAGTTTCTCTCTGTCTGCCATCCCCTTAAACATAGTCAGGAAAGCGACGTCATCCTCCAGAGTCATCTTCTGTAAGGCCTCCCACACCATTCGCTTCACCCGGATACCTTCACTTTGGCTAGCAGGTGATGCCATCCCCCTAGCCCAGACAGTTTCTACCAGGAGAGCCATCTGCTGCTGATTCTGCTACTGTAACTGCTGAAGAAGCTGCTGCTTTAACTCCTGTTGCTGCTGTTGATACTGCTGGACCAGAAGTTTGTTGTTTTCCTGTTGGGTCTGCTGGTGCTGCTGTATTTGCTGCTGCATTGCTGCATCAGACTAATTGCTTAACAAGCTCTTCCATGGTTTCAGACTGTGTTTGTAATGCTGTAGATGCCTTTAACCAAGAAATTCAATCTTTACAATGCAATTGCCTGTGGCTCTCTGGGACTTCACACCTGCATTACATCCATCAATTGTAAGGATTCACTCTTTCTGGTAGGCATTAGGACTTACAGTAGGTAGCGTTCACACAGGCACTACAGCTTTGATCCAAATGTGCAGTTTTTATTGCTTTTCACAGGTTTCACAGCACCAAAAACAAATTCATAGGCACAAATCCCTAGCTTTGTCCAGGCGTTAACTAAACAGAACAGACCCAGGCTACCATACGCAGCTGAGCTAGTCCCACAAAAGAGCTATTGTCCATAGCAGCCACTAATACTTGCGGTTCTCTACACACTGCCTGTACAGACTCTTCTCAGAGAGGGATTCTGTCCTGTGTCTCTCTTCAGCTCCAAGACACATCCAGTCTAGTTAGTTTCCCCTGAGCTGACTGACTAAGGAGAACAGCTAGCCTGGTTATATTCAGGCCAACCAGGTGATCTAATCAGCACCTGTAGATTTAGGATTTAACCCTAGCCTACCCGGCTTTGCAACGATATATGTACACTGCTCAAAAAAAATAAAGGGAACACTCAAATAACACATCCTAGATCTGAATGAATGAAATATTCTCATTGAAAACTTTGTTCTGTACAAAGTTGAATGTGCTGACAACAAAATCACACAAAAATCATCAATGGAAATCAAATTTATTAACCAATGGAGGCCTGGATTTTGATTCACCCCCAAAATTAAAGTGGAAAAACACACTACAGGCTGATCCAACTTTGATGTAATGTCCTTAACCGGTTCCCGACCGCCCACTGTAGATAAACGTCCGCGCTGCCTGGGCTCTGTGCAGCGCGGACGTTTAAAAACGGTGGGTGGTCTCGCAGCGCTCAGGACCCCCAGGGTCCTGCAAGCGCTGCGATTCCGGTGCAGAGCGTTAGCTCTGACAGGGAACATCATCGGGACCTGATTGGATCAGGTCCCAGTGATGTTAACCCTTTGCTGTCTTCTATATGCTGCGATCTATAGTGATCGCGGCATATAGGAGACAGCAGGAGGAGAGGGGGTCGTCTTATTTACCTCCGAAGACCTCCGATTCCTTTCAGGACCTGGGGTTGCTATGGCAGCTGGAGGTCACATGACCGCCTCCAGCTCTGCCATATATGGTGTCCTGTCTGGCTCAGCCTGCAAGCTGAGCCAGACAGGAGACTCTAACTGAAACAGGGAAGATCTCATGTAATGTAATATATGTCTATTACATTACATGAGATCAGTGATCAGAAAAATAAAAATTAATGTCCCATACAGGGACTAAGTAAAAATGTAAAAAAAAGTAAAAACAAAGTTTTTAAACTGTTAAAAAAAAATCCCAAAATAAATAAATAAAATATTAAACCAATAAATCCGTATATTTTTACAAAACCAAAAAAAGAACACATATTTGGTATCGCCGCATCCAAAACAACCCGAGCTATAAAACTGTCACACTAATTAACTCCTTCTGTGCACACCGTAATAAAAATAAATAAAAAACGGAGCAAAAAAATATGCTTTTTCCTCATATCGCCAAACAAAAAGTGGAAAAAAATGCGATCAAAAAGCAAAATAGAAAAAGAAATGGTACCGCTGAAAACGTCATCTTGTTTCGCAAAAAACAAGCCGCCATACAGCTCCTTCAGTCGAAAAATAAAAAAGTTATAGCGCTCAGAATAAAGCAATGCAAAAAAAATATTTTTTTCTATAAATTTGTTTTATTGTGTAAAAGCGCCAAAACATAAAAAAATATACAGTAAGTGTAGTATCGCTGTAAACGTACTGACCCGAAGAATAACACTGCCTGATCACTTTTACCACACGCAGAACGGCATAAAAAAAAAACCTCAAAAAACAATTCCTGAATTGGTTTTTGTTAATTTTACCTCCCAAAAAACGGAATAGAAAGCGATCAAAAAATGTCACGTACCCAAAAATGGTACCAATAAAAATGTCAACTCGTCCCGCAAAAAACAAGCCATCACATGACTGTCGGCCGAAATATGGAAAAATTATAGCTCTCAAAATATGGTGATGCAAAAACTAGATTTTGCAAAAAAAAGCGTCTTTTAGTGTGTGACAGCTGTCAGTCATAAAAACCCGATATAAACCTGGTATCTCTGTAATCGCACCGACCCGAAGAATAAAGTCGTCTAATCACTTATACCGCACGAGGAATGGCGTAAAAAATAAATAAAAGCAATTCTTCACCTGCTACTGATTTGTTTATTATGTCTCCGAAAGAGCGCAGTAAGGCTCTGCTCATTTATCCTGCGCTCTGCGCTGAGCACTTACACCAGAGTTTCCGTGTAAATCTCTGAAATACGTGATTCAGCCAGAACCCATGACGGAAGATTCCCTGTAATGAGGCAGATATAGGCCACTGTGGACGCCGTCTAGCCTGGGATCCCACGGTGTCATTTGTTTTAGGCGTGCATAAAAGTGCGGTTGGCCCGTTTTGTGCATTTCTGAAAAAAAGGACACCGCTAAACAGAGGCCAGACGGAGTCCAGAGTTACTCTGCTGCCTCATTACAGTGAATGGATCCCCAGGGGTTTCATCTGAATTATATCACTTGGAAATTTAGATGGAAACCCCGATGTAAGTGCTCAGCCTAGAGCGCCGGATAAATGTTACATAAAATGTTCCCAATAAAAGCTTCAACTCAGTCCTCAAAAAAAGCTAGTCCCCACTCAGGTCTGTCATTTGTTAAAAATATAAAGGACTTTCAAGTTACTGGTAGCAGAAAGGCTCTGGAAAAGCGAAATGGCCCTTGCCCCCCAAAAGAAATTCAGAAAATGTTGTGCTCCCAAATCCAAATGCCTATTCTACAATAATTTGTTCTCCAATTGTCGAATAGCGCTCCGTCCCCCCCCAGATCTCGCCGTATGGCTAAACGGTACGATACAGCCGCATATGGGGTATTGCCACTTTTAGAAGAAATTGTGTGACACATTTCGGCACCATTTTTACCCATTGCCCTGTGTGAAAATGTAAAATCTGAGGGTAAAACATTTTTTTGTGGTAAAAATATAATTATGCTTTTTTCACTGCCCAATGGTATAAATTTAAAAATTAAAAAATACTCACTACTTCCCTAGATGAATTCCTTGAGAGGTGTAGTTTACAAAATGGGGTCACTTGTGGGGGTTTCTGCTGTTTCGGCATGTCAGCGACTCTTCAAATGTGACATGGTGTCAGCCACCTATCCCAGCCAACATAGCGCTCCTTTCTCTTCCGAACCCTGCCGTACACCAAAGCAGTGGTTTTCCCCCACATATGGGGTATCGGCGTACTCAGGAGAAATTGCACAACAAATTTCATGGTGCAATTTATCCTGTTACCCTTATGATAATGCAAAATTAAGGGATGAAAAACGTTTTTGTGGGAAAAATGTGAAAATTTTATTTTTACAGCTCAATATTATAAACTTCTGTGAAGCACCTTGGGGTTCAAGGTGCTCACCACACATCTAGATAAGTTCCCTAAGGGGTCTAGTTTCCAAAATGGTGTCACTTGTGGGAGGTTTCCACTGTTTAGGCACATCAGAAGCTCTCCAAACGCAACATGGCGTCCGCTAATTATTCAGACAAATTTTACATTCAAAAAGTCAAATGGCGCTCCTTCTCTTTCAAACCCTGCCGTGCGCCCAAACAGTGGTTTGCCTCCACATATGGGGTATCAGCGTGTTCAGGAGAAATTGCACAACAAATTTCTTGGTGCAATTTTTCCCATTACCCTTATGATAATGCAAAATTAAGGGATGAAAAACGTTTTTGTGGGAAAAATGTGAAAATTTTATTTTTACAGCTCAATACTATAAACTTCTGTGAAGCACCTTGGGGTTCAAGGTGCTCACCACACATGTAGATAAGTTCCCTAAGGGGTCTAGTTTCCAAAATGGTGTCACTTGTGGGGGGTTTCCACTGTTTAGGCACATCAGGAGCTCTCCAAACGCAACATGGCGTCTGCTAATTATTCAGACAAATTTTATATTCAAAAAGTCTAATGGCGCTCCTTCCCTTCCGAACCCTGCAGTGCGCCCAAACAGTGGTTTTCCCTCACATATGGGGTATCAGCACGCTCAAGAGAAATAGAACAAAAAAATTTGGGGTCCATTTTTTCTTGTTACCCCTGGAAAAATAGAAAAAATTGGGTCTAAAGTAACATTTTTGTGAAAAAAGTTAAATGTTAATTTTTTTCTTCCACATTCCAAAAATGTGCCCACATTCCACCCTCATGGAGTCGGTTTCTAACCGTTTGTGCAGACACATGCACATTTGTGGACTGCTGGAGGTCATTTTGCAGTTCTCTGGCAGTGCTCCTCCTGTTCCTCCTTGCACAAAGGAGAAGGTAACGGTCCTGCTGCTGGGTTGTTGCCCTCCTATGGCTCCCTCCACATCTCCTGGTATCTGCTCCATGCTCTGGACACTGTGCTGACAGACACAGCTACCCTTCTTGCCACAGTTCGCACTGATGTGCCATCCTGGATGAACTGCACTACTTGAGCAACTTCTCTGGGTTGTACTATAGACACCGCCTCATGCTACTGTACCTCTAGGGGTGAGAGCTATGGCAAAATGAAAAAGTGACCAAAACAACAGCTAAAAAGGCTGAGAACAGAGAAATGGTCTGTGGTCACCACCTGCAGAACCACTCCTTTATAGGGGGTATCTTGCTAATTGCCTATCATTTCTACCAGTTGTCTGTTCCATTTGCACAACAGCAGGAGAAATTGATTCACAATCAGTGTTGCTTCATAACTGGACAGTTTGATTTCACAGACGTGTGATTGACTTGGAGTTACATTGTGTTGTTTAAGTGTTCCCTTTATTTTTTTGAGCAGTGTGTGTGTGTATATATATATATATATATATATATATATATATATATATATATATATATATATATATATATATGTATGTGTATGTATATATCTATTAAAATATATAGTATTTATCATATTAAGAAATATATGTGAATTGGGTGCATATACTATCGATGTACACTCCATAGAGTTTATCAGTGTATTTACTACTAAGTGTTATAATATAGACACCCATTGTAACTACATTACAACATATGTATTCGCATTGTCACCTGTGATATGGTTATGTTATCTGGTACATCTTTGACCTTATAGCCGTCTTTAACATATGAGATATGCAATAAAATATATGCATTTTTTTAGCATCAAAACTCCTTTTGTCTTTTCCAGTTCAGTATTTTTCTGTTAAGTAGCCATATGTTTGATAGAGCTGCATAGTTCTTATTTGAAGCTTGATCTCTGAACGTCTAGCCTGATTGACAGCTTATCATTGTCCTCTTCCCTCCTGCTACTGAGATCTCACACTGCCCAGATGAAGCTGCAGCTCAGTCAGTCAGGCGGGATGGGTGGACACTGATTCATTTGTACTTTTCAGATATTTAGTTGGACTTATAAAATGCTTGTTTTAATAAACTGATTACATGCAACCATTCTGATATGGATTTTCAAAGTAAGTACACCAGCCTCATCAATGCAGATCTGTTTATTAATATTTGTATTATGAAATGTGGTGACTTCTCATCTTCAGTGTCTTGCATTTTTCTTGTGTTTCGTACAGTAAAGTAGTGTAACTGAAAACTAAATGAATCTTACTACTGTATATCCAAAACTTGATCTACAAAGTTGATTCATTTATAAATACCTGCTGTTTTTTATGTAAAAACTGCACGGTTTTATAAATGACTGTCTGTAACCTGAAAAGGTTAAATGGGCATAGCCAATAATTGAAACGGCCTGGAAAGTATTTTCCCAGAGACATAACAACTGTACCACAAGTCCGTAAAGACCGGCTGCCTCAGCCTCTTTTTATGCTACGCTGCCAGTCCTTGTCTAAAATTTCTGGTAGGCTAAGCAAAAAGAACTTGTGGTTTTGTAACTCCTACTTCTATTTGAATGCTTGAGGGAAAAAGATGTGAAAGGCAGGAAAAAATAAGATTTTTCTGACTTGATCTAGATGTTGAATTCCAGGTTGGGATACTATTAAGCTAACATTTTCATTGGCCGTGTTTTATTTGAGGACACGGTAATTTGCACTTCGTGCTCACTTTTAATATTGTAATGGAAATGTTATTTTTCTTTGTTTTGTTTTTTTGCTGTGAAAATATTTGATCAGTTTTGACTATTCTTGATTAATATAGGAGAATATAACAATGGTATACCTATGCTGCTTAAATATTTTAACGCTTTCGTGATTGGGGTTGTTTGGGCAAAACTTCACCCTTCAGAATACCAAGTTCTAAATGCGATCTTTTAGTTTTATCATTTATCTGAATGCCTGATAGAATCTACTCCTAAAAAGAGGCACCTAAATAAGGTCTGTCCCACACAGGATGGATACTCAAAAGATTTTTCATTTTATTTATACATTTTCTGAAATTGCACCTGCAAATTGTACAGAATATTTGCAGCCTATCAATTTAAGCTGTAGATTTAGCATTTGCTGATTTATCCTGGGTGGACATAACCAAAATATTGTGTTCGAATGTGCTAAGTCATGTGCATCTAGCCTATAGGACTTCTTAATATGGAACCATGGAACTTAGGGCATCGGCACAAATCTCTCTGCTAGTTGAATATAATGTATCATACTTGAGTTCTTGATAAACCATACCTGTTTTTAAGGTGACTAAGAATTAGCTGTGTGTGGAATCGCACTATTTCTGACTTGTGACCTCCATTGTTCACCAGTTTTTCACTCTTCACGCTCCATATCTACTTTTCACTTTTTCCAAAACTAATGGGTGGAGACTATCTGTGATGCTTTGTCCCACATACTGTATATAGAAATCTGATGGACGCCTGCTTCCCTGTCTCACTGTAGCACACTTTTAAAAGCAGCAGTAACAGCACATTGGTTAGCATACAGCAGTACTGAGCAGTCTAGCTGTGAATCCATCAATGGAGTGCGATATATTCTAGAAACCAGTCGTGTATTTCGGTCTCCTTTCTCCCTTCCCCTCTCCACATACTTCAATAGGCAGCTGTAAATTGACCCTTTAGCAAAATGGCAGTTTTGTTTCAGTTACTTGTTCATATAGCACCAGTTATTCCACAGCGCTTTACAGACAATTGTCATCACTGTCCATATTGGGGCTCAATCTAAATTTCCCATCCTGTCTTTGGAGTGTGGGAGGAAACCCACACAAACCTGGGGAGAACATATAAACTCCTTGCAGATGTTTTCCTTGGTGGGATTTGATCCCAGTATAGCAAGGCTACACTGCTAACCACTGAGCCAACATGCGGCCCCATGTTTGAACCAGATTAATTTTAGCAGGTTTTTTTTTTTATTATTATTATATAGAGTGAATGATGAGTTCAGTAGCCAGGGGAAAGAAGTGGTTCATAAGTGGAGAAAAAAAACATATTTACCTGATAAGATATATTACAAAGTTTCTTCTGTTTGATTTTAATATTTCACTTAAGCAAAGTTTAATGAAATAACCTTAATCATTTGGGCTCACAGAAGAGTGCCTATACAATGTATCCACTTTCAGTTGAGAGCAGGATTAGGTATGCATAGGTTTGCCGTCTCTGAATAGGTGTTCGCATTCACTCACCGCAAACAAATATCTGTAAATTGTTGAGGGATTGACACATGTAATAGTAATCAAAGCTTTTTTAACATGAAATTAGTAAACGACTTTAAGAGACTTATTAGAATCTTATCTTGTCATTATTCATCATTCACTGTTTTTTTCTTGTAAATGACGTCAATTACAAATACAGTGTGGAAAATAAGTATTTGATACACTGCAGATTTTGCAAGTTTTCCCACCTGCAAAGAATGGAGAGGTCTGTAATTTGTATCATAGGTACACTACAACTGTGAGAGACAGAATCTAAAAATAAAACACAGAAAATCACATTGTATTATTTTTACATAATTAAATTGCATTTTATTGCATGAAATAAGTATTTGATCACCTACCAACCAGCAAGAATTCTGGCTCTCTCAGACCTGTTAGTTCTTTTTTAAGAAGCCCTCCTACTCTGCACTTATTACCTGTATTAATTGCACCTGTTTGAACTCGTTACCTGTATAAAAGACACCTGTCCACACACTCAATCACACTCCACCTTCTCCACCATGGCCAAAATCAAAGAGCGATCTAAGGACACCAGGGACAAAATTGTAGACCTGCACAAGGCCGGTTGGGCTACAGGCCAATAGGCAAGCTTCTTGGTGAGAAGGCAACAACTTTTAGCACAAGTATTAGAAAATGGAAGAAACACCAAATGACTGTCAATCTTCCTCGGTCTGGCGCTCCATGCAAGTTCTCGCCTCGTAAGGTAAGGCTGATTCTGAGAAAGGTCAGGAATCAGCCCAGAATTACACAGGAAGACCTGTTCAATGACCTGAAGAGAGCTGGGACCACAGTCTCAAATATTACGGTTAGTAACGCACTACGCCATCATGGATTAAAATCCTGCAGGGCACTCATGGTCCCCATGCTCATGCCAGCACAGGGAATGGCCCGTTTGAAGTTTGCCAATGACCATTTGGATAATTCAGAGGAGGCATGGGAGAAGGTCATGTGGTCAGATGAGACCAAGATAGATCTTTTTGTTATCAACTCCACTCGAAGAAGAGGAAGGATGATTACAACCCCAAGAACACCATCCCATGGTGGGGGAAACATCATACTTTGGGGGTTCTTTTCTTCAAAGGAGACAGGACGACTGCAGCGTATTGAAGGGTGGATGGGGTCATGTATCACGATATTTTGGCCAACAACCTCCTTCCCTCAGTAAAAGCATTGAAGATGGCTCGTGGCTGGGTCTTCCAGCATGACAATGACCCGAAACACACAGTCAGGGCAACTAAGGAGTGGCTCCGTAAGAAGCATTTCAGGGTCCTGGAGTGGCCTGAAGACTTGGCGTAATGCATTATTTACCCTTGTCGATTTTTTTTTTTCACTTCAGGATGAAAAGGTCCCTGACAACAAATACACTCCTCAACATTGAAAATGAAGCGTCAAGAAGCAAAAGTTGCGGAATTATAGAAATCACAGAATCAATAGAGATATTAATGATATGCAAATGATGAAAAGTTGTAAACAACATTTTTGAAATCTATCAGTTTATTCAGTATCGACTGAATGCGATGTACAGAAATGCATGCTCTTACATTCCTTGTCTTGTTAATAATGGTTGTCGGAATAATGTTCTGCCAGGCTAAATGCATTTGCACACTCAAATCATCAAAATCCGCTGCACCCTATGCATTTGCCGATCAATGACGATGCGGAAGTGCACGGTGGGAGAAAAGTCCGGAGATGCTGCAGGTCTTAGTAGCACTCTTAGGCCATGCAGGCTGCTAACAGTACCAAACGCAATATGTGGCCTAGCATTATGTTGAAAATCTGCTTCTGGGACACTTTGAAGTAATGTTTTTACCACTCGTTCCATGATTGAGTCATTCTGTAGTGCAAGTGAAATTGGACATCACATATCAAGACTAAGGTGCCAAGCACTGTCTACACAAACCATCAGATGGCTTTTGCACGAAAATAGAGCTACAGGCTCTCCATTGACCTCAAGCCACTGGTCTCAAATGCTATCATAGTGCAGCGAAAAATGTAAATGAAAACCATCTTGGATACAATGATAGCCAGAGATTTGTCTGGAGACCACTTGGGCAATGCCATGAAAAGACCTTCACAAGGGAATGTCACACCAGTCCTATTCCCATGATAATGGTGTGGTGTCATAGTCTACTGTAGCTGGAGCCCTCTAGTCTTCATTCCAGGTACACTAACAGTTCAGTGTTAAATTGATTTGGTCATGGAAGCAGTAGTACTGGCATTTCTTTCCAAAGAGCAGTTTTTCAACACGACAACGCCAGGTTGCATTTTCCCATGCTACTCTGAGCAGCCTTTGTGATCTAAACGTGCTACCATCATCTGCAACATCTTTGAATTTGTCTCTTGTCGATCACATCTGGGACTTCATTGGTGAGCAATTGTAAAGGGATCTGCCAGCAGCTGATCTTGATGATTTGTATGCCCAAGTGCATTGCCCATTGCAGAATATTCCTCAGACAACCATTAAAGGGGTGGTCCAAAATTTGTAATATGCTTGCATTAAAAATTCCCTACTGTGCCTTAACTACACTGTTTTATTTTTTTCCCTATTTTCTGTGTGATGACGCTTTGTTTGAGAATCCCAGTGCATCCCACTGTGTGGGGAGGAGGTGGGGACAGAGGCTGGATACCCAGCATTCAGAAACCAGCGCCTGCCCTGCAAGTAACGTCACTTATGGGGTCGGTGTTAGTCTCTGCATGTCGCCGGGTATTCTGACAGTGCGCTCTTGTCTGTGTTGCCGGCTTGTTACTGCTGATCTGAGCCAGTAACACAGAGCGCGCGCTGTCATTGTGCACATCTCACAATGACAGCACGCAGGGACTAGCCCCTCCCCTGAAATGAGCATCACTGATGACACTTCGTTTCATGGAGGGGGCAGAGACTGCCTCTGCACCCTCATGACGCTTCGTTTGAATATTCCAGCATGTAATAGGATTCTGAAATGAAGCGTCATCACACAAGAAGTAGGAAAAAAAATACAATAATATTGTAGTTAGGGAATTTTTAATGCAAGCATAATAGCAGTTCGTTTAGATTAGGGCACTAAATAGTGATTTAGATTAAAATTTCTTTGAGCGTCGGACTACCCCTTCATTGGTAACATGCCAAGGTGTGTAAGTGCACGTATTTCCATGCTGGGTGCTCATACTTGATAATGAATAATTTGAGATATTTTGAAACAGTTTCCATTTTTCCATCATTTTCATATCCCTAACATGTCTATCCTACCTGAGACTTCGATAAACCCATGTCCTTTCCTTCTTAATGTTGCAATTTCAATGTTGAGGAGAGTCTATGACATTAATAAACTGTGTTTTCAAACTTTGAAGAAATGGAATTACATTTAGTCCAAATACTTGGTCTGATATTAATGTAGCAAATTATCAAGTGTAATTTGTGCATCTTTTATTTCTTCCAAGAAATGCATTTTTTGACTGTATTCCAGAAGACTGATCACAATTTGCTGTAGAATGTGGGTTAATTTGTCTTGAATTGATTATATATGGTATGATATGAATGCAGTTCCCCCTACACCGATTATGATACAACCGCATATTAAATTACCATATAATGCAGGCAAATCTGGAAGTGGTAAAATTATTGATAAATTGTCTCTATTATACTTTTTTTTTCTTTATCACTTTTCTATCTGCCTCTAACATTAAGTATAGAAAGATCTGCATAAATATACTGTAGCACTAACAAAACCAGAAGTATACCCTTGTTAGAGACCACATCACAAGGTAATTTCCATTTTTATTTGTGAAGGCAGGTTTTTATACTTTCTGGCTGTCTTATATCACCAGAGCTACACAGTGAAATGCATACCATTTATATCTAGAAAACTTGTTCACTGGTTAGTTATTATTTCAAGGGATGCTATATGGATTTGTCAATCATATTTTGGCATAAATACCATACTATGTCCTGTAATATGTATTCATGTTAGAATTTTAGTCTTAGCATGCTGCAGGAGCATGTGTCACGCAAGGTGTGGGAAAGACTTAGTGCAACACAAAGAGAAGAGGGAAAGGGAGCCCAGACAGGGGGGGGGGGGGGGGGGAGTGGAGACTTCCTAAGTTGATCTAGCGTCACCCTGTCTCCCATAACGTCCCTGTATTGGCTCTTCACAAATTGCCGCACGCGTGCCTCGCCCTGTCTTTCCCTGGCGTATGACTAAGGCTAGGGAATGGAGGAGATGAGCACTAGTCGATCTCCACTAAACACTATAGACAAGAGGGTTGGACAAACCGGGGGAAATTGCTTAGCTTTAGACTAACTCCAAACAAATGCGCACACACCCTCAAGCACCAGAGAGGACGAAGTACTGCTCTTGCTAAAGCTTTCACAGCTAGTAATGAATATCGCCGGCACCTCCCACTGAAACACAGCAGGTATTTATACACCCAGGCAGGGTGATAATTAGCCAGAGGGAGATAGCTGCTGGGTCCTAGAGACAGCCTCTAAAAAGATGTCTGTAATGCCAAACGTAGAGATCTCCTGCAACCAACTGCAGGGCGACTGTCACCTCTGACACACCTGTGACAGCATGCTTTATAGAAAGTGCCTATTCTTTGCACTGCAAGATATGACAGTAGCAAAAGTTCAAGGCTTAAAGAGAATCGTTCACTAGGTTTCTGCTACTTCTGAGAGAAGCATGATGTAGAGACAAAGACCCAGATTACATCAATGTATCTCTTACTGGGTGCTTGCTGCAGTTTTGATAAAATCAGTGTTTTGATTTGTTACAGATCTAGCAATTCTCTGAATGCTGAGCTCTATATAACCCCGCCCACACCACTGAATGGCCAGCTTTCTGTGTACACTGTGCATAGGCAGAAAGGTGGGCCAGGGTTATACATAGCTCATGAATATAGAGGACTACGTAACATCAAGTTTACTAGTCCTCTTGCTGGAAAAAAAAGTAATTTTATACAGCAAGTATCCCAGTAAGTGACACATCTCTGGAATCCGAGTCCCTGTCTCTCAATTATGCTGCTCTCAGATCAAGGGGTAAATACAGATTCCTTATTGTTAATTTTATTTTTCTTCCTTTCTCACAAGGGTTAAAGCTGCACAGACTGAGCTAGGACAACAGATACTAGCTGATTTTGAGGAAGCATTTCCATCACAGGGAACAAAGGTAATTATTTTAAGAAAATAATTATATCTAAGGTTGATGCCTAAAGGCATTATATTGATGTTGGGACATGCATCAATGAGTATGCAGCCAAGTCCTACAAAAGTGAGACTTTCTTACATCTGTTGGTTGTATGTACCCTAAGGTACATATTACACTTGCAGAATGTAAAGCACTATAGCAAGCAATGTGCAGGCCGAGAGCAAGGGAATCTAGGAGGAATTCTGAAACCAGCAGAATTATTTCTGTAACTTTGGGCTTTTATACACGTTAAGTATTTGGTGTTGGCAGGAAAGAGGCAGCATAAAATACACACGTTTTTGCCTCGTTTTTCTCCATTGGTTAGTGTAGGTGAAAAATGTTGAAAGAATTGACATGCTGTAGAGATGAAACTGCTTCAAATCTGCAAGAAAAAAATGAGCAGCGTGCGCATGAGACTTCAAGAATCTCATTCACTTTGCTGGTATTCACTGTGCATAAAAAAGTAACCAAAATGCAGTAAATACTTAACGTGTGCACAGACCCTAGGGTCCTTACAAAATGGAAAATACAAAGTTAAACCTGTTTTTTTTTTTAGAGGTATCCTTTTTATAAATGAAGTTGAAGTTTAGAGGACATGCACTTGTAGTATATTTTTAATATTGTTCAGATTCACCCAGTGGTAAAAAATTTGGAATTAATGTTTTTTGTTTTGTTTTAATATACCAAACCAACATCGCTTCTGACACTTTGCAAAGCTCCAGTTAAATAAACCTACATTTTCCCTTGTTTTTGCTGTGTCAGAGGCCAGGTGGACCCAGTAACGTCCTACGTGATGCCTGCTTGGTAGCCAATGTCTTGGATGTACGGATTAAACAAGAGATCATAAAGAAATTTATTAGGCAGCACCTGTCTGAATATTTGGTTCTCTTCCAGGAAAATCAAGATGTACGTATACTCGTTTTTGACGAACATTAATGTATCTTACTTGATGTATTTTTTATTTGCATACTCAATTTGGTTATTATTGGGTTTTCCCCTGCGAGGGCCCCTAAAGAATATGTGCAATTGCAGGAGGAGCTTCCAGTGCTTTCACATGTAGTATTCCATGGGACATTTTTTTCAAGAGCCTTTATGTCTGGTTAATAAAGAAGCTGTAGAATATAACCTATTGTCTTGAGGGAACCCCTATAACTATGCGTCCCAATATTTACCATGATGTAGATTGTAGCCAGCCTTGGAGGTACATAGATATGCTTCCGATGGAGGTACATGGATATGCTTCCGATGGAGGTACATGGATATGCTTCCGATGGAGGTACATGGATATGCTTCCGATGGAGGTACATGGATACGCTTCCGATGCAGTTCCAACTATGTGAATAGTATAGCACACTTTAAATAACATTTAAATTTATTCAAGCATATTAACTTTATTAGAAGGGAAATATGCTAAAAGGGCTACAAGCCGCTATTCTATTAGACATTTCCAAGGCAAATAAAAACCCCCCTCTTATATGTGACCAAACTGTGAATCATGATTTCCAACCCCACCCCACCTCTTCCAGAGTGGAGCAGGTATATGTATAGTATACACCTGATGAAGGCTGTATTATTATTATGTATACAGCCGAAACGCATTGTTTATTTTTTTCTCCAATCTCTACCACACTCGCTGTGGGAGCGCCGATCACTTGGATTTTCTTTTCCTTAGAAGCATGAACTGTGATTAACTGAAGTGAATTTCCTAATTTTTCCTTCTTATCACCTATTTTTACATGGCAGGTTGCATGGCTTGATAAAATTGATAGACGCTATGCTTGGATCAAACGTCAGCTAGTGGATTATGAAGAAAAGTACGGACGCATGTTTCCAGCGGACTGGTGTATGACTGAACGCATTGCTGTGGAATTTTGCCATATAACCAGGTAAGATGAGAAAATAGAATAGTCATTTGGCAAAATTAACTTTCTCCAATTTTCTACAAATGGTATTAAAGACCCCTCAAGAGCAGAAATTTGTTTAACAGCACAGCAAGAATATAAGAAATCATTCTTCATAGTCAATAGCTATTACTTTAGAGTAAAACCTTAAAACCAGTGAAATTTCTTTAAAAACGCTGTTACTTGGTAATACTATGATTTCTTTGAGAGCTTGTGATAGACTTGTCCTTATAGACAGCAGCCAATCTAAAGAAGCAGACCTGCAGGGGGTGGGAGAAAATGGCAGTTTGGACCAATGACCAGACAGGAGGTGTGTCTCAGACTACATCAGACTCCCTATTACCTGCAGCTGAACTGTAGTCCCAGCTTTGTCTTAGTACAGCAAAGCCAATAAGCTGCAAAACTGCAAGAACTGAGTAAAATATATAGCAGGTTAGCATCACCTCTTGATCCTGACTTGCATACCATTATTTGGGTTCAGAACCAGACATTCAGCTTTTTTAAAATGTTCCTTTTAATTGTGAGGCTGAAATGATGGTTTCTGATCCTAGTTTTTAATAAGAAGTTATGTAGTCTTTTTTTGCACATTATAGTACAGGATTTCAAGGCCAGGAAGAAATTCTACAAGGTTGTTTGGCTTATATTTGGAGTGCAAGTTTACGACTGAACTACTTAGTAGCTGCTGGCAAATGTGTAATTCAATTTCTTCAAGAATTATACAGTGCCACCCATATTAAAGTACACCTGTCAGCAGGATTGTGCTCCGTAAACTACATACACTGCCTGGTGGGCAACATTACACTGATTAAAATGATACCCTGATTGATGAAATCCGTCCTGTGGTTCTTGTGTAATCTTTACTTTCAGTTTGGAGATAATGATATGCCCTTGTTTCGGAGCGGCCTGTGGGGGGCGCTCTATCTGGTTCTCTGCTTACTCAGCTATATGCTCTTATGACAGCTCACTGTGCATTCACTGACCTGCCTCTTATTTTACATAATGCATCTAGTAGTGCAGGGCTAGGTAAAATAGGAGGCAGGTCAGTGAACGATCAGTGAGCTGTCATAAGAGCACACAGATGAATATGTAAGCAGAGCACCAGATAGAGCGCCACCCACAGGCTGCCCCGAAGCACGGGCATATCATTATCTCCAAACTGAAAGTAAAGATTACACAAGAACCACAGGGTGGATTTCATCAACCAAGGTATCATATTAATCAGTGTAATGTCACCCACCTGACAGTGTATGTAGTTTACTGAGCACAATCCTGCTGACAGGTAGGCTTTAAGTTCACCTTCTTTCCAGTTCTACAATTTTGTGCATACACGAGCCTATGAATTCCTAGTTCCTATAGGTTTGTACTGTGCAGAATTAATTTCTCTATATTCTTTATTTGTTGAGCACTGTATGATTTTGTGCAGATTCACTCCTGAGTTTATAGTTAGGCTTATGCTTTTATTACACAGAGTGGTGTCCTTGGTTTTATTCTTGTCTATTCTGCATAGGTCCCCTGTGAACATACCCTTGAGTGCTATAATGCAACCAAAGTAACGCCGGTCGCACTCACAAGTTAAAAATCTCATACATTTCCTTTTAACCGCATCGAAGACTTTTTTCACTTAGTGAAAGCATTGCTCAATGCAAGGACTTGAGCCGCCCAGCTATGTTGTTCAATAATTTAATCATATATTCTGTGCTGAGCTTACTCCAGGAAAAAGAAGAAATCCCCTTGAGATGAAAAGTATCTACGCTACAAGAGTTTTTCTAATACCCTTTATACCTGTCATTGTTCTCACTTTAATGAGAACTTCATATGCTGCCAAAGCTTTGTACTTTTGATACACACGCTGGCTTAAAAGCCCGAAATTGTACCCTGAACTCCTCACCTTTCCGCAATTATTTCTTGTCCAAAACTAAGAGTAAAAGGACAAGTCTGAAATGCAAGTGTCTGATTTCTCTATATGGAGAAGACTACAGCTAAATCACAAATTTAGCATATCTGTCTAGTAGGTCCAAAACGCTGTAGTGATTCAATTTATACTCTACATGATTTATATATTGAACTCCATAATACAATACTGTGCATGATGGGCCCCTTTTCTTATTAGAGATGGTTTGTGATTAAATATTTTGTGACTCCTGCATATAAAAAAACACTTTCGCACTGTTTTCGCCTTCGTGACCAGGCCAATTTTTTTTTAATTCTGACCAGTGTCACTTTGAGATAATAACTCTGGAACACTTCAATGCTTTCGTGACCTATTGTACTTCGTTATAGTAGTAAAATTTCTTTGATATGACTTTTTTTTATTTCTGAAAATATCAATAATTTGGCAAAAATTATGAAAATTTCGCAATTTTCAAACTTTTAATTTTTATAAACTACAGAGTTGTCACACAAAATAGTTAATAACTTTTCCCACATGTCTACTTTACATCAGCACAATTTTTTAAACATATTTTTTTTGTTAGAAGGGTTAAAAGTTGATCAGCAATTTTTCATTGTTCCAGCATAATTTACCATTTTTTTTAGGGGCCATATCACATTTGAAGTGACTTTGAGGGGCCTATATGACAGAAAATACCCCAAAAGTGACACCATTCTAAAATCTGCCCCCCTCAAGGTGCTCAAAACCACATTCAAGAAGTTTATTAACCTTTCAGGTGCTTCACAGGAATTAAGGGAATGTGGAAGGAAAAAATTAAAGTTTTACCTTTTCCCACAGAAATGTTACTTTAGCCCCAAATTTTTCATTTTCACAAGGGTGACTGGAGAAAATGCACCATAAAATATGTTGTGCGATTTCTCTTGAGTACACCAATACCCAATATGTGGTGAAAAACTACTGCTTGGGCGCCTGGCAGAGCTCAGAAGGGAAGGAGCACCATTTGACTTTTGGCATGCATAATTGGCTGGAATCAATAGTGGACACCATGTCGAGTTTGGAAAGCCCCTGAGGTGCCTAAATAGTGGACCCCACCCCCTCCCCCCCCATAAGTGACCCCATTTTGGAAACAAGACCCCTCAAGAAACTTATCGAGATGTGTGGTGAGCACTTTGAACCCTCAGGGGCTTCACAGAATTTTATAGTGTTGAGCCATGAAAATAAAAAATCTAATTTTTTGCACAAAAATATTGTTTTAGCCCCATTTTTTTTTATTTTCACAAGGGTAACAGGAGAAAATGGAAGCCAAAATTTGTTGTGCAATTTCTCCTGAGTACGCCTATACCCCATATGTGGTGGAAAACTACTGCTTGGGCGCACGGCAGAGCTCGGAAGGGAAGGAGCTCTACTTTGGTTGGAATAAGTTGTGGACACCATGTCACATTTGAAGAGCCCTTGACATGCGAAAACAGCAGAAACTCCCACAAGTGACCCCATTTTGTAAACTACACCTCTCAAGAAATTCATCTAGGGGAGTAGTGCATATTTTTAACCTTAAGTTTGCAATTTTCAAAAGGGGTAATAGGAAAAAACAAACAGTACAATTTGTTACACCATTTCTCCTGAGTACACAGATACCCCATAAGTGGTCGAAAAGTACTTTTGAGGCAGTGTGCAAAGCTCAGAAGGGAAGGAGCGCCATATTACAGTGCAGATTTTGCTGTTATGGTTTGCGGGTGCCATGTCACATTGACAGAGCCCCTAAAGTCCCAGAGCAGCAGAAACCCCCCATAAGTGACCCCATTTTACAAACTACACCTCTTAATGAATTCATCTAGGGGTACAGTGATCATATTGACTCCACATGTGACTCACAGAATTTTATACCATTGGGCGGTGAATAAAAAAATAATTGTGTGTTTAGCCCCAGATTTTACATTTTCACACTGGGCAATTGGTAAAAATAGTGCCAAAATTTCTGCTCAACGTGGCAATACCCCATATGTGATTCTACAGTCCTGCTTAGCCACACAGCGAGGCTCAAGAGGGACGGAACGCTATTTAACTCTTGGGAGAACAAATTATTGTAGAATAGTTTGCAGTCTCCATATACAGAGCCCCTAAGTGCTATAAGAGCAGAATCCCCCCTCAAGTGACCCCATTTTGGAAATTATACCCCCTTGGGAACTTATCTACCGGTGTAGTGACAATTTTGACTCAATGGGTGTTTTCCAGAAACAAGCAGTAGTGGATGTTGCTGAGTGAAAATTGCAAACTGCCGTTGCAGTGACCAGTACTTTATAGTGACAAGTACATTATGCCCAGCTCATGCTTCTGGAGACATGCACCCGTAAATTAGGCAGGTTCTCATCGCTGCAGAAATGCCAAACATGTGGACTCTAAAGGCACACTGGGGCTCAGAAGGGAGAGGGGCATTTGGATTTGGGAGTGCAGAATTCATTGACTTTCTTTTGGGGGGTGAGTAGCCATAGCACTTTTCCAGAGCCTTTGTGCTACCAGTAACATGGAAGCTCCTGTATTTCCATTGACAGATGACAGACCTGAGTGGAGGCTTTTTTTGTGGATTGAGTTGAAGCTTTTGTTAGGAACACCTAACATAACATTTTGGATCACATTTATCCTGCGCTCTACGCTGAGCACTTACATCAGGGTTTCCATCTAAATCTCCAAGTGACGTGATTCAGATGAAACCTCCACGGGATCCATTCACTATAACTAGGCAGCAGAGTTACTCTGGACTCCGTCTGGCCTCTGTTCAGAGTTGTCTTTTTTTTCAGAAGTGCACATAACTGTGGCGGACTGCACTTTTATGCACACCTAAAAAGACGGACACCGCTGGATCATAGGGCAGACAGCGTCCACAGTGCCTCCATCTGCCTAGGGAATCTTCTGCTGGGGATTCCATCTGAATCACACATTTTAGAGATTTACCCGGAAACCCCGGCCTAAGCGCTCAGCGCAGAGCACAGGATAAATGTGAGCCGAGCCTTACTGCCATCTTTAGGATGCAGAATGAGCAAATCAATAGCAGGTGAGGCAAATAGGAATAGAATAAACAGGCTGCTACTCACCGATCCTGTTGCAATTAAAAGTCCTTTAATTCAGAAAAACTGCTAATCCATCAAGCTCTATATTGCAAGGCAAGAGTGAGCAGCGCGGGGAGAGGGGAAGTGGATGACGAATGTTTCACACCTGCTTGGTGCTTCTACTCGTTCAACTAGTACTTTTAATTGCAACAGGATTGGTGAGTTGCTGCCATTCTATTCTTATTTGCTTGAATATTTGTTGGCTTTTGCACCATTGGGAAATTCCTGTCACAACTGAGCCAACGAGCCAGCCACAATACTTTTATTTTTTACACCGTTCCTCGTGTGGTATAAGTGATTAGACGACTTCAGGTCGGTGCGATTACAGTGATACCAGATTTATAGCGGGTTTTTTATGTCTGGCCGTTGCCACACACTAAAAGACCCTTGTTTTTGTAAAAAAAAAAAAAAAGTTTTGGCATCGCCGTATTTAGACAGCTATAATTTTCCCATATTTCGGCCGACAGAGTCATGTGAGGACTTGTTTCTCTGCGGGACGAGTTGACGTTTTTACTGGTACCATTTTAGGTCATATAACATTTTTTGATCGCTTTCTATTCCGATTTTTGGGAGGCAGAATGAACAAAAACCAACAATTCAGGATTTTTTTTTATGTCGTTTCACGTGTGGTAAAAGTGATAAGGCAGCTTTATTTGGGTCAGTACAATTACAGCTATACCACATTTATATAATTTTTTTTATGTTTTGCCTCTTTTACACAATAAAAACTATTTTATAGAAAAAATAATTGTTTTTGCATCGCTTTGTTCTGAGAGCTGTAACTTTTTTATTTTTTGACTGACGGAGCTGTATGGCTTTTATTTTTTGGGGTGGGCCAAGATGATCTTTTCAGCGGTACCATTTTTATTTCAATTTGACTTTTTGATCGTGTTTTATTCCACTTTTTGTATGATGAAAAAAGCATAGTTTTTTGCCCCATTTTTCTTTTTTGTTTTTACGGTGTGCACAAAAGGGGTTAGCTAGTGTGACACTTTTATAGATAAGGTTTTTTCGGATGTGGCGATACCAAATATGTGTACTTTGGGTTTTGTTTTTATATAAATGTTTAGCATTTATTGGTTTAATTTTGGTTTTTTTATTTATTTTGTGATTTATTTATTTTTTTTAATACTTAAAACTTTTTTTTTTACTTTTGGGACTTTAATTTTTATTTTTCTTCTTACTGGTCTCATGCAATGCAATAGACATGTATTGCATTGCACGAGACCTGTCATTTTTACACTGGCAGATCGCCTGTTAGACTCAGCTGCTGGCTTAGCCTAATAGTCCACCATAGCTGGCGGACCCTGAGGTCGTCATGTGACCTCCGGCTGTCATGACAATGCTTTGATTCCCCGTGGTGTTCAGATCGCATCATGGGGGCGTCTAAATGTGTTTTTAGAGGCATGCGTCCCTCTGTGAGTAATAATTCCTCGAAGGATTTTCTTGTTTGCTCAGTGTCTCTGTAAGCTTTGAATGGGTCCTGGAATTCCATCAATTTTACCCCAAAGACTAGATGGTGCACCGTCTATTATTATGTATTTCTGAACACTGAAAAACTAGTGCAATAAAATTTGAGGTGTGTTCCTCAGAACGTACAAAAAAGATTCATAAAAGAGAAAGTGAAAAAAATGCAAATTGTAAATTTTCAAACTTGTGTTGCATCAGCTGCATAAAACATGCTGGTATCAAACTACTCACTACCTCCATAGAAATACATTACAGGGTATAATTTACAAAAAAAATACATTTATTGGGGATTTCTGTTGCTCTTGAACCACACAGGCTCTGCAAATATGACAATCTATTACAAATAGAGCCAAATTTGTGTTCCAAAAATCAAATATTGCTCCTTCCGTTCCGAGCCCCTGACCTTTTTCCCAACAGAACTTTTTGACTACATGTGAGGTATCGCCACACTCATAACAGTGAGTGAAAAAACTATGGGGTCCACTTTTTGGTGTTACCTCTTGCAATAATGAGAAATTTGGAGCTAAAGCAAGATTTTTGTGAAAAAAATGAACATATTCAATATGATGACCTAATGTTATCAAATTCTGTGCCATATCTGTGGGTTCAAAATGTTCACTATATCCCTGGATAAAATCCTTTAGGGGTGTAGTTTCCAAAATCTGGGTCATTTGTGGGGTGTTTCTGCTGTTTAGGCACCTTACAGGCCCTGCAAATCCGACAAGGCGGCCTCCATCTGTTTCAGCCAAATTTGTGTTCCAAAATTCAAATATTGCGCCTTCCGCTCCGAGACCTGCCATTTGTCCAAACAGCACTTTCTGACTACATGTGGGGTATCATTGTGCTCGTAAGAAAGTGGGTAACAAACTGTGTGGTCCTCTTTTTAATGTTACTTCTTGCAATAGTGAGAAATTTGGAGCTAAAACAAGATTTTAGAGGTGTATATTTTAAATGTATTTTTTTTCATTCCACTTTGCATTAATTCCTGTGTAGCACCTGAAGGGTTAATAAACTTATTGAATGTGTTTTTTGGGGACTTTGAGGGGTGCAGTTTTTAGAATGGCATCATTCTTGGGTATTTTCTCTCATATAGGCCCTCCAAAGTCACTCCAAATGTGATGTGGTCCTGAAAAAAAATTGTTATGTAAATTTTGTTGGAAAAATGAGAAATCGCTGATCAACTTTTAACCCTTCTAACTTCCTAACAAAAATTATGGTTCAAAATCTGTGCTGATGTAGACATGTAGGAAATGTTATTTATTAATTATTTTGTGTGGCATAACTTTCCGATTTCCCTCCTCTTCACTCATCGTTTTTGGTTCTCATTACTTACTTAGTATTCTGGTCTCTCAGCAGTATCATCAAGCCCACATATGCTTTCATATGCTGTAGTGATCTTAAATTTGCTTGCCAATTTTTTATTTTCTACCACTGTTGCATGTTCTTTTTCGAGAAAATTGTATTGTTTATTAAAAAATTTTTACTTTTCTTTTCTGCAGAA
This sequence comes from Phyllobates terribilis, assembly GCF_046119375.1. Lineage (NCBI taxonomy): Eukaryota > Metazoa > Chordata > Amphibia > Anura > Dendrobatidae > Phyllobates > Phyllobates terribilis. The sequence continues at coordinate 431,150,621 of NW_027362762.1, forward strand.
ATGATCTTTCAAAAATCATGAGAACAAGAGCTAAAGAGATTGAGGTGAAGCTTCTGCTCTTTGCTATCCAGAGGACCACTAATTTTGAGGGACTTCTAGCAAAGCGTTTCTCTGGCTGCACCTTGACCGATACTGTTGTGGTAAGACCATTGTACTATATTATCTTTTTTGTTACAACACTGTTCATATGTGAACTCTGTTTTACTTCTCTATCCATTTTTTGTATAAAGAAAAGTAGGAAAGAATTATAGCATATGGGAGAAGGTTAATGTAATGATAAGAATCTTTCTGTAACTCCCATAGACTAGAGTGGGTACACTAGTTTTATACAATGGAGACCAAAATTGTTCAGAGTATTCTAAGTGTGGCTGCATTAGTGACTAGCATACAGGCAAAACTATGTTCTCATCATGATCACCTATGCCTCTTTTAATGCATCCCATTATTTTATTTTCCTTGGCAGCGGCTTACTGACACTGATCACTAAAGTGGAGCCGTCCATCCATACACCCAAGTCTTTTTCAGTAACTGTTTTACCCAGTGTTTTACACTTTAGTACATAAATATACATTTTATTTCCTCTGCCCAACTGCATAACCTTACATTTATCTACATAAAATTGTAATTGCCATTTCTCAGCCCAAACCTCCAGCTTATATAAATCTTACATTTTAAATTATCCTCCTCTGTGTTGAATACCCTGCAGAGTTTAATATCACCTGCAAATATTGTAATTCTACTTTGTATGCCCCCTACAAGGTCATTAATGAATGTTAAAAAGAAGAGGGCCCAATCTTGACCCCTGTGGTACCCCACTGTTAACTGTGACCCAATCTGAGTGTGTTCCATTAATAATGACCCTTTGCTTCCTATCAGTGAGACAGATGTTAACCCAGTTAAACATATTTTCTCAAGTCCATACCTGGGCAAAGTTTGGCCCACGGAAAACATCGGGCTCTTTGGCTATTCCAGTCTGGCCCTCAGACCAAGACAGCCAAAGGGCTGAAATAGTAGCCCACGGGCAGCACAGTTCCCTCCCCCGCCGTCGTCTTTGTCACCGCTATCTGCATCCTCGGCCCCTTCTTCCACCAATTAGCGTGTGAGACAGCTGACGCGATGACATCTTTTCATCGAGTCAGCTGTGCACTGTGAAGAGTCAGTGCGCCGGAGATGGGGGAACGGGAGCGAACTGAGTATGTGTTGTTGTTGTTTTTTTCAAGTATATGGGATGTTTGTATGTACATAGGGGGCTGTGTGGGGCTTACACTGTGTATAGGGGGGACTCACACTGTGTATACACAGTGTATGTGGTGCTTACACTGTATATGGAGACTACATGGGGCGCACACTATATATACGGAGGTTATGTGGTGCTCACACTGTATATACGTAGGCTATGTGAGGTTCACACTGTATATATGGAGGCTATGCGGGGCTCACATTGAATATATGGAGGTTATTCGGGGCTTACACTGAATATATGGAGGTTATGCGGGGCTCACACTGTGTATACAGAGGCTTTGTGGGGCTCACACTGTGTATACAGAGGCTATGTGTGGCTCACACTGTGTATATAGAGGCTATGTGGGGCTCACACTGTGTATACGGAGGCTATGTGGGGCTCACACTGTGTATACGGAGGCTATGGGGGGCTCACACTGTGTATACAGAAGCTATGCGGGGCTCACTGTGTATACAGAAGCTATGTGGGGCTCACACTGTGTATACAGAGGCTTTGTGGGGCTCACACTGTGTATACAGAGGCTATGTGGGGCTCACACTGTATACGGAGGCTATTTGAGGCTCACACTGTGTATAATGAGGCTATGTGGGGCTCACACTGTATACGGAGGCTATGTGGGGCTCACAATGTATATACGGAGGCTATGTGGTGCTCACACTATATACGGAGGCTATGTGGGGCTCATACTTTATAAAGGAGGCTATGTTTGGCTCATACTCTATATAGGGAGGCTATGTGAGGCTCATACTGTATATATGGGAGGCTGTGTTTGACTCACACTATATATGGGAGGCTATGTGGGGCTCACACTGTATATATGGAAGACTGTGGGGCTCATGCTGTATATATGGGAGGCTATGTGGAGCTCACGTTGTATATAGTAGAGTATGGGGGCTCACGCTGTATATGATAGTCTATATGGGGGCTCATACATTATATAAGAGGGCTGTGTGTGGGCTCAAATGGTATATATTAAGTGATACAATTAAAATTAATATAAGTCCATTGTCCAATCAGTGACTGGCTGTGGTGGTCACGTCAGTGTGGCACATCTTATCTGCAGCAATGTAAACACAGGCCAGTAGGTAACTTGGGTTGTCAGCGCTGAAGCAACAGGGTATTTAAAATATTAACAGATACTTATTTGTTATTTTGTTTTTAAATTCAAAAACACCTTTAAAACCTTTTCCTAATTCCTGTCTCGCACCTAATCTGACATAGAATATAGCGGTACAGTAGTGCATGCTGGGCAGTCGTTGTAGTTGCCAAGGTTAACTCACTATGCCCAGAAAGTTGAAATTATTATTAAAGGATCTATGCACCATACACCATGCACTCGCATACTATTATGCTTAATGTTCGATCTAGCAGGTAATCAGAGTTGGAGGGGCATTTAAAGCCCAAATTTTCTGTTCTCACAGTGTGTCTCATGAAGTGGAGCATATTCTGCAAAGTGTCTCTCCCTCTAGTGGACTTGGTGTGGCCATGTATTACCAGAAGGCCACTCACTCAATTGTTGGCAGGCTGCAGGTTTCCCATTTTGATGACACTAAATTTTGCTGTGTTGTGACCAAAATTAAATGAACATACAAGTTTAAGATGGCCCCTTTCAGCACTCTGTCACCACATTCCTGCCTGTCCACATTTGTAAAAGAAAAATGTGTAGGGTGCAGGACTCTGCAGCATAGTTGTTTTTCTAAACCACTCTTACAGTTTTTTGGGGGCGCTAGAAGCAGGAGCAGAACGCTGCCCAGTTGAGCGCAATCCACAGCACAAACTTCGGTTGGTCTGTGCTGCAGGTAAACATACAAAGCTCTAATTTTCCGAGTGATGTACAAAATCTATTATATTGCAGAGTCCTGCACTACAATCATTTTTTCTATTCAAAGTGGAGATACACCTTTAAAAGGTCGTGATTCAGCCTAATATATGTATGGCACAAAGATATGTTTCAGCATCCCTCATAGACTGTAAAGAAGAGAGTCAAGCATGTGCCCAGCCAGCTCTCCCCAGCTTTTCTTCCTCTTAGCAGCCTCTGTCAGCAGTCTAACACTGTTATTTTCAAAGAAAAGTCTGCTGCAAATGCTGGAGGGTAGGAAAAATATGGAAAATAGGCACTTTTTTGCCGCCTTTTGGCTGCTGGTTTTCCCCCATTCATTTGAACGGATGAAAACGCTGAAAGAATTGACATACTGGAGATCTGACAAATCTGCAAGGAAAAAATTAGAAACATATGCATGAGATCTCTGAAATCTCATTCACTTTGCTGGTACAGTAAAATACAACGTTTTTTTTATTGCAAAAACTCGCTGGAAAAATTCAGCAAAAAATGCATCGTGGGAATATACCCATAGAGGTATTCTTGCTAAGCCTGTTTATTTCTGTGAGTTCTATGCAGTAACCATAGAGTGCCCCAACAGCTAGGCTGTGTGCCGGGGTCCCCTTTTCTGGACTTAGATGCGGGATCTAGATGTGGCACTTATAACCAGCAAAAAGGTACATTTAAATGGTAAGTATCTTTTAACAAGCCATAGAGACTGTGTTGTTAAATTTGGTCATTTTATTCGATTTTACTGTTTATTTTCATGAAGAACGTATATATTTTTCTCATTCAAATTCTTCTTTTTCTATTATAAAATAAAAAGGGCTGATTCTGATTCAGCCTGACCACTGCAGACTTGGCACCTGATCTGAATTCCTTCCTCAATTACTCACAAACTTGTAGCTGCCTTGACAAAAAAAAGTAGTTTTTATTATGTGGTTCTGTCTGTGATGATCTTATTGCTAATATTTAAATGTACTTTAGCCGCTTTGTAGGAGTCTATGGAAGGTTGTCTGTACAACATAGATGTACAATACTATAAAGTGCATTCTTAAACATTTTTTGGGCGTCTACAATTCCTTTTTTGGGGGCTCATATATGTTTTTCAGCAATTTCTCTTCCTCTACTTGGTCATTAGAAAAGTGGAATTCTCATATCCTGGACCAAAACCTCTCCAGATCTCTTGGAAGTGTGAACTTGAGTATGTAGGCTATGCAATCAGAATTTTTAGAGCAGAATTGTGCCTCTTAAAAATAAAGCTTTATTAAAGAGGTTGTCCACCACTTTTTAATGACCTATCCTTAGGCTAGGTCATCAATGTCTGATCGGTCGGGTTTCGACACCCGGCACCTGTTATTGGTGTTGATGGCGGCAGCCACCGGCCTGTACTACTCACCTGCAGAGCTGGCCATCTTCTGATAGTGGTCGGGGCTTGATGCTGCACATCCACCTCCTATTCAAATCAATAGGAGGCCGATGTGCAGTACCCTGCGGCGGTCACTATCAGAAGATAGGAGCAGCTCCGTAGGTGAGTACTTCCGGCTGACGGCTGCCGACACCGATAACAGTGGTTCGGAGGGGGTGCCAGGTGTCGGACCCCGACCAGTCATTGATGACCTATAGGATAGGTCATCATTGAAGAAGTAGCGGACAACCTCTTTAAGGCCTTCTATATTAAACATAGTTCCTAAACATGAGCAGAAGGCATCAGAAAAAAGGACAAAAAAGTCATGATTCTTTCTAGTGGTTAAATGGTCTTGATTAATAACTAGCATTTTTTTCTATACAGTGCATTAGTATTATACACTGGTAAATATTTGTGTCAAGAGCTATGTACTTCTACATACGATTGAACTTCAAACATCATAACATAAAGAGTAATTAATGTGTGCCGCCAACGCACAAATTACTCAAAACAGGAAGAGTCATTGTTTTTTTTTTAAATATGCTTTTATTCACACATTATTAACCACTTCGCACCAGAGCCTGTTTTAGCCTTCTTGACCGGGCCAATTTTTTCAATTCTGACCACTGTCACTTTATGAAGTAATTACTCTGGAACACTTCAACGTATCCCCCTGATTCTGAGACTGTTTTTTCGTGACATATTGTACTTCATGATTGTGGTAAAATTTCTTCGATATCACTTGCGTTTATTTGTGAAAAAATCGGAAATTTTCGAAAATTTTGAAAATTTTGCAATTTTCAAACTTTGAATTTTCATGCCCTTAAATCAGAGAGATATGTCACACAAAATAGTTAATAAATAACATTTCCCACATGTCTACTTTACATCAGCACAATTTTGGAACCAACATTTTTTTGTTAGGGAGCTATAAGGGTTAAAAGTTGACCAGTGATTTCTCATTTTTCCAACAAAATTTACAAAAACATTTTTTTAGGGACCACATCATATTTGAAGTCACTTTGAGGGGTCTTTATGACAGAAAATACCCAAAAGTGACACCATTCTAAAAACTGCACCCCTCAAGGTGCTCAAAACCACATTCAAGAAGTTTATTAACCCTTCAGGTGCTTCACAGGAATTTTTGGAATGTGGAAGAAAAAAATTAACATTTAACTTTTTTCACAAAAATGTTACTTTAGACCCAATTTTTTTTATTTTCACAGGGGTAACCGGAAAAAATGGACCCCAAAATTTTTTGTGCAATTTCTCTTGAGCGCGCTGATACCCCATATGTGGAGGCAAACCACTGTTTGGGCGCACGGCAGGGTTTGAAAGGGAAGGAGCGCCATTTGACTTTTTGAATGTAAAATTTGTTTGAATAATTAGCGGACGCCATGTTGCATTTGGGGAGCCCCTAATGTGCCTAAACAGTGGAAACCCCCACAAGTGACACCATTTTGGAAACTAGACCCCTTAGGGAACTTATCTAGATGTGTGGTAAGCACCTTGAACCCCAAGGTGCTTCACAGAAGTTTATAATAATGAGCTGTAAAAATAAAATTTTCACATTTTTCCCACAAAAACGTTTTTCATCCCTTAATTTTGCATTATCATAAGGGTAATAGGATAAATTGCACCATGAAATTTGTTGTGCAATTTCTCCTGAGTACGCCGATACCCCATATGTGGGGGAAAACCACTGCTTTGGTGTACGGCAGGGTTCGGAAGAGAAAGGAGCGCTATGTTGGCTGGGATAGGTTGCAGACACCATGTCACATTTGAAGAGTCGCTCACATGCCGAAACAGCAGAAACCCCCACAAGTGACCCCATTTTGTAAACTACACCTCACAAGGAATTCATCTAGGGAAGTAGTGAGTAGTGAAGTAGTGGGCAGTGAAAAAAGCATAATTATATTTTTACCACAAAAAATGTTTTACCCTCAGATTTTACATTTTCACACAGGGCAATGGGTAAAAATGGTGCCGAAATGTGTCACCACACAATTTCTTCTAAAAGTGGCAATACCCCATATGTGGCTGTATCGTACCGCTCAGCCATACGGCGAGATCTGGGGGGGGGCGGAGTGCTATTTGACAATTGGAGAACAAATTATTGTAGAATAGGCATTTGGATTTGGGAGCACAACATTTTCTGAATTTCTTTTGGGGGGCAAGGGCCATTTCGCTTTTCCAGAGCCTTTCTGCTACCAGTAACTTGGAAGTCCCTTATATTTTTAACAGATGACGGACCTGAGTGGGGACTAGCTTTTTTTTTTGAGGACTGAGTTGAAGCTTTTATTGGGAACATTTTACGTAACATTTATCCTGCGCTCTAGCCTGAGCACTTACATCGGGGTTTCCATCTAAATTTCCAAGTGATGTAATTCAGATGAAACCCCTGCGGGATCCATTCACTGTAATGGGGCAGCAGAGTTACTCTGGACTCCGTCTGGCCTCTGTTTAGCGGTGTCCTTTTTTTCTGAAGTGCACAAAACTGTGGCCAACCGCACTTTTATGCACGCCTAAAACAAATGACACCGTGGGATCACAGGCCAGACGGCATCCACAGTGGCCTATATCTGCCTCATTACAGGGAATCTTCCGTCATGGGTTCCGGCTGAATCACGTATTTCAGAGATTTACACGGAAACTCTGGTGCAAGTGCTCAGCGCAGAGCGCAGGATAAATGTGGGCAGAGCCTTACTGCGATCTTTGGGAGACATAATAAACAAATCAGTAGCAGGTGAAGAATTGGTTTTATTTATTTTTTACGCCGTTCCTCGTGTGGTATAACTGATTAGATTACTTTATTCTTCGGGTCGGTGCGATTACAGAGATTCCTGATTTATATCGGGTTTTTATGACTGACAGCTGTCACACACTAAGAGATGCTTTTTTTTTGCAAAATCTAGTTTTTGCATCGCCATATTTTGAGAGCTATAATTTTTCCATATATCGGCCGACAGTCATGTGACTGCTTGTTTTTTGCGGGACGAGTTGACATTTTTATTGGTACCATTTTTGGGTACGTGACATTTTTTGATCGCTTTCCATTCCGTTTTTTGGGAGGTAAAATTAACAAAAACCAACAATTCAGGAATTGTTTTTTGAGGGTTTTTTTTATGCCGTTCTGCCTGTGGTAAAAGTGATCAGGCAGTGTTATTCTTCGGGTCAGTACGTTTACAGCGATACTACACTTACTGTATTTTTTTTTATGTTTTGGCGCTTTTACACAATAAAACAATTTTAGAGAAAAAATATTTTTTTTGCATTGCTTTATTCTGAGCGCTATAACTTTTTTATTTTTCGGCTGATGGAGCTGTATGGCGGCTTTTTTTTTGCGGAACAAGATGATGTTTTCAGCGGTACCATTTTTATTTCCATTTTGCTTTTTTATCGCATTTTTTTCCACTTTTTGTTTGGCGATATAATGAAAAAGCATATTTTTTTGCTCCGTTTTTTATTTATTTTTATTACGGTGTGCACAGAAGGAGTTAATTAGTGTGACAGTTTTATAGATCGGGTTGTTTCGGACGCGGCGATACAAATATGTGTACTTTTTTTGGTTTTGCATAAATATACGGATTTATTGGTTTAATATTTTATTTATTTATTTTGTGATTTTTTTTTTAACAGTTTAAAAACATTTTTTTTTACATTTTTACTTAGTCCCTGTATGGGACATTAATTTTTATTTTTCTGATCACTGATCTCGTAATACATGTCTATTACATTACATGAGATCTTTGCTGACTTTCACAGTCAGTGTGTCCTGCCAGGCTTCAGCTGCAGGCTGAGCCAGGCAGGACACCATATATGGCAGATCTGGAGGCGGTCATATGACCTCCAGCTGCCATAGCAACGCCAGGTCCTGGAATGTATAAGGGGGCCGTCTGAGAGGTAAGTGGACGACCCCCTCTCCTCCTGCTGTCTTCTATATGCCGCGATCACTATAGATCGCGGCATATAGAAGACAGCAAAGGGTTAACATCACTGGGACCTGATCCAATCCGGTCCCGATGATGTTCCCTGTCAGAGCTAACGCTCTGCACCGGAATCGCAGCGCTTGCAGGACCCTGGGGGTCCTGAGCGCTGCGAGACCACCCACCGTTTTTAAACGTCGGCGCTGCACAGAGCCCAGCAAGCGCCGACGTTTATCTACAGGGGGCCGTCGCAAAGCGGTTAAAACTATTCTAAGGGATCCCAACAAAATAGGGGCAAATGTCAAGATGCAAAAGCCAGATAACAAGGAGGATGGGTAAAAAGTACATTAGTGAAGCCATTCAGGAAAATCCATGAAACAAGGCATATAGGTCAATAAAGTACAATGTAAATATATCCAGGTTATATTGCATGTCATGATAAATGGAATAGCCTTACCCATCCTGTGTTTGCCCAAATCTTGCCAGCCACTGACCCCAACGTGCTTTTTGCTTGTTTTAATTTATTCAGGGGGTACAGACAGGACAGATTGGGCACAAAGCACAAACCCATGAGTGGTAGTTGATCCTTAAACTGTATAACCTGCCTACTGTATAAAAGCGGCAAGGTGCTCCTGATGTTGCTTTCGCGTTGGGATTGCACATGCATGTGTAATTCCTGATACCTGCTTTACCTGTCAGTAAGGGCTTACTACATAGATACAGTAACCAAACCCAGCTTGCATAGATATGGTAATGAACCAGTCTTACTATATAGATGCAGTAACCAAACCAATCTTACATCATAGATATGGTAACCAAGCAAAGCTTGCTACATAGATATGGTAATGAAACTAAGCTTACTGCATAGATACAGTAACCAAACCAAGCTTACAACATAGATGCGATAGCCAAACCAAGCTAATGACCTAGATGAGGTGAGCAAACCAAGCTTTCTAAATAGATTTTATCAAACCAAGCTAACCACACAGATAACGTAACCAAACCATGCTTGCCACGTAGGCACCATAATCAATCCAAGCTTGCTATGTAGATATGGTAACCAAACCAAGCTTGCCACACAGATATGGCAAAAAAAAATACTTGCTTGTACATGCATTTGGTAAGAATCAAGCTTATTACAAACATATGTAGTATGGGGGAAGAAGGTGTCTGTGATTGAAACTGCATGCTGTCCTCATAGGTCTACCATAATCAAACAGCAACTGTTGTACTAATAAAAATTTTGAATGCTATATGCAATTTACTTCAGTATGGCCTTTTGCAAACCACTGCTTTTTGAAAATAATTAAGAACTCTTTTTTTTCAACTGGGAAAAGAAAAATTCAAAGGTGTATATGAGATAATGATGGCTTACATATCCAGATAACGGGTTACGTTGCACAATCTACACTGATTTCAGAAGAAATATAAACACAGATGCATAAAAAACCGCATACAATTGACATTCAGGTGTGTCACCTTATTTGTAGAATATCTAGATACAATTCTAGCCTAAGGGACTGTTCACATTACTTTTCGGCATATGTAGCTTGAGGACCATGTAAGAGTGAGGGCAGCCTCCTGTCAGGTATTGTGAACGTGCATTCCTTTGTTCACCGAACCTGACTGACTGGACAAGCGGAGGAGCCAGTGTGTACTAAAGGCGGAGATAACCTTTCTAGCTGTCCCAGATTCAACATTTATCGCATCAGCCCGACAACGACAGGTTTATTGGAAGGCAAGAGGACACCATGGAGCTGCTGGAATAAACTACACAAATATACTATTCGCTACATATTGTAGTCTCAGTTTGCCACTTTACTTTTACAGGTGCTTTGCACATTATATCATATTTACATATGGTTCAAACTGTGTTACATATATACAGTGACAACCAAAAGTTTTGCTTCTTTTTTTAAAGAGCAATTCTGTCTGGTTGGTGTGATGCCATTTTCCTGGTGATTTAAGTAAACTAGAAACAAATGGTTGTCAGCTATAATGACGAAAATTGTGTTTGACATTGTTTTATCCCTGTATGTGTTAGTTTTCAACATTTGCTGGGCCACATGTTTTGCATATTTTTTCAGGGTAGTCGAATTTTGCCTAAAATATATATACTTTTTGTTATGTGTGTTTTTAGGTTAAAACATGGCAAAGACCAAGCCAAATTTAGCACCAGAAGTCAGGAAGATTATTCTGAGAGTGAAGTCAGGCAAAAGCCAAAAAGAGGTAGCTATGGAATTCACCTGTTCAACTGTTCTCAAGTCAAGTGTCACATATATTATGAAAGAAAAAGAAGGTTATGGAACAGCTGACAAACCTAGAAGTGGACAACCACGGAAAACTTCCTCCAGAGTTGATCACATTATTAAGAAAAAGTCAGTATCTGATATCCATAAAAGTGCTGTAAAGATTTTGCACTAAATGAACGAAGAATATGGGGTCAAAGTGAGTCACTAAACTGTGGTGTGACGGCTAAGAGCAGTAGGGTTGAATGCATGAGTTCCAGTCAAGAAGCCTTTCATCTCTGCAAAGAACCGGAAGGTCCGACTTGAGTTTGCCAAAGAACACAGCCAATGGAAAGAGACGGATTGGTCTAAGGTGTTGTGGTCGGATGAATCCAAGTTTAATCTGTTTTGTAGTGATAGCAAGCACTATATATCCCACCCAATTTGAAAACATAATGATGTAAGGTACCAAACGCCTACAGTGAAACATGGTGGAGGCAATGTCATGGTTTGGGGCTGCTTTTCTGCATCTGCCATTGGCCCTCTCCATAGAATTGATGGAAATATGAATGCTACCATGTACAAAGATATACTGGAGAATGTAATGCTGCCACATGGTAAAACAAAAGTAGGCAGGGGATGGAAATTCCAGCAAGACAATGATCCTAAGCAGACGTCCAATTTAGTTATAAATTGGTTAGCAAAGAAAGATGTTTGCCTGCTGCAATGGCCAAGCCAATCACCTGATTTATACCCTATAGATCTCCTTTGGGATGAGTTAGGGTGATGAGTTGGGACCTGTACTCATAGCAATAAAGATGAATTTTTTGTAGATTTGCAAATGGAATTGCGCAAGATCCCTCAAGATGTCTTGAATTCCCTAGTGGCTTCAATGCCCCGTCTGTGTGGTGCAGGAATTAAAGTCAGAGGTTATGTTATAAAATACTAAGTTATGGCCTTGTAAACAATGAATTACTCTATGTTGTGATCAATAAATAGTATATGCAAAGCTTTTGGCAGTCCGTTTTCTTTAATTAAATGACCATACTTATATTCAAAAGCATTTTAGTTAAAATTAAGGTCTTGCATGATGACAACTTCATGCACTTTCATTTCATCTCCAGGAAAATGGCATCACAACAACCAGACAGAAGGAATCACACTTTAAAAAAAATGCAAACCTTTTTGTCTCCACTGTAGATAAATACATATGTACAGTGTTATGTAACTTAAGTGGCATTATGATTGGTTACAGGTGTGCATTATTCTGTATTTCTAGACATACACTATATACGGTATACATGAATTCTTATTTGTATTTGTGATGATATACGTGTTTTTTACCTTGAGCCTTTTGATGTGTAGTTGTTCCCCTGTTTGTCTTTTTAGTTTTTGTTTATATTACTCCTTAATAAACTTTTAATACTATTTGCATCAATTAGCTGTGTCATCTCTATAGATTATATATTTGCTCTAGATACATAACAATCATATAGTCATCTTTCGGTATTGACGATGCTCCATTATCTGTACTACTTTGTTTCACCTTGCATCCATCCCTGCTGGGCTCCACTTCACCTGTCCTTCTGCTCCTGAGTTTCTACTTTTTCCTAGTCGCCACAATTCCATGTGTTCTCTAAAAGCTGCACCAATCCCTGGGATCCATTTGCCCACATAGAACAGAGGTTTAATGGATGCTCCTCACCTGTTGAGTCCAAACAGATTGGTTTATTGCAAACAACAGAAAGTTTGTACATTTTGCTCATACACCTAATTTGGAGTGAGGAATTTTCATTTGATTTCTGAACCACGAGTGCCAGGAGATGAACACAACTATAGATCCTACTCAGATAGTGTGCACAATCACCCAGCCATTGATATTCCGAAAAAGAAAATATGATTGATCACAATTGCTTAATTTTAGTTAGTTTAGTTTCTTTTTTTTCCCCTCTCCTTTTGCCTTTGTGTTTTAATTGGTTATAATCGTGCCATTGTTAATTAAATATAAAAATAATCATTTTAAATTATTTTATTTTCCAGAAAAAGCCTGAAGTTCAGTCTCCTGTTTCTACTAACCCATTTTTGGATGATGACAACATAGCAGAAGAGTCTGCTCTGGACAGGGATGGTGACCTGGACAAAGTGAGTATTAAACCCATACTCTGCAGTTATTTTCTATGTCTGTTAAATTGTGTTGTGTTTTTTTTAATTGTATGGAATAGTGTTGTTCACTATGCGATTTCATATAGAGGTACCTGGGGAAAAAACATCTACATTGTGATGCATGTATTTTTTTTTTGTAACATGGGCGCTTAGGAGCCTCTACAATGGCATATGCTGGAAAATCCTCCTGGCATATTTCTTCTGACATATACTACAAAAGCAGGGTCACTAAGAATAAGGTATGAAGATGAAGTTGTTAGACAGCTGTGGAATTTCATACCTGTTAATATACAAGGGTTGTCACATGAACAAAGTACATTTTAGTTAGAAAAATTTGGGTAAGTTTCACAATTGGATGTGTTAAAAAAATGTTCCTGTGCTGAGATAATATTATAATTGTGTCCCTGATGTGTACTGTGTAGTGGCTGTGTGAGTCTGACCATGCAGAGTTGCTCCAGTCCATGGTTGACACATACCATAGTTCCTGGCTAGGGGGGGAGGGAACACAAGTCACTTATGATAATTGAGTATCCAGATGAAACAGCAAGGGCTCACAGCTGCTACTTTCTGAGGTAACATTTCCATGTCTGTTTTATCACAGAAATGAATGTTTTTACCATGTCACCAGTCCCATGAGCTCATCATAAATCAAGTCGGTGACTTATAAGTTCACTGACTTGATTTTTGATTAGCCCATAGAGCTTGAGACATGGAAGAAACACATTTCAGGCAGGAGAAATGTGTGGCCTCAGGCAGGCAGGAGCAATGTGTGGCCTCAGGCAAGCAGGAGCAATGTGTTGCCTCAGGCAGGCAGGAGCAATGTGTTGCCTCAGGCTGGCAGGAGCAATGTGTTGCCTCAGGCTGGCAGGAGCAATGTGTTGCCTCAGGCAGGCAGGAGCCATGTGTTGCCTCAGGCAGGCAGGAGCCATGTGTTGCCTCAGGCAGGCAGGAGCCATGTGTTGCCTCAGGCAGGCAGGAGCCATGTGTTGCCTCAGGCAGGCAGGAGCCATGTGTTGCCTCAGGCAGGCAGGAGCCATGTGTTGCCTCAGGCAGGCAGGAGCCATGTGTTGCCTCAGGCAGGCAGGAGCCATGTGTTGCCTCAGGCAGCAGCAGCAGATGTGAGCCCCTCCTGTTTCATCTGTATACTCACTCACTTGTGATTGACTTGTGCTCCCCCTCCTTTCCCCAGACAGGAGCTGTGGTATGTGTCAACTTTGAACTAGAGCAGCTCTGCACTTTCAGAAACATACAGCCATTACACAGTACACCGCAGAGGCACATTTATAAGATTATCTCAGCACAGGAACATTTTATTTTTTGGCTTCAGTTGTGGAACGTATTATTCCAAAATCTATTGAATAAAATATACTTGGTTCATGTGTCAACTCCATTAATGTGTGACCTCCACACAGCGTACAAGGTTATCTGAGGTCTTATTATAATAGTGCTGCCTTCTGCTACTAAAGGTACCGTCACACTTAGCGACGCTACAGCGATCCCGACAATGATACGACCTGGCAGGGATCGTTGCTGCGTCGCTATGTGGTCGCTGGTGAGATGTCAAACAGTCAGATCTTCCCAACGATGCAGCAACAATGCGGCGACCCTTAGCAACCTGTATAACGATGCACGCCTATGTGTTTCTGTGTCTGAGTCATCAACGAGGTCGTTGGTAAGGTGTCAAACACACCGATGCATGCTACCCAGCGGGACCTCAACGATCAAAAAAAAGGTCCAGGCCATTCCGACACGACCAGCGATCTCACAGCAGGTGCCTGGTCGCTGCTATGTGTCAAACGTAGCGAGATCGCTGCTGAGGTCTCTGTTGCGTCACAAAACTTGTGACTCGGCAGCGATCTCGCTAGCGATCTCGCTTAGTGTGACGGGGCCTTAACCCTATATCCTTCCACAGATATACAAATAAATGGACAAACACTTCGAGATAGCACAGAGCAGAGCAGGGGTGAATGAAGCACTTAACTTTTTGTCATTACAATCTTGGAGTGCTGCCATTATCATGCACACACACACAATTCTCATCTGGTGAGGTGCATTCTCAAAGCTCTCGGTAAGGGTGAGCAGCTAGTTGGTAAAGCATGGTGGGCAAGCTGCGACAATGAAAACAGTAATGGTTGGCTCACAATTGCAGAAGTACGGTGGTAGACCACAGGGAAGCCAAAGATTCACTGAAGGGAGACTGAAGAAGCAGAATAGGCTTACTAGCACAGTAGAATTGACTCATCAATGTAGCAGAGCTGAATAGGTCAGGAGATTCATGATACTGAGAGCTGGGTATGTCTGTTGACTCACTTTTAGTGATGTAGCAGAGCATAGCAGAATATTGCATGTTGAGTGACTCCTGTAGTGATGAAAAGCAAAATGGAACAGTAGAGATATAATGTGAAATACCTGAATACTCAGGCAGTTTGACACCACCTGAGTTGGCTTATGAGACCAGGGAGCATGACCTTAAATGCGCACACCAGGTTACCCTTGTAATCTGATGCAGAAATGAACAGAAAGAGCTGGTAAGATCAGAAGACCTGCAGGGAAGCTGGAGCTGGGACAGGTGAGTACAAATCAATTACACAATTCACCTAGTCCATATTGCCACTGAAGCGGAATATTTTGAGAAGGCTTACACTTTATTGAGGTCAAAAGAAGCAAATCCAAATCTGGCAATGGTTGGTTTTTCCCCAAACCTCTGATTTTCCAGCTTCTAAAGAACACCACATTTCACCTGTTCACAGGCAACTGTCTCTTTTTAACCTCTTCTCAACTCATAACTTTTATGTCATACGTCTGTTGCAGGTGTATGGAGCTGATTCTGCTCCACACAGATTTATGCAGCTGGAGCCTTCCTTTGACAGCAGTGCCAAATCACTGCAATTCCTGGGTACTTTTTGAGTTGCCATTGTAGTCGGATTCTTGCTGAAGACACTGTCACCGCCATTTTTGTGCTCCTTTGCAGTGCAGCCAAAGACTGGGCTTCATAAGAAACCATAGATTTCATGATATATTGCCATACTGAAGTATTGCAGGTACAAGTCACCTAGGGGGACTCAAAAAAAATTACCTATTTAAAAAAAAGTTGTCAAAAATATATAAAAAAAAATTGAATTACCTCCATTTCCCAATAAAAATAGAGAAACCTATTTTTTTAACCAAAACTGCTGTTTCTCTGTTGCAGCAACTCCCTAAAAAATGCAATAAACAGCAATCAAAACATCATGTGTACAATAAAACTATACCAATAAAAACTACAGCGTGGTGCACAAAAAGCAAGCCTTCATACAGCTCAATTGACCTAAAAATAAAAATGTTGCAGGTATCCCAAATGACGTCAAACTATTTTTTATACAAGTTTCTGAACTTTTTTTTACCACTTGAACATCAAACTTTACATTTTTTTTTGTTATTTTCCTGTCCTGTCTTGACCTGACCTGGAGAATCATTTTTACTGCATATAGAATGACATGAAAGCAAAACCTAAAAAAAAACAATGATTGAATTGCATTTTTTTTCTCTAAATTTCACCACACTTGAAATTTTATTCCCCACTTTGTAGAACGTTATGTAGCAAAATGAAAGGTGTCATTCAAAACTAAAACCCATCCCACAGAAAAAAAACTTGTTTCTTGGACGAAAAGGAGGAGGAAAAATCTAGTGCAAAAATGAAAAATTGCCGTGTCAGGAAGTGTTTTTTTGTATCTTTGAATACCCATCAGGCTTACTTCTGTAGTTACAAAACCTGCAGTGTAGTATGGGAATGACCATCACACCCAGTCTCTACAGTCAATTCTAAATTCTGTACCTTTAAATCCACTCGAATAAGGCAATTAGCAACTTAAATATTACTCAATACCCGAATTCTTCCAGAACTTACACCACTGAGAGCAGCGGCCTCTATGCCACGTACCTACGATTCATCATTTTCCCTGCTTGCAATATAAATATATACTCTTCAACATTGAACTTGCAACAACAAGAAGGATAAGCTGTGGAATTATAGAAATCACAGGATTGATAGACATATTAAAATACAGAATAGAGACTCAGAATGCTTTTAACTTCCTATAGGGAACATGAATAGGAAGAGTCTCAAATGGATAGATTAAAAGGAATCTATCAGCAGGTTGTTATCATGTAATCTGAGAGCAGTGTGGTGTAGGGGCTCACAGCCTGATTCCAGTGATTTGTCACTTATTATGCTGTGTTGCTGTTTCAATAAAGCAAGTATTTTTTCAGCAGTAGATTATCACTAAAGGACTAGGTGATTTGTGCCTCCTGGTCACCTGCTCTGTGTAACCCCCCCCCACCAACACAACTAATTAGCAGCTTTCTGTCACTATACAATGTACCCAGAAAGCTGCCAATCAGTGGTGTCGGGAGTGTTATACAGGGCTTAGCATTCTGAGCACTGCTAGATCTGCAGCAGAGAAAAAGGTGATTGTATCAAAATGACAGCATGCAGACCAGCAAGTGACACATCGCTGGAATCCGGGTCTGAGCCCCTCCATCATGCTGCTCTCAGATTACATAGAAGAAAACAAGGAGACAGAGTCCCCTTAATTTAGGTAATAAATCATTTAAATGCAGATATTTGCCTAAAAAAGGATAAAGGTTGCCGTTTTTATTTTTTAGGAGGTTCTAATATTCTCCAAATAATTTGGGTTCTTATTTCAATAAAGTAAGAAGTATGATAGTGTTAGGCTATGCGCCCACGATGTAGAAATGCTCCGGATTTTTCCTGAGCGTTTCTGCATCTCCCTGGCAGAAAAAACGCATGCGGATTGTACATGCGGATTTTACATGCGTTTTCCTGCCAGGGACATGCGGATGTGAAGAGTTCTACACTTGCATTTCCGCATGTGGGTTGACAAGCGCTTTCCAAGCGATTTTAGCATCACTTGGAAAGTGCTTGTCAACCTGGTCACACTATATAAATCCATGCAACCGACATGGATTTATATAGTGTGACCGTAAAAGAATGGTAAAAAATAAATATTATACTTACCTTCTGATGGCCCCCGGTGTCCTTATCCGATCCGTCCTGGCTTGCCGGCAGCTCGCGATGGTCTAAAAGGACCTGCCATGATGTCATTTAGTCATGTGACGGGTCACTCGACCGCTGACATCGGCAGGTCCTCCAGTGTACCGCGAGCTGCCGGCAAGCCAGGACGGATCGGATAAGGACACCGGTGGCTATCAGAAGGTAAGTATAATATTTATTTTTTATTTTATTCTTTTTTTTACAGGTTCTATTGTACTCGGGTCCGGAGGAGAGTCTCCTCCTCTTCAAACCCGTGTACCATCCGCACATTGAACCGCATGATATCCGCATGTGCATATGTAGTGATGCGGATGTCATGCAGTCCAATGCAAGTCAATGACGGCGAAAACGCCGCAATTCCGCAAAATAATTGGTAGTGCTGCGGATTTTTCCGCAATGATAATCCGCAGCGGAAATTTCCGCAGCATGTGGACAGCACATGCGGATTATCATTGGAGAACATGGCAGGCCTTCTACCAAGCGTTTTTTAAGCGTTTCTGCAGCGGAATTGCCGCTGCAGAAACGCTTAAGAAACCGCATAGTGGGCACACAGCCTTAGATGAATTATTTTAAGGAATTATTCTTCTAATTAGATTTATAGTTCTCTTTAATGGCATGCAGTTGGATTTAGGCGATATCTAAAGGTAATGCTTCGGTTTGTGCTGTCTTCATTTTCTATTCAGATAGCCTTCCATTTTCCACTAGCTGGGCCTGGAGATTAGGGAGGGGGATATTTAATTCCGATGGGGTCGCAATGCAGAATTCGATTTCAATGTCACAGTAGGAATAGCAAGTGATGGTTTTCTTTAAATTTGACAAACATTTTTTTAACAGCCAAAGAAGCCTAAAGCACCAGAAAATCCATTCCATGGCATAATTTCAAAGTGTTTTGAGCCCCATCTCTATGTGTATATAGAGTCTCAAGACAAGTGAGTAGCAAATACTGTTTTTTATATTTTTAATTTGGAGACTAAACCATTTTTTATATGTCTGTATTGTATCAGAATTGAATAATTCTGTACATATTATGTAGAATGAGTAATTTTATTTGTATTCTAAGCTGCACTGGTACCTAATTCCATCTAATACTGAACTCATTTACAGTAAGCTACTAAGTAAGGCCAACACTGCCAGGGGTCTGTCTTACTTCCTGCCAGCCAATGTAATCCCAGGATTCGGTAATCCCGCCACACCCTGTCCTGACTTACATTGAAATTCATTTCTTTTCCTCTTTTCCGCTCAATCAGAAATGTTTTCCATTAGTGTTTCCCTTGCAGGCACCCTAAACTTGAAAGGAATTTGTAACCTTAGCTAAAGGCTTTTGAGAAACGAAAGCTTTTGGTTTCCCAGTTTATTAACCAATGCTTACCCTGAATTGATATTAAGAGACTTACAGAAGAACAAATGGGTACCAATGTTTTGAGCTTTTGACTTTCAGGCTCCATATCTCACCATCCACTACTGCTTTGAAAGTGAGACTACCATCATTTTATAGACCTTCATCTTGGCTATCTCATATATAAATTTGACTTCCTATTATTTAGCATATGATTACACAGATTCTTGTAATGTCACTGCATTGTTACTGTTTTGCTCCTGGTGGTGGAAAAATCTTTTTCTTCCTGTATACTACAAAATACAACCTGATCTCACATTCCCTAATAGCTTTGTGTGTTATTAGGTTGATTCCCAAGGGAAAGGTCACTGGTTTGAACCCAGGAGAAGCCATGAATATTTTCCAAGAAAAGAGAAACCGCATTATCCAGCTAATCAATAGCAATCTCTCGGCCAAGAAAATTGCCAAACTACATCATGTGAGTGTCATGACAGTTGGAACAATACAAAATTAAGCCCGTCCATCCATTCAAAAGCCAAGAGGTGGAAGTTCAGGCAAAATATTGGAGTCAACAAGTTGACTCATCACAAGGTCTATTAGTTCTGGTGCGACAAACACGGCAGTGGAGGTGGCTCGTATGCTTCATAATGGTGAGATCAGACGTCCATGCAAGCACTGTGCAACTTATGTTACACAAGTCTTGAATGGTGGCTCAAAAAAAGGTGAAGAAGCTTCGACTTCAATATAGTCATAAGAAGCGTCGGCTCTAGTTTGCAAAAAAGTACAAAAAGGCTTTTGATGGGTGCAAATGGGTCTGGAAAAAAACAAGGGGAAAAAGAGGCTAACTGATGGAGAAATTTAAGGAACTGTCAAGTTCGGTGAAGGAAACTTGATGGTATTATGGGGTTGTTTCACAGCCAACTGCATCTGATACTTGACCAGGATCGATGGTGGTCTCAATGCTGAGCTATATGTGAGTATCCTACAAGATTAATTACTTTGTACACTTGAGTACTATGGGTATGAAAAGGACGACATGGTGTTCCAGCAGGACAACGACCCGAAATATATGTCGAGATTGGTGAAGAAATGGTTAATTGACAATGAAGTAGAGGTGCTAGATTAGCCCCGACAGGCCCCAGACCTCAACCCAATTGAACACTTGTTGGTATAGTTGACAAAAAAACTGTTTACATACCAGAGTGTGTCGACCAGTATGCACCAACTTTGGAAAGATGCAAAAGAGACCTGGGATCAGATGTCTGTTGAGACATGTTTGTATCTGATCATGCCCTGAAAGATGCAGACAGTGTTGAAAGCCAAAGGTTGATTTATCAAATACTAACAAAATAATAAAAATATAAATTTAGATTTTTAGGAGCAAAACAGTAACAATGCAGTGACATGGCGAGAATCTGCATAACTAATCATATGCTAAATAGTTGCAAGGCAAATGTATGTATGAGAGAGCCAA
This sequence comes from Phyllobates terribilis, assembly GCF_046119375.1. Classification (NCBI taxonomy): domain Eukaryota; kingdom Metazoa; phylum Chordata; class Amphibia; order Anura; family Dendrobatidae; genus Phyllobates; species Phyllobates terribilis. The sequence goes on from NW_027362762.1 coordinate 431,171,271, forward strand.
GATGAAGGTCTATAAAATGATGGTAGTCTCACGTTCAAAGCAGTAGTGGATGGTGAGATATGGAGCCTGAAAGTCAAAAGTTCAAAACATTGTTACCCCTTTTGCTCGTCACTGTAATTTAGAAAGAATGTCCTGTCACTTGAAATAAATGGGTTATTTGGTCTTCTGCTAAAATCCTGCAGTCACTATGTGATTGCTGACTTCTCAATCCTTACAGCGCACGCACCGCACACTGTTAGGATTCTCCGGTATTGCTGTCAAGAGTAGGTGGTTTCGTGTCTGCAAGTACGCGATTTGCATACTTCTGGCTGCATTTCGACTAGACATGTTCTGACTAGACATACAAGTCTAGTCAGCACGTGACCACATGTATGCAAATGGAATGCTTATGCTTATGTGACCACCTGTTCTCAGCAGCAATACTGTAAAATCCTGGCAGAGTGGGATGTGCAAAGTTTATGGATTCAGAAGTCTGCAGTCACATAGAGTGAGTGCAGATTTTTATCATTGGTGCCATCAACTCCTTTAAGTAATAAACGGCGATCAAAGTAAATGATAATTTTATTTGTTGTGGGGTTTTTTTAGAAAAAAATCTGTCTTATGTATTACCAGTTGGATGTGTTGTAAAAAAATTGTTTGGTATTGTACTGTCTCAAGCTGATTCTTATTTTTGAGTGTGATTTTGGAGGATAATAGTTCCACAGAGCCATATCTAGCTAGTAGCAGGTCTTTCACTTTAACTCCTCATTTATTTTTTTTTTTTTATTCCTGGTATAATTGTATCTATTTAGAATGTTTAGTATCCGTTTTCTTGACTGCGATACTTTATAAAAAAAATAAATAAGGTATTTTCTAATGCTGTCACACCACCCTAAGTTGACAAGCTCCACCCTAAGTTTTATTTATTGATTTTTTTTTTCATTTCCTTCTTGTTAGAAGAGTCCTACTAAAATTAGTCAGAATACAATGAGTATTGCTGTTCAGACTCCCAGGGATTGGCTATTTTTACAGAGAAACATGATAAGTATTTACCGTATTTTTTGGATTATATGACGCAATTTTTTCCCCCCAATTTGGGAGGAAAAAGGGGATGCGTCTTATAATGCGAACTTACTGTATTTTACCTGGAGAGCGGCTTCGGATCGGGGTCCCAGATACAGGAGGTTGGTGGCGGCTGTTGCTGTAGTGGGGCGATGCTGCGGCCCCGTCCTCGGAAGTTGGCGGTGAGTGGAGGCGAGGTTCCCTATCCCGTACATAGCCCTGCGCTGTGCTTCGGTAAAATGGCCACCAGAGCATGTGCAGATTGAGATCTCGAGAGACAAGATTTCGGAAGACGAGACGTTTAGCTGAGATGAATCTGTGCTACAGTAAATTTATCACTTAAACATGAGCCATGTATGAGGGAGTCGGAGTCTGTGGCATGGAAATTGAGGAGTCGGAGTTTTAGTTAGCAAAATCTAAAAAGTTGATCCAGTAGGAAGAGTTGAATTCCACTCTTGGCATTAGCTTAAATGGGTTGGCTGGGTACTACAGATCCACCATCTATTCATCCGCAGCTGCTGTGTTCTAGCGGCATCCGAACACTTCTGGTCGGCGTCTTTAACAGCAGATCAGCGGTGGTGCCGAGTGTTGCACCGCCACAGAACCAGTATTGATGACTTATCCTAAAGAGAGACCATCAATAAAGTAGTGGCCTTCCCTTTTAAAAACCTGAATCTATCAATCGGGATAGCAACCATGAAGTTTCTTTAAAAACTTTTCTAGAATGCTTGAAAAAAATCATTGGAAGTTAATTTCAAGGAGTGCATCTATGTACAGTATGTAGCTGTTATTCCTCATCCGCATCTAATTTTCCCTAGTTCTCATTTTTATAGCTATTATTACAAGCTGCAACAACATTTTGTCCTTACTGACTGGGAACTTCTGATATGAAATGTGTAAAACTAAGTGTGTTTTTATTTAAATACAGATGGGGCTTTTTCCGGACAAGTTAAGTTGTTTTTTTATGTCTGTGGAAAATGAATGCATTAAGTTAATGCTTTCTCAGCAGTGTGGAAATGTACTGGCCCCATTATTTATAAGCCCTTATTTTTCATAGCAGGCGGGTACAGTACTTGGATTTAACAAGAAAATAAAATTCAAAAGTACATTTTTTTTACTTGCTGGTCCTTTTTTTTAGCAGACTAATAAGGAAAGTGCTTACCCGTCTCACAAGATGGTTTTACTCTCACTGTACAGACAACATATGAGATGTAGACTCTGGCTTTGCTATGACATTATTCTTGCCAGAAAAGAAACAATAGGTGGGTCGTCTGCACTGCTGATGAACATCCGAAAGAATGGTCCAGGATACAAAGTAGACTTGATACTGTTTTATTATCAAAGCGTTTCGAAGTCTTCAGACTTCTTCAGGATATAACCACATACTTATGGTACACCTAGTTATGTGGTTATATACCGATGAAGAAGTCTGAAGACTTCGAAATGTGTTGATCATAAAACCGAATAAAGTCTACTTGAAAAGCCAGAAGAGAAACAATAGGAGAGTCGTCCATCAACAGCGCAGACATCCGAAAGAATGGTCCAGGATACTAAGTAGGCTTTATACGGTTTTATTATCAACTCTTTTTGAAGTCTTTAGACTTCTTCATCATAACCACATAACTAGGTTTACCATAGGTACCTATTGTTTCTCTGTTGTTGCTGAGAAATCATCTTTTATCACTTTATATAAATGTCCTCTTCCAGGCTATGGGAAGGATGGTGCCTGGAAGATAACTCTGCCTTCAGAGCTTGCTTTACATGAAGGGGGAGTTACCAGTGTGATATGTGATGGCCGCTCTCTGCTCTCCTGATCTCACTGCAGAGCTGTGTGTGATTATACCTGACACGTCTGCAGGTTCCTCTCAGCTTCCATCTCACAGGCAGACAGGGTGCAATAATGTTATAATACAGCAGAGCTGGGAGAGAAGAAAGACATGTGTTTTCAAGAAGACAAAGTTCATTTCTCCTGTTCTGTGTTAGTTACATGTCTCCTCCTTCTTGTAAAGCAAGCTCTGGAGGCAGAGTTATCTTCCAGGCACCATCCGCCCCAGAGCCTGGAAGACGTCATTTATATAAGTGATAAAAGATGATTTCTCAACAACAAGGCATCTGATATGAGACTTGCAGGTAGGACTTTTTTCAGTATTCTATAACCTGTATGACCATATTAATAGTTTAGATAGGTCAAATGTGCTGACAGATTCCTTGCTTGATTCTTGTTGTGAGATACATACAATGGTATGAAAAAGTGTTGGCCCTTCCTGATTTCTTATTCTTTTGCATGTTTGTCGCATTTAAATGTTTCAGATCACAAAAAATTTAAATATTAGACAAAAATAACACAAGTAAACACAAAAGGCAGTTTTTAAATTAAGGTCTTTATTATTAAGGGAAAAAGGCATCCAAACCTACAGGGCCCTGTGTGAAAAAGTGCCCCCTAAACCTAATAACTGGTTGGGCCACCCTTACCAGCAACATCTGCAATCAAGTGTTTGCGATAATTGGCAATGAGTCTTTTACAACGGTCTGGAGGAATTTTGGCTCACTCATCTTTGCAAAATTGTTGTAATTTTGCCACATTGGAGGGTTTCTGAGCATGAACTGCCTATTTAAGTTCATGCCATAGCATCTCAGTCAAATTAAGGTCAGGACTTTGACTAGGCCACTCCAAAGTCTTAATTTTGTTTTTCTTACGCCATTCAGAAGTCGACTTGCTGGTGTGTTTTGGATCATTGTCCTGTTGCATAACTCAAGTGCGCTTCAGGTTGAGGTCACGAATAGATGGTCGGACATTCTTCTTCAGGATTTTTTGGTAAACCTCAGAATTCAAGGTTCCATTTACCACAGCAAGTCTTCCAGGTCCTGAAGCAGCAAAACAGCCCCAGACCCATCACACTACCACCACCATATTTTACTGTTGGCATGATGTTCCTTTCTGAAATGCTGTATTATTTGTATGCCAGATGTAATGGGACATGCACCTTCCAAAAAGTTCAACTTTTATCTCGTCAGTCCACAGAGTATTTTCCCAAAAGTCTTGTCGATCTTCAAGAGGTTTTCTAGCAAAACCGAGACAAGCCTTTGTTATTTTTGCTCAGCAGTGGTTTTCGTGCCATTTTTGCCCAATCTCTCTCTTATGGTGGAGACATGAACACTGACCTTAACTGAGGCAAGGGAGGCCTGCAGTTCTTTGGATTTTGTGGGGTCTTTTGTGACCTCTTTGTCGCTGCGCTCTTGGGATAATTTTGGTTGGCCTCCACTCCTTGGAATGTTCACCACTGTTCCATGTTTTCGCCATTTGTAGTTAATTGCTCTCACTGTGGTTCGCTGGTGTCCCAAAGCTTTAAACATAGCATTATAACTTTTTCGAGACTGATATGATCTCAATTACTTTGTTTCTCATTTGTTCCTGAATTTTTTTGTATCGCAGCATGATGTCTAGGTATTGAGGATCTTTTGGTCTACTTCCCTATGTCAGGCAGGTCCTATTTAAGTGATTCCTTGATTGAGAACAGGTGTGACAGTAATCATTCCTGTGTGTGGCGATGAAAATTGAACTATGCTTCCCAAAGATGTGATAAACCACAGATAATTTATGTTTTAAGGGGGGGCAATCACTTTTTCACACAGGGCCCTGTAGGTTTGGATTTCTTTTCCCCTTAATAATAAAGACCTTCATTTAAAAACTGCATTTTTGTTTACTTGTGTTATCTTTGTGTGATATTTAAATTTGTTTTGTGATCTTAAATGTTTAAGTTTGACAAACATGCAAAGGAATAAGAAATCAGGAAGGGGGCAAACACTTTTTCACACCACTGTAACTTTACCAGGTGAGCAATTTCCTGCACCTTATAGTCCTTTATTATCGGATAAAACCCTATTGCGCTTTTTGCTCTTCGGCTTTTTCCTGCATGACATTAATCTTGTAATATTATTCTTATTTAGACACTGTTGGCTGAGATCTGCTCATGCATGTACGCTTATGTTATTTACATGACACAGTGTGACCATTATTTATATTAGTTGCTTCTTTTTTTTTTTTGTCACTACGATAGCCTCCCCTCCAAACAGTGCAATTAAAAGCTAGCAAAATGCTACCATTACCAGGATTGATGAGCAAAAAAAAGCTGTTAACCAGGATTATCAATGGAAAAAAAAACGTACGGGTCTCAAAAAATGGCAACACTTACCAATTTTTTTCCTTTTTTTGCAAATTTTTGTCACCACTTAAGCTAGCAGTATTATTGTTTTATCACTGTAATCATACTGACTTGGAGAATCATATGACCAGATAATTTTTATTTTTTACTGAACGCTAAATGTTGTAAAACGAACAAAAGACAAAAAAACAAAGGCATATTTACATTTGTTTTCAGCATTTTACAGCACTTGGATTTTTTTTTAAAGTTTTTCAGTATATTAATTTTCTGAAATGAATGGAGTCATTCAAAACTATAACTTGTATACAAAAACAAGCCCTCATAGGGCCAGGTGAACGGAAAAATAAAAAATGATAGATTTTGGAAGAAGTTGAGAAGCAAAAAATGAAAGTGCAAAAGTAAAAAATGTCCCAGTTCTTAACGGATTAAATATAGTCTTTGCTCTATAACGAATAGGAGGAGAATAGGGGCAAGTGCTGTGACTTTTGGGAGAATCCAAAGAACAACTGTCATGACTACTGGGATGAAAATTCCAGTACAAATTAAATGAGTTGTCCAGAAATACAAAACCTATATAAATGAAAGAAATGTTACTATAGATTGCAAAATGCTTTAATTTGCGAATTACACTAGTTTTGTCAAATAAGCTAACCACTATGGTACATTAAAATGGCCTGTTTTGATACGCCGACAGAAATCTGTCCTACAATGCTAATAAGACAGGTGTCTGAGTATGTGCATTAGGAAGTGTGACATTACATGGTATAGATCAGGGGTCTCAAACTTGGCTAAGTATATGGGCCACACATAGAAAAAATGTGAATTTGACGGGCCACATTCTTTGCAGGATGATATGAAATTTTTAATGATACCATATTGTTTTTTCTATACAACTTTTGGATCATTTTTTGAACATTTTTGGCTTTATTTTATTCTTTTACATGGCATTCATTTTATGGGTTATGGTACAGTTTTCCAGTTTTTACAATTTTTATTTCCTTTTTGTGTCCCCTAATAGACCACATACAGTGATTATTTTTCTTACAATTTGCCCTATATAGTAATTCTGTCCAACTTCTTATAGTAATGCCCCCATCTTGTAGTAATTTCCCCATCTCGTAGTAATGTCCCCATCCTTGTCCGCATCTTGTAGTAATGTGCCCATCCTGGTTCGCATCTTGTAGTAATGGCCCATGCTGGTCCCTAACTTGTAGAACATTCAACTGAAAAGAATCACTGACTTCGGAAACCCTCAGGACCAGGCCGCAATCATTACGGGGGCTCCGGTGCCTGCAGGCTGCATTAAGCAGCCTCAGCCCCTCGGGCCGCGTGTTTGAGACCCCTGGTATAGATTATCTCCTAGTCACAGTAGCTGCTCAGCATTCATGGACAGCAGTGGTACCTCAACACCTCTGCTGTCTCCAGTATTAGATCAAATAGACATGGTAAACAGCAGTGTGAGCAGCCTCTTCTTACCTCAGCACCCCTTGTATCTCCAGTATTAGATCACATTGACATGTTGAACATCACTGTTAGCATTTCTTACTACCTCTTAACCTCTAGTAGCTCCATCTACAGTTTAAATCAGAAATGCAATGTGGACAACAGTATGAGTGGCCTCTTCTTACCTTAGCACCCCTGGTATCTGCAATATTACATCAGAAAGACATGGTGGACAGCAGTGTGAGCAGCCTCTTCTTACCTCAAGACCCCTAGTATCTATAGCATTAGATCAGAAAGACAGGGTGCACAGCAGTGTGAGCAGCCCATTCTTACCTTAGCACCCCTGCTATCTCAGTCTATAGTATTCGATCAGAACGGTTTGACAGCAGTGTTACCTCAGCACTCCTGATATCTCCGGTATTAGATCAAATTGACAGGGTGAACAGCAGTGTGAGCAGCCTCTTCCTACTTCAGCACCCCTGGTATCTCCTGTATTAGATCAGAAAGACAGTGTAGACAGTAGTGTGAGTGACCTCTTTTTACCTCAAGACCCTTAGTATCTATAGCATTAGATCAGAAAGACAGGGTGGATAGCACTGTGAGTGGCCTCTTCTTACTAATGTGCTAACTTTGTGGTGGGTTCTGCCTTGATCAACCAGAAGTCTAATTTGCAAGATTTTTCAATACTTTATTGTGGAGATCATTCGCACATGACACACTACTACTAAGATTTGTTCTTTAACCACTGTTTCATTTCAACATAATGTGCTTTGGTCCTGACAGACCACTAGTCTTGCCATATGATAGATAAAATCTGATCCTATAATTTTCCTTGGGTTCTATGGTAGCAATTTATCTTCCTGAAATGGCATGCTTTTTATGACGGAATCAAAGCTAATAGTGGTCTTATCCTTTACATACTTCCATTGCAGTAGTAGTAGAAGTTAACAGAAAGCTAATTTTTGAGGCACATTTTCTTATCTGAAATAAGAGACCATGTCATGCCGCATTACCTTTCTTTTACATTATGGGAGATATATGTAAAACAGATGTACACAGTAGTTTTACAGGAAAACTCTTCTCTTTGATTTGTGAGCCAACAGAATGAATGTGATTTCCTTTGCTACTGGCACATTTTTGTAGAAATTGAACCTCAAGATTATTCAGCCAGGTACGTGTGATACAAATGTGGTTTGGATTCAGATTATGCATTTTTTGGAAAATATAAGAATGTTTAAAATAGTAACAATCTATAACTTTTTTTTTTTTTTGCTTTTTTTTTCTGGATATCTGAATTTTAGGACTTTTGAAAACAGTGTCTCATGTGTACTACCTGATACATGATAACCAAATAAGCAAAAAGCTTTTTGGTAGGTCTTTCCTCCACAATTGTTTCATTTTGCATTGTAACATCGGTTTTACCTGAAAAACCGTGCCGCCAATCGTAATGGCCGTTGTGTGTGAATCCAATAAGCTAGTTGCGCTTCAATTAACGTCAATGTCTATTCTCATAGGAACCTAGGTGAATTGATTGATCGTTTTGTTGGCGATTTCAAGGCACAGGGGCCACCAAAATCCACTTCTGAGGATGCCGGGGCTGTTCTGCCAAGTTGTGCTGACCTGTTTGTCTACTATAAGAAATGTATGGTCCAGTGCTCACAGCTAAGCACCGGGGAGCCAATGATTGCCCTCACCACTATATTCCAGAAGTACCTGCGGGAATATGCCTGGAAGATTCTGTCTGGTAACCTGCCCAAGTAAGTTCAGCTGTAATCTAATTTACATTTAATAAACTAAATCATTGATAAAAGTTAACTTTTCTCTTTTCTAAAACGCTAAAGTGAATTATTCTGGAGCAAATGATGTTCTTGATCCTTACTGATTTAGAGAACTTGCTTTACACCTCTGTCTGTGTTGAATTAACAGTAAAGCATTCTTGTCTAACAAGCATTAAAAGTGTAAAAATGCTGCACATATGCAGAACTCTTTCATCTGCGGTATGTAGATTTAGTTCCTTATTTTCTGGGCAGAAAGGCTTCATCTCATAAAGACAAGCCCTGTTTTACTTGATCTTCCAGTGCATGGGAATATATGTTGTGTGGGGAAAAATAATATTAAATGCCAGACATGTAAATGAATGGTTAACTATGTAATACATAATAGGTCGTGCCATAGAAAGTGGTGCTCCTTATTATCAGCTCTGGCAAATCGCTGTGATACTATTATGATCTCAATATGCCCTGAAAAGGCATATAGAATGGGGATGTAATTGTGCGCCAGGTTTTTTTTTTTCTAGTTTTCTAGCAAAATTATCTCTGTTTTAACATTTTTGAGATCTACTATACTCTGCAAAGATATTAGGAAAGTGTGGGGAAAAAAATTTGCAAGGTAATAATGTCTTCAAACATAGAAGCGTTAATTGTTTTTATTTCTAAATTAACAAATTGCTTGAAATCTAAATCAAATCAATATTTGGGGTGACCACCCTTTGCCTTTAAAACAGTATTAATTCTTTGAGGTGCACTTGCACACAGTTTTTGTTGGAACGCTGCAGGAAGCTTCCAAACATCTTGGAAAATTAACTACAGATCTTCTATGGATGTAGGCTTGTGCAAATGTCTGTCTGTTCATGTAATCCCAGATGGGCTCGATGATGTTGAGATCAAAGCTTTGTGGGGGGCGCCATAATATCACTTCTGGGACTCCTTGTTCTTTTTTTTATCTTGAAAATAGTTCTTAGAGAACCTCTTCTCACCTCGCGAGATGAAATCTCACTGTTTAGTGAGAAGAGATGGAGCAGGAAATGTTGTTCTACACATGGCTCCCGGGGATATCACTGCACTGTCTGGGAAGATGGATCACTGCCACTCCACCAGTGCTGAGTGTATTATCACACCTGTCCCTGCCTGTCAGCGGCTTCATTATCTATCACTATCACACTGGTCTTTGCTTTGATCTGCTTGTTTTCACTCCCATCAGAGCACAGACCATTGTGACAGTGGTAGATGGTGAAGCTGCAGACAGGCAGGGAAAAATCTTCGAATAAAACAGCACTATGTCCCTGGGAGCAGCGCGCACTCACTCCAAAACACTGAAGATGGTATCTACTCTGAGCAGCAAGACCACGCTGCTCAGAACAGAGAAGTCACTTCAGTGCTGGTAGTGTGACATAGTGCCGCTAGGTATGTCAAGAAATGGCGGCGACGATAATTATAAAAGCACTTTCCTCACGGATATTTTAATAACTTGTATTTAGAATTTAGTTGTTTTTTTTTTACCAGTAATATATTAAAATAGAAAAGGCAGGGGTAATTTTTGGTGATATGTCCTCTTTAATTACATTGGCTGGTGAAATGGTCAATTACCAACTTATAAATGAAAACTATTAATGCTTCAATTTTTTAAATCTTTCTTACCTGTAGACTGTAAGCCCGCAAGGGCAGGGTCCTCTCCGCTCTGTACCAGTCTATCATTGTTAGTTTGTTCATTGTAATTTATATTTCTATTCTGTATGTAACCTTTCCTCATGTACAGCACCATCAAATCAACGGTGCTCATCAAAGAAAAAATAATACTTTGCAGCACTTTTTCAACACCTGCCTTAAACTTTTGCATAGTACTGTTTTTTTTTTTCATAGATACAATATATGATTGACACAGCTTATTATCATAGCATATTATCAACTTCTTGGGGATGTAAAAGAGAACCACAACTATTACTACTGAGAGGAAGAGAAGGGGACTGTTACGTACATACTTCTCAGCACGTGATGTGGGGTGCAACTACAAGGGTTCATTTTATCTTCTCTCACTTATGCTCAATTTGCAGCTTATAACAGAGGTTAAGTCAAACCCCAACACAATCCACACTCCCCATATACACAACACACTGCCAATACTTCAAAGAAGCAAGGTGATGAGTCCTCGAAATATATATATCCGGCCAACAGTCTAATGGCTATGGATTCTTTAGAGCATACAAAGTTCAAGCTTATTAACCCCTTCACGACCTTTGACGCAAGTTTATGGTCGCATAGGGGATCATGACCTATGATGTAAACTTACATCATGGCAATCGTGCGGGCAAAGGAGCGATCGCAGACTGGAACTCAACATAAGTAATAGCTGAGACCTGGCTGTGACTGGCCTGGGGCATTTAATCTCCTAAATGCCTCAATCGATGTCGATTGCAACATTTAGGAGAGGGAGGGTGCTCCCTCCCCCTTCTGTGCAGCGCTCCGAGAGCATGGGCTAAGAGGCTTCTCTCAGTGTAGCACTGACAGGTATAAAGCATTGCAATGCTGGTGCCTTGCAATTCATTATACTAGCGATCAGAGTAATGAAAGTTAAAGTCCGATAAAGAGACTAAGTAAAAAAAAAAAAACATAATATTGCAAAAATATTTTTTCAAAAATCACAAAACAGAAAAAAAAAAATATACCAATAACTACATATATTTATGTAAAAACAAAAATAAGCAAAAAAAAAGTATACGTATTTGGTATCGCCGCATCCGGAATGACCAGAACTATAAAACTTTCACAATGGTTAACCTCTTCAGTGAACATAATAAATAAAAAACAAGGCAAAAAATGATGCTTTTTCATCATACCGCCAAACAAAATTTGATCTAAAACGCAATCAAAAAGTTGAATTTGAATAAAAATGGTATCGCTGAAAACTTTATCTTGTCCCGCAATGAAACAAGCTGCCATACTGCTCCATCAGTGGAGAAATAAAAAGCTATAGCTCTCAGAATAAAGCGATGCAAAAATATTTTTTTGCTAAAAGAAATTGTTTGTGTAAAAGCGTCAAACATAAAAAATTATATAAATGTGATATCGCTGTAATCGTACTGACTAGAAGAAAAGAAAGTTCCGTACGAGGAACAGCGTAACAAAATAAATAAAAACAATTCTTAACCTACTATTGATATATTCATTCGCAGTAAGGCTCTGCTCACATTTATCCTGCACTCTGCGCTGAGCGCTTACACAAGAGTTTCTGTGTAAATCTCTGAAATACGTGATTCAGACGAACCCCCCCAGCAGAAGACTCCCTATAATGAGGCAGGTGGAGACACTGTGGACGCCATCGGGCCTGTGATCCGGCGGTGTCAGTCTTTTTAGGCATGCCTAAAAGTGCGGTCCACCACAGTTTTGTGCACTTCTGAAAAGAAGGACGTTGCTGCACAGAGGCCAGACTGAGTTCAGAGTAACTGCTGCCTTATTATAGTGAATGGATCCCTCAGGGGTTTCATTTGAATCACGTCATTCTAAGATTTAGATGGAAACCCCAACACAAGTGCTCAGCATAGACCAGGGGTCTCAAACACGCGGCCCGCGGGCCGCATGCGGCCCATGAGGCTGCTTTATGCGGCCCGCAGGCACAGACCCCTTGACGATCCCGACCTGGTCCAGGAGGAGCCGCCGACAGCAGCGCTGAATTGCCACACAGAGACTGTTTCCCAGCACTGCATTTCCAATGCCAGCCGCTGGCCAATCAGAGGCCAGCAGCTGATACCTGCGTGTCGGCGCAGCGAGTATGACGTCATTGCCATATGCAGATGTCAGCTGCTGGCCTCTGGCCGGCGGCTGACATTGAAAATGCTGTGCTGGGAGACAGTCTCTGTGCGGCAATGCAGCGCTGCTGTCGGCGGCTCCTCCTGGACCAGGTCGGGATCGTCAAGGGGTCGGACTCTGTGGTGCCTGCGGGCCACATCTGCAGGAAGGCCGCCGAGGGAACGGAGGACAGGTGAGAATCATCTTTTTTTTTTTCTATTTTATGTGTGTGAAGAACAGCACAGGGGGCACAGAGCCACAACATGGGGACCGGGATGGGGCACAGAACCACAAGAGGGGACCTGGATGGGGCACATAGCCACAAGAGGGGACCTGGATGGGGCACATAGCCACAGGATGGGGACCTGGATGGGGCACAGAGCCTCAAGATGTGGACCTGGATGGGGCACATAGCCACAAGATGGGGACCTGGATGGGGCACAGAGCCACAAGATGGGGCACAGAGCCACAAGATGGGGACCAGAGCCACAAGATGGGGACCTGGATGGGGCACATAGCCACAAGATGGGGACCTGGATGGGGCACATAGCCACAAGATGGGGACCTGGATGGGGCACATAGCCACAAGATGGGGACCTGGATGGGGAACATTGCCACAGGATGGGGACCTGGATGGGGCACATAGCCCCAAGATGGGGACCTGGATGAGGCACATTAGTACAAGATGGGCGCCAGGATGGGGAACGTTGCCACAGGATGGGGACCTGGATGGGGCACAGAGCCACAAGATGGGGACCTGGATGGGGCACAGAGCCACAAGATGGGGACCTGGATGGGGCACAGAGCCACAAGATGGGGACCTGGATGGGGCACAGAGCCACAAGATGGGGACCTGGATGGGGCACAGAGCCACAAGATGGGGACCTGGATGGGGCACAGAGCCACAAGATGGGGACCTGGATGGGGAACATAGCCCCAAGATGGGGACCTGGATGAGGCACATTAGTACAAGATGGGCGCCAGGATGGGGAACGTTGCCACAGGATGGGGACCTGGATGGGGCACATAGCCACAAGATGGGGACCTGGATGGGGCACAGAGCCACAAGATGGGGACCTGGATGGGGCACAGAGCCACAAGATGGGGACCAGAACCACAAGATGGGGACCTGGATGGGGAACATTGCCACAGGATGGGGACCTGGATGGGGCACATAGCCCCAAGATGGGGACCTGGATGAGGCACATTAGTACAAGATGGGCGCCAGGATGGGGAACGTTGCCACAGGATGGGGACCTGGATGGGGCACATTAGTACAAGATGGGGACTTGGATGGGGAACATTACTACAAGATGTTTTCCATTATTACTATATGATGCTAATTGTAAGACAATATTACTGTATGTGGCCAATTGGGGGAAATAAAATTGTAAAAAAAATAAAAAATAAAATAAAGCATGAAAAAATATTGGGCACTAAAAATGCTGTTTTATATGTAAACTAAAGTAAACACAAAAAAGTGCACGTTTATTATCGCCACATCCATAACGACCCAAGCCATAAAAGAATAAACACGGCAAAAATGTTCAAAAGGTGTATACAAAAAAAATGGTATCACTAAAAATGTCACATTGAACAAAGAATGCGGCCCCCCAAATTCAAATTTTTTCCATGTGCGGCCCATATACCCAGCCGAGTTTGAGACCCCTGGCATAGACCACAGCATAATTGTGATCCAAAAAATTGTATTTAAAATGTTCCCAATAAAAGCTTCAATTCAATCCACAGAAAAGTCCCCACTCAGGTCCGTCATCTGTCAATGGAAATATAGGGGGCTTTCACGTTACTGGTAGTACAAAGGCTCTGGAAAAGCGCTATGGCTCCTCACCCCCCCAAAAGAAATCCAGCGAATTCTGCGCTCCCAAATCCAAATGCCACCTCCGTTCTAAACCCCACAGTGTGCCTAAACTGCAGTTAACGTCCACGTTTGGCATTTCTGTAGCGATGAGAGCCCGCTTAATTCATAGGGTCCGTGTCCCCCGAAGCACAAGCTGGGCATAACGTGCTGTTGTTTTTTTCTTGCTTTTTTAATTTCTTATTATTTCTCTAAGGCTGCGGCCCCACTATCCGTATTTGGTCAATATTTTTCCTCAGTATTTCTACGCCAAAACCAGATGAGACTAGGTATAATAGAAACAAATGCACCAATTCTGCTTTTTTGACTCGCTCCTGGTTTTGGGTCCCACTCCTGAGAAAAAATACTGACTGAATACTGACCAAATACCGATAGTGGGGCCGTGGCCTTAATCCGATGACCTTTACATGTCAGCTACACAATGGAAATAACAGGAGCATAAATTTAGTTGCTAAAAAAGGAAAATAAGTTTGATAAAATTATTTAATGTCTCCATGAATTTGCACCAACAAACTTAAGGTTATTACAGTCTCTTACTGATAATGTACAGTATGTAAAGCGCTGCGGAATATGTTGGCGCTATATAAAAATAAAGATTATTTATTGGTTTACATGGACAAAAGCCTTCAATTCTCTGCAGAGACAGCAGGCTTAAAGGGGTTGTTTGGCCTTAAACTACAACTTGTGAATCATCACATCATGCACGCTGTGAGAACTTTCTGGCGCCGGGAGCTGGTAGTCATGTGACTACAAGTATGCGATATGCTTACTCCCAGGCCACATTCCGACTAGACTGTGTGTTTACCGCCTCGCTCAATACACTTGTGTTGAGCAAGGCCGCACACATCTAGTCGAAATGTGGCCAGGAGTATGCATATTACATGTTTGCGGTCACATGACTTCCTTTACTAACATCGGAGAATTCATAAAGTGCGCGTGATGTGAGGATTCCTAAGTCTGCAGTCACATAGAGTGACTGCAGACTTGTAGTTTAAGCCCAAAGAGCCCATTTAAGTTTTGGTTGAGCTCAAGGGTGAGCTTCACTCTTCAGCATTCCACTTTCACCTATCTGGCAATTGCACATAGTTTTCAATAGCCATTTGCACTTCCTCACACCCAGACACTCCTCTTTTGGAAGGCTCTGAGGTGGCAATATTCATCACTTCCAGGACTTTGCCCTCGTTGGGCATTCATCTTCCAGTTGCAGGCATAAGCCTCAATGCTCCCTTGTAGAGCAGTGTTCCCCAACTCCAGTCGCTAAGGCCCACTAATAGATCATGTTTTCAGGATTTCCTTAATATTTTACAGGTGATGGAATTATTGCCTGTGCAGGTGATGCAGTTATCACCTGTGTAATACTAAGGAAATCCTGAAAACATGACCTGTTGATGGGCCTTGAGGACTGGAGTTGAGGAACCCTGTTCTAGAGTGCAACCTTATCTCATTCACCGGCATAACTTAAGCGCTATGTGAATCCCTTGCCTTTGACTTTCAGTTGGTGGCACTTTCTCTCGCTTAGAGTTGGGTTGTTCTTCCCTCTCCCACGTCTGGAAAAACACAAAAGCATTCAGAGTTGAACTTTCTTCTTGATTTTCTGTGCCTGGCAGTTCATTAGTTGACTAATGCCACTCACCCCCACTTACTAACTAATTGTATTGCAGACTATTTCTCTATGCACACTTGCTGTCTCTAGACTACTATCAGGAAAACAGAGACCTTTATGCGATCTGTTACATTATGGTAAAAAGTTGATTTCATCCTGATGGCTGATCCCAGGAAACCCAATGACCCCCTGTCTCAATAGCAAGACTTAACTCAAAAATGGTGGTACTTTTAACACAATTGGCCAAAGTGGCTCAAAACGTAAAGGACAGTAGTCAGTGACAATGTCCATCACGATAGTGGAATTTAAGTATTAACTGTCTGCTTTTTCTGCTAGGAAAAGAGAAGATAATTATGTGTGAATTTACTAACATGTCTCATTATAATGATTTACGCACTTTATTCATGGATTTATCCTATTTGTAAGCATATTCTGTGGCAGACAATTTTTCACATTGGACATTTTGATGCCTGTGATTTCTATGAAGATATGTTTTCTTGTTTTTTTTTCAAAATAATCCTGCAGCTATACAGGGGAGAACCTGAGTGAAGAATTCTCTTTTTGGAATTGTCTATTTTACAGTCTCTCTTAAGCTGATCAGAGATCTCAGAAGACAACCGCATCTAGTTCTCTCACTTTTACAAAAGGAATGGCAGACTTTTGTTATAGGATGCTTTCCTTATCCCTACACTAAACTACTTTGACAGGCTTCTTTTTTCAGGGACTCCACAATGATAGTAAGATTGGAACTCGCTCGTCTGAGTCGTTGTCCTTGGTGGAAAATCCTGATGGCTGTTGTGGTGGGAAAGAACCTATGCTATTCTAATTAAGGAGCAAGTCTTCTCGCCTTCTCCTTGTCAGACATAGTGACAGCCGTCCTGATTTCCTCATATTTGTATTTCTTTATGCAAGAAGCCTTTTGACGGCAGCTTAGCATTTCACAAGTACGGGTTGTCACTCTAGGTGCCTTCTAGGTGTATGAGACGGCAGGCACAAAGCGGCAGTTTAGCGGTGGTGTGTTAGTCTCTTTACTAGCAGAGTCACCTTATTAATGTCTCAATGCTCGGCTGCCTTGTAAATTCCTCACACATGTACAGCACAGTAAGGAAGTCGTCTTGTCGGCTCTGTTTCCTACCACTGAATTGCTGTTCTCCTGCTCACATATGATGTCTGTTACTAAATGTAGTAGTAGTCATCGTGCAGGCCAATAAATCTTTATTCTGCTTTGGTACGAGGTGGGGATGGAGGGATTATTGTGCTAGCTGGAAAGGTGTAGGTTTCTTTTTTACTTGCAACTGGACACCAGCAGATTCCTTTCTACTGAGAAACTTAAAACTTTTTTTTTTTTTCTAGGGAACTAAAAACAAAAAAAAGAGGCATACCTTGACTGTGCTGTCCTCATCGGCTTCTTCCAAAGCAAACATGTCCTAGACGCGAGGGGACGGAGGCTTCTCTGTCATCTGTGAAAATAACACACTGTGATTGAGAGAGAAATAAATGGTCTGGTTTAGAACTGTACATAATGTACCTAAATTAGGTTTCGGCTACAAGGCCCTTTTAGTATTCATGGACTTTGGCTGGTTAGTACCAGGAAACATTATCTTCGTCATTCTACCATTTTCAAAATCTCCAGTTCTTTTCACTGAATGGAAACATTCAGAAGTGTAAAACCAGTTGTGGTCACTTCCAACTAACAATTGTGTGACTCACTGACCAGTTCATTTATGGGTTTTTTGGGATTTCATGTCTAGGCAAAAGTTTGCAGTTTTTAGCAAATGTTCGTTTAGCGACTCTAACTTTTTTGTTAAGTGGACAATCCTTGTAATTTTTAATCACTAGATTTTTATTTTATTTTTTTTTCTTGTTTAACTAGTTAAGCAATTACTGATATTTTTTGTAATAAAAAAAAATGCAACTTCGAAGTAGACACTTTGTGTTTGACAACATATGACAATTCCTGTTTAATGCAGGGCTAGCCCTATGATAATAATTAAAGAGGTTGACGTATCGGAGACATTTATGGCATATTGACAAAAAATGTCCAATAGATAAACTCCCGCTGCCGCAACCCCCATCTATATCGAGAATGAGGCCTATTTGGGTATTGTCAGGAATGGGAAGGTATCAACGCATATGCTGTCTCTCTATTCATTTCTATGGGAGCTCCAATAATTGCCAAGTGCGGCCTTTATGTCATAAATGTCTCAGATGGGAAAACCTCTTTAGTCTTTTAGTGGAAAAAGTGTAGAGGAATAAAAACCCCAAAAAGCCTGTAAAATGCATAGGATTTTTTTTTTTCAAGCAAAAAAAAACGCAGTCCTGACAAACAAAAGCATTAAATTGGTTCTCACAAGACACATTTATGGCACATCCATATATACATAGCATATGCTCTACTGTATATATGTGATAGATGTGGTGTCTGATTATATGCGAGTCCTACCTTTGGGATCCACACCAATCTCCAAAACAAGGGTCACCTGTTTCCCTGTTCCGGCTGGCGTCTGACCAACAGTGTGAGGAGAACGCCCTAGCTCTCTTAATTCATTACTATGGGAGTTCTGAATATAGGACCACAATGCATGGACTGGCTGTGACTCTTCTGACCCGAGCGTCACATATATTTCTATGAGGCTGTCACACTAGGATCGGGTGACCCACGGCCAGTCCATTATTAACTGTCCGTGCTCGGACTGATTTGCATGGATGTATACATGAGCCCTAATAGTGTAAAAGAGTCTAAAGATGCAGCATATTTAATTAAATTTGATGAATCTAGTATAAGTTTACACTGTCTAAAAATGTGCTATTTTAGTAAATCAGGCCCCACTGTGTGAAAACACCCTAAAAGCTGTCAATCATTTCTAGATATGATCTATATAATCCTTTTATTGTAATCCCTTCTAGTAAAGGCTGTTGTTTGTAATCTACTCCGGCAATGGACTTTATGGATCTCACTTTATTAGTTTATTTGGTGTCGTCTTAATTTTGCTTCTTGGGATAATGTGTGAACAAAGGGTTTGTTCTGTAAGTCTTATTGATGTCTAAATCTAACATTTACAGCAAAATTCACTGCTGTTTCCAAAGCAAACATGTCCTAGATAAATACATTTTCAGCAAAATTTCAATAAAACCTCTATTTAATAAAAAAATAAAAAGCTAATAAGGCGTATTAGCTTTCACCCACCACCACTTACCAGTGGTTTTATTCTGTTCTTTTTTTTTTTTCTTTGTCTGGACACATTCTGGACCATATCCTGCAATTGGTAAAAGGCATGAGAAATGGAAAATGTCTGACAGTCACTCAGTCTTATTAGCTGTACCGCTGTAATTGATCATACTTCGCCTCCATGTTTCCATTATTTTAAGTGTATCAAGCCAGGGTGTGTTTTGAACATATCCTTTAAGAAAACATGTTTTCTGTTCCAACTTCAAACATCTTTTATCTGTGAAAAAGGCCAGCAAGTATTAACATTAAACTTTTCTACTGCTGTGGATATAGGCCTCCAGTGCTCACATGTTGCTCTTTACATTGTTTTAACTTAAAGGGGGTGTCCACCATATGTATTTGAGGCTAAAAAATCATTTCTGCAATTGGGTTTCATTAAAATTTTTAGGTTTTAAAGACCCTTTGTTTCACTGAGCATTCACCTTTGATGTGGTTTATGGTCATGAATCGTATGTGAAGAGGTCAGAAACAGACAGCTAAGGCTATGTTCACACGTTGTGTTTTTGCTGCGTTTTTTTTTGCAAGCAAAACCTGCTCTCTTGGCAGTAAAGAGCTGCTTACAAATAGCAGGTTTTGCTACGTTTTTGGCTGCTTTTTTTCAAGATCCCAAAGTTCAGCTTTGCTTCCACCACAGGTCACCGATGCAAGACATATGTGAAACCATAAAACCAATTTTGGGAAAAAAGGACAATTTGATCAAATTATTTAGTGGAAAAAGATTTTTATATCTGAAAAATAGTGACTGTTCTGAACATAAAAGTTCATATGAGTTCATGAAAAAATACACAATTACAAATGTAACAGCAGGGGCAGTTGAATTGGTCAGGAATAGTTTACCTAAGACATTGGCAGAGCAGTGAGTTTGAAGGACACTGTTTACTTTCACACTTTGGTCAGCCCTTGAGTTGATCAGTTATTGTTCAATTTCACACCTTGGTCGGCCATTGTTTACTTTGCACACATCACTAATTTAATTAAACCTAATTAAATTGTACTAATCCTAAACTGCCATTCTCAGGTAATGAGACCAAGACATTAAGGTTTAAACTTTGGAAAATCACAAAAATAAATGGTTTTCACATACTTCTGTACATGCTTTTTTTCACTAAAAACGCAGCAAAACCTGATACCTGCTTTTTTGCTGCATTTTTGCACTTGCTCATTGCTTTCTATGGTGACAAAACGTTGAAAAAACGCTTAAAGAAGTGACATGCTGCAATTTTCAAAAACACAGCAGTTTTCCAATTCAGTCTGGAAAAAAACAATGTATGTGCATGAGATTTCTGAAATCTCATAGCTTTTTCTGGTACTGTTAAACACATCTTAAAATGTACATATATGTGCATAAAAAATGCAGCAAAAATGCAACATGTGAACATAGCTTAAGGAGTCTGCTGTAAACTCTTCCTGAAAGAACAGGATGCATGAGTCGAAAAAAACATTGCCATAATTTTTCAAAATATACATGTAACGCAAAAACCTGATTTAAACAATTGGTCATTTTTTATGAAATATTCAATTTAAATCTAGAAGGAAAGTAACTAATGTTAGTTTGGTTGTGGTTATTCTTAACTATATGAATATTTTATGTAATTGTTGTTGTTTTTTTGGATACCTTGCTGGATGCAGAGCATAAATCATTCATTTTTTTATCTCATCAGAACCAGCAGCAGTAGTACTGGACTTACCATCACTAGTCTTCTCAAAGAAAAAGAAGGCTCTGAAGTTGCCAAGTTCACCACAGAAGAATTATGCCTAATCTGCAGTATCCTGAGTACAGCTGAGTACTGTCTGGCAACTACACAACAGGTACACAATTTTTTTTTTTTTTGCATAACTTCTGCGGTACTAGTGTGTAATCAGCACAATGGCTATTGTGTTTGGGATAGTTACTTTCATTTACCACTTCAAAAGTGAAAAACTCCAGCTCTGTTCACACCATTACCGAACTAATTCAAAAGTAAAAGTTAACTGTAACGTGTTACTTCTGCACTTTTTTATTCTGTTCAAAAACATAGAAATAAACAAACCAGATAAACGCCATTGTAGTCATCAGGGACCATCTGATTCAGTTTGCATCCATTCAGTGACAAATCTATTTTGCACATAAATTCCGTTTCCCTTTACCTACAGTAGAACAGAGCAGAAAAAAAGTAGGCGTGAATAGATCCTTAATTTGTTAGTGGACTGCTTATAATTTTAACAGATTTTTTTAACCTCAGGGAGGAGTTTGTACTGCAGTTGTTGTTTTTTTTGTTTCTTGCTTTGTTTATCCCATTCACAATTTGGGCACTATTTCCCTCTGTAACTGGGTCTGTTATGGCAGCACAAGTTACAGAAAGAAAATCAATGACGCAAGTGAATATATTGTCCACAGAGGTTTTTATGACCTTTCTTAGTGATTGTATTGTGTACAAATAAATACGTCATAAAACAGTAAAACAAAAATATTGTAATAAAATAAACAAGTAAACAGTAAATAAATACAATTGCTATTATTAAAATAACTTCATTGTCATTTTGTCTTGTAGCTGGAAGAGAAGCTAAAAGAAAAAGTAGATGTGACACTCACAGAAAGAATTAATCTAACAGGAGAGATGGATACTTTTAGCACGTAAGTTTGGCTTTCTTGGTGCATTTGTATACTATTGAACTTCCTTATGCATATGTGCAAGCTA
The DNA here is from genome assembly GCF_046119375.1 of Phyllobates terribilis. Taxonomy (NCBI): domain Eukaryota; kingdom Metazoa; phylum Chordata; class Amphibia; order Anura; family Dendrobatidae; genus Phyllobates; species Phyllobates terribilis. The sequence goes on from NW_027362762.1 coordinate 431,192,865, forward strand.
TACTATTCCCATCATATTGGTTACATAATCTCAGTATGCCACATTTACATTTTACAATGTACCTACTCTTAATAGGACTGTCCACTACTAGGACAACCCCTTCTTGAACTAAATGTTTGGCCCCGATAAAATAAAAAAACCTATACTCACCTCCCATGCTTGCGCTGTTCCAGCGGATGTCAGCACTCGCGGTCCCGGAGCTCTGGTGCGGTGGAATGACACGCGGTGCCAGGCGCCCAGCCAGCACTGGCTTCACTGTCTCCACCTTTGTACTGGAACGACGTCAGCATGGGATGTGAGTATACGTTTTTTTTATTTTATCGCGGCCAAACATTTAGTTCAAGAAGGATTTGTCCTAGTAGTAGACAACCTCTTTAAGGTATGCATTTCACCCCAAATTAACACTTCAAGCTAACTACATAAGCTTGTGCTCAGTGCACCCTTACTGTGGCTAAATTCCTCAATGAAACGCTCAACCCACTTGTAGATTACTGCCATTCATTCTACGCGTATTTAAGTAAGACACCATTGGCTGAAGATATACCTCCATTATGTGATGACTCTCTCTGTTCAGGAGAGCGCACACAAATCACTGTCTCCTCGCTTCTGACATTGCTCTTCTCCCCTGCTTTAGCTACAGTGCATGAGTGAGCACACAAATCACTCTCTCCTCGCTTCTGACGTTGCTCTTCTCCCCTGCTTTAGCTGCTGTGCATGAGTGAGCACACAAATCACTCTCTCCTCGCTTCTGACGTTGCTTTTCTCCCCTGCTTTAGCTGCAGTGCATGAGTGAGCACACAAATCACTCTCCTCGCTTCTGACGTTGCTCTTCTCCCCTGCTTAAGCTGCAGTGCATGAGTGAGCGCACAATTCAGTCTCTTTGCAGCTGACATAACTACAACGCTATACCCAAGTGATGTCATCAGCGAGGAGAGAGTGATTAGTGTGCTCTGTCTTGCATAAGGACAGTAATCACATCACCGAGGTTATTGTTGCTTCACCTCTTACAAGGTTATATGGTTAGTTTGAAGTGTAAATTTGGGGAGACCGACTCCCTTTAAGCCCAGTCCATAGTATTTTTAGATTATTTCAGTTGACTTCTTTTCCTCGTAACAAAAAGCATCTAACATAAATGATTTAAGAAGTTTGCTTTTTGACAACCTTAAATTAATCTGTGCAGCCAGTTACATGTGCTCTCCTGATTATTACAGCTCTTGAGCTATTGGTATGCTTGTAGTCCTGTTGTATCTCTAAGGTGTTGAGGAAACCATGACACATTTTATGTTAAGTTGTATTAAACACATAATTAATTAGTAATGGTAGAAAAGTGAAAAATGAAAATGTATTTTCCTTCCACATGAAACTAATGTTTTAGTTTTAACTAAAACAAATGTGCAGGTTAATGATAAAAATGGTAAAATGTCCTATATCTTTTTCGGGTATGCCAGTTAGTACCATATTATCATGCCAATGCTTGCATATAGAGTGGGGTGTAATTCAGGATTTTCTAGTTTCATCGGATTTATCTATACCATGGTGGTGTAATTTTATTTAATTTTTTTGTTCCAAAGAATAAAACTTTTTTTGCTTTCAGAGTAATTTCGAACAGCATTCAGCTCCTTGTACAAGACCTTGATTCTGCTTGTGATCCAGCACTAACTGCTATGAGCAAGGTATGTACCTCTGAGATTAATTTGCTCTTCAACAAATAGGATTAATTTACATAAAAGGCAATTGACGCTAAAGAGAATCCAGCATCAGTTCTTGCTATTTAATCTGAAAGCAGCATAATGTAGAAGCAGAGATCCTGATTCCAGGGATATGTCACTTATTAGGCTGTGTGTTGTAGTTTCAATTCAAACAGTGGTTTATCACCAGCAGATTAACACTACAGGACTACAGCTCACATGCAGAGCAGTCAGGCTAATGTGTGTAACCCCACCCCCACTACTGAGTAGCAGATTGCTCCTAATGCACAGTGTACACAGGAAGCTGACAATCAGGCGGAGGTCGGGTTATACACAGGGCAGAAGACTTATCTGATGTAGATGTAGCAGAGCTAAAACCGGTATTTTATGAAAACTACACCAAGCAGCCCAGTAAGTGATACATCCCTGGAATCAGGCTCTTCTTTCTTTCTTAAGAGTTTAAATGTTGTGCCTTGTATCTTATGAATTCATTTGTAATATTGCCTGAAGAAGGAGATTATGTGCTCTGAAAGCTTGCATATATATATTTTTTTCTGGTTAGTCAATAAAGGTATCACTCCTAGAATATTTTTGTCATTTTTGGACATAAAAGTATTTACATCGATTTTTCTGGCTAACACGGTACCAGAATATAACTTTGTACTGTACATCATACTTTGAGAAGCCAATTTTATTTTGTACCATTTGCCAAATAGGTTCCTGTGGACATTGTGTCCTCAACGGTGCATAAGCTTGTAGCTCCTTCACTAACCTATGACTTCTTCACACCAATCACTCAGACTCTATGTTTGACTTGGCATAGGATGTCTGGTATAGTTGTGTTAGATTTAGCACTTTACATGGACCATAAACAGAGAGGCAGTCATGTCCGCAATAGCTGAAAGTCATTATCTTATTTTTGGAAAGTTACATTCACTTATCAGATAAATGTGTATTGTTGTATAATGGCATATATATGGAAGTCTTTCACTCATGGAAACATGAATTCTGAGCCATAGAGAAGAACTACCTGATAAAAATCCAACAAAGTGAAAAAAAAACTGTAAGCTATCATCCGGGCAATGCTCATCTTAAGGCACTGTGTAGTCTTGATGACTTGTGACACAATTGCACAAATTTTGTACATAGCAATTAGAGATCTGGTTCTGAGATTGTTTTTTCGTGCGACACATGTATTAAAATGCATAGGATCCTTAAAGGGGTTGTCTGGTCGTCTTTCTTCAGCAGCGCACCGCTCCTCTGCCACCAAGCTTCCTGCTTTCTGGAAGAGGTGTGCTTCTGAAGATTGACCATTTAGCCACAATAGTATGTTTTTTCCAACTTGTCTGAACTGTGCGCTCTCCCATGCTGCAAAAATAGGCAGTTTTGTCTCTGCACCATCAGAGGATCACAGGGGCACTGACACTTGCCTGATTAAGTGGTGTGGCCAGCTTAATTGAAAACAGGTTGCTCCTTGCTTAGGAAAGAGGCCACTTCTGATAGACTGCAGCAGTGGCCAGTAACCTGGGCAACGAGCGGTAAACCATAAAATTAAAATCCCTCCATATTGGAGAATGTAGAGGATTTCAGTTAGAAGTAAATTGCAAAGTTGCATGTTTTTACAACTCTTTTCAATGTCACCCTTTAAAGAAGTTGAGACAACTCCTTTAATAAATATTTAGCACTTTTACTTGGCAATGCACCAGAAAAGCAAATCTACACATGCTATGTTTCTGGCATAAATTTTAGTAGATCTGTTTAGCATCGAGTGGGCTTGTAACCTATCGCTAAGCCTAACCTGCTTTTTTGCAAAGTGGCAAGGGTGACGTAAAGGCTGGGGCTACACGGCGACATGTCTGACGCACAATAGTAATTTTTAAAGAAGTTTTGCAGCCAAAGCATTTGTGCTACTTGGCTGTGCCTTGCTGATGCCCTAATTCTTTTTAGGGCTGTAGGGTGGCAGTTGCTCTCCCTGCTTTAATCATCAAGGGGCGGTGCCAATGTCACTAATCCTGCTTTTATTGCTGCTCCTGATGGAGTCCAGTTTCAGAGAAACAAGCTGTGGGCTGGTATTGTCGTCACCCTTCCACAGCCTCCATCACTGCATTTGATTCTGGACGTAATCATAGGGCGGCTATGAAGAAAAACTGGGTAAAGTGACCACAATGTCGCCCCCTGATAATGTCATGTATCAAGCAGGGTAATAAAAGGGAGAAGTGACTGCAGGCCCATCCTCCTGATGATGTCTCATTTGATAATCCCCTCAAACAAAACATTACAAGAAGTAAAGCAAAAAAAAAGTTCAAATAGGTAACGGCAAGATAGGGAGAATGGTAAGTAATTTTGTAATAAAGAAAATGCAACTTATGACCAGTGGCAGAAAATTTTAACACATTTGGAAACATTTGCAACTCTTGTGTAATAGTTGAGTTAGACATAGGTCACAATGCGAAACCATATGAAATCATAATATGCTGCCATGTAGCCCTAGCCAAAAATACACTGCTCAAAAAATGTCGGGCCCTGATACCACCCTCATGGAGTCTGTTTCTGACAGTTTGAGCAGACACATGGATGTTAGTTAGTGGCCTTTTGGAGGTCACTTTGCAGGGTTTTGGCACTGCTCCTCCTGTTCCTCCTTGCACAACGGAGAAGGTAGCGGTCCTGCTGCTGGGTTGTTGCCCTCCTACCGGCCTCTTCCACGTCTCCTGGTGTACTGGCCTGTCTCCTGGTATCTGCTCCATTCTCTGGACACTGCTGACAGACACAGCTTACCCTTCTTGCCACAGCTCACATTGATGTGCCATCCTGGATGAGCTGCACAACCTGAGCAACTTCTGTGGGTTGTACTGTTACACACCGCCTCATGTTACTGTACTTCTAGGGGTGAGAGCAATGACCAAATAGAAAAGTGACCAAAAAAGCTAAAAAGGATGAGAACAGAGATATGGTCTGTGGTCACCACCTGCAGAACATCTCCTTTATGGGGGGTGTCATGCTAATTGCCTATCATTTCTACCAGTTGTCTGTTCCATTTGCACAACAGCAGGATAAATTGATTCACAATCAGTGTTGCTTCATAACTGGACAGGTTGGTGTCACAGAAGTGTTATTGACTTGGAGTTACATTGTGTTGTTTGTGTTCCCTTTATTCTTTTGAGCAGTGTATTTTCTTTTATGTCACTTTCAAGATACAAGCTTTTAATTAATTTAACTGCAGCTTTCCTTGCTGCTGCTTCAATTACCACTTGTGCAAATAGTTTTGCGCGGTTGATAAATGGTTAATGAATTGTATTGCAGAAATAATGGTTGAAGTAGAAGCCAGCCAGACAATTTTATATTACCATTCCCTTTGTATGGGCTTCCTTTTGAGATCATTAGTCCCCAGTACCAGGCCGAGCAGGCAGGCACCTGTGTGCAGACAAATTGCAGTCAGCAGGTAGCAATTGCAGATGCTGACTTTTTATTATTATATATGTTGGATGGAAGCAGTTGAAAACTACCTGGACTGTGCCCAAGCAAAACACAAGGGGGAAAACGTTTAAAGCCTGATGAGAAAATTTATTCTGACAGGGGCAAAACAGCCACAGCGGAGTTCAGTTTTCCCTTAATGGATTTTCATGCTGCTGCTTCTCTAAGCGCTAGAAGAATAATGATAAACTAAAATCTCAGATCACAGCTATTTTTCCAACCACTTTCTATAGTAAAAAAAAAAAAAAAAATGGAAAAATGTTTTGGGTTTATAAAATGGGAAAGAAAAGTGACATAAATAGCGGTGTTGTAATCATAGACACTACAAATAATCCCTTTGTGCTGCAGAGACCTGAGATTATTTACTGGCACGGTTATAGTGTGTCATCAAAGAGTGCAAACCGCAGTTTGATTTATACATGTGTTCAAAATAGATTTTAGGAAAAGGGGGTAAATCCGGAGATCGGAGCAGTCCATGTCCCCATGTGTTCTCCTTTCCATGTTGCCCCATCTGTCTGTGTACGTCCTTTCTTTCTCATCAGTACAGAGGTCCTGGCAGGTCTCGTCACCCTGCTTCTGTCCTTCCTTTATTCGCAGTGAATAAGTACAGAGTCTGGTTTTCAGTAGATATATTTTTGTCAAGCACATGTTCTTCAGGTGACACAGCAGAGTTGTAATGCCTGCTCTTGTAGAAGAAAAATGAAAAATTCCCCAATCCCATTTGCTGAAATGCAGACCTAAACTTGCAAGGAACCTCCACCATGCTCCACTGTTGCTTGCAGACACTCATTACTGTTCTGCTCTTCAGCCCTTTGTGAACAAACTGCTTTCTGTTACAGCCAAATATTTCAGTGTCATAAATCCCTAAGCCAAATTTAACAATGTTTTATAGCATTTATTACACCAGTTCTTAGTTTTACCTTCTTCCAAAATTTTTCATTTCACTGTGATGTTCAACAGAATTCTGAATGCATTCTTGTATAAAAATCACAAAAAATGCGTATTCTAGACAGGTCTAAAAGTCAGTACAACCTCTTAAAAGCAAACTTTAATATTGGTGTTTATATTTTAATTTAACCTTAGTTTAATTTAGTAATACAGGCACAAAAATAGGGTAAAGTCGAGAGATTATAAAGGAAGTATTATATATATATATACACACACACACACAGTACAGACCAAAAGTTTGGACACACCTCATTTAAAGATTTTTCTGTATTTTCATGACTTTGAAAATTGTACATTCACACTGAAGGCATCAAAACTATGAATTAACACATGTGGAATTATATACTTAACAAAAAAGTGTGAAACAACTGAAAATATGTCTTATATTCTAGGTTCTTCAAAGTACCCACCTTTTGCTTTGATGACTGCTTTGCACACTCTTGGCATTCTCTTGATGAGCTTCAAGAGGTAGTCACCGGAAATGGTTTTCACTTCAAAGGTGTGCCCTCTCGGGTTTAATAAGTGGGATTTCTTGCCTTATAAATGGGGCTGGGACCATCAATTGTGTTGTGCAGAAGTCAGGTGGATACACAGCTGATAGTCCTACTGAATAGACTGTTAGAATTTGTATTATGGCAAGAAAAAGTGGCCATCATTACTTTAAGAAATGAAGGTCAGTCAGTCCGAAAAATTGGGCTAACTTTGAAAGTGTCCCCACGTGCAGTTGCAAAAACCTTCAAGCGCTACAAAGAAACTCGCTCACATGAGGACCGCCCCAGGAAAGGCAGACCAAGAGTCACCTCTGCTTCTGAGGATAAGTTTATCCGAGTCACCAGCCTCAGAAATCGCAGGTTAACAGCAGCTCAGATTAGAGACCAGGTCAATGCCACACAGAGTTCTAGCAGCAGACACATCTCTACAACAACTGTTAAGAGGAGACTTTGTGCAGCTGGCCTTCATGGTAAAATAGCTGCTATGAAACCACTGCTAAGGACAGGCAACAAGCAGAAGAGACTTGTTTGGGCTAAAGAACACAAGGAATGGACATTAGACCAGTGGAAATCTGTGCTTTGGTCTGATGAGTCCAAATTTGAGATCTTTGGTTCCAACCACCGTGTCTTTGTGCGACACAGAAAAGGTGAACGGATGGACTCTACATGCCTGGTTCCCACCGTAAAGCATGGAGGAGGAGGTGTGAAGGTGTGGGGGTCCTTTGCTACTGACACTGTTGGGGATTTATTCAAAACTGAAGGCCTACTGAACCAGCATGGCTACCACAGCATCTTGCAGCGGCATGCTATTCCATCCGGTTTGCGTTTAGTTGGACCATCATTTATTTTTCAACAGGACAATGACCCCAAACACACCTCCAGGTTGTGTAAGGGCTATTTGACCAAGAAGGAGAGTGATGGGGTGCTACGCCAGATGACCTGGCTTCCACAGTCACCAGACCTGAACCCAATCGAGATGGTTTGGAGTGAGCTTGACCGCGGAGTGAAGGCAAAAGGGCCAACAGGTGCTAAGCATCTCTAGGAACTTCTTCAAGATTGTTGGAAGACCATTTCTGATGACTATCTCTTGAAGCTCATCAAGAGAATGCCAAGAGTGTGCAAAGCAGTCATCAAAGCAAAAGGTGGCTACTTTGAAGAACCTAGAATATAAGACATATTTTCAGTTGTTTCACACTTTTTTGTTAAGTATATAATTCCACATGTGTTAATTCATAGTTTTGATGCCTTCAGTGTGAATGTACAATTTTCATAGTCATGAAATTACAGAAAAATCTTTAAATGAGAAGGTGTGTCCAAACTTTTGGTCTGTACTATATATACACTGTATATATACAACACAGACAAGGGAATACACTTAGCTTGAGAAGACACCAGAGAGATGACGCCAACTATCCTCTAAGGGAACTCCAAGAAGCCACTAGCCGACTGCTAGTACTTCAAACCTGGACAGAGGAAAATAGAGCTATCACCGGCGACTCTATGGAGAGAGAGGGTATTTAAATATCCAGCAAGGGTGTGACAATTAGCAGCAGAAGGTGAAGGTAACTGCTAGGTCCTAGAGAGAGCAGGATATCACTTCACTCTAGAGATGGAAAGATCAAGAAGATGCCTGCAGAGCCAAGCGCAATGACCTTCTACAGCTGGATCTAGAATTCCTGTCTGTCACACCTGACACACCCGTGACAGGTATCTTCAAGTGCAGCCATGAAAACCATCATTAGCCATGATGAAACTGGCTCTCATGAGCACCCCCAAAGAATTACCGCTGCTGCAGAGGATAAGTTCATCAGGGTTAACAGGCTCAAAAAAACACAAATTTGCAAAAATTTAGATAACAGTCCTCTTCACAAACAAATGTATCCAAGGCACCAGAATAATCCCATAGTTAATTCTTTATTAATTAAAATACACTGTCAGGCTAAAGACAAAATGCATTCACTGTTTCAGGCATAACACAGCCTTTGTTGAGCCAAAATGTAAGATGAGCAGCATAATTTTGATTTGAAAAACCTCATAATGTGTCTAAAATATTGCATACTTTTTTTAGCCTGACTGTATTTTGAATAATAAAAAATTGTCTACAGGATTGTGTTGATACCTTGGATACATTTCTTTGTGGATTTTCTGGCAATTAGGTTGGAAACTGCCGAAAGCAAACACGATTCCAATACAGTGGTGCATTGGAAAGCTAAAAGATACATAAAGTAGTTCACACATCACAATATCAACTGTCCAGAGGAGACTGTAAGAAGTAGGCCTTTATGTTCAAATTGCTGCAAAGAAGTCATTGCTGAGGACTACAAACTAGAAAAGAGACTTGTTTGAGCCACGCAACACATGATTTGAACATTAGATTAAATTAGTGGAAATCTCTACTGAAGTCAAAATACAAGAGTTTTGGTACCAACCGTCACGTCTTTGTGAGATGCAAAGAAGATGAGCAAATGGTTTCTACATATGTGGTGCCCACCTTGAAGTATAGAGTGAGAGGTGTGATGATGTTAGGGGTGTTATACTAAGTGACATATGCAAGTTGGGAAAGAGATATCAGAATATTAAAGTAGAAAAACGTAATAATAATGTAGTGCACATTTCAAAAATTATTTCTCACTGATCGTTATTTGAAATAAGCGCTGCAGAATCTCTACATAAAGAAAATTGATCAAGAAGAAATACAGACCCTCATAGCATGTATTCTATGACATTTCCAAGCTATGTCGGGGCTATGCGACTCAGGAGGAGAGGGCTGGATTGATGCCTCAGATGACCTGTCCTTCACATTCATCCAATCTCAACCCAATTGAGTTGGTTTGGGGTGAGTTGGACCGCAGAGTGAAGGCAAAGGAGGCAACAAGTGTTCAGCACCTCTGAGAACTTCTTCAAGACTGTTGGAAAGCCATTCCAGGTGACTACCTGAGGAAGCTGGTTGAGAGAATGCCAAGGCGTTGTAATGCTGTTACCAGAGTAAAAGGGGGTACTCTGAGGAATATAATGTTTATACATACTCTAGGTCATATACGTCAAACTCTGGCCCACGAGCAATTATATTTGGCCCGCGACGCCGGGCACGTCCCCCGAGTATATTTGACCCACAATGTCGGGCCGGTCCCCCGAGTATATTTGGCCCGCGACTCCAGGCAGGTCCCCTGCCCGGCATCACACTTTCATCCAGTATTGAACTTTCAACCATATCGGCATCCTAGGTGCCAAGACAGTTGAAAGCGTCTGACGTCTGAGCGCAGCGAGCGCGGTGACATCATTACAATGCACCTGTTCTATCGAGATGTGCAGAGCATCTGAAGACACCATGAAGAGACCGGAGCTGCAGGGGAACGGGCAGAGGTGAGTAGTTGTATTTTTTTTTTTTTATGTGGGGCCATTATACTGTATGGGGCATTATGTAGGGTCATTATAGTGTATGGAAGGCAATACAGGGCCCCATTATACTGTATGGAGGACTATGTTGGGCCCACTGGGCAGCACGATGGCTCAGTGGTTAGCACTGCAACCTTGCAGCGCTGGAGTCCTGGGTTCAATCCCACCAAGGTCAACATCTGCAAGGAGTTTGTATGTTCTTCCCCGTGTTTGCGTGGGTTTCCTCCCATACTTCAAAGACATACTGAAAGGGAATTTAGATTGTGAGCCCCAATGGGGACAGTGCCGATATTGTCTGTGAAGCGCTATGGAATTAATGGCGCTATATAAGTGAGATAAATAAATAAATTATACTCTAAATTATTCTGTATGGAGCTCTCTTTGTGGCTATTATGGAGGGCTGTGTGACGATTACAGTTGGGGAATCATACTGTGATGGGGTCACTATCCTTTGTTGGGAGATTGAGGAGGGGGGGTACAGTAGGGTCATCATATTGTCCATGTGGAGGAATTCACTGTGGGGGTGTCATTCTGTGTTTGGGGGCACTTTTGTTTGCATCATACTTTATTATCTGTATTAGTCAAGGTTTTTTATTCTTTATTACATATTTAAATTAGGCCATTGGGCCATATTCTTTTTACTGCTCTTACATAACATATTATATTATTCCAATATTTTCTTCTAAGATCTATTAATTAAAATGTACTTTGTTCATAAGACAACCCCTTTAAGTTTGTTTCCATATGAAAAAGTTCATTGTTGTATTTAATGATAAGGAAAAACCTCCTTAATAAGACATTTTTTTTAATAAATATCAAGGTTGGCCCGCGAGTTTGTCCGAGTTTTTGCAACCTGTGTATATGAGGTTGACATCCCTGCGCTAGGTTGTTTCTTTACGTCTTGTTTCCATGTTTGTTCCTTAGTGGCATTTGGCTGCCTTTAGTCTGAATCTACAATGTGCACATTCCAAAAAGAACAAGAAAAACCAATGATGAACAGATGTGTCCAGATTTTTTACCTGTTCTGTAGTTAAAGGGTAACAGTGTATCGCTAGATAAAATCCTTCATTGATTAGTACCTTGTTTTCTCTGTAGAATTGCGTTTAGTATAGTATTTTTTATTTTACTTTCCACCACATAAAGTTTGTGTTGTATATTTGCTATTTTTGATCTTTTATTTTGTGTTGTACAGATGCAGTGGCAGAATGTGGAACATGTTGGTGATCAAAGTCCCTATGTTACTTCAATAATCCTACATGTAAAGCAGAACGTCCCCATTATTCGAGATAACTTGGCATCAACCCGAAAATACTTCACCCAGTTCTGCATCAAGTTTGCCAAGTAAGTTACTAAAAGTTTGATTGACTTGATGAATACAGCCATTATTTATTACTTGGTAGATTACAATTTCTAACTTATTTTCTTTCTAGCAGAATTGCTCGAAACAACTTTTCTGTGGTTTTTAGGGTTTTATTGCAATAGCGGGAAAGCTGTAGTTAAGTCTAAGGCCGGCCCTTCAGGACACAACATCAGTGAATAAAATAAGTGGATCAAGAATTGTGCCAAGGGTACCAATTTGGTATTTTAAATATATGTAAAAGCTTTCTTTGCTAGAAGCTTTTGTACAAATTAAGGGTTTTAGCTTTTCTCCATTTGTTTTTGTTTGTTGATACAATTAGATTTTCCTGGCAGTGTGCTTTAGAATAATATTAAAAGGTATTATGTTGCCGGTTTCCTCGCGGTACTGCCCAAGAATGGTTTAACCGCTGCTGACTTGGGCTGTCATGCTCTCCCCATGCAATAGCCTACATCTTATTAACACTGAGAAAATACAGGTTATCATAAACAGCAGCCAATGGATTTCTGATGACATCTGCAGGTGCCTTATTTTGCCAATTTACGAGAAAAACTTCTTTATGTACAGTTCCCTCATATATTCTTCAAAGTGTCTCTATGGGTGGGTTCTGAGTATGCGAAATGCGTAAAAACATTAGCTGTTACACTAATGCATTATGCTATTACATACCAAGCTGTAAACACAGCGGGATATTAAAGATGTAAAATTAATGTGGAACTGCAAATATTCGCTTAGTAGTAAAAACGATTAGCTAGTAAAGCAGGCACTAAGTAAGACCATAAAATAACCCGAACGCAGTTTGGAGCCTATTTTGATAGTAAAAAATAGCCGTTCAAGGATTGACATTCACATTAAGGAGTTAACCCAACATCTGCACCTATGTGTCCGAACTGCAGAAGTATTCAGGTACTCAATGATCCCAGTGCTTGCGCAGTATCCCCAGTGGTATACTCCTCCTGCGTTCTAACAGGAACCCCCTGCCTGCGTATGCTGCCTCTGCAGACAGCTGCATCATTCATCAGCATAAGCCCAAACCGTCACAGCCTTTACCATTCAGCGTTTTTTTCTCTCCAATGGTCTTTTTCAGAAGTATGTGGTTGGAATCACTATTGCACTTGTAAACCTTTTATTTAGAAATAACTCTAAAAGGGATTGTCCATTACTAGACAACCCCTTATTAATTGAGGCCAGAGAGGTGAAAAAAAATTGATATTCAGCTCTGACCATCCATGCTTCAGTTATCAGTTATTCTGCTGGTTTTCTTCTGCTTGGCAGCACGGTGGCTCAGTGGTTAGCACTGTAGCCTTGCGGCACTGGGGTCCTCCTATACATACTAGTAGGGAAGTTAGATTGCGAGTCCCATTGGAGGCTGTGATGATGTCTGTAAAGAGCTGCGGAATTAATGTTGCTATATAAGTGAGTAAAATTAATAAATAAGTATGAATTTCCTCTGGTGGCATCAGTGCACACTGCAGTCAATCAGCGGCTGCTGATCAACTGCAGTATTTATAGTTTGTCCAAGTTGACTGGAAGATATATTGTTTGCCAACATTTGCTTAGGACGCAATTCAGATGTCCTATGTCAAGAGTGACTTGTGTAGAAGCCTTCTGTTGGTGGTATATGTTTATTATATTTATTTGTTTTGCTTGCATATATATTGCCATCATACTCCACAGCGCACTACAGACATCATCACTGTCCCCATTGGGGCTCACAATCCAAATTCCCTATCAGTATGTCTTTAAAGTGTGGGAAGAAACCGGAGAACCCAGAGGAAACCCACGCAAACACAGGGAGAACATACAAACTCCTTGCAGATGTTGTCCTTGGTGAGATTTCAGAAATCAGAGTGTAAACAGAGCCTTAAAGGAGTGGTCTGAAACCAAAGTTGCATTTCATCCCAATGTTTATCTAATTTAATAATCTAATCTCTTTTCTAATATACGTTACTTTTTTCTTTCATAACTTCTGATCCAATTACTTTTTGTTCGACTATCCCCAGTGTATGCTGAGATACTCAAACTGGTTGTCATCAGGGGGGCAGCGCTGCGGTCAGGGCTTTACCCATCCTGAAATGAAGCATCATCAGTGACGTCCTTTTCGGGTGCTGGGTTTGTCCCTGCTCTACAGTGCATGCATCGGCTGTCAATTCCATGCTCAGTATGCGCTCCCTGCTCACAGTGCTATAATCCTTTGAATGAACCACAAGGTAAATAAACGAAAAAGCAGCCTCACTGTATCCTATTTATATGACTCAGTCCGTCTTAGAATGTTGTGGGTCTCCAACCAATAGCCGTGACTTACGGCTTCACATAAGAAAATCATTTTGGTGAGTCCCAAAAATAATTAAAATCCTCAATTTATTACAAAATAATTTAAAAGATCATACAGGTTGGGAATACATCTCAACGCGTTTCTGGCAAAAAGCCCTTATTCACTGAGATACATCTCGGTGAATAAGGGCTTTTTGCCGGAAACACGTTGAGATGTATTCCCAACCTGTATGATCTTTTAAATTATTTTGTAATAAATTGAGGATTTTAATTATTTTTGGGACTCGCCAAAATTATTTTCTAATCCTTTGAATGCACAGTGACAGTGCACTCCCTTGCCAGGACTAATAAGAAATGACTAGTTGGCAAGAGAGCGCACTGTCTGTCTTTGTGCATTAATCGGCAAGCAGGGAGACCAGCCCACCGAAACAGACCTGCACTGAAACAAAGCTTCATAAGTGATGTCTGTTTTGGGGGCTTGGCTAGTCTCTTCTCTTTCTACTTGGTTTGTTCTCTCCTTTTCAATTCAAACTGACAATGCGCTCTCTTGCCGTCTCTTCACATCTCATTAGACACAGCAAGGGAGAACACTGTCACTGCACATACTGAGCAATTGTTGGAATTGACAATAGGTGCATGCTCAGTACAGCAAAGACTAGCCCAGCTCCTGAAACAAATGTCACTAATGACACTTTATTTCAGGGTGGGGAAAGCGACTGCGGAGGTGATCGCAGTCCCGGCCCTCTGGTGACATCCCGTTTGAGTATCCCAGCATACAGTGCGGATTCTGAAACAACACATTATCAGAATGGAAATTAAAAACAAAAAGTAGGAAGATGGTAGAGGGGGAACTGTAGGGAATTTATATTCAAAATATGTTATAAAAGTGATTAGTTTATTACATTAGATAGACATTTTAAGATGAAATTAAATTTTGGTTTTGAACCACACCTTTAATTGTAAAGATTTTTTTTTCTAGCCTCAAGTGATTCTATCTCTAAATGTCCATTGCTAAACGTTAGTATTGATATTTGCTAGTCAAGCTTATCCCCTTCTGCTATTTTTCTCCTAAATTAACAGGCTGATTGCTGAGTAATCTCCCGCTGTTCTTGGCTAGGCGTATAGGTTACCCTTCAGGACTTATTTAGACACCTGGCTTGTGCAGCCTTTCCAGCAGTACGGGCAAGCTCCACATTTCCTCTAGTTATTTATGTTTTGTCCCAGGACCAAGTTCTTATAATTAAGCCATTCTCTTTGGATCTTTTATATTGTTTATTTTATCATCTAACAATCATTCTTTTGTGTATATAGAGGACCAAGATTACTGTACTGTTCACAACTTACCATTAAAACAAGGCTATTCTCTGTTTACACTATTGGTTTATATCCGGTCTAAAGCTTTAATTTCCTTTCTTACACTTAAATCATAACCTGCATTTAATATTGAGTTAGTTACACAATTCATATACTCATTTATTTTGTATACAAAAGAAAATACTCTAGAACTGCATACATGATTTGGAATAAATTGGCATACGCGTTTACTAAATAAAATATCATAAGGTAGTAACAAAATAAATGTAAGTACCACTTAAGAGACCACTGCAAAATTTTCATTTTCTCTGATTTTTCTCTTTATAGGTATATTTTTGAGTAAAATGTACATTGTTGCTTTATTCTATACTACTGACAACATGTCTCTGAAATTCAAAGCTAAAAATTTTGTATTTATTTGCATCAAATGAGAAATCGTCAAAATAATAAAGAAACCGTGCTTTCAGACCTCAGATAATGCAAAGAAAACAAGTTCTTATTAATTTTGAAACAACAATGATCAAGTTTTAACTCAGGAAGAGTTCAGAAATCAATATTTGGTAGAATAACCATGATTTTTAATCACAGCTTTCATGCTTCTTGGCTGCTTTCCACCAGTTTTTCACACTGCTTTTGGGTGACCTTATGCCACTCCTGGCACAAAAATGTAAGCACTTCTTCTTTGTTTGATGGCTTGTGACTAGTGTTGAGCGATACCTTCCGATATCGGGAAATATCGGTTCGGATTGGATCGGACCGATACCGAAAAAGTATTGGATATCGCCGATTCCGATACCGGAAACCAATGCAAGTCAATGGGACAGAAATATCGGAATGAAAATAAACCTTCTTTCCTTGTAGGTTAATTCTACATGAAGGAAAACAACTAAGAATAATGTAGAAGGGGGAGGTGGGGGAGACAATAAAGGCATAGAGGTTTAGCCCAATCAAATGGAATAGCAGGAATTAATATTTTTTTTTAAGACGTTCTGAGTTACGGAAATATTGACTATGTTAAGTATTTTTATATTTTGTCAGATATTTATGTTTCACTACTTCCATGCTCTTCACCTTCTTTTTTACTTCTCCCACACTTTCTCCTTCATCATCCTCAGCCTCTTTTTCATCCACTTCTTCTTCACCTTCTTCATCTTCTTCTTCTTCACCTTCTTCGTATTATTCTTTTTTTTTACATTCTTCATATTCTACTTCTTCATCTTCTTCATCTTCTTCTTCATCATATTCTTATTTGTGGCAGGCATTCCTGTAGTTATCTATAAAAGGTTGGACATTACACCTTTCGTTCTGCCCGTCACAAAAGATTTACAACAGGATTTGTCCGCGTTCAGTTTGGCCTGCAGCAGCAGGTCTTTTCCAGGGGCACCACGAGGAGGAACGGACTCACCCCCATACACTGCTTAGTCATCTTCTGCTTATAATTTAGATATTATCTTTTGCTCTGATTTTTAGTCTTATGCTTAATGTTCTTCCGCTTTTTGTTCTGCAGCTTCTTGTATTTCTGCTTCTTGGTTTTCTGTCTCTTGTTCTTCTGTATCTTGGTGCTTGTCTTCTCTTCTTTGTCCTCTTGGTCAACTTCTTCAGGGTCATCTTCTTGGTCTTCTTCGGGGTGGTCTTCAGGGTCGTCGTCTTCGGGGGTCCTCGTCTTCGGGGTCCTCGTCTTCGGGGTGGTCTTCATGGTCCTCGTCTTTGGGGTCCTCGTCTTCTTCGGGGTGGTCTTCGGGGTCCTCGTCTTCTTAGGGTTGGTCTTCAGGGTCCTCGTCTTCAGGGTCCTCGTCAGGGAGATCTAGAGTGATTACCAAGAACCATTTCAAAAAGCTTGAACTTGGAAATGTAGCAGAAGGTACAAGAAAGCTGAGGAACTACCGAGGACCAGCTGACGGTACTGGAACCCGGATGGGTAGCAGAAGGTACAAGAGCCAATGGAACTGCCGAAGACCAGCTGACAGTACTGGAACTCGGTTACTAAGCAGGAGGTACCTGTGCCAGAAAGCACTACCAAGGACCAGCAGACGTTGGTGGAACTTGGATACCGAGGAGGAGGCACCTAATCCAAAGGCACTGCCGAGAACCAGCTGACGGTACTGGAACCCGGATGGGTAGCAGAAGGTACCCATGTAAAAAAAAGTTCAAGGCCGCGAGCCGGCCGCAGTTACCAAAACCCACAGTCCTACAGGGGGTGCTTGTCCTATTGGCACTATGGAACCAGCCTTCATTGCCAGATCCCGCAGCCCACATAGGAGTCACCTAAACTGCAGGCACCATAGAGTCGGCTAACCCGACCGCAACACGACAGGACAACGCATTGGAGACAAAGTGACGTTGACACTACCCGGAAACAGCTGGCATGCTGGAACCAGGCTGGGCAGGAGGGAGTACCCGTGCCAAAGTCACTGCCGAGAACCAGCTGACGGTACTGGAACCCGGATGGGTAGTAGAAGGTACAAGAGCAAATGGAACTACCGAGAACCAGCTGGCGGTGCTGGAACCCAGGGTAAATACTAAAAACAGAGTGGAGCCAGAGGTGTAATTGGAGCAAGTTTTAAATCCGTAGTACAGTGGATGTGGACAAAGCAGGAGAATTTGCCGGACACACAGCTGGGGATCAGCTGACGTTACTGAACCCCAATAACACTGGAGCAAGCGTTGACTGTGCAGACGGCACTTCTGAGCGCCAACTGGCGGTGTTGGAGCTCAGGGAAAATACTGAAAACAGAGGAGCCAGAGGTGTAATTGGAGCAACTTTAAAATCTGTAGTAGTGAGAATGTGGACAGAGCAGGAGAAATTGCTGTCCGCACAGCAGGGGATCAGCTGACGTTACTGAACCCCAATAACACGCCAGCAAGTGTTGACTGTGCAGACGGCACTTCCGAGCGCCAACTGGCGGTGTTGGAGCTCAGGGATAATACTGAAAACAGAGGAGCCAGAGGTGTAATTGGAGCAACTTTAAAATCTGTAGTAGTGAGAATGTGGACAGAGCAGGAGAAATTGCCGTCCGCACAGCAGGGGAACAGCTGACGTTACTGAACCCCAATAACACGGCAGCAAGTGTTGACTGTGCAGACGGCACTTCCGAGCGCCAACTGGCGGTGTTGGAGCTCAGGGATAATACTGAAAACAGAGGAGCCAGAGGTGTAATTGGAGCAACTTTAAAATCTGTAGTAGTGAGAATGTGGACAGAGCAGGAGAAATTGCCGTCCGCACAACAGGGGAACAGCTGACGTTACTGAACCCCAATAACACGGCAGCAAGTGTTGACTGTGCAGACGGCACTTCCAAGCGCCAACTGGCGGTGTTGGAGCTCAGGGATTACAGTTCAGGTGGTAGAAACATGAACACAACAGGAGACCTGGATACTGTTGCCAACCAATTATTTATTCTGGAAGAGGAATGGCAAATTCATGAGAGATCCAGGCCTTGTTCATTTTGAGAAAAGTAAGCCGGTCAACGTTATCGGAGGATAGTCGCATGCGACGGTCTGTTAGTACACCACCTGCGGCACTAAAGACGCGTTCCGATAATACACTAGCAGCAGGGCAAGCTAGCACCTCCAATGCATACTGACTAAGCTCTGGCCATGTATCCAGCTTACAGACCCAAAACTTGAAGGGAGAAGAGCCGTCTGGGAGTACACTAAGAGGGCAAGACATGTAGTCTGTCACCATCTGACGAAAACGTTGCCTCCTGCTGACTGGAGCCGTCTGTGATGGTGTAGACATTTGTGGCGGCGGGGACACAAAACTTTGCCACATTTCGGCCATACTGGTCTTGCCTTGTGCTGAGGCGCTGCTTTTGCTCCCTCTTTGTGCAGAGCTTCCTCCACTGCCTCGACGCACTGAGCTGCTTTGTAAAGCACTAGCAGCACTGCTCTCGGTTGGAATGGAGAACATGATGGAATGCACCAGTGCGTCTTGGTACTCCCGCATTTTACGCTCCCGGTTCAACGGTGTTATGAGGCTTTGTAAGTTGTCCCGGTAGCGAGGATCTAGGAGGGTGGACACCCAATAATCAGCCGTGTTGAGAATGTGGGCGATGCGGCGGTCGTTTCTCAGGCACTGCAGCATGAAATCAACCATGTGCTGCAGACTGCCAACTGGCCAAGAAACGCTGTCCCCTGCTTGAGGCGTGATCTCTGCCTGCTCTGCATCACCCCACCCTCGCTCTAGATACTGACTGCTAGAGCATTGTGTACCTCCCTCCTCTGGACAGATGTCTTCCTCATCCATTGACTCCTCCTCATCCTCCTCACAAAGTGTCCCCTGCCTAGGCCTTTGTGAGGAACCACGTTGCGCAGACTGTAGAGAAGCAGATGGCATTTGTGACTCCTCATCCTCCACCTCTTCCAAAACCTGATCCCTTAGTGCTTGCAGTGTTTTTTCAAGCAGGCAGATAAGGGGGATAGTCATGCTGACTAGTGCATCATCTGCACTCGCCATCCGCGTGGAATAATCGAAGGCACGCAAAACGTGGCAAATGTCCTTCATAGAGGCCCACTCAGTGGTGGTGAAGTGTGAACGGCGCGCACTGCGACTTGTTTGCGCCTGCTGCAGCTGGTACTCCATTACTGCTGCTTGCTGCTCACACAACCTCTCCAACATATGTAACGTTGAATTCCACCTGGTGGGTAGGTCACATATGATGCGATGTTCCGGAAGACGTAATCGGCGCTGCAGAGCTGCAATGCGTGATCTTGCATTGCTGGAACGCCGCAAGTGAGCGCACTCTATGCGGACCTTGTGAAGCAGTGCATCAAGATCCGGATAGTCCCTCAAAAAACTCTGCACGACCAAGTTGAGCACATGTGCCAGACATGGGATGTGAGTGAGGTTGCCTAGGCCCAGAGCTGCCACCAGATTTCGGCCATTGTCACACACTACCATGCCTGGCTGGAGATTCGCTGGCACAAACCACACGTCGCTCTGCTGCTTGATGGCATTCCAGAGCTCCTGCGCTGTGTGGCTTCTATTCCCCAAAGAAATTAATTTTAATACGGCCTGTTGACGTTTGGCCACGGCTGTGCTCATATTGGTCACCATAACAGGTAACCGTTCACGGGTCGATGTGGAGGTAGACCGTGACGGCTCCTGCAGCGCTGATTCAGAGGAACTGGAGTATGAGGAGGAGTCAATGTGTACAGACTGGATTCCTGCAATCCTTGGCGTTGGCAGAACACGTACAGCGCCACTCTCAAGATCTGTACCCGGCTCCACAACATTTACCCAATGGGCAGTGAGGGAAAGGTATCGTCCCTGTCCATGCTTACTGGTCCACGCATCGGTGGTCAGGTGGACCTTGCTACTGACGGCGTTTTGTAGCGCATGTTTAATTTTTCCCTCCACATGATGTTGCAGGGCAGGGACGGCTTGCCTGCTGAAATAAAATCGGCTGGGCACATTGTATTGTGGGACTGCCAATGCCATAAAGTTACGGAATGTGTCAGTCTCCACCAGCCTGAATGATAGCATTTCAAGGGCCAGTAGTTTAGCAATGCCAGCATTCAGAGCCTGTGCTCGGGGGTGGTTTGCCGAGTATGGGCGCCTTTTCTCCCATGCCTGTGCTAACGATGGCTGTAGACTGGCCTGGGAGTGTGAGGATGACTGGGAAAGTGGTGCTGTGGGTGGAATTACACTGTGTCTCTGTACAACAGTGCCAGAGATTCTTCCATGGCGATCCTGTGAGGAAGCCGAACCAGCTGTGTGTGAGCTGGAGGAAGAGGCTACAACACGAGCTGAAGAGGTGGTAGGTGGCGCTGTAGGTTGGCCTAGGTCTTCAGTGTGTTTTTGTAACTCCACCACGTGCTTGGTCCGCACATGTTTCCACATATTTGTGGTATTGAGGTTGCTGACACTTTTCCCTCTTTTCACCTTCTGATTAACACAGCTTGCATTTGACAAAGCAAATGTCATCTGCAACTGTGTCAAAAAAGGACCAGGCACTGCAAGTCTTGGGAGCGCCCGCTTTGGATTTTGGAAGAGCCATGCTCCTAATGGGTGCCGAAGTGGAGGCTACAGGCAACCAAGTCTGCCCCCTCTCTCTCCCTCCTTTTTGGGCTGTGCGGGGAATCTCTTCCTCAGAGCTGCTCCCACCACCTTCCTGTCCCTCACGCCATGATGGGTCAAGGACCTCATCATCTACACCACCCTCTTCAAACAACTGCTTCTCCTGGGTAGTCTCGACAGCACAGTACGCACCAGAAAGTGGCACCTGAGTCTCATCATCAGATGCGTACTGAGGTGTGCTGCTGACCATAGGCACTGGCCCACCCGCCTCTTCAGATTCAGAGAGACAAAACGGTTGCGCATCACTGCATACTACCTCTTCTTCAAATTCTCGAATTCTGCTTGGCTGGCCCCCTCTTTCCAAGCCAAGAGATTCAGAGAACAGAAGTAGAGATGGCTCCTGTCCAGGGCTCTCTGACTGCCTGGGCAATTTGGCAGGTGGTGAAGAGACAGATGGGTGCTCTTCAGTGCTCAGGACCTGAGAGGATCTGGAACTAATTGAAGTCGATGCGTTAGCTGCCATCCATCCGACAACGGCTTCAATTTGGTCCTCGCGCAGCAGTGGGGTACGGCTAGCTCCTACAAAGCTGCGCATAAAGGACTGTTCCCTGGTAAAACTGGGGGATGCTGAGTCACTGGTGCCCTCAGCAGGCACAGAATCCCCACGTCCTCTCCCTGCAGGCACAGAATCCTCACGTCCTCTCCCTGCAGAAACTCCACGCCCACGACCACATGCCTTACTCCCTGCCTTCTTCATCTTGGTAGACTGATAAAGATAGGCAGAAAAGTACTAAGGGCTTAGTGTGCTTATTCCTGAACAGCTGCTAACAGGTATAAGAAACACTAATTTTATAAAGTGTGGACTAGACTTTAATATGAGTTAATGTGGCCTACACAACTGTAAAGTGGAGTGTTTGGTGAACTTTATTTAGTTTTTTTTTGTCACAAAAAGACACTGGATGTGCCTAAAGATGTAATAACGATAGTATCACAAACTTTTTGTAGCTATTACAATGTAGGAAGGTAACCTACAATGCAATAGATGAGGCTGCAAAAAATAGGCTAATACTAATCTGGCTGGGGCTGCAGGGCCCAATGCTGCAGAAAGGCTCCTCTAACTACTCCTATATAGTGTGTTTGGAACCAATTTAGCTGAATACGGATGGAACCACCACACTGATAGGAGAAATCAGGAAAAATTATGAATTGGCAAAAAAGGACAATGTATGAGGCAGTGACACACACTGAGTGCACTACAACCAGACGTGGTTGAAGCACACACTACAGGGTGAGCTGCACTCACACACCAGACCTTGCAGACAGCGGTGAACAGTACAGATGCAGAGCACTGTGCACTAGCGCTGCAAGACCAAAATAAATTCTCTATCTACTCCTATATAGTGTGTTTGGAACCAATTTAGCTGAATACGGATGGAACCACCACACTAATAGGAGATATCAGGAAAAATTATGAATTGGCAAAAAAGGACAATGTATGAGGCAGTGACACACACTGAGTGCACTACAACCAGACGTGGTTGAAGCACACACTACAGGGTGAGCTGCACTCACACACCAGACCTTGCAGAAAGCGGTGAACAGCACAGAGAACTGTGCACTAGCACTGCAAGGCACAGCGATTTATAAAGTAGCTTGGGTAAAGCAGAATAGACCAAATAGGTAGCTAAAACTGTCCCTCAGAACAACAGCGTCCTATCCCTAACTGAATTCACAGCAGAGTGAGCTCAAAATGGCGGCGGCGGCTTTTATAGTGCATCATGACATCATTTCAGCAGCCAATCACAGCCATGCCATTAGTTAAGATGCCTACATGCCTAACAGGATGTGCCCACACTTCTTAGGATCCTCATTGGCTGAATAAAATGAAAATGGCTCATTGCATTATGGGAACTTCCGATTCCGGTATACGATATTGCAAAAGTATCGGAATTAAGTATCGGAATTCCGATACCGCGAATATCGGCCGATACCCGATATTTCAGTATTGGAATGCTCAACACTACTTGTGACTATCCATCTTCCTCTTGATTACATTCCAGAGGTTTTCAATGGGGTTCAGGTCTGGAGATTGGGCTGGCCATGACAGGGTCTTGATGTGGTGCTCCTTCATCCATACATTGATTGACCTAGCTGTGTGGCATGGGACATTGTCCTGATGGAAAAAACAGTCCTCAGAGTTGGGGAACATTGCCTGAGCAGAAGGAAGCAAGCGTTTTTCAAGGATAACCTTGTATGCGGTTTGATTCATACGTCCTTCGCACAGATTAACCTGCCCAATTCCAGCCTTGCTGAAGCATCCCCAGACCATCACCTATCCTCCACCAAATTTCACAGTGGGTGCAAGACACTGTGGCTTGTATGCGTCTCCAGGTCTCCGTTAACCATTAGGCGACCAGGTGTTGGGCAAAGCTGAAAATTAGACTCATCAGAGAAGATTACCTTACTCCAGTCCTCTATGGTCTAATCCTTGGTCAATTCAGCCTGGCTCTCCTTTGCTTCTCATTGATGAAAGGCTTTTTTCTAGCTTTACATGACTTGAGGCCTGCCTCAAGGAGCCTGTTACAAACTGTTCTTGCCGTGCACTTCACCCCAGCTGCCACTTGCCATTCCTTTTGTAGGTCACTGCGTGTCATCCTGCGGTTGCTGAGTCACATTTGAATAAGATGACGGTCATCCCGGTCAGTGGAGAGTCGCTTTTGCCCTTTGTCGGTCTGTAGCTTTATTGTCCCCAATGTCTGCTGCTTGACCTTGTTGTAATGGACTGCCGTCTTCGAAATTTTAAGGATGGAGGCAACATGACGCTCATTGTATCCCTCTGCTATTAAAGCCAGAATTGAGCCCTTCTTTTTCTCACTCAAGAATTTTCTTTTCAACTCCTTTGGCATGGTTAAAAGTTATCTTTTCATTCAAATTACTTTTGGGCTATTCCTAGCACTTGTTTTGCCATCCAGCTTGTCCTATTGCAAGAGGATTGTGAAGACCACAGCAGTGTTTTTTATATTTTCCCTCGTTACATAAGATTTGGTTCAGGTGATCACCTAATCAGAAGCACATTAAGTAGAATGAGGTGTAATTTGGTTGGAATTCAACTGACACTGGAATGGAATGGCTGTCAGACATGTAGAGATGGGGATTTTTTAGAAAACTGTGCAGTGGTCTCTTAATTTTTGCCTGTATGTTCACTTCATTTAGTTTTCCTCGTGTTATTTTTTTACGAAAAAATATTTTGTTGCCATATAAGACTCTGTTCACATAACTGAAGTCAAAATGTTCTGTCATGTAATATAATGGGGTTACCATGGGTGGATAATGTTTTTGAATGGCTACCTACACAGTTAAACACAAGTTACTTTAAATTACTACTTCACACACCTTCTCAGCACATACGGTATTTCTTCATGGAATGGCTATAATTGATGAACCACATGGCTTTTGTGGGGCTCTGAAGGAAGACTTTTCATTACATTGTAAGACATTTTATGTGATATACCCTATGAGGATTCTAATGGTCTACTATTAAATATATCTTAAGCGTTCTTTAGAATTCATGTGCAGTTTTCTCAAGGTATTATAATGTGAGGCCCAATTTCTTGCTATCGTAATAGGCATAGACTGTAATTGATTTTATTTGTAATGTGCTGTTTCTAGTGTACGGCTTATGAATAACAGACCCTTGGAAGCTCCTGTATCAAATGCTGTGGTTAATATCTATTGTAAGGAAGCATTCACGGTTTTCTCAGTACTTTACATTCAAAGAACACACGTTTTTAAAGGTTTTGTCTCAAAATAACAAGTTATTCCATATCCATGCTGATTACTGGAGGTCTGAATCTTGGAACCCAAAGCAATCTAGCATTGAATAGTGCGGAAGTGCGCATACTTGACCTCCTCTTTATTCATTGGTTTTTGAGACTGTCAAAGACAGCCACGTACAGCCCTTGGCTATTTCCGGCAGTCTCATAAATAATTAATGGAGCTGAGGTTGAGCATGCGCACTCCATTCAAGTCGGGGTTCCAGAGCCCCATTCCCCAGATCAGAGGGGTACACAACGGTCTCCGCAGTAACCCCTTTCCTTGCTGATAGTGTTAAACTGAATTTACTCTGACTGATTATTGTGAACCAGTTTTCCAAGGAACACTCGTTTGCCGCAGGGCTGTGGAGTCTGTAAGCCAAACCACCGACTCCTCAAATTTCCTGATTTCCGACTCCACAGCTCTGCCTCACTACTGAGCATGTACAAAAAGTGCAGCACAGATTCATCTCAGCTAAAAGTCTAGACCCTCAGATCAGGAATAGGAGAGACATTTATAGGACATTTCATAACTTTCCCAAATTCTTATGAAAACATTTACAGCACATACTGCATTGTACTACTGTACCCAATTTATTATATATTTTAGGAGTTGTAATGTATCCATTTTATACAGACTCCACCAAAATATACACCAACTCCGACTCCACAGTACTGGTTTCCCAATAATTAGACAGTGTAAAAAGGCCAATAGACGGCCATCGAATGAGCGAAATACTTGTTTGTCAGGTGAAATTATTTTTAAGTAGGCTTATCGTTCTCAGCAGCACATGTTCTGTGTAAACAGGACAAGTGCTGCCGAGAACAATGACAGTCTATGCACAAGAACTATCTATTACTGATCATTCTGTGAGCACTGGAAATGCGATCTACCTGTTTCAATTAAATGCGTTACGATTGGCAAACAAGTACATTTTAAGCAGTCGTTTAATACCGCAAGTGAAGTGTTGTCCACCCGCCCCTACTGTTTTTATTTTAAGAGTTTTATATGATAACATCTGGTGAGTCATTTGGGTGAATACATGCACAGCCGTACTTCTTCTTTCTGTAGGATTTTTTTTTCTGCGTTTACCCATTTACCTTGAATTCTGTTGTTTTTCAGCTCCTTCATTCCAAAGTTTATCAACCACCTTTTTAAGTGCAAGCCTATTAGTATGGTTGGCGCTGAACAGGTATGTAGAGATTCATTATATGTCTGGTATATAATACATTTAAATTTGTTACCCCAACTATTCAGTTCAAGACCCCCTGCTGCCCATAGGGTGTGTAAACACTAGATGGTGGTGGTCTCAGCATTCATAGTTCGTGTAACCACTTTCCTGGCTGTGACTTCTAGTACTGACACTGAAAGAATCCTACCTTTATTTGTGTGGCTGCACTTTCTATGGTCACCCGACTGTTGCCCTAAATTGTAATTTACTAATATATGGACAATTTTCTAGTTTTCATGGAAATTCTAGTAATTTATGACTCCATAATTTGGATTGAATATTTACACAGGCTATGAAGCAGTTTTTATTGACCATGTACTATATGGCTGTAGTCTACAATATACCCCCAGGCCCTTACTAAGAACAGCTGGTATGCTATCAAAGCACAATAGGTCCGTTTCACTTCTGGCAAGCTGCATCTAGTTGCTTTGCTGACATCACTTGCAGAATTTGGTAGCTCAGACTATAAATTTGAGGTTTTAAAGGATGGTTTCAAACTTCATTACACAATGTCCTTCTTCCATTTAACTTTCATGCAGACTTCTCAAACTTCAAAAACAAATCTTTGAAATATGTCAAGACGTTAAATGAGAAAGCAAAGCATCGTCTATCATAACAGCTTAAACATTGTAAAATTAATACAGCGGCTCTTATATAATTGGGGTGGTCATTACTAATCATTTTGAGAGAGCCAAAGACAATGGAATGGTATAATGTCCATCATTGCTTTACTTAAAGTTCCATTGTATTTGTATGTTTGCTTTAAAAATGTATTGTGACCGGTCAAAATGGATCCCGTAAAATGGAAAACTTGAGGACCGTGCATATTCAGCCTTATGGTCACCATTTATTTATCTGCCTGGTTACCTATGTAAGACTATGTTCACACATTGCTTTTTTTCTGCAGCCAAGACCTGATCTCTTGGCAGTAAAAAAAACTGCAGCCAAAACATAGGTTTTGCTGCATTTTTTTGCTGCTTTTCTTGCTACGTTTGTTTTATTTTTGCCGTGTTTCTTTGCTGCGTTTTTCAGGATCCCAAGTTCAGCTTTGCTTCCACCTGGAAAGCATGAACAATGCAAAGTCTTAAGCCATCAATGCAAGACTTCTGTGAAACCATAAAACATTTTTTGAAAAATGGGCAATTTGATCAAATTATTTAGAGGAAAAAGTTTTTTTATTCGGTCGTCCATGACAGCACCACGTGAGAGAGAGGATCCGCCCATCAAGGACAGGAAACCTACAGGTTAAAAAGGGCGGCCCTCTCTTTCCGCCTCAGTTTAGGTTTCCTGTCCATGATGGGGGACCTTGCAGGCTTACCTGCAGAAGATGGACTCCTATCCCAGAGAGGGCCACAGCAGGTGGTTGGAGCCGGTCCGTCCCGGTCCTCTGGAGACGCCACGGCAGGGCTCATGGGGGCGCCTCCGTGAGCGTTGCGGCAGGCGCGACATCGCCTCACGGGAGGTAGATGTCCGCCAGGTGTGGGGCCGCTAGCGGGCTTCCCCCCTCGCTACCGCTTGCAGGAGATCCAGGTCGCGCCGGTGGCGCACGTGACGGGCGCGACCTTCTGACGCGACTTCTGGTGCGCCGAGCAGGAAGCCCTGTGACATCACCGGAAGGGGCGGGGCTCGTTTGAATTTTTTGGCGCGAGCAGCTGAACGCCGGGGGATTGAGGACCTGGCGGCGAGTAGCCCACCTGGATCCGACCTGGACCTGGGGAGGAAGACCAAGGAGCAGGTAACGCCCTCCTGGGTAAAATAAAAAAAGGAAACACACACCCACACATGGTACCGGTATGGCCAGTATATAAAGGGTCTGGTAACATACAGAGGTGCTTCCCAGCCCATTCTTACATTGTAAGCTATGGAAGATTCACAGGAGCTGTCACCTAGGCAACAACATCTGCTGCAGGAGCAGCCCTCTGGGGAGCCCTCACAACTAGTGGCGCTGCGTCATTCCCGGCTAGGGTCTGGTCGTACAACTAGAAGAGCTACCACTAAGAGCAGGAAGGACGGTCCGGTGCGGCGTGATTCCTCGCCATGCATGCTGGATTCTTCTGCTTCTACGGTACCGAAGGTTCTGTGGGGTGAGTGGAATCTTCGTGAAAGTTCTACTAATGTTTCCTCCTTCTTTCTAACTATGACTTTCTTTTAGAGTATGAAATGTTCCTCGAAGTCCAAGCACAGAGAGTGTGCCTTATGCAGCTGTCCACTCCCTGATTCTTATAGCAAAAGGTTGTGTCAGCTTTGTATCAGCAAAATGATATCGGAGGAGACCCCAGATTTTTCCCTAGGCCTAAGAACTTTAATAAGGGAAGAAATAGGCAAAGCATTGCAAGGTTCTGAGTCTGGGCATATTCCTCAAGAAACCCAGCCGGGTTCAGACTCTGAGCTATCGGTCGCTTCCTCCTCCGCCTTCTCTTCCTCTGATAGTGAGCCAGACAGACAGTGCTTCCCCCTGAAGGAGGTCGATGCCCTAGTAAAAGCCGTCCGATCTACAATGGGGATAGTGGACTCGAGGGTAGAGAAGTCAGCTGAGGATGTTATGTTTGGTGGTCTGGGGCTAAAGAAGAGAAGGGTCTTTCCAGTAAATTCAAGGGTGAAAGACCTCATTGATAAGGAGTGGAGAAAGCCTGACAAGAAGGGTAGTGTTCCTCCATCCTTTAAAAGGAAATATCCGTTTGAGGATGCTATGTGTTCCTCCTGGTTAAAAGCACCCAAGCTGGATGTTGCTGTTACTAAAGCAGCGAAAAGAACTTTCCTCCCGTTCGATGATATGGGTGCATTGAGAGACCCCCTAGACAGATGGGCTGATACTTTCCTGAAAGGGGCATGGGAGACAGCTGCGGGAGCACTGAGACCAACAGTAGCAGCTACCTGTACGTCCAGAGCCCTGATGGTGTGGCTTGAACAGCTAGACAGTCAGTTGAAGGATGGGACTTCTAGGAAAGACCTTATTTCTTCCTTTCCACTGGTTCAGGGGGCGGCAGCTTTTCTTGCTGATGCATCTGTGGACTCGGTGAGGTTGGCAGCAAAGTCAGCAGCACTGTCAAATGCGGCTCGGCGAGCCTTGTGGATTAAAAACTGGCCAGGGGATTTACAGACTAAGTCCAGACTGTGTACAATCCCGTGTGAAGGGGAATACCTCTTTGGTCAGACCATGGACGACTTATTGGAGAAAGCGGGGGACCCTAAGAAGGGGTTTCCATCAGTACCTCTACCCTCCTTTAAGAGATCGTTCCGGAAGAGGAAATTTTTCCGGAAGAGATATTTCAGGGAGCAAGACAAGTCTGATGAAAGAGGTCGAAAAGGTAGAGGTCTACTCTTTGGTCCGTCTCCAAAAAATGAGCAGAAGACAGGGGATACACAATCAGCCCAGTTCTTCCCCAGAACGCCAGGCTGCCCTCGTTTCGGAAGTACAAACCCTAATAAGAAAGCACGTCCTGATTGAGGTTCCGGAAGCTGAAAAGGGTCTTGGTTTCTACTCCCCGCTCTTCTTGATTCCGAAACCGGATGGAAGTTTCAGGACAATTATAAATCTGAAATCCCTGAATAATTTCCTTAAAATACACACCTTTAAAATGGAGTCTTTAAAATCCGTAATAAAGTTACTTTTTCCCCACTGCTATATGGTAGTGCTCGATCTCAAAGATGCGTATTACCATATCCCAATTCATAGTGATTACCAGAAATACTTGAGGCTGGCCATTGAAATAGACGGGGTGGTTAAACACTTCCAATACACTGCACTCCCCTTCGGTTTAGCTATAGCCCCACGGGTTTTTACTAAAGTAATGGCGGAAGTTATGGCCCATATAAGAGAAAGGGACATTCTAATTATCCCTTACCTGGATGATCTCCTGATAGTGGGGAATTCGTTGGTTCAATGCGAGACCCACCTGCAGGGGACCATGTCGGTCTTAAAGAGTTTGGGGTGGTTTCTAAATTTAGAAAAATCTAGACGATCTCCACTCAAGGTACAACAATATCTGGGGGTCATATTAGATTCCAGGAAACAGCTATGTTGTCTTCCAGAAGAGAAAATTGATAGAATCCGGGAGTTGGTAGAACAATGTATACGTAAACCTTCTATGTCACTCCGTAAGGCCATGTCACTATTGGGAACCTTCACCTCCACTTTTCCTGCGGTTCGTTGGTCACAATTGCATTCAAGAGCCTTTCAGTGGGATGTGTTGTACAATAACGCAGCTTTAGAGGGGCATCTAGACCGTAAGTTTACGCTAGGTCCTCGTGCCATATGGTCCCTTCGTTGGTGGTTACGACAAGACAATCTTGCTAAAGGGGTTCCCTGGGAATGTAGTCCAACTGCAGTCTTGTCCACTGATGCAAGTGCTACAGGTTGGGGAGCTCACTTTGAAGGGAAATTAGTGCAGGGAACCTGGTCAAGCAGTGAGCAACAGTTGTCATCAAATGTTAAGGAGCTTCTGGCGGTGCAGCATGCGTTCAACGAGTTCCTTATATATTTTCAGGACCAGCATGTCCGTGTACTCTCGGACAATCAAGTCACGGTAGCTTACATAAACCACCAAGGGGGAACCCGCTCAAGAAACTTGATGAGGGTAGCGAACGCACTTCTGCTGAAAGCCGAAGATCACTGTCTCTCTCTTTCGGCTACTCATCTAAAAGGCAAGGAAAACATCACAGCGGATTTCCTCAGCCGTACTTCTGTAAAAGAAGGAGAGTGGTCCCTAAATACACAAATATTCTCCAGAATCGTATAAATGTGGGGCCTTCCGACTGTGGACTTATTCGCAACAAGAGCCAATCGGAAAGTGGAAAATTTTTGTTCCTTAGACCCCAGAGAAGGACCCCTGGCAGTGGACGCCTTTATGGTTCCCTGGAGGTTTCCTCTGGCATATGCCTTCCCTCCCATGATCCTGCTCCCAGCGGTGATAAAAAAGATCAGGGCAGACCGGGCCAGAGTGATACTCGTATGTCCCTTTTGGCCCAAAAGACCGTGGTTCCCTTGTCTCCGGAAGATGTCCATATCAGATCCCTGGGTTCTTCCGGAGATTCCGGACCTCCTCACTCAAGGGCCACTTTCCCATCCTCCAACCCCGAGTCTACATTTGACGGCGTGGAATTTGAGAGGGTGTTATTGACCAACAAAGGATTCCCCGCAAATGTAGTGAATACTCTCCTGGCTAGCAGAAAACCTGTTGCCACCCGTATTTATGCCAGGACCTGGAGGAAGTTTCTGTCCTTTGCAGAAGTTAAGGTGGAGGAGGGGCCCCCTATTGGGAAAATTCTGGAATTTCTGCAGCGAGGCTTAGAATTAGGTCTCACTACCAGTACCTTGAAAGTACAGGTGTCAGCATTGGGAGCTTTATTTTCTTCCAATATTGCAGATAACTATTGGATAGGCCGTTTTATAAAAGCTTCCTTTAGGTGTAGACCCATTACCAAAGCAAAGATGTCTCCCTGGGATTTGAATTATGTCTTAGATGCCTTGACCAGTCCTCCTTTTGAGCCACTAGATTTAGTCTCCCCCAAAATTATTTTCCTAATGACGGTCCTGTTAGTAGCCCTAACTTCAGCCAGGAGAGTCAGTGACCTACAGGCCCTTTCAATATGCCCTCAATTCACGCAAATTCTGGACGATAGGATTATATTAAAACCTGATCCAGCCTTTCTTCCTAAAGTGGCCACTCGATTCCATAGAACCCAGGAAATAGTTCTCCCAACTTTTTGCTTTCCGCCCATAAATCAAAAAGAGGAGAGACTTCACACTTTAGACGTTAGGAGGTGCGTACTAAGGTACTTAGAAGTATCACATGGCTTTAGAAAGGATAAGTCCCTATTTATTTGCTATCAGGGGGCTAGGAAGGGTTGTAAGGCCTCAAAGGCTACAATCGCTAGATGGATCAAGGAGGCCATTTCCCTCGCATACTCCTCAGGGGATAAAGAGATACCGGAGGGATTGAGGGCGCATTCTACCAGAGCGGTGTCAACCTCCTGGGCGGAGAAGACAGGGCTTTCCATTGAGGAGATTTGTAAGGCTGCCACTTGGTCTTCTCCCTCTACTTTCTATAGGCACTATAGATTGGATCTGGGTGGCTCTGCAGATCTCACTTTCGGGAGAAGGGTGCTTCAAGCTGTGGTCCCTCCCTAATTTCCTTCGTCTCTGTAATTCTCTCACGTGGTGGTGTCATGGACGACCGAATAAAGCCTTAGTTACTTACCGGTAACGGAATTTTTCGGAGCCCATGACAGCACCCGTATATTCCCTCCCTTCACTGGTGTTGTGCACTCCTGTAGATTTGATTTCTTTTTGTGCACCCTTGTGGGAAATTGATGAAAAGTAATGTACTTAATGTGATTATGTTTTGTTATAACTAACCTTGGCGGTACTCTCATGCTCTGTTAACTAAACTGAGGCGGAAAGAGAGGGCCGCCCTTTTTAACCTGTAGGTTTCCTGTCCTTGATGGGCGGATCCTCTCTCTCACGTGGTGCTGTCATGGGCTCCGAAAAATCCCGTTACCGGTAAGTAACTAAGGCTTTTTGTCTGAAAAATAGTGACTATTCTGAACAAAAAAAAAAAAAAAGCTGGATTCCTGTATGAAGTGCAGCCGTGAACTAAGCTTATGTGAGTTAATGAAAAAATATATGATTGCAAATGTAAAAACAATGGAGGAAATAAATTGGTCAGGCATTGTGTACCTAACACATTGGGAGGACATTGAATTGGTAGGGAACTGTGTATTTTACACCTTGGTTAAGGCATTGAGTTGGTAGGGCATTGCTCACTTTCACACATTGATAGGGCTTTGTTTACTTCCACTCATTGGTAGGGCATTGAGTTGGTCAGACATTGTTTACTTTAACACATATTACTAATTTAATTAAACTGTACTAATACTAACAACCATGCTCATGTGAGCACACCAATACATTATGGTAAAATTTAAACTTGGAAAAATTACAAAAATAAAGGGGTTTCTCATTCTACTCTACCTGCATTTTTTTTTCAGCAAAAACGCTGTAATAACTGATAATAGTGGTTTCCTGCTTTTTTTTCACTTTCTCACTGCTTTCTATGGATGCAAAAATGCTGCGTTGGCATTCTGCAGTTTTCGAATTGTCAGGAAAAAAGTGTGTGCATGAGGATTCTGAAATCTCACAGCTTTTGCTGTTACTGTACAAAGCAGCTTTTAATTTGCATAAAAATACACAGCAACATTACGCAGAAGAAACACAGTGTGAATATAGCCTAATATTTGCATTGTTAAATTGCTTAAAGGGAATCCGTTTGTAGGATTTCATCTCCTTAACTATTTATACGTGCATGTAGCTCTTTCACAGACAAGTCCAGTAATGCCTATACAGTTTTGCTCATTGTTATTGGCACCCATGAAGTTTAAGTACATAATGTGTAATATCTCCTGAAAAAAATGAATCAAGTGCAACAGTTTTTTGTATAGAGCACTCGTGTTAAATACAGAAGAGCAAATGATAAACAATAATTTAAAACAAAAAACAATGGGAGGAAAAATTAAAAAAACCTAAAACTTACGGTGACACTGCTATTGGCACCCTTTACATTAATTTTAGTATGGAAACACATTTTAACTCGCTTGTGGTAAATCACAAAAGAGATTCACCTGTGATTAATTGTTGGTGCCCATGTGACATGAATTAACCAATGAATGATGCTTTCAGTGTTTTAAAAAGCCACATGGTAGGCTCTGTTCCTTTGTCACAATGGTGAAGACAAAGAAGCTGTCTGAGGACATCAGAACTGCTATTATTAGCAAACATAAGACTTACAAAGGGTATAAAGCCATCTCTAAAGATCTTGGTATCCCAGTTTCAACCATGCGCAATGTTATGAAAAAGATTGCAAAGCATGGAACCCTCAAGAATCTCCCTGGACATGGGGGAAAGAGGAAAATTGACAAGAGATGTCTTCAAAGGTTGGTGCGAATGGTGGAAAAGCACCACGTCAAACATCCAAAGACTTTAAGGCCTACCTGAAGTCTAGAGTCACAGTTTCAATAAGTACCATACGCCGCACACTAAGCCAAGCAGAGCTTTATGGACAATGGCCAAGGAAGAAACCATTGCTGAAGAAAAGTCATAAAAAGGAATGACTGATCTTTGCCAAAGAGTACCTTGATAAACCACAATCCTTCTGGGAAAATGTTCTGTGGACAAATTAAACAAAAATAGCTTTTTGGCTATGCAAAGCAACAGTTTGTTTACAGGCGGCGCAGTGAAGCTTATAAGAAAAGAACACCTGTCAATAGTTAAGCATGGTGGAGGATCCATAATGCTGTGGGGTTGCTTTTCTGCGTCTGGTACTGAAGGCCTTGATCATATCACGGGAATCATGAAATCAGAGAATTATCAAGAGATTTTAGAGCGAAATGTACTACCCAGTGTAAGAAAACTTGGTTTGAGCCGAAGATCATGGGCCCTCCAGCAAGACAATGACCCAAAGCACGCATCCAAAAGTACACAGGAATAGTTGAAAAAGAAAAATTGACTGTTTTAAAATGGCCACTAATGAGTCCTGACCTCAATCCCATTGAAAATCTTTGTGATGAGCTGAAATCTGCCATTGGGTAGAAAAAATACTGAAAACATTCAAGAGCTTGAACAAACTGCAAAGGAAGAGTGGGAGAAAATTCAAGCTGAGAAGTGCAAGAATCTTATAGATGGCTACAAGAAACATTTGGAGGCTGTCAGCCTAAGGTTGTGCAACTGAGTATTAATCAGGGGTGCCTTTATTGCTGGACATGCTGTTTATTCTGTTTTTTCTTTGAAATTGCAACATGGAAGTTGAAAAACTATGTTTTATTGTTGTATTACTTTGGACCACTAATTAGAAAATCCTGAAGATATAACTTTGGTACATTTCCATATATTTCTGAAGATATTGTACAGTCTATGAAAAAATGAAGAGGTGCCAGTTATGCTGAGCTTCACTGTACATAGCTATTATATAGTCAAAATACATGTTCCCATTTTCATTTTAACTAAATGGTCACTATAGCCTTGGACTTCCCGATGAAAAGCTTGGGTTGGTATAATTCAGACTTACTGAGAACGTTCTGTGGCTGCGGTATCATTTTATGGGGGAACCAAAATGCATGAACGGCTCCAGGGTGGTTGGTGAGGAGGGCACTAGGTGGTTGAATGGAGGGTAACTTTACCTTATCCAGTACTAGTCCATTTATAACCTGAATTCCAGTCCACAGCAGCAGTTATGCAACCTCTTGAGCTTGCCTTGGTGATGTGCATTTTGGGAAGCATAATCCTTACACTAGTCCCTGTATAATAGTATGATGTACAAAGTCTAACATCCCACTGCATTACAAATCTTGGAATGGTGCAGCTCTGGACCACCATACAGAATGTAACTCATTACTGGTGCCATATTACTAAAGCGCCGTATGTACCAAATGTACTCACATTCTTAGAACTACAATGGCCACAGCATATACGTTCAGCTTCACTGAAGAGGTAAATGGATTTGTTACATTACATATGGCTGTCCATACTGACAACCCTGCGTAATTACCAGACTTGAAATCTGCCTTCCAGTTACTATTCTGGGCTCCTGGAAACATATCCTCTAATTCTAGTTTCAAAGCCGAACAATATATAAATGCTGTCATTGCTGCTGAATACATTGTCTGCATCTGCTATGTAACTTAAGTTGAAAGAATACATGTAGCAATATACACTTTTACAGAGAATCACTATGGGATAGCAGACCTTTAATAAATAAAGGGAAACCGTTCAGTTCTGCGCTCTATTGTCGGAGCTGTATGTTTTACCATGCATTAGGAAGTATTTTGAAGCATTTGTTGTGCAAATGCACAACAATTGTGAAAATCAAACTTTTTAAGCAAATCTACATTGCCATCAATCATTCATGTTTCCTAAAACCTTGTCTTTATCCATCGATTGCTTTTTCATTTTTACATACAAGCGGCCAAATGCATGTCATTCAAAAGGTTTGGAATAAGCTGTGTATACTAATCCATGCTTCCTGCCTGGCACTTCTATTTATACTGCTGTATTTAGCTTCCTTTTTTGTACTTTATGCTTGCGCCAGACAAACATAAACACTGTACAGCATTTATCAGCGACTATAAAAACAGTAATATATTACACGCAAGGAGATGGCCAGTCAGAAGCTCTCTGACCCTCCATAATGCTGAGCTGCAGGGGATGTCATGTTGACATAGTGTGGCTGAAAGTTAGAAATCCATTTGATATATATCTTCCTTTGAGGGAAATTAAAGCCAACATTTTGTGCTGTTTGGAAGCAAACGACTCATAAAATACTGACTGTACTTTTTTGCTTTTATTTTTTCTATTTATTTTGCTTGTATAGCACCAACATATTCTGCCGCGTTGTACAGAGATCATAATCATTTCTGGTCGCCCAATAGAGCTAATGTCCTGGTATCAAACCCATCCTACTGCCTATTTATATTAGACTGTTTACCAAACAAAACAAAATTAGCAAAATTGGAGTTGTCACCTTTCATAGAATCTTCATCCATGGCTGCAGTTTGTTAAATAAACCTCACTTTATTCGTTCTCCCATGACAGCACCACGAGAGAGGGAATCCACCCACCAAGGACAGGAAACCTACAGGCTTAAAAGGGTCGGTCCTCCCTCTCGTCTCAGTTTGATTTCCTGTCCTTGATGGGACCCTTCAGCCTTACCTGTAGATGCCTTGCCTGACTGGCCGGGTTTTAGTGGGGATGCCTTCTCCACTCCGGCTGGCTCAGACGTTGGTGCCACGGTGGACTCAAGGGGGTCTGCACCGTGTGCGCGAGCCTGGAAGCAGCTCTCCCTGACTGGGAGGAGAAACTCCGGCACAGCCCAGCAACCCCTGCTGCCCCAGAGCTCGCTGATGCTCTCCGGACTCCCCCCTCCCCCCCACGTGGTGCACCGTGGGGGGCGTGGTTACAGGCCGGTATCGCGGGACGCAGGTCCGGGGGCTTGGCCTCGGCTGACACACTTCCGGGTCTGCGTCCTCCTGAGCCCTAACGTGCTGCGGCGGCAGGATGCCGGCGAGGGGGAGCGCGTCAGCAGGGGCAGAGGGGTGGGGCTTGGGTCGCGGTCACGTGACCCAGAATTCTTCAGTGCCCGGTATAAGTATGAGCAGAGTTCACTGTAAGATTGCTTCCTGTTTGTCTGCCATGATAGACGTGCAGCAGGAGCACGAGCTACAAGAGCAGCTTCAGCATCAGCTTCTTTCTGGGAAGCACCATGAGGGCTCGGCAAAATCCCTGATTAAAACCCGTCGCCCTCACTCTGGCAGTCGGAGTGACCAGTCTGGAGTCATGCCTGGGGGCAGCCAGCGGAGCTCTGGCAGACTGGAAAATTCGGCAACCTCTAGGGAAGAACCCTCGGCTGCGAGAGATCCTTTGTCCATCCCGGTACTAACCTGTTGGTGGGGTAAGTGATCTTCATGAAAGTTCACTAGGGTAATAGCGTCCCCTTCTTTTTCCTATCTTTCAGGGGAAGAAGTGTGCCTCTAAAGTAAAAGACAAAGAGTGCGTTTTATGTAGAGCCCCATTAGCAGACGCCTACCCTAAGAGGCTCTGTCAGTCATGTATTAGAGAAATGGTGACTGAAGAGACCCCCAACCTCTCAGTGGAGTTAAAATCCCTGGTTAAAACAGAAATCTCCAAAGCCCTGGCAAGCAGGAAAAGTCCGGTGGACTCCCCTTCAGACAGTTCCCCGGCTTCGGAGGGTGAAGTTAGCTCAGGGGCCTCACCTGAGTCAGCATCCTCTTCAGAAAAAAGGCTCAAGTCGCCATTGCTTTCCCCTGAATGAGGTGGACGTCTTAGTGAAAGCAGTCCGCTCTACAATGGGAATTGTAGATACAAGGGCGGAGAGATCGGTGCAGGACCTGATGTTTAGGGGACTGGACGAAAGAAAGAGGAGATGCTTTCCATTGGTGGATAAGGTCCAGGGATTAGTGTAGAAGGAGTGGAAAAGGCCAGAAAAAAAAGGGTTCCCTTCCTCCTTCACTTAAAAGGAAGTGTCCCTTCGGCGAGTCATCTTCCTCTTCATGGGATAGAGTCTCAAAGCTGGACGCTGCCATTGCCAAGGCCTCTAAGTCATCCTCTTTACCATTTCATGATATAGGGGCTCTAAAGGACCCACTTGATAGAAAGGTAGATGCCTTCCTCAAGGGGGCTTTGGAGACGGCAGCAGAAACCCTCATGCCGGTGGTAGCATCAACATGTACCTCCAGATCTCTTATGGTCTGGCTGCAGCAACTGGAGTCCCAGCTAAAGTCTAAGGTTTCTAGAAAGGGCATCCTATCTAATTTCCCATTAATCCAGGGCGCAGCGGCCTTCTTGGCAGATGCCTCTGCAGATGCGGTGAGGTTAGCGGCCAGGTCAGCGGCCTTGTCCAACGCAGCTCGCAGGGCCTTATGGCTAAAATGTTGGCAGGGGGATCTCCAAGCTAAAGCAAGACTTTGCTCCATACCTTGTGAGGGGGGTTATCTTTTTGGTTCATCAATGGACGAGATATTGGAGAAGGAAGGTGCACTATAAAAGGGTTTCTGTCAGTTCCCATACCATCGTATAAGCGTTCTTTCCGGAAGAAAAAGTTCGTCCAGAGAAAATCAACTAAAGAACAGGATAGATACGAGCCCCGCAGGGGAAATGGTAGAGGGATATTATTTGGTTCCTCCCCCCAGGGACCCTGGAAGAAAGGACAATGACTTGTTCCCCAGGTGGGGGGAAGGCTGTCACCCTTTCTTCCCGCCTGGGAACGTATTTCCAACAACAGTTGGATCCTAGGTCTGGTCAATTCTGGGTTAAGGTTGGATTTCCAATATGCACCCCCACAGAGATCTATGGTAACCCCCTCTCGTTCCTCCCCCGTGCAGCAATTAGCTCTGGAATCGGAAGTCCAGGAACTCATACAGAAGTCTGTCTTGCGGGAGGTTCCGGGTCCAGAAAAAGAGAAAGGGTTCTACTCCTCTCTCTTTCTGATCCCAAAGCCCGATGGTTCCTTCAGAACGATTATAAACTTGAAAGCCCTAAATACGTATTTGAGAGTGCCTTCGTTTAAAATGTAGTCTTTAAGTTCCACAATAAAACTTCTTTTTTCTGAGTGTTACATGGCGGTTCTGGACCTTAAGGATGCGTATTGTCACATACCCATTCATGAGGGATATGAGAAATACCTCAGGGTGGCAGTTAGATTGCAGGGGGTGGTAAGACACTTTCAGTACGCGGCCCTTCCTTTTGGTCTGGCGGTTTCTCCTAGAATTTTTACCAAGGTCATGGCTGAGGTTATGGCTCATCTTCGGGAGAAAAATGTGCTTATCATTCATTACCTGGACGCTTTCCTGGTGGTGGGAAATTCCTTTCTTCATTGTAGTACACTTTTGGAGCAAGTAATGGGTGCTCTAAAAGACCTTGGTTGGTTGCTAAACTTTAGAAAAATCTAGACTTAAGCCCATGAAGACCCAGCAGTGTTTGGGTGTCGTGCTGGACTCAGAACTGCAGGAGTTCCGTCTTCCAGACTCAAAGATTAGGAAGATACAGCTCCTGGTGGAGGCTGCTATTCAGAATCCCTCCATGTCTCTCAGAAGAGCAATGTCCCTGTTATAAACTTTAACTTCATGTTTCCCAGCAGTTTTATGGGCACAGTACCATTCCAGGACCCTGCAGTGGGAAGTTCTGCACAATGAGTTTATCCTCAAGGAGCATCTGGAGGGTATTTTGACCTTGTCCCCCCGATCCGTTTTATCTCTTCGGTGGTGGATGGATGTTCGGAACCTGTCCAGAGGTGTCTCATGGGTGATATATCCATCTTGTGTTGTCACCATGGATGCAAGTCCCACAGGTTGGGGAGTCCATCTAGAGGAAGAGATAATCCAGGGTGTCTGGTCAAGGGAGGAAAGAAATATTTCCTCTAATGTTAAAGAGTTGTTAGCTGTGGAACGTGCTATAAACGGCTTCCTTGTGTCCCTGCAGGGCCAGGATGTCAAGATTTTGTTGGACAACCGGGTTGCTGTGGCGTACTTCAACCACTAAGGGGGACCAAATCAAAAACTTTGATGAAGGTTTCAGACCTGTTGCTACAGTTGTCGGAAAAACATCTCCTCTCCCTTACCTCCTTGCATATAAAGGGAAAAGAGAATGCCAAGGCGGACTTTCTGAGTCGAAACACGCTAAAAGGAGGAGAATGGGTTCTCAATCAAAGGGTCTTTTTTCAGATTACTTAGAGTTGGGGACTCCCTGTGGCAGATCTGTTCGCCACAAAACAGAATCGAAAACTGGAAGTTTTCTGTTCCCTGAACCTGAGGGAAACTCCTCTAGTAGTAGACTCCCTCCTAATCCCCTGGGACTTCAGCCTGGGTTATGCCTTCTCTCCGTTGTACCTTCTTCCAGCTGTCATCAGGAAAATCAGGGCCGACAAAGCCAGAGTGATACTGATAGCCCCCTTCTGGCCCAAGAAGCCTTGGTTCTCCTGCCTGAGGGAGATGTCCGTTTCAGATCCGTGGGTCCTTCCGGAGATTCCGGATCTCCTCTCTCAGGGGCCGGTTTTCCATCCTCACGCCCCGAATATACACCTGACGGCGTGGAATTTGAGAGGGCGTTATTGAAAAGAAGGGGTTTCTCATCAAATTTAGTGGACACCCTCTTACGTAGCAGGAAAGTTATCACCATGCACATTTATGCGAGAACCTGGAAAAAATTCTTAACTCTCTCGGGGGGCTAAGGTGGAGGATGGGGCCCTTGTGGGACAGATCTGGAATTTCTTCAGAAGGGGCTAGAGCTAGGTTTGTCTACAAGTACCCTAAAGGTACAGGTATCGGCTCTGGGAGCCTTACTTAGCTGTGAGGTAGCGAAAAATTTGTAGGTTTCTCAGTTTATTAGGGCATCTTTTAGGTCTAGACCCATCTCAATTTCCAACTTGATGCCTTGGGACCTAAATTTGGTCTTAACAACATTAACTGGCCCTCCCTTCGAGCCCTTAGATTCGGCCTCCCCAAGAGACATTTCATTTAAGACCGCTCTTCTGGTAGCACTGACTTTGACTAGGAGAGTAAGTGATATCCAGAGTCTCTCCTCGGTTCCACCGTACACTCAGATCCTGGAGGATAGGGTCGTCTTCAAACCAGATCCGGCGTATCTCCCTAAGGTAGCACCCGCTTCCATAGAACCCAGGAAATTGTTCTACCTTCCTTTTGTCCCAACCCCCAAAATCCTGTAGAGGACAAGCTACACACCCTAGATGTTAGGAGGTGCATAATCAGATACCGGTCTATCACTAAAGCCTTTAGAAAGAAGAGATCCCTCTTTGTTTGTCACCAGGGGGTTAAAAAAGGTTATAGGGCCTCAAAACCCACCATTGCTCGTTATATCAGGGGCGCTATTGCTCTGGCCTATTCATCAAGTGGGAAAGAAGTACCAGAGGGTCTGAGGGCCCATTCTACTCGGGCCATGGCGACCTCCTGGGCGGAGAAAACGGGTGTCTCCATAGAGGAGATATGTAAGGCTGCTACCTGGTCCTCTCCAAATACATTTTTCAAACACTATAGGTTGCACATGGGTGAATCTTCCGAACACACCTTTGGGAGAAGGGTGCTCCAGGCTGTGCCCCCCCCCTAGATTCTCCATTCTCTGTAATTCTCTCGTGGTGCTGTCATGGGAGAACGAATAAAGTCTTAGTTACTTACCGGTAACGTGATTTTTCGGAGCCCATGACAGCACCCTAATATTCCCTACCTTCACGTTGGTGGGAGCACTCCCTTTTATTTGGATATTCACTCACTCTTATAAGGTGTTTTGGAGTGGTTGTATGGATATATAGGTATTTGGTTGTTGCCTCTTTTTTTTTGGGGGGGGGGGGATAAGTAAGTAAGAAAAAAAAAAAAGGAGCGTAAGGGTCGTTTTGTTCTGTATATCTTATGATGTTGTGTTCTTACCCTGACGGTTATCTCATGCTCTGTTAACCAAACCAACAAGGTGTTCCATTTACCCCGGCTGAGCTCGCGGGGCACTGTCGACGTGAAGTCAGCACAACAGCCAATACCTGACACTGGGAGCAGTGCCAGAGACAGCGCGCTGGACCCAGGGACAGTAAAATGTAATTTTTTTGGGGGGTAGAAGGGGGTTTTTAACAAATTGCAGCATGGAATGAAGATTTTCTGAAAGGAGACACCCCCTTTTAAAGTAAAAAAAAAAAAAAAAAGACTAGGTGCAAGAAATGTATCAAATAAAAAATATATATCAATACTCACCTGCTCAAACTCGTCAGCACCAGTGCTATACTGGAGGTGTCTGCCAGTCTTTGCTTGCTGGTTATTACATGTTATACTTGCACATGACCACTGCAGTCAGTCGTTGCCCTCAGCACTTTTGAGCTGTACATGCAAGAATAAACGCGAATGCCCATGATTGTCAGTATTAGGCCACGGCCCCACTATCAGTATTTGGTCAGTATTTTTTCTCAGGAGTGGGTGATGAATGCAGAATTGGTGACTTGTTTCTATTATACCTTTTCTCTGATTATTCCTCATCTGGTTTTGGCTCCCACTCCTGAGAAAAAATACTGACTGAATACTGATAGTGGGGCCGTGGCCTTAAACACAATGATGCATGGCACGTGATCGCTGCATCAAAGTCAAGAAACCAGTAGGGACTGCCAGAGAGATAAAGCTAGAGCTGAGTATTTTTGTTTAGCTACTTTTCCCACATTTAGCTATTCTATTTTTTTAGTTCCTGGATGATCCCTTTAGGTAACAGTATACTCATGATGTTAAAGCACTTTTAAAGGGACCTGTAATCTGATTCATGCTGCCTGAACCACAGGCAGCATGAATCAGATGCTGACTATGTGATTGCAGCCATGTATATTGTACTTTGAAAGCATTACACCGTTTCAGAGTAATCATACATATCTGGTAATGAGGGGTGAACTCCATTATGGGGTATAAAAGGAAGACACCTTCTCCCTTTTCACTATACGGCATCTTACCGCTACATCTATCCTGAGCACACCCCTCATTACAAGATATGTGGACCTTTTTGGGCATTTTCTGCTGTCTTGATTCATCTGTTTATGTGCTTGCATTATCTATTCAATAGATTGGCTTCTCCATAGTCCCTTTTACCCCTTTACTTCTTTACTCTTATTTATTTCTTTACTCCTACTTTTATTTTTCATTTTTATTTTTTATTTTCCTCCACCGTCACAACATATACTGTCTAAGTAGATTCTCCCTTGGTAGGGGATTAGTGACACCACTCTGCTACAATGGTACTATTAAATAGCCTATGTATTTATCAAACTTTATTTCTTACCCAAGAATATTCCTCTTTTTTTCTGTATTATTTTGCGTAGCTTCACATTGTTCTATCTTTTGTATGTACAAACTATGGATATACCGATAACATTATGTATGATATATCTTACTTTGTTTATGTTTAGCAAAGGCCCCGATAAAGACCATATGAGGTCGAAACGTTGGCCTGCTTATCTCCTATGGGGTTTTTCTGAATAAAATATTCCTTGCATCTACATTGGAGTGCCGAAGTTTCTGTTGTTGCTTCCACACTGCCTGTTTTTGAGCGGCATAAATCTGATAAGTTCCCTTTAAAGTCAATATGTAATCATAAAATGGCCTATTGTCCTTTTTTTTAACATTTTAGGCTATTTTTGTAATATCCCAATCTAATTGAAAAGTAAAAATGGCAATCCTGTGAATTTCACACTGGCCACTGGGGCTTTTTTAGATTCCTACTTCCTGTCGTTTGGGAAATTCTCACGTCCATTAGCCACAATGGTCAGACTCTGACCCTATCTTTTATATTGAAGCATTTAATGAGCGCGTGAAAAGGTTATTGTGAAGGGAAAGGAAGCCGTATCAGTGACTATTGGTAATGGTGGATCCTGTGTTATCAGCTGTGTATAGTGTTACCTGTCATTGTTATCCTGCCGCTGATAATAATGCGCCTTTCTATAAACGCCTCCTGAAAAGACAGGAACTAGAAGTCTAAAGAGTTCCACTGTACTTCGTGAAAATTAGAAGGTTACAAATTTTTATTTTTGAGATCGTGATATGTAAAAAAAAAAAAAAAAAAAAAAAAGACAAATTAAAAAAATGAATGTAACACAAAACCTGATTTAAACAAACCTTTCCTGATGATAGTTTCCCTTTAAACAGTGGAGTCAATATGTTTAAAATTGAATAATAATTCTTGTAGTTCAGTAATTGTTGCTTTAGGTGGGCAAAGGCGTCCAAAACATATAACTGTCTTGTGAAGCATACCCTTACACGCGGGAGCCAAGTAGTTTTGTTTTTCCCTAAAATGTACCCAAAAAGTAAGATTAGAAAATTATTATACTTGTTGAAAGATTAAAAATCTGCGGTAAAAATTTGTTGGCATGGTTTTCTGTTTGTCAAGTTCTCTTTGTGAATTTTGGAAGCCTTTATTGCTTTTTTTTAAGTTTTTTAGTTTCATTGCATTTTGGCTATTTCCTTTCCCCGTTTCCATTTTTACGGTCCTAGTATTAAAAATGCAGAATGGTTAATTAATCTTGTGTAGAGGAAGCCTACATAAACTGTGCTAGTCTTCTGCATTTGTGGAACCACCTAACTAAGTAGAACAGTCATTTGGTTTCCTCCTTTTATTCTTGAATGCATCACTGAGCTAAGCTGCCTTGGAGACTTTATTAGGCTATGTGCCCACGTTGCGGACCTGAAGCATATTTTTTACGCTTCTCCCTGGCGGGAAAATCGCATGCGGATATTACATGCGGTTTTCCCGCCAGGTAGAAGCGTTTGTGAGGCGTCTTTGCATGCATTTCTGCATGCGGGTTATCAAGCACTTCTCCAAGCATCACTTGGAAAAGTGCTTGA
Organism: Phyllobates terribilis; assembly: GCF_046119375.1. Taxonomy (NCBI): domain Eukaryota; kingdom Metazoa; phylum Chordata; class Amphibia; order Anura; family Dendrobatidae; genus Phyllobates; species Phyllobates terribilis. Next base: position 431,237,748 of record NW_027362762.1, read on the forward strand.
CAACTTGTTCAGAATGGTAAAAAATAAAAAAATAAACTTTATACTCACCTTCCGATGCATTCTCTGCCCCGTCCGGAGTCTTGAGCGGCTCACGCTGTTGTGTGCAGGACCTGCGGTGACGTCATTGAGTCATGTGGTGGGTCACATGACTCAATGACGTGGCAGGTCCTTCAGACAACAGCGCGACGGAGGGAAAACATCATAAGATAAGTATAAACTTTATTTTTTCTTTTTTTTACAGGTTCTTTGGTACCCAGGTCTGGATGAGAGTCTCCTCTCATCCAGACTTGGGTACCATCCGCACATTGATTCCGCTGCGCTTCCGCAAAATTAATGAACATGCTGCGGATTTTTGACTGCAGCATATATGCTGCGGAAAAATCCGCAGCATGGGCATTGACATTGCGGAATGCCATTGGGGACCATGGGGTGCGGATCTACATGCGTTTTTCAAGCGTTTACGCTGCGGAAATTCCGCAGCATATATGCTTGAAAAACGCTACGTGGGCACACAGCCTTATGGTCTGTAGATTACAATGATGAGGATTAATGTTCTGAGAGCTGACATATACACAGATACTGCTTGCAGGTGTCCTCTTTTCTTTTTGTCCCATTCTTTTTATTCTGTTTGTTTCTCTTGGCAGGAACTGGTTAGTCACTTCACTGCTTGTAAGACACATTCACCATTGTTTGTGTCATGTTTTGCTGTTTAGTTTTCCTAAAAGCAGAACCCTCTGGCATTTCTATGGGTTTTAATTTTTACATGCAGTGATGGCTTTTTGCATTTACATCTCCAGACATCGTGGATGACTTCATCTTAGTTGTCTATTCACTTCCTTCAATCGTAGCCTAAGCAAGAGTATTCTTTGTACTGAGCACTTTTCCTGTTAGGTGAATGTGACGCGCCCCCTGGGACATATTCCTTTTTGAGGGGAATACCCGGCACCGGATCAGATGGGGGGGGGTTGTAGTCTCCGAGCGGCTGTGACCCGGTCCCGTGCCCAGGGCGTCAAGCTCAGTGTGATGTGGCAGTTCTACAGATGTTACTAAAGTTCTTTTGTGTCGACTACGCCACCCGTTGTGATGCGGTCACTGTGGCCGCCGCTGCAGCAGGGTCCGCTGAGGCTGATGGTGGGTGCGCAGCTTGGTGGGATAACCCCCAACGGGAGGGGTATAGCCTCAGAGGGGACAGGCGCAGAGGATGGGGGTTGTGGTGGTGTAGTGCAGACGGCAGTGAAGACAGAGTCGGGTTGTGCAGTTAAGGGTGTTTACTTACTGCAGATGTTGTACTGGTCACTCCAGCTGCTAGTGACCACCCGAGCCGTGCTGCGTCCACCAGGTCCTGGATCCAGCCAACCCCTAAACAAGTCCGGAGCGTGGCCCTGAGCTCTCCCTCTGTCCTTTCTTCAGCCGTCCCCACCAGTGATCCACCTAGGTCCAGCTCCCTCGGGCCTTCTGTTGGGACACCCTTGGCCCTGGGTTCCCTGACCCTTCATGTGGTGTGCCTTCGGGGTGAATGTGGTGGGTGACCGTGACAGACACTGCCCACGGTCTCCGGTCTCTGGCTGGGGATTGTTTTTACCCCCACCAGCTTGGGTTCCGGTACCCTGATGCTGACTCCTCACCCGGTGCTCTGATTTGGGTTCTTGGGTCCCTTCTCTTCTGTGCTCTGGGTCTTTCTCTTTTCTCCTCTCTCACTCTGGGTCTTGGTCTTTCTTCTCTCCTCTCCTAACTTGTTTTCTGCAGCTGATCCTCTCTGCATCTGACTCTCTGCGTCTGACCCTGATTCTAGTTGGTGCCCACCTTATATATCCCTCTATGTGTGAGCTCAGGTGACCAGCACCCAATGAGCTCCTAACTTTACCCAGGCTGCTCCCCCTATCTGCCCCTACACTACATGGGATGTTCCACCCCCCTCCCACTCCAGCCAGGAACAGACTCGGTCGTACCTGCACATTTCTAAGTGGGAGTACCGTCGGCCTGTTCCTCGGAAATGGGATGTGTGTAGTGCATGCAGCCTACCGAGCTCAGTTCCACTCTCCATCCTTACCCGGGAGTGGAATATCACACCTCTGGGTTGAGGTGCAATACCCCTGTAGCAGCCGAATCCTCAGGGTGCTACAAATGTACTCCTTTTTCAAGTACAAGTCAATTGGTTAGTGGGACAGGGGTTTAAGATGGAGGGGAGTGGGGGGTAAGGTTTTAATTCTCAATAATCCCCCTTTTTAACGTAATGCAAACAACATTACTGCATTTAAGCAATGTGCGCACGATTCGTATTTGAAGCAGAAATTTCCTGTGCGTTTCTGCATCTCCTTGGCAGGAAAAACGCATGCGTTTTTTATATGTGGATTTGATACATTTTTTACATGCGCTTTTTGAAGAGTTTTTGCACATCAGTGAATGCTTTTTGGAGTTAAATAAAGTTATTTGATGGGACATTGCTTAAACCTTGGATTACCATCGGAACTGGGGTGAGTATATTGGTAAATTTGAATGATTAAAGAATGTGTCTGTTGTATTTCAAATAAAGTGTTTGCTCTGTGTGTTTATTTAACTCTTTACTTTAATTAAGTTTGGTCATGAAAAGGTCTGATTGACACCTTGCATAACCAAACAAAAGAGCTAGGTGTCAGCTAGTCCCATTCAGCCAATCTTCATTAGCATTTCTATTCATGTAATTTGTGGCTGCTGTGAGCTGCTATTTTTAGCCTGGGAAGGTGCCATTTGCAAACATGGTCCATGGCCATAATTAACATCTCACAGCTGGTTTGTTAGCCCCTATGTCCCCCCGATCAGCACTCAGCAGTGCTTTGGACGCAGCATATTTTTGTTGTGTCCAAAACGTGGTGTTCTAATGCCGCACTTTTGTTGTCGATACATGTGAATCCACCGCATATAATGACACTTCAGTCGGTCAAAATCTGCAGCAGAGACTGGCGTGTCCGCTACAGAAATTGACATGCTGCTGGTGAATTGGGGTACGTGGCCACAGTCAGGAGCCGCTGCAGGTTTGATGCTGCGTGTTTATACAGCATCAAACCCGCAGCGTCCAGATGTTACAGCGTAGTGGATGAGATCTCTAGAAATCCCATGTCCACTATGCGTGCATCAGAGGCTGCAAATCACCCGTGGACGCTGACATGCAGCTTGTCTTTCAGGACCACAGCATGTCAAATTCTCTTGCGGAGTCGCTAGTGTCCGCAACAGAAATTTGACCACTAGAAAGTATTGAATGCGATAAATCCGCATGGTTCAGTGAACACGTGGATTTACCTGCGTTCAATAGAATGCAACGTTTTGGATGCAGAAAAAACATGCGTCCAAAGTGCTGCTACGTCTGAATTATGGGCACAGATCCTAAAATGTAAAAAAATAAATAAATAAAAAAAAATTGCGCGGCATTTTTATAGCCAACAAAGGGAAAGCTGACCGCTTGGGGCTGATATTAGTAGCCGGGGAAGGGGCCATTAGCCAACAATGTTCCCTGGTAATTAATATCAGCCCACAGCTGTTTGCTTAGCCTTTCCTGGCTAGATTACAGGGGGACCCCAGAAAAAAATTGACGTGGGGTCCCCCTATAAAATCTAACCAGAAAAGGCTAACCTAGACAGCTGCCGGCTGACATTAATAGCCATGGAAGGGGCCATGGATAGTAGCCCTCTCCACGTCTATTAATATCACCCCTCAGCAGTCCCAGAAATGACGCATCCATAAGATGCGCCAAATCTGGCACTTAGCCTCCGCTCTTTCCACTGCCCTGTAGCCCGCTCCCCGCAGTATACCGCCAGCCGCCTGGAGCAGCTCATCGCCATCGGGGACCAAGAGGACACCAGGGGCCGCCTGACAGGTGAGTGTGAGGTTTATTTTTTATTTTTACTTTTTTTTTTTTTTTTTCTTTTACCGCGGGCTGGGCAGAGCAGACTACTGCTCCTCCCATCCACGCCGCTCCCACTGTTATCAGCGAAAGCCGCGGTCGGATGAGAGGAGCAGTAGCCTCCTTTCCCGACCCGGGTACCACCCACAACGCGTTTCCAGCGCAAATTCGCGCCCATTGACTTTCATTGAAACACAGTTAATCCGCATGTATTGATATTATACCTGCATGTTTGCTGCGATTCAGTGCAAGTCGATGGGCGCGAATTCGCGGCGGAAACACTCGAACAATGGTCTTGCTGCGGTTTTTGATGCAATGCGAATTCGGAGCGGAAATCTCCGCATTATGTGCACAGCACATCCGGATTCCCATTGCAATACCTGGCAGACCTATTAACAAGCGTTTTTGAGGTGGGAAGCCTGCCGCGAAAACGCATCAAAAACGCAACGTGTCAACTTAACCTTAGAGTGGTGCTTTAAAATTTTGTGAATACTTCAGAATTTTTCATATTTCTGCATAAATTTGACCTAAAACGAAGTCAGATTTTCACAAAAGTCCTAAAAGTATAATGAAAATCAAATAAAAGAAATGTGCAAAAATGATTAGACATTGTCATTTTTTAATGAGGAAAATTATTCAGTATCACATCTGTGAGTGGCAAATGTATGTGAACCTTTCAGTATCTGTTAATACCCCCCCTTGTGCAACAATAACTTAAAATTTTGAGCAATTGTTGATTAGTCCTGCACATTGGCTTGGTGCACATCGGCTTGGAGGAATGTTAGCCTACTACTCCCTACAAAACATCTTCAACTCTGTTATGTTGTTGGATTTTCTCCCATAAACTTCTCACTTTTATATCTTTTCACAACATTTCTATAGGATTACGGTCAGGACTTTAACTTGGCCATTCCAAACTTTATTTTTATTTTTCTTTCATCATTCTTTTGTACTACTACTTTGGTGCTTTGGATTTTTGTCTTCCTGCATGAACCACATTCTCCTTGAGATTCAGCTCATGGATAGAGGTATTGACATTTTCGTTTAGAATTTCCTTGTTTAATTTTATAATTCGTTGTTCTATCAAAGATGGCAAACTGTTCTGGACAAGGTGCAGTAGGATAGGCCCAAACCATGATACTAATGCCACCGTGTTTCACAGATAGTGTGAGGTTTTTATGGTGGAATGCAATATTTTTTTTCTTGAAACTACACTTCTCATTTAAACCAATTTTTCCCTCATCCATCCACAAAACAATGTTCCAATAGCCTTCTGGCATGTAAAGATGATCTTTAGCAAACTGGGGATGGTAGAAATGTTGACTTTTTCCTTGTAATTCTGCCATACACACCATTGTTGTTTGGTGTCTTTCTGATGGTGGACTCATAAACATTAAAGGGAATAGGTCAGTAGGATCAGTCCTCCTAAGCCGTCTATATGGGCATGCAGGCCATAGGAAGCTGAATAAAAGGATACCTTGATATCTGTGATCGGATGTCTTATTCCAGAGACATCCACGTTTTTCTTTCATGTAAATAATATGTTAAGATCTATGGGCCAGACTTGGATCTTCCAAAAAATCTGCCTCCAGAGCGTATTTTAAATGAAAGGGTGATTTACCAGTGTGAGCCAAGTAATGATTGACACTTTCATAGTGACACACAGCTCTACAGTGAGATCAGAATTAACACAGTACAGCAGAAGTGAACTTTTTCTTATTACACACATTTGCAGCAGCAGTAGTCCTCTCACAGTGCTGGCTACTCTACTGCGGTGCTGTGCCTGATTATAACCAACACAGTACAGCAGAGTTGAACCACCATTTTAAAAACTCCTTCCCTCTAAATGCTCAAAAACACATTCAAGAAGTTTATTAACCCTTCAGGTGCTTCATAGGAATTATAGCAATGTGGAAGGAATAAATTAAAATTTGACTAATTAGACTGTATAACATTAGACTTGAGTAAATGGAAAATTACATTTTTTTTTTCCACTAAATGTTGCTTTGGCCCCCAAGTTTTTACATTTTCAAAACGGATAATAGGAGAAAATGAACAGTATAATTTGTTACGCAATTACACCTCAGTAGGCCAATACTCCATTTGTGGTAGAAAACTACTTTTGAGACACAGTGCAAAGCTCAGAAGGGAAGAAGCACCATATTAGAGTTCAGATTTTGCTGGAATGGTTTAAGGGTGCCTTGTCACATTGGCAGAGCCCCTGAGGTGCCAGAACAGCAGAAACCCCCCATAAGTGACCTCATTTAACAAACTAAACCCCCCATTGAATTCATATAGGGATGCAGTGACCATATTGATACCACGGGTGTGTTACAAAATTTTACCACCAAAATTTAGTTTTGGTCCTAAATTTTATATTTTCACAATAGGAAATGGGTAAAACTGACACCAAAATTTGTCCCACAATTTCTGCTGAATGTAAAAATACTCCATATGTGGTTGTACACTCCAGCTTAGCCACACGGCGAGACTCGGGAGGGACGGAGTGCTACTTGCCTTCTGGAGCACAGATTTTCCTAGAATAGTTTGCGGACTCCATACACAGAGTCCCTAAGTGCTAGAAGAGCAGAATACCCCCCTCAAGTGACCCCATTTTGGAAATTATATTCCTTTGGGAATTTATCTACAGGTGTATTGATTATTTGACTCCATGGTTGTTTTCCAGAAACAAGCAGCAGTGGATTGTTGGGTGAAAATTGCAAATCTGCTATTCTTGTGCCCAGTACGTTGTAGTGACCAGTACATTATAGTGCCCGTATGTTGTAGTGCCCATACATTGTGCCCAGCTCATGCTTCTGGAGACATGGACCCCGTAAATTAAGCAGGCTCTCATCACTACAGAAATACCAAACATCTGGACGCTAAATGTGGTTTAGGCACACTGTGGGGCTCAGAAGCGAGTGGGGCATTTGGAAGCACAGAATTCGCTGGATTTATTTTGGGGGGCAAGGAGCCAATTTCGCTTTTCCAAAGCCTTTGTACTACCAGTAACATGGAAGCCCCCTATATTTCCATTAACAGATGACGGACCTGAGTGGGAACTTGCATTTTTTGTAGCTTGAGTTGAAGCTTTTATTGGGTACATTTTACATAACATTTTGGATCAAGTTTATCCTGCGCTCTACGCTGAGCACTTACATCGGGGTTTCCATCTTAATCTCCGAATGACGTGATTCATATGAAACCCTTGAGGGATCCATTTACTATAATGTGGCAGCAGAATTGCTCTGTACTCCATCTAGCCTCTGTTCAGCGATATCCTTTTCAGTAGTGCACAAAACTGTCCACGACCACACTTTTATGCACGCCTAAAAAGACAGACACCGCCGGATCACAGGCCAGATGGCGTCCAATGTCCCCACCTGCCTAATTATAGGGAATCTTCTGCTGGGGGATTCGGCTGAATCGCATATTTCAGAGATTTACACAAAAACCCTGGTGTAAGCATTCAGCGCAGAGTGCAGGATAAATGTGAGCCAAGCCATTCTGCGATCTTTGGGAAGCAGAATTAACAAATCAACATTAGGTGAAGAATTGGTTCTATTTATTTTTTACGCCGTTCCTCGTGCGGTATAAGTGATTAGACGACTTTATTCTTCACATCAGTGCGATTACAGCGATACCAGATATATATCTTTTTTTATGTTTGGCTGCTATCACACATTAAAAGACGCTTTTTCTTTTTTTTCCAAAAGCAATTTTTTGCATCGCCAGATTTGAAAGCTATAATTTTTCCATATTTCTGCCTACAGTCATGTGAGCATTGTTTTTTGTGGGACAAGTTGATGTTTTTATTGGTAACATTTGCGGGCACATAACAATTTTGATCGCTTTCTATTCCGATTTTTTTGGAGGCAGAATGAACAAAAACCAGCAATTCAGGAATTATTATTATTTTTTTTTTATGCTGTTCCACGTGTGGTAAAATTGATAAGGCAGCTTTATTCTTCAGGTCATTATGATTACAACGATACCACATTTATATAATTTTTTTTATGTTTTGCCACTTTTGCACAATAAAAATTATTTTACTGAACGAAAATTCTTTTTGCGTTGCTGTATTCTGAGAGCTATAGCTCCACTGATGGAGCTGTATGGCGGCTTGTTTTTTGTGGGACAAGATAGCCACCATTTTTATTTACGTTCGTCTGTTTGACCGCGTTTCACTCCACTTTTTGTTTGGCGGTAAGATGACAAAGCATAGTTTTTGCTTAGTTTTTTGTTTTACGGTGTTAACTGAAGGGGTTATCTAGTGTGACAGTTTTATAGGTCGGGTCATTCCAGATGTGGCGATACCTAATATGTGTATATATTTACTTTTTTTTTACATAAAAATACTTATTCATGGGTTTAATATTTTGTTAAAAAAAAATTTTTTCAATTTTTTTGTTAACTTTTTTATTTTACTTTCTTACTTAGTCCCTCTGTGGAACTTTAACTTTTATCACTCTGATCACTGTTATAATACATTGCAAATGTACCAGCATTACAGTGCATTATAACTGACAGAAGCCTATTAGACCATTCCCTGAGCATGGTCTAATAGGCTTTCCGTAGCTGGGTAACCTGGATGTCGTCATAACAATGATCTGGCCCTCTCAATTGCATTGCAGGGGCGCCGATCGGATGGGAGAGGGCGCCCCATCCCTCTCCCGGCCTCCTAAATGTTTCAATCGATATCGATCGCGGCATTTAGGGGGTTAAAAACTGCTGGAGGCAGTGCGGGCACCACTTTTGGCTGTGATAGCTGTCTTTGAGCTGTCATATAAGCTGAGCTCCTGGCGGCGACCGCGCGGGCACAGTTCCTGCACAATCGCCAGGACGTACCCATACGTTCTAGACGGGAACCCCTTCCCAATCAGGACTCAAGGGTATGTCCAAGGTCATGAAGAGGTTAAAGCGAATCTTCCACCACATTTTTCATGTTGAGCTGGACACAGGGTGTAATAGTGGCTCCAAAGTGAAATAAAATGGTCCCCAGTGGGTGTTAGTTAGATACTTTTCACAGAGGGCATGTACTTCTTCTCCCTGCTTTCTGATACCACCCATTTGGATTTAACTTCTTTTGTTTTTGTTTTTAACTCATTAGGTGACAATACTTTGGTAATAACTCTGCAACGGAGAGGTGAAATTTAAAAAAATAAAACAAAAGGTTTTATTCTGCAAACACTGTTACATTTTTTATCCAGTTCAACATAAAAAATTTGGTGAAAGGTCCTTTTTAATAAAGCAAATAATGCTCGATATACTCCCAATCTAGACATCATGTAAGCAAACCAGCAGTGTACATGCACAATGCACAAATTTCTTTTAGGTACTCCATTTTCCTGTTGCTTTCTGATTCTGCTAACAGAGGAAAACAGACACGAAAAAATACCATATTTTTCGGACTCGCCGGACCATAAGACACACCCCTAATTTTGGTGAGGAAGATAGGGTAAAAAATGTTTAATGTTAAAATGGGGGTCTGTCTTATAGTCCTAATTTAGCTTACCGTAGCGGGTGCGAATGCTTCGGGCCCTGGGCTGGGACGAGGGGGTGTCCCGGCGGTGCGAGGCTGCTGGCCCTGGGCTTCAGAAAAAGGTCAGCGGTGATGCAGGAGCGAAGTCCCCGCTCTGTACATTGATTTCCCTGCGGTGGGCTTCAGGTAAATATCCTTCAGAGGTGGTGCATGCACAGCATTATATCTCGGCTCAGTAATGTGTCGAGATCTAAATCTGCACATGTGCCGGCTCCACCAGCCATTTTCCTGCAGCCCACCTTTAGGAAATCAATGTACAGAACGGGGACGCTGCTCCTGCCTCACTGCCGATATTTTCCTGAAGCCCAGGGCCTGCAGCCACGCACCGCCGGGACACGCCCTCCTCCCAGCCCAAGGCCCGCAGCATCGCCCCACTCCTGTCACCTGCAGCAGTGACCCTGCCTCCTATGACCCCGCTTCACCGCCGCAGCCCTTCCCCGGTAAGCTACATTCGTACTATAAAATGCACCCTCGTTTTCGTCCCAAATTTGGGGGGAGAGGTGGAGTGTGTCTTATAGTCCGAAAAATACTGTTACTTTTCTGGCGCTTGCAATTTCTAGAGCTGCCAACAAAACACGTTTATGATTAGTTTGCTCTAAAAGATAAGGTTCCTCTCACATGTAATAATTATGTTTGTAAGGGTTCATTTACATGAGAAGATAATCATTTAAAAGATAAAGAATGTGTTCGGAACTCCTGAACGATGTCAGACAAGTGTTTATATAGGACAAGAGTCGTGAATGAAAAGGTTGAATAGCGATCGTTACATTGTAAGATTGACCATCCTGCACTGTGATCACACAATAATTTGAAGTGTTGGGGTATTTTTATCTTGAATTAATAAAGTATTATACAAACATTTTCGTTCGTACTTTACTAAGAAAATGTAATCGAATTAGTGATAAAATGTTCAATAATCCATTTCATGGTTTTATATGAAAAGTAGCATGTGGTATAATAATGAATAGCAATATGACCTGAATATGTATTATTTCCAGTGCTCCATCTACTACTGAACAATTACCTTGGAACACGATTAACCAATCACTTATAGCCAGATTTAGAATTTGAATTTCCACTCTTCCTTTTAGCCGGTTTAACTGTTGATCAAACAACCTCCATTCACATTACACAGTTTTCAAAAGACGAGCAAGATTTTTTTCTTTGTTTTCTTAAACTATTTGATGCAAGATGGACAAGCACTTTTGGACACGCAGTTCACATTGCACAATCATCGTGATCGATGGGGTGTTACCGGTAGAAGCTGACGGGTTATCCGCCAGTGTAAATGCAGTTAAGAGTCAGCTGCAGGGAATTGGAGTTCCCTGGATCTGTGCTTCCTTGTTGAATATAAATCTTCTTCTTGTAAAATAACCGTTGATGTAATGGGTATATACTATCTATTATGCAATTGGTGTAAATGTGTTCCAAAAGATGTTTTGAAATGCTTTTCTTACATTGAAACGGAACAAGCTTGGAAAATATAAGTCTCGAGACAGTACAGTAACGAGGTGTTTATTTACCTGTCTATTAACTTATAATCCCCTTATTTAATACCTTGTTAAGGCTTGTAAACCTTGTTCAGAAAATATTTATATTAAGTTAAAAATCTCATGAAGTAGTAGTTCACACTCAGTCCCTTCGGCATTTTAGGAGGCTGTAGCACCATTTTTATTTGAGCGCTATGTCTGGCTTCGGATCTCAGTTTCAGGTCAAATCCATCCACTTGAAAGGGTCTTGGCTACTTTTTCAAAATTTGTGTGGCATTTCTAAATCAAATTGCCTACTGTAAAGTTTCTAGGTAAATGCAGTTTTTGTGCGCTTTTATTAATATTTTAGTTCTGCTTCTATGCGCACATTTTAATGCACGTTTAACTTATTTACAGCTTCTTCTCGATACTCACTCTCTGAAAACCGTCCTCCTAGACCTACCATCCATCGGTTCACAAGTAGTGAGGAAAGCTCCAGCAAGTTACACGAAAATTGTGGTGAAAGGCATGACTCGGGCTGAGATGATCCTGAAGGTAAGCGGTTCAGTGAGCCATTATGTTCATGTTATTTTGGTTGTGCATCATATAAACAGTGATAAGTTAAACACATTAAGTTAGCAGAAGGTTTTCTGTCTCCTTTGTAATTATATGGAGGTGGCAAAAACTTTCCTGTTGCCTAATTAACTGAAGGCTAAACTTGGTTGGGTGTCTTAAAGATTTCCAAACAATAACTAAATAAAAAGTTTACTTGATTTTGACTGACCAGGATGAGTTAAATCATAGATGTTATATAGAAAACAGAGATTAAGCATTTAGATATGTGTACTCTGACCAGTTTCAATGGTGACCAATAAATCTGCTTTCATGTATTTTTAATAAAAGGGAGTCCTACTTTTTCATAGTTTGTGTTAAGCCTTAAAGGGAATCTGTCAGTAGGATCAACTCTTCTAAGCCGTCTATATGGGGAAGTAGGTCATAGGAAGCTAAATTATATCGTACCTTGATATCTATGATCTGATGTGTTATTCCAGATAAATTCATGTTTTTCTTAAACGTAAATGAGCTGTTCAGGACTATGGGCCAAACACTGATCTGCATGAGAATCTGTCTCCAGAGCTTACGTGGGGCGTGACCAGTGTGATGTGTAATGGCCGCTCTCACTGCACAGCTGTGTATTATTATAACTGACACATCTGCAAGTTCCTCTCAGCTTCATCTTCCATCTTACAGGCAGACAGCAGGGCCGGATCCAGGTTTTTGTGGGCCCTGGGCGAAAGAGTCTCAGTGGGCCCCTTTAACACATACCACGATTCATGAAGTACAGATACCGCAGAGAAAAAAAAATATTTTATATATATATATATATATAGTACAGACCAAAAGTTTGGACACACCTTCTCATTTAAAGATTTTTCTGTATTTTCATGACTTTGAAAATTGTACATTCACACTGAAGGCATCAAAACTATGAATTAACACATGTGGAATTATATACTTAACAAAAAAGTGTGAAACAACTGAAAATATGTCTTATATTCTAGGTTCTTCAAGGTAGCCACCTTTTGCTTTGATGACTGCTTTGCACACTCTTGGCATTCTCTTGATGAGCTTCAAGAGGTAGTCACCGGAAATGGTCTTCCAACAATCTTGAAGGAGTTCCCAGAGATGCTTAGCATCGTGGCAGGCGCGGGTCCCATAGCGCGCCGGGGTGCCCGATGGCGAGTGGGCCCCCCCGCCTGCTCAGGGCCCTAGCACTTGCCCGGGTGCTGACGCCGGCCCTGGCAGACAGAGTGTAATATTGTTACAATACAGTAGAGCTGTGAGAGCTGCAGCAAATGTGTTTGTAATGAGACAAAATTCAGTTATGCTGTTCTATGTTAATTACTTGTCTTGCATTGGTAATGCCCCCTTTTATTTTAATAAGCTCTGGAGGCAGATTCTCATGCAGATCGGTGTCTGGCCCATATATCTTAACACCTCATTTGCATATAAGAAAAAAGTGGATTTCTCTGGAATAAGACATCAGATCCAAGATATCAAGGTTTTCATTGTATTCAGCTTCCTGAATCGGAACCTGCCCAATCTTTTTCCCCAACATATGAAATCTGCGGGTTTGTCTGACTTATATTGTATGTATATGGTTAGTTTATACCTGACATTAACCCCATGCTTTCAAGTGACTGTACACCAAGGAGACTAAACGTCCAATGCCATTTTCTCCAGTTTAGTCCATAGTACTGAGAAGAATAATTTAGTCATTTAAAGAAAGCCATATTTCATTATATTGATTTTAAAGATGGGCTAGGCTGGGAGATTTAATAAAATTCTTGCCTGACTTAAGATGGAATTTGCTAAATGACTTGAACTGATACTAGCTCTAAATCATGTTTTTCAAACCGTTTTAAATGTATATATGCAAGCATTTTTGCAGAATGCTCCAGCACTCATAAATCACTGCTATGAGATAGATGGATGATAAGGTAGAAGTAAGAACATTTTCTATAAATAAGTGAGATACAGTATGAAGAAGGTTTTTTTTTGGATCTTGGACAAATATTCTGGACTTTTTGAGCTTTTCCCTTCTCCAGGATTACCCTTGAATATTGCACGTGTTATCCAGTAATTGCTAAGTTTAGAAAAATAAATATACATTGGGACAGTTTTATGACCGTCTGAAACTGGTGGCTCAGATCAGTTTAAATAAACCGTCCACGGGAGGAAACCACTTTGAGAACTATATTGCAATGGATGCAGTTTCTGTATTGAAAGCTTTAGTTACAATTAAGAAGAAAGGACCATATGGAAGTGATTTAGCAAATATTTTTTTCCCATGTTAACCAGAACAAGTGTTGGATGTTTATAGAAAGAACTATCCATTTTCAAAGGACATTTTGTACTGCGTAGCAAACAATTCTATACCATTGTTCCTGGTGGTGCATATTTTAGATTCCGTCTTTACTCCCTTTACTTATCCACCACGAATGCCCATTAAGGAAATAATTTCTGTTTCATAAGGTTTGTTGTTTTAGAATCCTTAGTCGTTTGTTGTCATGAATGAAAAGTTGGGATTGAAAACTCACTTGTTTGTAATAAACAATAGGCAGGAAAACTGTTCAAATATAAGAGACATGGTTTTTCTGAGATTCGAAAAAAAAATGTATTATTATTATTTCTATAGAACTGTGCAACTGTTTGAAAATTGTGCCATTTTCCAAGCTACGGGTTGCTCAAAGATGTATAGATGAGTAAACTGGAATTAAAGGGATTCTGTCACCAGGTTTTTGCTACCTCGTCTGAGAGCAGCATGATGTAGGCAAAGAAAGCCTGATTCCAACGATGTATCACTTAGATTACAGGGTGCAGCCGTTCTGACACAGAGTTCTTAGATGTACATCTGGCGACCCTGGTTGAATGTTCCAGGCCTGCTGTCTGGAGTACTCCTGAGAGATGGCATATGGCAATTTCTGGTTCATGAACACTTCTGGGATGATCGTTCCTGGTTAAATGTTATAATTATGGTCAGTACACATGAAAACTAATTATTATAACTGAATGGCAGATATTCTAATGTATATACATCATAAAAAAAGATTTCTCTGGAGTGTTATCGGGTGGGGGGGGGGGGTTTATTAGTTTGTTTGAATGGAAAAAATGGAATCCTTGGAAGATTGTGACAACTTTATTGTATTTTATGTATAACAATAATATACAGTAGTGTTCAAAAGAATAGCAGTCCAATATGACTAACCAGATTAATCACTGTTTTTGGTATAAATTCTATTACCACATGTCAAACAGTTTACCAGTTAGTGCAGTAGATTCTAAGAAAAACAACAGGCTCCGCATTCATGATCTGCATGTTTTTGAGTCTGTGTTTTTGAATAATTAATTGAAAGGTGGTGTGTTCAAAATAATAGCAGTGTGGAGTTCAATTAGTGAGGTCAGTCATTCTGTGAAGAAACAGGTGTGAATCAGGTGGCCCTTATTTAAGGGTGAAGCTAGCACATGTTGTACATGCATTTCTCCTTGAAAGCCTGAGAAATATGGGTCGTTCGAGACATTGTTCAGAAGAATAGCGTACTTTGATTAAAAAGTTGATTGCAGAGGGTAAAACTTATAAAGGAGTGCAGACAATGATAGGCAGTTCAGCTAAACTGATCTCCAATGCTTTAAAATGGAAAGCAAAACCAGAGAGACGTGGAAGAAAACGGAAAACAACCATTCAAATTGATCGAAGAATAGCCAGAATGGCAAAGGCTCAGCCAATGATCAGCTCCAGGATGATCAAAGACGGTCTCAAGTTAACTGTGAGTACTGTGACAGTTAGAAGACGCCTGTGTGGACCTAATCTCTTAGCAAGAAGTCCCAGCAACGTCCCACTATTTAAAAAAAAAAAAAACATGTAGTGAGCGGATACAATTTTCTAAAGAACACATCAACTGGCCTAAAGAAAAATGGAGAAACATTTTGTGGACTGATGAAAGTAAGATTATTCTTTTTCGGTCCAAGGGCCACAGCCGGTTCGTCAGACTACCCCCAAACTCTGCATTCAAGCCACAGTACACTCTGAAGACAGTGAAGCATGGTGGTGCAAGCATCATGATATGGGCATGTTTCTCTTACTATGGTGTCGGGCCTATTTACCTTGTACCAGGGATCATGAACTAGTTTGCATATATTAAAATACTTGAAGAGGTCATGTTGCCTGACGCTGAAGAAGATATGCCCTTGTCATGGGTGTTTCAACAAGACAATGACCCTAAACACACCAGTAAACAAGTAAAATCTTGGTTCCAGTCCAACAAAATTAAGGTCATGGAGTGGCCAGTCCAATCCCTGGACCTTAATCCGATAGAACACTTGTGGGGTGACATCAAAAATGGCATTTCTCAGGCCAAGCCAACAAATGGCAAAAAATTGTGGGATGTAGCATACTGGGCTAGAATAACAGTTGACAGGTGCAAGAAGTTGGTTGACTATGCAACATAGATGTGAAGCAGTTCTAAAAAACTGTGGGTATACAATTAATTATTAGGTTAGTGATTCACAGAAATGCTAAATCTTCCAAAAAAAAGTATGTATTGTGAGTTTGTAAAGACAAATGCAGACACTGCTACTTTTTAGAACAGCCCAATGTTCATTTTTTGTTTTCTGTAAAGTACCGTATATAATTGAGTATAAGCCAACCCGAGTATAAGCTGAGGTACCTAATTTTACCACAAAAAACTGGGAAAACTTATTGACTCGAATATAAGCCTAGGGTGGGAAATACAGCAGCTACTGGTAAATTTCCCAATTCAGGTATGCATTGCTCACTCATCCCCAATCCTGGTATGCATGGCTCCCCTCATCCCCAATCCTGGTATGTATGGCCCCCTCATCCCAATTTTGGTATGCGTGGCCCCCTTATCCCCAATCCTGGTATGCATGCCCCCCTTATCCCCTTTCCTGGTATGTATGGCACCCTCCTCTCTAGTCCTGGTATGTACGGCACCCTCCTCTCCAACCCTGGTATGTACGGCACCCTCCTCTCCAACCCTGGTATGTATAGCCCTGTCACCCCCAATCCTGGTATGTATGGCCCCCTCCTCTCCAATCCTGGTATGTATGGGCCCCCTCATCCCCAATCCTGGTATGTATGGCCCCAGGTTTTTGTGGGCCCTGGGCGAAAGAGTCTCTGTGGGCCCCTTTAACACATACCACGCTTCATGATGCACAGATATAGCAGAGAAATATATCTATAGTACAAGGCCAAAGATTTCACTTCTTACATTACATGACCGATATCTATTGTAAATTCCACAACAGCTCAGAAACCAGTGAATCGCACCATACAGAATAATGGCCCCCATAAAATGCTCCATACAGGATACTGGCCCCCATATTACGCTCTGTACAGGATACTGGCCCCCTTATAATGCTCCATACAGATTACTGGGCCCCAAATAATGCTCCATGCTGGATACTGACCCCTATATTACTCTCTGTACGGAACACTGGCCCCCTTATAATGCTCCAAACAGAATACTGACCCCTAAATAATTCTCCATGCAGAATACTGGCCCCCATATTACGCTCTGTACAGGATACTAGCCCCCTTATAATGCTCCATACACAATACTGGCCCCAAAATAATGCCCCATGCAGGATACTGGCCCCCATATTATGCTCTGTACAGGATACTAGCCCCCTTATAATGCTCCATACAGAATACTGGTCCCCAAATAATGCTTCATGCAGGATACTGACCCCCATATTACGCTCTGTACAAAATACTGGCCCCCTTTATAATGCTCCATACGGAATACTGGCCCCCAAATAATTCTCCATGCAGGATACTGGCCCCCATATTACGCTCTGCACATGATACTGGCCCCCTTATAATGCTCCATACAGAATACTGGCCCCAAAATAATGCCCCGTGCAGTCTGTTCCCCCACATAATGCCCCATGCAGGCTGTTCCCCCCCACATAATGCCCCATGCAGGATGTCACCTCTCCCCTCCCTTATAATGCCCCATGCAGGATGTCACCCCCTTATAATGCCCCATGCAGGATGTCACACCCCCCCTTATAATGCCCCATGCAGGAGGTCACCCCCCTTATAATGCCCCATGCAGGAGGTCACCCCCCCTTATAATGCCCCATGCAGGATGTCACCCCCCCTTATAATGCCCCATGCAGGCTGTTCCCCCCCACATAATGCCCCATGCAGGATGTCAACCCCCTTATAATGCCCCATGCAGGATGTCACCCCCCCCTTATAATGCCCCATGCTGGAGGTCACCCCCCCTTATAATGCCCCATGCAGGATGTCGCCCCCTCTTTTAATGCCCCATGCAGGATGTCACCTCTCCCCCCAATATAATGCCCCATGCAGGATGTCACCCCCCACTATATAATGCCCCGTGCAGGATGTCACCTCTCCCCCCCCATATAATGCCCCATGTAGGATGTCACCTCTCCCACCCATATAATGCCCCATGCAGGATGTCACCCCCTCTCATAATGCCCCATGCAGGATGTCACCCCCCCTTATAATGCCCCATGCAGGATGTCACCCCCCCCTTATAATGCCCCACGCCTCCATATATTAAAAAACAAATACTCACCTCATTTCTCACCTGCTGACGCTGCTCCGGACTCCTCAGCGTTGCCTGCGTCTTCCCGCTCTGCGCTGTGACGGCTCAGGAGAGAGCACGGTGGAAAGATGTCATGTCACCGCACCGCTCACGGGTCCCATAGCGCGCAGGGGTTCCCGACAGTGAGTGGGCCCCTCCGCATGCTCAGGGCCCCGGCACTTGCCCGGGTGCTGACGCCGGCCCTGTATGGCCCCCTCATCCCCAATCCTGGTATGTATGGCCCCTTCATCCCCAATCCTGGTATGTATGGCCCCCACATCCCCAATCCTGGTATGTATGGCCCCCTCATCCCCAATCCTGGTATGTATGGCCCCCTCATCCCCAATCCTGGTATGTATGGCCCCCTCATCCCCAATCCTGGTATATATGGCCCCCGTCATCCCAATCCTGGTATGTATGGCCCTCTCATCTCCAATCCTGGTATGTATGGCACCCTCCTCTCCAATCCTGGTCTGTATGACCCCCCTCATCTCCAATACTGGTATGTATTGCCCTTTTATCCCCAATCCTGGTATGCATGGCATCCCTTATCCCCAATCCTGGTATGCATGGCATCCCTTATCCCCAAACCTGGTATGTATGGGCACCTCATCCCCAATCCTGGTATGCATGGCCTCCTCATCCCCTAATTTGGGTATGCATGGCCTCCTCATCCCCCAATCCTGGTATGCATGGCCTCCTCATCCCCCAATCCTGGTATGTATGGCTCCCTCATTCCCCAATCCTGTTATGTATGGCCCCATCACTGCACACACAAAAAATAAACACTTATATTCACCTTCCTTCCTCGCCTCTGCTCCAGCGCAGCGTCCTGTACTGCTGCAGCAGCTCATGTCAGCATCTGAGCACCCATGGTGTCACTGCCATGTGCTCTGACGCTAATATGAGTTGCCGGCATATTCACTCCTCTCCACGCCGGGACTATGTGCGTGGAGAGGAGAGGAGCGAATATGCATTCTCTTTAGTAGCGGGCACTGTCAGCGCTCCTCTGTGCCCGCTACTAAAGATAATGAATATTCACTCTTCTCCACGCCCATGGGAGTGGAGAAGAGGGAATATTAATTTCCCTTTAGCAGCGGGCACAGATGGTAGCTGCAGTAGCCAGCTACTCCGTGTGCCCTGCTCCTCTGCCGTCGCAACCTCCTAAACCCCCCCCCCTCCCCACTGTCCACCAACAGAATTTCTATATACTCGTATACTCGAGTATATACCCAAGTATAAGCTGAGGGGGGCTTTTTCAGCACAAAAAATGTGCTGAAAAACTCAGCTTATACACGAGTATATACGGTAGTTGAAAATTATATACATTTCTCTTCATGTTTTGAATTAGAACACAGTGTGCAATGTTCCCAATGCATGGAAATAAAAACTAGTATAAAGATTTGGTGCTTAACTCATGTTTTTGAACACACTGCTATTATTTTGAACACTACTGTGTAATGATATCATCTAACGTTGAATATCTTTGTTCTATTGATCTTTCTTTGTAAAAACATTATTGTGTAGTTTTCTTAATAAAAATGATCTGATTAAAAAAAAAAGAGTTCTTAGATGCAGCATGAAGCAGAGCTGAGAAAGCTAACCCCTCCCACACCAGGCTTCCTATGGAAATACTCTATAGACAGTGAGCTGCTTATCACAGGAGAGGGAGGAGTTGGACAACTTGGCATGCGCCACCTGGTCACAGCATTGATAATGTCATAGTGATAAAACCTTCATTATACAGTTATATGAAAAAGTTTGGGCACCCCTATTAATCTTAAGCTTAATGTTTTCTTAAAATTGGTGTTTTCGCAACAGCTATTTCAGTTTGATATATGTAATAACTGTTGGACACAGTAAATTTTCTGCCTTGAAATGAGGTTTATTGTACTAACAGAAAATGTGCAATCTGCATTCAAACAAAATTTGACAGGTGCAGAAGTATGGGCACCCTTATCATTTTCTTGTTTTAAATACTCCTACCTACTTTTTACTGACTTACTAAAGCACTTTTTTTGGTTTTGTTACCTCATTGAGCTTTGAACTTCATAGCCAGGTGTATGCAATCATGAGAAAAGCTACTTAAAGTGGCCACTTGCAAGTTGTTCTCCTGTTTGAATCTCCTCTGAAGAGTGGCATCATGGGCTCCTCAAAACAACTGTCAAATGATCTGAAAACAAAGATTATTCAACATAGTTGTTCAGGGGAAGGATACAAAAAGCTGTCTCAGAGATTTAACCTGTCAGTTTCCACGGTGAGGAACATAGTAAGGAAATGGAAGAACACAGGGACAGTTCTTGTTAAGGCCAGAAGTGGCAGGCCAAGAAAAACATCAGAAAGGCTGAGAAGAAGAATGGTGAGATCAGTCAAGGACAATCCTCAGACCACCTCCAGAGAGCTGCAGCAACAACTTGCTGCAGATGGTGTCACTGTGCATCGGTCAACTATACAACGCACTTTGCACAAGGAGAAGCTGTATGGGAGAGTGATGCGAAAGAAGCCGTCTCTGCAAGCACGCCACAAACCGAGTCGGCTGAGGTATGCAAAAGCACATTTGGAGAAGCCAATTTCTTTTTGGAAGAAGGTCCTGTGGACTGATGAAACCAAGATTGAGTTGTTTGGTTATACAAAAAGGCGTTATGCATGGCGTCAAAAAAACACAGCATTCCAAGAAAAACACTTGCTACCCACAGTAAAATTTGGTGGAGGTTCCATCATGCTTTGGGGCTGTGTGGCCAATGCCGGCACCGGGAATCTTGTTAAAGTTGAGGGACGCATGGATTCCACTCAGTATCAGCAGATTCTTGACAATAATGTTCAAGAATCAGTGATATAGTTGAAGTTACGCAAGGGATGGATCTTTCAGCAAGACAATGATCCAAAACACCGCTCCAAATCTACTCAGGCATTCATGCAGAGGAACAATTACAATGTTCTGGAATGGCCATCCCAGTCCCCAGAGCTGAATATCATTGAACATCTGTGGGATCATTTGAAGAGGGCTGTCCATGCTCGGCGACCATCAAACTTAACTGAACTGGAATTGTTTTGTAAAGAGGAATGGTCAAAAATACCTTCATCCAGGATCCAGGAACTCATTAAAAGCTACAGGAAGCGACTAGAGGCTGTTATTTTTGCAAAAGGAGGATCTACTAAATATTAATGTCCCTTTTCTGGTGAGGTGCCCATACTTATGCACCTGTCAAATTTTGTTTGAATGCAGATTGCACATTTTCTGTTAGTACAATAAACCTCATTTCAAGGTAGAAACATTACTGTGTCCAACAGTTATTACATATATCAAACTGAAATAGCTGTTGCAAAAACACCAATTTTAAGAAAACATTAAGCTTAAGATTAATAGGGGTGCCCAAACTTTTTCATATAACTGTACGTAAATAGGACGGAGCTTGATAAGTGTGACACAATGTTAAATTCTGTTTTCAGATTACATAGCAAAAACCTGCTGACGGATTCCTTTTAAGACTTTGATAAATTCCCAGTATTTAGTTGTCGAAAATAATGTATTTACTGCTGCTGGTCCTATAGGATGTCAAGATGATAGAGATGTCACTTCTTACTGTATGACCACAGCAACAAATCCTGGCACGGCTCTTTTCCCAGAAGACTATGCATTGCATAACTGCAATGGTCATATGATGTGATGTTGTAATGAATATAATATCAGTGGCATGCGATGGTGGGGAAAAAAAAGTTAAAAATGTTTAAAATATTTTTCTTTCCAGTGGGTAATGGATTTTCCAAAGTCTACCCAATTCTCGGAAAACCATTTTCATAAATGACAAACAGATTTTTTTATTTATTTTACCAATGTTTGCATTAAAGTGAGGGGTGGCCCTTTCAGCATTCACAGTAAGCGCTTAACACCAGTGAGGGACAAAGGAACTGAATGCTGAACAACCAAGCAAACATGATGAATCATAGCTTTCTGATTCATCATTGTAGACCTCCAACAGTAAGCATATCTTTGGTCAGGGTACGTCTCCTACTGTGACATTCCTCATTACTATAAAGTCTCACAGTGTCTGATGATTTACACACAAAGTTCTTTTTATATTACTCATCTTCAGTTGTGGACACTGGTAATCACCTTTGAAAGTACTTTTCTGAAACGCCATAAAGACTGTATATGTAAATTTGGGAAGTAGTGATATCATCACTGTATTGTGATGTCACACAACATAAATAACATATTATTCAGCACTTAAGTCACTGATCCTACATTTATAGTTGTGCATAATAAAATGTACAGTTATTATAGAATGAAAATAATCATCTGTTGTCAAGTCATGCAAAAAATTGAAGCTGAAATATTTGCAAGGAAGACTGCACCATATTACTGTAAAATGTAAAGATAGTGGACCCTCTTTGGGTTGGATAAAATGGGCTTTGTGTATGATATCAATCTGTCTGTGTACTGTAGTTTTAGGGTATGTGCCCACTTAGTGTTTTACAAGCGTATTTGATGCTTAATTTCCGCAGCGGAAACTCTTGTAAAACGCTTGTCAATCCGCACCCCATGGTCCCCAATGAGAATCCGCAAGTTCTATGCCCATGCTGCGTATTTTTCCGCACCGTTTTTGATGCGCACAAAAATCCGCAGCATGTCAATTAATTTTCCGTTTCCGCATGCGGAATTGCCTTTTCAATGCAATAAAAAACGCAAGGCAATTCCGCATGTCGAAAACGCGTGAGAAACGCTTGCGAAATTCCACATGCGTTTTTCCGGGAAAGGACATGCGGAAATGAAGCGCAAATTTTCCGCTTCATTTCCGCAACGTGGGCACATAGCCTTAGGGCTTATTCACATGAGTTTTTCCCACTTTTTTTTTTCCTGCAGAAAAAATGCATCATTCTTCAGTACCAGGAAAGTGAATAAAATTTCTGAAATCTCATGCACATGCTGCTCATTGTTTCCTTTCAGATTTTAACTATCAAAGTGTTTTTTCCAGATCTGTAGCATGCCAATTCTTTCAGCATGTTTGCAGTATTTTTCCCCCTTTCAAATAAAAGAGGAAAAGAACGCGAGGAGGAAAGGCATCAATAACATGCGCATTTTACAGTGTTTTTCCTGCTAACACTCTGATTTTTGTTGCAGAGAAATCTACTGCAAATGACTCAACGTTTGCCCATACAGTTAGAGAGCCTTAGAACGGAATTCCCATCTCCAAGATCCTATCCCAATATGTAGTAGGTGTAATAATAATAATCGCAAATACCTCCAATTAGAAATGTAGTATAGTTCTTCTGATTTGCCAAGTCTCTTTCCTCATGTGCAGAGAATTGCAGTAGATTAGGCATCCATGGTTACGACCATGCATATAGTGACAGTTAGCTAGTTGCTAGTGGTCGTAACCATAGATACCTAAACTACTGCAATACCTGCACATGAGGAAAGAGACATAGCAAATCAGAAGTACTATACTACATTTCTAATTGTAGCTGTTTGCTAATATTATTATTACACTTACTACATATTGGGATAGGATCTTGGAGATGGGAATACCCCTTTAAGCTTGACGCTTGCACTTCAGATGCACCGCTGCCTTGGTAAGATTAGGGAATAGCACTGCCCTTCTGTCATTGATTGACTGCTTCCTCCCTGTTATTGTGCATAGGGAGAAAGCTGTCAATCAGTTGCATATGGTAGGGTTAGTCGGCAGCTCATGAACACCAAGGACTTTACAGTGCATGCACTGCATTGATAGAGCAACTCCCCCATAAGCTATGCATCAGATAGTGGGTCAGTTTCTCCCAAACTACAAGTCCCAGACAGATTCCCATTAAGTTACTGCATTTTCTGACTATTTAATGTCACTCCGACTGTTGACCTGTATGTGTGTTTCCTGTGCTTGGGAAGTACACATAGATGATTTGTGACAAAGGCGGGTTGGTCTATAATAATAAATGAGGGGTCTTGTTTCTTCATAAGAAGTTAATTCCCTTACTTAGGCTAGGGGCACACGTGCATCTGAGCCTCCGATATAGTTAATGGAGTTGGTTTGGCACTGTTTATGTCCGACATAGAAAGGATCCGTTTCTTACAGGAGTTCCGGTTTTCTGTTCCTATAATAGAACAGGGAAACATAAGTCCTAACGATAGTGTGAACTTATTGTTCAGAAACAAATTTTCTTCTTTCTGTTGTATTTGTCATTTGTAGTAAGTAAATGGCTATCTTCTGAATGCTTGCTACTACAGTTTGATGAAGGAAATCCTAAGTAGTGTGTGCAATAATAAAACCGAGCAGACAAAACCTAAGATATTAATGCAATGAGCATATAAGTAAAAAGCAATAGTGCATATAAATAACATAGGGTACTTAGTAAACACTGTGCTTGATCAAAAAAAGCGTAAAAGCCATCCCACAGCGCCAAGGTGTACCCAGTCAGATGGTCCTAACCTCTAGTATTAAAACCTTTATAATGTGTCAAAAATGACCTCAATATGAATAATATGTTCATTTTGTTTCTTTGTTAGGTTTTGTCTGTTTAATGGCCAGTGGGAACATGCTCCTGTACGTTGCATGTATACCAACTTATACTCCAGTCCATTTCTCTTGGTTTTGCTTTAGGTCTTCCCATTGCTGGATGTCCACAGTTGGGCCCGTCTCCTGCTCGGCCCTTACTCACATTGAGGTAATTTGCATGCAACGTACAGGAGCATGTTCCCACTGGCCATTAAACAGACAAAACCCAACATAGAAACAAAATGAACATATTATTCATATTGAGGTCATTTTTGACACATGGTAAGGGAGGTTAGGACCATCTGACTGGGTACACCTTTTATGCTTTTTTTTTTTTTTTTTTTTTTTTTTTTTTTAGATCAAATCGTGTTTACTAAGTACCCTATATTATTTATATGCATTATTGCTGTTTACTTATAGTGGGTATATGTTCATTTTATTTTTGCGTACAATAATAGTAAAGGTGTAAGCATCCATCCTTTATTGCACGTGTAAACTATTGAAGGTAAATGTCATTTTTTCTTTTTAATTAAACACACAAAGCTGGGTATTTTTTAATAGGTTTCAGCTTATAGTATGGCAAAAATAATGCTGTGTATAGTTTTTGTGTCCGTCCAGAAACCACAAAATATCCCTGGGGAGCTGGAATGCTCCTTGGGGTTTTCTGGAAGCTGTGCAGTCTGCTTGGCAGCTCCTCTGCTGCACATTCCAACTTTAGGTTGGGCCTTAAGCCCAGAAGTTTAGCTGGTCAGAAGCATTTGGATCATCCAGTCTGTTACTTTTTAAGTACCAAACCCCCTACGAATCTTTGTCGCATCCGCCATGTAATCTGCTAAAAGAGTGTACACTGTGAAATTGTATATATAGATAACAGAAATATTAGCAAGGTATGTGAGCTTCCTATTATAAGTCCCATGTTCATGGTAAACACATTTCTGAATGTGTATTGGATGCATTGGAGATAATTAATGGATAGATAGGATTTTAGATATCTCCGTGTCATACATTAGCACTTGGCTAGATTTGAGGGAATTGCTACTCTTATAAGACACATTTATGTATATTTATACTTTGTTTACAATGTCAAAATATCTTCTTTAAATATACTGAATGTTTGTAAATATAATTCTACAAATATGGACAAAATTGTTAGTAGCCTTCTGTTGTAAGAAAAATCCACAATGGTTCCTAAAATAACTTGAATCTGACAAAAGTAATTTAAATTTTAATTTACTGAATATCAACTATTCAAAATTAGCTGGTCGCCACTTTCTGAACTAAAATAGGCCATCAAAAGGTTAAAAAAATAACTTCACCTTACTGCTTTCCTCTCCGGCCCCTCCATTTTTAATTGGCATCCGTCTACTACTCATCGCATCTCCTGATTCTCCACTGCTCGATATGCAATCTTCAAGCCTCTTACACTGTGCCGGACTGCAGGATGTCATGGCGGAAGGTCACAACGAATGTCTTGACATCATGAGACCATTGACCTCCGACGCACTTGTGCAGAGCATATATATATATATATATATATATATATATATATATATATATATATATATATATACTCTGTTAAGTGTACTTACAGGTGCATATCGCTTAATCAGAATATCAGCAAAAAAAAGTTAATTTATTTCAGTTCTTCAATACAAAAAGTGAAACTCCTATATTATATAGTCATTACAAACAGAGTGATCTATTTCAAGTGTTTATTTCTGTTATTGTTGATGATTATGGCGTACAGCCAATGAAAGCACAAAAGTCATTATCTCAGTAAATTAGAATACTTTATAACAGCTTGAAAAATGTTTTTAAAATCCGAAATGTTGGCCTACTGAAATGTATGCTCAGTAAATGCACTCAATACTTGGTCGGGGCTCCTTTTGCATCAATTGCTGCATCAATGCGGCGTGGCATGGAGGCGATCAGCCTGTGGCACTGCTGAAGTGTTATGGAAGCCCAGGTTGCTTTGATAGCAGCCTTCAGCTCGTCTGCATTGTTGGGTCTGGTGTCTCTCATCTTCCTCTTGACAATACCCCATAGATTCTCTATGGGGTTAAGGTCAGGAGAGTTTGCTGGCCAATCAAGCACAGTGATACTGTTGTTTGTAAACCAGGTATTGGTACTTTTGGCAGTGTGGACAGGTGCCAAGTCCTGCTGGAGAATGAAACTTCCATCTCCAAAAAGCTTGTCGGCAGAGGGAAGCATGAAGTGCTCTCAAATTTCCTGGTAGACGGCTGCGCTGACTTTGGTCTTGATAAAACACAGTGGACCTACACCAGCAGATGACATGGCTCCCCAAACCATCACTGATTGTGGAAACTTCACACTAGACCTCAAGCAGCTTGGATTTTGGCCTCTCCACTCTTGCTCCAGACTCTGGGACCTTGATTTAGAAATGAAAATTGGAACACTGGGACCTTGTGGAGTGTGTCAATGACTGCCTTCTGGACATTTGTCAACTCAGCAGTATTCCCCATGATCATGGCGCCTATTGAAACAGACTAAGGGACCTTTTTAAACGCTTAGGAAGCCTTTGCAGGCGTTTTTTGTGAATTCTTTTAATTTACTGAGATAATGACTTTTGTGTTTTCATTGGCTGTAAACCATAATCATCAACATTAACAGAAATAAACACTTGAAATAGATCACTCTGTTTGTAATGACTCTATATAATGGGAGTTTCACTTTTTGTATTGAAGAGCTGAAATAAATTAACTTTTTTATGATATTTTAATTTAGTGAGATGCACCTGTATTTATGATCTATACCACCGACTAGATTCCACACTGACTATATATGGGAACTTTAACAGAAAATGGAATGAATTTAATTCCTATGCTCTAAAACCAGGAACCAACTGTTCTAAATCCCTATTGTATTACTACCATTGCGATAAAATGGTATAAATTGCAGCAATAACCGACAACACACAGTAAATGTATTTTACAGAGTGTTGTGGGCAAGGAGGGAGGACAAATACCAGAGATGGCCTAATGTATCCATGTAGAAGTGCTTTCTCTATATCCCTTTAGGAGCATTGAAAAGTATCGTAATATTAGTTCTACTGCCTTATAGAAATTCATTCATGACCCTATACGTTTAATTTATCAGTTCTGAAGTGGTATTCGGCTAGCACAATGTGCCATCCTGGAGAGATCTTGGAGCTTCCATTGTATCTTGAAATGGCCTTCTGATTATTATATAGCTACTAATTACGCTTTACAACTGGAACGTTAAGAATACAACATATTCTATAGGTGTGAAAAAAGATCATAGATAAAATAGATAATCTCCCAATGTCATGGTTAAAGAGAATAAGATGTGAGTATAGTGTTTGGAATGCCAGTGTGTGTAACCATATATGTCTGTCTCCCGACTCTTTAGGTGGTGATGGCTCCTCATGAGAACTCTGTTGTTTTTGTGGATAATTACATCAAGCTCCTTGCTGATTGCAACACGGAGACTTTTCAGAAGATATTGGAGATGAAGGTAAGAGCACAGGAAGTGGCTAGAAGTAGTCCTGTTTGTTAGCACAGCTTTGTCACGTCGTGTAAAAGAATAGCAAGGGATTTCAAGAGAGATCATTCTTTCCATCTGAGTGATCCCTGAACACGTATTTGTTCCTCAGGATGCGCCTCGGCCTCTTACACATTGGGAACAGTTCTAATACTTTGACTATGCAGTTAGCATGCAGTACACTGTCTGAGAATTTGCCCTCAAGTGTAATAACTCCTTTCCTTTTTAAGTGCGATATTAGAGTTTTTTTGTTTTGTTTTTAAGCCCCATTTTCAAATACTTATCAAACTTTTCTGTTAAAGGGAACCTGTCATGTCAGTTGGATCATGTAAACTGCCCCAGATTGTTGTTAGTGATGCAATGTGCATCACTAACACACTTTTTTCATTAAAATCGGTGCTATAATCTTTTGTAAAAAGCACTTTATGTATATCATATCTGCTCGTTTAGTCATAGGGGTGCTCTTCACTTCATTCAGTCCGGCTTGTCGCCATCCACTCAGTTTGATCTGTCCCCGGGTTTGCGCCGATGTCACATAATTATTGCTGTTGAAATGTCTCATCTTTTAATACAGCACTTATTAATACATTTATATGTTAGATACAGCAAAGGGTGAAAGAGGGAAATCCACAGAAAAAAAGTTTCTCTTTTGTTTCGACAAGTCCTGTATGGGCACTTGTCCCCCTGGGCTGCCTTGATGATTGCCAGGTCTTTAAGGAGCTTCTGTGGCTGATTTAATATTGTAACAATAATAATGCGAGTCTACACTGTGTGCAGAATTATTAGGCAAATGAGTATTTTGATCACATACTTTTTATACATGTTGTCCTACTCCAAGCTGCATAGGCTTGAGAGCCAACTATCAATTAAGTAAATCTGGTGATGTGCATCTCTGTAATGCGGAGGGGTGTTGACTAATGACATTAACACCCTATATAAGGTGTGCTTAATTATTAGGCAACTTCCTTTCCTTTGGCAAAATTGGTTAGAAGAGAGATTTGACGGGCTCTGAAAAGTCCAAAATTGTGAGATGTCTTGCAGAGGGATGCAGCAGTCTTGAAATTTCCAAACTTTTGAAGCGTTATCACCGAACAATCAAGCGTTTCATGGCAAATAGCCAACAGGGTTGCAAGAAGCGTGTTGGCCAAAAAAGGCGCAAAATAACTGCCCATGAATTGAGGAAAATCAAGCGTCAAGATGCCATTTGCCACCAGATACTGGAGTATCAAAAAGCACAAGGTGTGCGATACTCAGGGACATGGCTAAGGTAAGGAAGGCTGAAAAACGACCACCTTTGAACAAGAAACATAAGATAAAACATCAAGAATGTTTTATGGACTGCTGAAATGAGAGTAACTCTTGATGGGCCAGAGGCTGGATCAGTAAAGGGCAGGGAGCTCCACTCCGACTCAGACGCCTGCAAGGTGGAAGTGGGGTACTGGTATGGGCTGGTATCATCAAAGATGAAATTGTGGGACCTTTTCGGGTTGAGGATGGAGTGAAGCTCAACTCCCAGACCTACTGCCAGTTTCTGGAAGACAACTTCTTCAAGCAGTGGTGCAGGAAGAAGTCGGTATCGTTCAAGAAAAACTTGATTTTCATGCAGGACAATGCTCCATCACATGCATCCAACTACTCCACAGCGTGACTGGCCAGTGAAGGTCTAAAAGAAGAAAAAATAATGACATGGCCCCCTTGTTCACCTGATCTGAACCCCATAGAGAACCTGTGGTCCATCATAAAATGTGAGATCTACAGGGAGGGAAAACAGTACACCTCTCGAAACAGTGTCTGGGAGGCTGTGGTGGCTGCTGCATGCAATGTTGATCGAAAACAGATCAAGCAACTGACAGAATCTATGGATGGAAGGCTGTTGAGTGTCATCATAAAGAAAGGTGGCTATATTGATCACTAATTTTTTTGTTTTTGCATGTCAGAAATGTTTATTTCTAAATTTTGTGCACTGATATTGGTTTACCTGGTGAAAATAAACAAGTGAGATGGGATTATATTTGGTTTTTATTAAGTTGCCTAATAATTCTGCACAGTAATAGTTACCTGCACAAACAGATATCCTCCTAAGATAGCCAAATCTAAAAAAAACCCACTCCAACTTCCAAAAATATTAAGCTTGGATATTTGAGTCTTTTGGGATGATTGAGAACATAGTTGTTGATCAGTAATAAAAATAATCCTCTAAAATACAACTTGCGTAATAAATCTGCACACAGTGTATAGGGAAACTAGTTGGTAAGATCACTCTATTGACCCTGTATGTGGTTCTCTCTACCAGCAGATATTAATGTGGGGTTATTGCTGTTGCCAGTCATGGTGCTCTTAAGAAGACGGTACAGTTAAAGAACCCGGTATTCTTGTCTAAATACACTTGGACTCGAATTCTGTACCTGGTGGTCTTAAACGCTAACAGCACTCCGATTGCACAAAGTGTTGGTAACATGCATGGTGGTGCTTACACAGCTGTGTGCAGGAAAAATATGCATACGCCTGGCCGTAAGCTTGGACATCTACTAAGGGAAGTACCGTACATCTTTCATCTTTTTACTGACACTGACAGCGCCGCTCACAGGCAAAAACAGCACAAAGAGATAATTAGAAAGAAACTTCTATTTATCATTAAAACACATTGGCATATTTTTAAAAGTACTGGACAACCCCTTTAAATTAAACACTAGTGATATTATTGCATTGATGCTTATATCTACCCACGATTTTTTGAGGGAGCATGGTGGCATATTGTTTACATCATATCATTGTTTTTTGTTTTGTGTGTACTTTGTAGTGCAATACACTTGTTCCAGAGATGATCTATAGGGATTAACAAAGGATAATAGGGTTAGTCAACGAGGAGCGGGGACCAAATCCCAAAAATTGGCAAAATTGTTGCCACCTTTCCAAAATTGTAGATAAACAACTTTGTTTCATGCATATGATGCCCGTTCAAACTTACCTGTTGTAAGTAACAGGTGTGGGAAATATGAAAATCACACCTGAAACCAGATATAACGGGGAGAAGTTGACTCAATCTTTGCATTGCGTGTTTGTGTGTGCGACACTAAGCATGGAGAAAAGAAAAATAACAGAATCTTGAGGACTTTAGGACCAAAACGGTTGAAAAATATCAACATTCTCAAGGTTACAAGTCAATCTTCAGAGATCTTGCTGTTCCTTTGTCCAAGGTGCTCAACATAATCGAGACGTTTACCACCCATGGCACTGTATCTAATCTCCCTAGACGTGGACATCAGAAAAAATTGATGAAAGGTTGCAATGCAGGATAGTCCAGATGGTGGATAAGCAGCCCCAATCAAGTTCCAAAGAAATTCAAGCTGTCCTGCGGGCTCAGGGTGCATCAGTGTCAGCGCTGACTATCCGTCGACATTTTAATGAAATGAAACGCTTATGGTAGGAGACCCAGGAGGACCCCACTGCTGACACAGAAACCTAAACAAGCTAGACTGCAGTTTGTCAAAATGTACTCGAGTTAGCCAAAACCTTCTGGGAAAACGTCTTGTGGACAGATGAGACCAAGATAGAGATTTTTGTAAAAGCACATTATTCTACTGTTTACGGAAAGCGGAATGAGGCCTACAAAGAAAAGAAAACCGTACCTACAGCCAAATATGGTGGAGATTCAAAGATGTTTTGCGGTGGTTTGCTGTGCGTACATGCAACCCTTTAAAAAGTTCAAATTTTAATCCTAATATATTTAAAAACACCAAAATACCGTTTCGAGCACAACTGTAAAATCAAATAGTCAAAAAATGGGACTAAAGTTGATCAAATGTAACTACAATTGTTGGTATTCTCTCTTTAACCCCTTTCTGACGTATGACCTAATAGTACGTCTTGGTGACCTGGGCCGATTACTATTACTAGTACTATTAGGTCATATGGCAATCACGCCTGCACACAAGCGGTGCGGGGCGATCGCCTCCGGGTGACAGCTGACACCCGGTACTATGTGCAGGGAGCTGCCCCTCACCTCTCCTGGCACATTAACCTCCTCAATGCTGCGATCGAAGTCGATAGCAGCATTGCGGTGGCTAGGGGAGGTGATCGGAATACTCATCTCCTCTTCCGACCTCCTGCGCTGTCTGACAACATCCGGGTCAACAGACAGCAGGAAGATTCTTTGGTCATGCGCAGTGCATGACCAAACTATCTTCTCCCTGTGCAGCACTGACAGCCTGTATAGCACAGGGATGGTGCTGCATTCCTGTGCTATACTGGCGATCAGAATAAAAAAAAGTGACAGTCCCAGAGTGGGACACAGAATGAATAAAAGTCCAAAAAGTGTTGAAAAAATTAAAAAAAATAAATAAAAAAAAATTGTAAAAATATAAAAAAAAAATGAAAAAAAAAAATCCACCAAAAATAAAAATATAATGTACCCATCAATAAATATTATTATGAAAAAAAAACAATAAAAGTACACATATTTGGTATCGGCGCATCCGGAACTACCTGACCTATAAAACTGTCCCACTAGTTAACCCCTTTAGTGAACACGGTAAAAAAAAAAAAAAAAAAAAGCGAAGCAAAAAACAATGCTTTATCATCATACCGCCAAATAAAAAATGAAATAACACGCGATCAAAAAGACGAATATAAATAAAAATGGTACCGCTGAAAACGTCATCTTGTCCTGAAAAAAACAAGCCGCCATACAGCTCCATCAGCCGAAAAATAAAAAAATTATAGCTCTCAGAATAAAGCGATGCAAAAAAATATTTTTTTCTAGAAAATAGCTTTTATTGTGTAAAAGCGCCAAAACATAGAAAAACAATATAAATGTGGTACCACTGTAAACGTACTGACCCGAAGAATAACGCTGCCGTATCAATTTTACCACACGCGGAACAGCATAAAAAAAAAAACCATAACAAAAAAAATCTGGAATTGATGTTTTTTGTTTTATTCTGCCTCCCAAAATTCGGAATAGAAAGCGATCAAAAAATGTCAAGTGCCTGAAAATGGCACCAATAAAACGTCAAATCATCCCGCAAAAAACAAGTCGTCACATGACTGTCGGCCAAAATATGGAAAAATTATAGCTCTCTAAATATGGCAATGCAAAAACTAGATTTTGCAAAAAATGCGTCTTTTAGTGTGTGACAGCTGTCGACCATAAAAACCCGATATGATTCTGGTATCGCTGTAATCGCACCGACCCGAAGAATAAAGTCGTCTAATCACTTATACCGCACGGGGAACGATGTAAAAAATAAACTCTAGGGTTAGGGTTGTGATGGGGTTGGGATTTTTTTCAAAAGTAAAAAAGAAGATGATGATATGGCGACTAGTGTTGATCGCAAATGCTCGCTACTTGAGTTTGCATCGGGTGCTCCGGTATGCACTGAGTATCGCTGGTGCTCAAGTGACATGCTCGAGTCTCTGCCGCATATGCTTTGTGGCCCAAAAAAACTTGCGGGGATTGCCTGCCATGCACGAGCGATCCCCGCATGTTTTTTTTGGGGTGTCTAATAACCATGAAACATGCGAGCAGGGACTCGAGCATGTCACTTGAGCACCCGTGATACATGGTGCATACCCGTGTACCTGATGCAAACTCAAGTAGCGAGCACTTGCGCTCAAGACTAACTTATTCAATATGATGACCTAATGTTTTCAAATTCTGTGTCGTACCTCTGGATTCAAAATGTTCACTATGCCCCTTGATAAAATCCTTGAGGAGTGTAGTTTCCAAAATGGGGTCACTTGTGGGGGGGGTTTCCACTGTTTAGGCACATCAGAGGTTCTCCAAACGCGACATGGCGTCCGCTCTCAAATCCAGTCAATTTTGCGTTCAAAAAGTCACACAATGCTCCTTCCCTTCTCAACTCTGCCGTGCGCCTAAACACTGTATTTTCCCCACATATGGGGTATTGGGCGTATTCAGGAGAAATTGCACAACAGTTTTTGGGGTCCATTTTCTCCTCTTATCCTTGTGAAAATAAAAAAATTGGGGCTAAAACAACATTATTTTTGTGGAAAAAGTTTGATTTTTTATTTTCACGGCTCCATGTTATAAACGTCTGCAAAGCACTTGGGGGTTCAGGGTGCTCACCACACATCTAGATAAATTCCCTGAGGGGTCTAGTTTCCACAATGGTGTCACTTGTCGGGTTTTTCCACTGTTTAGGCACATCAGGTGCACACGCGCTAAGTATTCAAGTAAATTTTACATTCAAAAAGTCAAATGGCGCTCCTTCCCTTCCGAACCCTGCCGTGCGTCCAAACAGTGGTTTTCCCCCACATATGGGGTATCTGCTTACTCAGGAGAAATTGCACAACAAACTGCATGGTGCAATTTCTTCTGTTACCCTTATGAAAATGCAAAATTGGGGGCTGAAAAACATTTTTGTGGGAAAAATGTGAAAATGGTATTTTTACGTCTCAATGTTCTAAACTTCTGTGAAGCACCTGGGGGTTTAAGGTGCTGACCACACATCTAGATAAGTTCCCTGAGGGGTCTAGTTTCCAAAATGGTGTCCCTTGTGGGGGTTTTCCACTGTTTGGGCACATCAGGGGCTCTCCAAACGCAACATGGCGTCCGCTAATTATTCAAGCAAATTTTACAATCAAAAAGTCAAATGGCCCTCCTTCCCTTCCGAACCCTGCCGTGTGCCAAAACAGTGGTTTTCCCCCACATATGGGGTATCTGCATGCTCAGGGGAAATTGCACAACAAATTTTGGGGTCCATTTTTTCCTGTTACCACTACGAAAATAAAAAAAATTGGGTCTAAAGTAACATTTTTGTGAAAAAAGTTAAATGTAAATTTTTTTCTTCCACATTCCAAAAATTCCTGTGAAGCACCTGAAGGGTTAATAAAGTTCTTGAATATGGTTTTGAGCACCTTGAGGGGTGCAGTTTTTAGAATGGTGTCACTTTTGGGTATTTTCTGTCATAAAGACCCCTCAAAGTGACTTCAAATGTGATGTGGTCCCTAAAAAAATTGATTTTGTAAATTTTGTTGTAAAAATGAGAAATCACTGGTAATCTTTCAACCCTTATAGCTCCCTAATAAAAAAAAATTTTAGTTCCAAAATTGTGCTGATATAAAGTAGACATGTGGGAAATGTTATTTATTAACTTTTTGGTGTGACATATCGCTCTGATTTAAGGGCATAAAAATTAAAATTTTGAAAATTGCAAAATTTTTGCCAAATTTCCATTTTTTTCACAAATAAACGCAAGTGATATTGAAGAAATTTTACCACTATCATGAAGTACAATATGTCACGAAAAAACAATCTCAGAATAATTACCTCATAAAGTGACAGTGGTCAGAATTGTAAAAATTGGCCTGGTCATTAACGTGCAAACCACCCTCTGGGGTAAAGGGGTTAACATGAATGTATAGATATATTAATGGACACCACAATCAAATTATAGACATGTTATATCAGATATATAGTTCATATGGTTATGAAATTTTATTTAAACAAAAAACATAAATTATTGTATAGACAAGACAGAAGGATTAGGAGGGAGTGACTCTCAAAAAGGATTGTGCGCCTGATCTCTATTTGACACCATAACAGGGGACACACAAATATGCTAAAGGGAGGCATCCAGTGAAATGGCGATCACCTAGCAAAAGAGGAGTTATTTGTAAAGACCTGAAGAAAGAGACAGATCTCAGGGGACATAAGGAGAGAAACTACCAATACCCCTCGCTGAAAGGGTGCCAGAAACCAACCAAATAGGATATTGGGGCAACTTGCAGAATGTAATCCAAGGAGACCACTGGGCTACCCAATCACAGTATTTAGCTAAGTGAGTAGTGGTCTCTGTTGTTGTAAACCAGAGCAGAAGTGTCATACTTACTGTACTTCACACCTTAGTCAAAATGGCAGAGTCCACATTGTGTAGTGCTAGAATACTAGTAAGCCTCCAAGAAAGAGATACAGCATACATCCAATGGGAACTTATAAAAGTCACGATTACGGTATATCTGTTATATATGTATATGCCTGTTATTGTCCTACTGGACAGTAAAAGACTAGCAAGTGAATCATTGCTACAGGAATCTTACATTTCATTTGGAATATTGTTTAAAGACTTTGAATTTCTTTTGGAAATATCAATCTATAAAATATGTCTGGAAAAATAACTTGTTTTAGATTTATTCCTGAGCTAGTCTTTCAAATTATGGGTATTTAATTTCTTTTTATAGATTGACCTCACATCGGTGAATGTGGTTCCTACAATTGTAAAGTATTTCAGTGGAATTTTAACATGTTGGTATGGAGTGATGGAAAAACAAACTTTGCTATGCAGGACCATATGTACATTTACTAAATACAGGGGCATCTCACAAAATTAGAATATCATCAAAAAGAAACTGGTCAGAATATATAATGAAGGGATCATCAGCTTAATTATTTTGCACTATAAATGCTGAAGTTGGAAAAATTAAAGCATAGTTTATTATACCTCAATATGAACTATATAACTTATTGTTAGCTGGATAAAGACTGAAAATGTGCAAACATAAAAGGTGCCTTAATTCTATCTGGCTAATTAGCGAACAAAGGTCAGATACAAATGAATAAAAAAAGATTGAGATAGAATAATAGAAATTTTAAATATAGATATACAGGTGCTTCTCACAAAATTAGAATATCATCAAAAAGTTAATTTATTTCAGTTCTTCAATGCAAAAAGTGAAACTCCTATATTATATAGAGTCATTACAAACAGAGTGATCTATTTCAAGTGTTTATTTCTGTTAATGTTGAGGATTATGGCTTACAGCCAATGAAAACACAAAAGTCATTATCTCAGTAAATTAGAATACTGTATAACAACAGCTTGAAAAATGATTGTAAAATCCGAAATGTTGGCCTACTGAAATGTATCTTGAGTAAATGTCCTCAATACTTGGTCGGGGCTCCTTTTGCATCAACTACTGCATCAATGTGGCGTGGGATGGAGGTGATCAGCCTGTGGCACTGCTGAGGTGTTATGGAAGCCCAGGTTGCTTTGATAGCAGCCTTCAGCTCGTGTGAATTGTTGGGTTTGGTGTCTCTCATCTTCCTCTTGACAATACCCCTTAGATTCTGCATGGTGTTAAGGTCAGGTGAGTTTGCTGGCCAATCAAGCACAGTGATACTGTTGTTTTTAAACCAGGTATTGATACTTTTGGCAGTGTGGACAGGTGCCAAGTCCTGCTGGAGAATGAAATTTCCATCTCCAAAAAGCTTGTCGGCATAGGGAAGCATGAAGTGCTCTAAAAATTTCCTGGTAGATGGCTGCTCTGACTTTGGTCTTGATAAAACACAGTGGACCTACACCAGCAGATGACATGGCTCCCCAAACCATCACTGATTGTGGAAACTTCACACTAGCAGCTTGGATTGTGTGCCTCTCCACTCTTCCTCCAGACTCTGGGACCTTGATTTCCAAATGAAAATTGGAACTCTGGGACCTTGTGGAGTGTGTCAATGACTGCCTTCTGGACATCTGTCAAGTCAGCAGTCTTCCCCATGATTGTAGAGCCTACTGAAAAAGGCTAAGGGACACTTTTAAATGCTTAGGAAGCCTTTGCAGGTGTTTTTTGTTAATTATTCAAATTTACTGAGATAATGACTTTTGTGTTCTCATTGGCTGTAAGCCATAATCATCATTAACAGAAACACTTGAAATAGATCACTGTTTGTAATGACTCTATATAATATAGGAGTTTCACTTTTTGTATTGAAGAACTGATATAAATTAACTTTTTGATGATATTCTAATTTTGTGAGATGCACCTGTGTATGCTGTATGTAAACAAGAGGGTTTGAAGTCTTACCATGAGACACACAGATCTGAGAGGGAGTTTAAAACCAGATTCACACATCTGAATTTAAAGGTTTATGTATGGACTGGCTGGGGTTTTCTGACCCAAACTCAACTGGCTGTGGGCTGAAAGAAAGGTGACAGCATGTCCTACGAAAATATGAAGTAAAGATCCATTTGCACTGAACGATTATTGTGAAATGAGCATTCCCATGGACGCTCTTTTCACGATATTCATGCAGTTTAAACAGGCACCCGACAAACGAGCAAAACATTTGATCATTGGGTGAAATGATCTTTTGATTTGTTCTTGACAGTGTATTGTCCTGTGTAGCAGGATCTGCTCTTGCGAGAACAATGGCAGCCATTGCTTGCTGAACAATCTCTTACATAATGTTCAGTGCACATCCAAAAGGTGATCTATATAAACAAGCTATTGAACAACCAGCAAGCCGGTTGCTGGTCAGCATTAATTTATGCTGCACATCACTGTTACGAAGTATGTTTCTGTACAGGAAACCATAGCACAGGAAATGGTCATATATTAGACATGAAGACACTGATTTATTAAGACCGGCAATTTTTTTCGCCGGTTATGATGAAGGGTAGTGGAGGGAGCTAGACACTCTTGATTCAGGATGAGGTGCAAGCCTGAAGCATCTGACGAGTGGACTGCAGCATGCAAGAATTCTCACTGCAGTCGGGAATTAGACGAGCTTTGGCGACTCACACCCCACCACCTCCGCGTCGCACCCCCTTCCTGTCCCAGCTCCACCCATTTCGGAGGAGATAGTAGTAACTGGAGTGAAAATGGCAAACGTTGCAAGAATTTGTCCCAAATCCAAGTTGCGCAAAACATTTGGCGACTTTTCAAAGCGTTTTATGCCAATTTTCCTCTAGAGACACAGCTTACAGGTTAGACTCTATTGCAAGAACAGACAGAATAACTTCCTAAGATTGCATTTGATTACGAGGTTTCTAAATACTGCTTTCAGATGTGCCTGATGGGCGTACAGTTTTCGTAGAAGAAGACTGTGTTTTGAGAACATCTGCTTCCTGATAAGTCTTGGTTTTTTTAGTCATTGTTAGATTACTTTGTTCTGCTGGTCAGCACTTTCTTCAAAGTTAAATGTAGAATTCATTAAGCACATAGAGGCCAGCCAAAGTACAGACATATAGTTTTCTATACAT
Organism: Phyllobates terribilis; assembly: GCF_046119375.1. Taxonomy (NCBI): domain Eukaryota; kingdom Metazoa; phylum Chordata; class Amphibia; order Anura; family Dendrobatidae; genus Phyllobates; species Phyllobates terribilis. The sequence goes on from NW_027362762.1 coordinate 431,276,791, forward strand.
GTAAGTGGATTACAGTCTGACTTAATAAAGATATATTTCACTGCTCTATTACTTTTGTACATACATATCATATGGCTAGGCTTTGCTTTTATAATATTTCATGCAAGGGAATGTTCCAAGTGTAATTACAAAAATATTTCAACCCTTCTAAAGATTTAGTTAATTAAAAACTGGTTTGATTTCATTAATGCCTAATCCAAGCAAGGGCATTTGTTTGAATCGCAATTCTTTTTAGTGTTGTAGTAACACCGATCATACATAGTCAGCAGCTAGTGCAGCCAGTTTTATTATTTGTACTATAAATTTAGTGGTGATTTATATGTATTGAGAGCTGACAATATATTTAGTTGCCAACTTGTGTTTCTGCACTTGGTTCATTTATATCACTGCTTTCTCCTCTGCAGCTGCCATCCTTACATGGAGAGGTCACAAAGAGCTTCTTAGGCAAAAAATATACCATATTTCCCCAAAAATAAGCCATAGCATGATTTTACAGGATTTTTGAAGTATGCTTGAATTATAAGCCCTGCTCCAAAAATAATCCCTTGTTACAGTCAGGACCGGCGTTGGAGGGGGCTGGCCAATTTTCCAGGGCCCATACTTTTAGAGGCGTCCTGTGTTTCTATTCCAATGTTAAGACTGCTTAAGGATCTTCATGATCATGTGACCATGATGTCACCAAAGGTCATTTAACTACGGGAGTCTACAGGAACTGAATAGGAGAAAGGCTTGTGTTCAGGGCCAGCGTTAGAGGTAATTGGGGGCAAACTGGGCAGTTTCTCAGGGCCCCCACTCTTATTCTCAATTCTGATCTGAAGTTACGACTGCTTATGGACCTTTTGTGACATCATGGTCATGTGACCATGATGTCACCAAAGGTCCTTTAACTGCGGGAGTCTAGAGGAACTTTGCCCAAAGGCAGTTAGGTCGGGATGTGAAAGGTGGCACGAGATAAGGGTGTCTGGAGATGCTGCTTTACTGCTCCCTCTCTAGCTTGTGTTCCTTTAATAGGGTTCTCTGAGAAATGTGCTAAAATAACCAAAAATAAAATAAATACACATTTAAATATGAAACATTTTTCTAAATACCTTCATTTAGCAAAAAGGTATGCTTTATTTACTGCACTCTGTCAGGATTCCAAGATGGCAGCATAAATCACAACCTGTCCTAGATTTCAGGATGGGCTGCATGAAGCACGAGACAGAGGTCAGGTCAGAGCAGCGTACTGTCAAGCTTCGTTAATGTGTATTCCTCTGTTCAGTCAACCTGACAGGACATTGAGGATTGGAGTCGGACTGAACAGCAGAATGCACATTCATGATGCCTGAAATCTAGGAAGGGCTGTGATTTATGGTAGCTGCCATCTTGGAATCCTGACAGAGTGCAGTAGATAAAGCATACCTTTTTGCTAAATGAAGGTATTTAGAAAAATGTTTCATATTTAAATGTGTATTATTTATTTTAGCACATTTCTCAGGGAACCCTTTTAAGTTACAGCAACCACAGATTCTTACAGGCTGTTGTAACTTGATCCAGGTGCTAACTCTGTCAGGATGAGCAGAAGTGGGAGGGGACAAATGTCTACAGAGGGGCTGTCTCCTCTGCTTACCAGGCTTCCTTTCCATTGCTAGGATGTGACCGCTCCACTGGAAAGGTAAGTATGTGTAACGTGTATATCTATAGGTTTATATATGGTATAACTTATGTGTTTAATGTGTATGAATATATTGTATATGTGGTTGTGTATATACATGTTTGTAATTTATATACTTGTGTGTAAGCAGAATATCCACGTGTGTATCAGTTAGTAGTACTGCATGTTTGTAGTTTAGCGGTATTATGATTTTTTGTGTAGTATAGCACTATATAGGTTACATTATTGTTTATGGAAGGTGGGGCTAGGTGTGTGCTGATATATCGGGGTGGGGCAGGGGAGAAGAAATGCATAGCTAATACTCTAAGGTAAATTATTCCTCTGCTTTGATTAACCCTTTGACATGCTCTGTAACTTGCCGAATTGTCTTATTTGCTGCTAGGACACATAGGATGCATTGACAGGTTTGGCTTTCCTTGCTACATTTGAACACATTTACCACTCACCACTTATTGTTATTTTGAATTATGACATAAATTATGTATAATCTTTAATTTCTTTTTTTTTTTAATTTATATAGCGCCAACATATTCCGCAGTGCTTTACAATTCAGACAATTTACAGAGATTATTGGCATTGTATATTAATTAAGTTAAGGTCGGCACTCCAGGCTGAAGAAAATCAGTACATGTGGAAGAGGGAGGGATTCCCTACTCATAAATTATGTATATGCCACTGTTCTTTTTTTTTTTCTGCCTAAATTTCACGCTTTCTTTTTTCCTCCAGGGACTTAAGCGGAGTGAGCAGAGCAGCATGCTTGACCTGTTTCGACAAAGACTTCCAAATCCTCCTTCCGGGGCCGAAAACAACTCTGTGACTTTGCAAACTCCGACCCCAGAGCAGGAGTCCTCGAGAATAAGAAAACTGGAAAAACTCATCAAGAAACGACTGTAAAGTTGCTAGAGAAACCTGTGGACTTAACAGTGGCATGCTAGCTGCGTTAACAAGCAGCTCTAGTCTAGCACTCCAACAGCCACCCTATTATACTGTCACATCCCCTTTAATTAATAATGTTAAGTGTCAGCTGCACAAGGTTTGAGCCAGCGAGGAAAACACTGGGGCTGGCTGAATGCTAGGAGTTTTTCTGTCTAGACAGAACATATCGAGATGAGCCAGTTCCTCAAGCATGGTAAAACACTGTTAGGGAGTATGTGGTTACGCTGAATTATTCCCCCTGATTTTTCTATTTGGTTTTGCCTGGGGCTTGTGCTTCGGAATATAGCATGGAGTGCAGTCTATTACAAAAGGCACTTCTATTCCTGCTGTGTTAACCACTAAAACACCTAACGGACATAACAGGCTCTTATAAACTGTGACTGTTAAAGTGATACTACTCCATTTCCTATATTCAGATATTACTAAATAGGTTTCCACAGCCGCCCAATAAATACAACATGTAAAAATACTCTGCGTATACAACATAACTTTATTATAAAACTCAGATGCGTTGCTAGGAAATGTCTAGTTTTTCCTTTTCTGAGTATCAATAAAATACCTCCGGGCTTACTGAGGAGCAGACTCCAAATGAAAAGTAGAGGTGGTCTTCAGATAAGCGTGTTATGACTTTCTTTTATGCTCCTTGACCATGGTGGGATCAGATAAAATACATTATTGTGTTTTCATTATCCAGTACACTTTGCAGATTATTCTGGTAAAAACGTGTTCAATGTATAGCAGTGCACTTAGCCTTGTCCTAGAAAAAACATGTTCAGTTCTTGGACTGAAAAGGCGACACTCCCGGAAGCTTGGATCATTAAGATTTGTTACCATTCTTTCCCTCTGCCAAAAGTACTGTATATAGGGGCTTGTAGACAACAGAACTATTCTATCTACTGAAGGTTAAAGAACTATGGTTGATCTGTACCCTTAACGCTGCACAAACCAAGATTCTTATATGCTCCCCTAGTCTGACCTCTATCCAGTAATCCAGGCTACCAACTCCAAACTGTACATGCCCTGGTATATAGGCAGAGGTGGAGATGTAACCTTGAATTTGACAGCATGATATACAAATCCTTTCAAGTGGTTTCCATAGGCAAAGCAGACATTGTAATAAAATGGGGCCCCTACACAGCAGTTTGTCCTGAACCAGAGGAGCACATGTTGCATGTACAGGCGACTTGCATTAAACTATGTGCAATTTTTGCTAGACAATACTCAGCACAAACGGCTACATGTGAGGGAATCCTAAAGTGTAATAGTAAATTACAAATGTATTATTTAATTAGCCCCATATGCCAAGATTCAGGCATAAAGACCTTCTAGAATTTTCTCCTTTGTCCAAACTGATTTGATTTTAAGAGTCTGTAATGTATTTGCCACGGTTTGCTGTAAGTTATAGTAGGGTCTTGGTGTGGCAAATTTGTGCCTTTGCTGTATATTTCTTTTTGACGGGAGCTGAAAAGATTGGATGATTAATAGCAATTTTGAGATATTTGGAAACCATTAATATTGCAATACTTCCTGTTTTACTGGGTTGGGGCCTTGAGATGTTTTTTTATTAGGATATTTTGGAATTTTAAGATGCCTCTTTAAGGTTATATAATATCTCATGGTTAGCCCATGGAAAAAATGTTACCACCTATCCACAAGAGTGATAAGAGTTATACGGAATACGCGACTTTATTCATTCAAGCGTCTATGGAGTAGGTGTTGGAGTACCTAATGTGTTTTGTGGAGGTTCCACTGATCATACATTTATTAGGGTGGTTTCACATTACGTTCAGGCACCTGTTCAGTGGTCCCTTTGGGGCATAAGTCAGAACCCCCCCCCAAAAGGGATTCGGACGTATGCGCCAACAAGGCCCTAGACTATAATGGTGCCGGCAGGGTGAACGTGCGCTCTGACATGCATAATTTTTGGGTGTATATGCCTAGTCGAGGCGGACAATCAGGCGCAGTCTGCTACGTCCGAGCGTCTGCCTCTAGTAGGTGTACACGCCCGAAAATGAAGCACGTCAGAGCACACATTCGCTCTGTCAGCACCATTATAGTCTACGGCCCAGTCGGTGCATATGTCCAAATCCCGTTTTGCGGGGATTCGGACGCACGCATTGTGAAAGCACCCTTACAATTCCTGCGGATAGATGATATTTTTTGTGGGATAACCCTTTTCAAATATGGTTATATAGGTTGTGGGAAAATGAGCTTTTGTAATGAAGATTTCTTAACTGAGCTTACTTGGTTTGCTGAAAACAACATTACAAATTATCGTCTAATGTATACGGTGTTCGTTAGGACTATCAAAAATCTATTGTGGGACCCTGAATTCTTTGTTTGCTAATTTTATAGTTACTGACTTGCCATTTAATGTTAAGCAGACTAAACATGCCTGCACAAACCTCCATACTGATATATCATGATTCTAGCAGTTGTATGTTAGTAGATGAGTCAACCTAAAGAAAATCACTACATTACTTCTTATTAGTAAAGACCTAGTCTTATGAATTAAACGTCAGGTTGAATTACTGTGATTCTACGTGTATCTAAATATGTGGCCGACAAAAAAATGCTACAATTACCTGAAAGCTGCATTAAAATGGAATTGTGCTTGTGCTAGTCTCAAAGAAAAAAAGTGACCTCAGAGTGTAAAAATATTATAGAGAATAGGAAATTGGCAATCACGAACATTTAATGACACCTCATAATGTTATCCATGTAGTCATTAATGAATTTTATGTACTGTAAGATGGTTTTACAACATGATCACATGAATGCACCAATAATAAAGGCATCCTTTCAAACATTTTTCTGGTGTACATGGAACCATTATCGACACAAAATTTTTTCTTTTTCTTTCAAATTTTTTTTTCCTGCTTTTTTCGCTTAGATTTCAATATATATCTTCAGTCTGTTCAATAAAATATTGCTCGAGCCTTGCTGGATACATTTTTATTTATTTAAAGAATAGGTACTATCTAACCTCCTACAGATTGGTGGGAGTTTAGGTCCTGAGGCCTTCACTCAAAAAGCCATTCTGAAACGCACAGTTTGTCAGCAGAAGCACTCCGCTCTTGCCTAAGCTCACGCAAAAAGTGGTTTACGGGCTCAATAAAATATCTGAGACCCTACTACACTCTGTACAGTCTCATAGACTGGTGATGAAGGTCACATTTCAGGGTGGCTTTTTGTGCAATCAGTGGTGGTTTTAGAACATGGACCCTCATCGATCTGCAGAATATATTGGTTAGTAACCATTGTGTATAAAGAAAGGTATTTTTTTTAAATATCCTGAAAAGCAGTGACTTACATAAACAGATTAGAGAATTGTCTCATAATTGCAGTTCATATGGATAGACTGCAGTGGTGGCTGGTAACCTAGGCAATGAGCAGTAAACAATAAAATTCAAAATTCTTCAGAAGAATTTTTAATAACAAGTAAATTGCAAAGTTGCTAGTTTTAACAAGCACTTTGCAATTTTAACAACAACCCTTTGAGCATGTTCATGATTGCTTGTACAGTCTATGCTTTGGACCAGGGGAAGACATATTGCTGGTGCTAATGCATCGAGGCCTGCCGGGACCAGCAATTATTTCAGCTGAATGTATGCCGAAGGACGCATATTCAGCTGAAATGTATTGTACACGCCACCGGCCAATCAGAGGCTGGCATCTGACGTGTCCGTGACAGCGGGTGCATTGCAGTGAAATTCGCATTGGCGCACTTGCTGACGACAGCTGCCAACTCGTGTGCCGACTGAAGAACAGGACCCCGCGCATCGTGGGAACGGAGGAAGGTGATCGTAATCTTTTTTTAATGTTAGAGAAGAACAGGGCACATTGCCCCAGGGTGGGAAACAAAATGGGACACATTACCTCAGGAAGGGGACCAGGATGGGGCACATTACCCTAGGAAGGTGACGAGGAAGGGGCACATTACTTCAGGATGTGGCATAATGCCCCAGGAAGCGGACTAGGGTTGGGCACATTATTCCTTGATTGCTCATATTATCCTAGGAAGGGGACCAGGATAGGGCATAATGCCCCAGGAAGCGGACCAGGATTGGGCATATTATCCCTGGATTGCTCACAATATCCTACAAAGGGGACCAGGATACTGCACACTACCCCAGGAAGGGGACCAGGATGAGGCACATTACCCCAGGGAGGGGATCAGGATATTGGGCACTATGCAACAAAAATGCAACGCGTGCACATAGACTTCAAATGAATTGGGGGAGAGTCACAGTGACTGATTCATTTATATTTATTGGATGCAGAAATTATAGTCAAGGGGGGCACAGTGCTGCTTATCTGCTTATATTTTCAAAGTTTGTGGTTAATGGTATATTAGTTGTGGGATACATACAGTACAGACCAAAAGTTTGGACACACCTTCTCATTTAAAGATTTTTCTGTATTTTCATGACTATGAAAATTGTACATTCACACTGAAGGCATCAAAACTATGAATTAACACATGTGGAATTATATACTTAACAAAAAAGTGTGAAACAACTGAAAATATGTCTTATATTCTAGGTTCTTCAAAGTAGCCACCTTTTGCTTTGATGACTTCTTTGCACACTCTTGGCATTCGTATTAGAACAACACTTGCAGCTTGCCTTCCCAATTATATAAAGGAGGAGCTGCTGACAAAAGTGATTTTTTTATTGTTTTGTTTAAGCTGCATAAAGAAGGCGATTAGATATCGAATGGCTGTTCACTGCCGTCTGAATACAGTCTTAAGATTAAGAACTAGCTCTTTTGATCTGATGGTTGATTGTCGGTCCATATAAAGGGGCATTTACATTGCAAGATAAATGTGAAGTGTTATAAAACGCTCGTTCACAATTATCTTGCCATTTAAACAGGCTGCTGATCACCCAATAAATGACAAAAATGATCATTCATTGGGGGAAATGATCCTTTGTGCAGCATAAAAGACAATCATTCTCAGTGGTGGATCTACCTGTGTAAACTATGGCCGCCTACGTGCACTGAGTGATCTAATATAGAAGTTCGCTCAGTGCGCATCCTTTGCTTTGGTCTGCTTTTGTAAACAGGCATTCATACGACTGCCGATCAGTAAAGTTTATCGATTAGCAGTTGCATTGGGCCACCGGTTGATCCTTGTAAACGGACATTAAGGCTGTGTGCCCACTATGCGTTTTTTAAGGATTTCCGCAGCGGCAATTCCGCCGCAGAAACGCATAAAAAATGCTTGGTAGAAGGCCTGCCATGTTCCCTAATGATAATCCGCATGTGCTGTGCACATGCTGCGGAAATTTCCGCTGCGGATTATCATTGCGGAAAAATCCGCAGCACTACCAATTATTTTGCGTAAGCGCGGCGTTTTCGCCGCCATTGACTTGCATTGAATCACTTAATATCCGCATGACTATATGTGCACATGCGGATATTAAGCGATTCAATGTGCAGATGGTACCCGGGTCTGGAAAAGAGGAGACTCTCCTCCAGACCCGGGTACCATAGTACCTGTAAAAAAAAAAAGAATTTAAAATAAAAAAAACACATTATACTCACCTTCTGATGGCCCGTGGTCTTCTATCCAGTATGTCTTGGCACCCTGGTGGCTCGTGATGGAGTAAAAGGACCTTCCATGACATCATTCAGTCATGTGCCAGGTCACGCGACCGCTGACATCGGTGGTTGTGTGACCTGTCACATGACTAAATGACATCATGGAAGGTCCTTTTACACCACCGCAAGAGACCGGACGCATCGGAGAAGGAGACCGGGGGCCATCGGAAGGTGAGCATATGTTTTTTTTTGTTTTTTTTTTACCATATTTATTCTTTTTTTTTAACAAACTTGGTCACACTATATAAATCCATGCCAGTTGCATGGATTTATATAGTGTGACCAAGTTGTCAAGCACTTTCCAAGTGATTCTAAGATCGCTTGGAAAGCGCTTGACAACCCGCATGCGAAATCGCATGTGCAAAACGTGTGACAAACACTTGTCCCTGGCTGAAAAAACGCATGTACAATCCGCATGTACAACCCACATGTACAATCCGCATGTACAATCCGCATGCGTTTTTTCTGCCAGGGAGATGCAGAAACACTCAAGAAAAATCCGGAGCATTTCTGCATCGTGGGCACATAGCCTGAAGAGTCTTTATACTTGTAAACATTCAACATATGCCAACACTGTATGTTAAACCATTTCTTATTGTGATCCATGGCACTGACAGCAGTTGTATCCACAAATCATACATCAAATTGATAAGTCGTTAATTTTTACAGTAACAGAATCCAATAGTTAAAATATATTGTGCTTTGGTGTATGAGATTTTATATCAAATTCCATACACAATAGTACAATATCCAGGATCTGTTCACTCTGTGTTAGGTGTATATGTCCGGCATGTACCTTAAAAAAAAAAAAAAATCCCGCAGTGTAAACTATGCTGTATAGTTAGATGTAGCTGCCATTAACGTCTAACATTTTTTTTTGCAGGATATCCTAATACGGCAAATATACTTGATGTAAAGAGGTATAAATAGAAAGTAAGCTTACACAAACTACGCCAAAAGGACTCTCATTTTGCATATGTCTGGTCAATTATAGGCACTGGATACAAATGTGCTGTATGAACAGAACCTAACTTGTTCTGCAAGATTTTCCTGGGTTAAGCATTAGTTAGCATATGAAAGATTTGACCTTTCTAGCATGTTGTTGAGACAGAGGGCCTTAATACTTATAATTATTATTCTTTTTTTCATGGCTTGTTGATATAAATGAAACTGACATTCCAAAAACCTCACGACGAGCCAATTTTCTTAATGTATTCAAAATACATTATTTTTTTTCTCCTTTTTATTAGCTAGCATACCCACCCTGCCTCCACATTGTTTTCTTAACCTGGGGGTCTAGCTTTGTGATTAACAAGCAAAAAATACTGGAAAATTAAACAAAAAAGTCAAGTTCTGATTATATATTTTTTTATTACCGTACTTCTTTCTGGGAGTGTCCAATTCCTTATTTTCTCAGCTCTTTGTTTCTCATGACTAAACACAAATCACCACTTGACATTTAGTCCTGTGTCTGCTGGTTTGACTCTTTCGTGAATTTGGAAGTTCCTCCTCACACATTTTCCACCTTCCTGAATTTATGAGGTTTGGATGAATAGCCTCTTTCTCCCTAGATCCAGATTCACTTGCTGTGTTACTATTCCGGACTCACGTATCCACAAACACATTCATTCTATTTATTGTGCTTAGTATGGTGGACAACTTGTGAGCACTATTTAAGTCCCTTGATATAATTGCTAATTATAAGAGCTGTGAAAACCATTTCCTGCTTCTATGGGCTGCACTCCAAGGCTTCATTCAGACGTCAGTGATTTTTCTCATATGCAAAAAAAAAAGTTGGAATTTTATCAACGTTTTTGATCCAGTTTTCATCAGAGTTTGGTCAATGTTTGAGTTTTTGCCATAAGAGTTTATCAGTTGTTTCATATTGAAAAAAAAAGGGGGGGTTCTCAATGTTCTCCTATTGAAAGTCTGAGAAAAACAGAAAGCACATGGATGTCATCCAAGTGCTGTTTGATTTCTTTTAACGGACCCATAAACTTGCATTGTCAAATTTTATCCAGCTCGTATTCAGACATGTCTCTGTAATTTTATGTAGACCACTCTGTCTACAAAAAATATGAACAGCGCCATAGACTAGACTATAACAGGTACGAGTTCTATTTGTGAAAAACACAGATGGAACTCATACGAGAAAAACTGACGTCTGAATCCTTAAGCCATGTTCCCACCTAGCATAAATGCTGCGTTTTTGGTGCAGGAAATCTGTATCTAACTGTCCAATCAAAGTGAATGTGATTTCATGAAAGCTCATGCCCACTGTGCGGCTGAAGATGATGTTGAACTGTGCATTTTTTGGTGTTTTTTTTTTTTTTCACTATAGGTCATTCAAATAAAATAAAAATAGGAAAGACAAGAACAAAAGATCAGTTTCACTTCCTAAAATTAAACTATGTACATCTTTATCAAGTAACAAACACGAAAACCTAGACAACAATAATTAAAATATATAAAATTTTGTATATTGCGTCAAAAGCTGTTTCCTAGTCCATAAATTGGTACTGGAATACAACCCATATAACCAATAAAGCCATGAAAATGTGGTGGATGTCTGAGATATGTATAAATGGACCTTACCCCTAAAGTGATGTCAAGTAGTATTCAGTAAAGAAAGGTGCAATAAATAATTCAGTATCAAAAGAATATAAGAAAGAAAATATGTAATAGCTGTGTGCAGTAAAGTGCTGTGAGCAGAGTCACCCAGGTAAATTGGCTGATAGACAAGGCATCATATGGGAACGAGGACCCCATGTATAACGCCACAGGAGGTGGTGATAATAATACAAACCTCATGGTCTGGGGTATTCAGCATTTCATAGCTAATATCACTTGTGATCTGTAGGGGTTTAGGGTTAATATCAAACATCTTTTTTTTTAATTTAGTGTGCCTGTATCGTATTTGGTGTTTTTCATTGGCATATTATTATTTTGATTTGCATCTTTTTTTAATGTCTATTTCATGAGTTTGCATGTATTTTTTATGTTTAGTCATTGTGGGCGAGGTTTCAGTTTTCCAGATACTTTCGGCTCGTTCATCAATTTTGATATTTTTTTATTTTTTTTTTTAAGTCACAAATGTTCTCTATTTCCTTCCCCTGACCCCCGAAGTGACTTTATAGATGTCTGAAAATTTTATTTTTTTTTTGCAATATATTAGTGGAACATGCAACTTTTGCTCTAAAAAGATGCAAAAAGGCAAAAGACAAATATGATCATTTTTATTTTGCACAAAATTCAGAAGACAAAAAAAAAGTGACTTAAAAAAATCCAGCAAGTGATGAATGAGCCGTATATCTGTTTTTTCATTTTTTTTTTACCTAAAGAGTTAATGTTCTATATCTTTAGTGTTTAATTCCTAATATATCTGGTGTCCAGCTGCACATGTTCAGTTTTCTCTCCCTCTTCTGCATTGACTATATATATTATTTCAGTACAAGAAAACAGGGTTTTGGGGCTGTAAGGCTCAGTGACCAAATATTTCGGAGCGGCAGCAGCAACTTGTACAGCAGTTACCTTTCTCCTCTGTGGCAATGAGCAGCAGATTAGGATTTTTATGGACTCCCGATTTAGTAGTGCACCTGTTCCGAAGTAATATTTTCCTTATAGCAGTTGATTCATTTAGAAAGCTAATTATCATATACTGTATGAAGGAATTTGGACTAAATAAAGGAAAATCCTCTTCAAGACTCATCTCTAGAGTCAAATTTGAGAACGGTTACGTATAGAGGACCACTCTTTTTCTAGAGGACCTGAGCTGCATAAGGCCAAGTTCACACAAGCGTATAAAAAAAATCGTCCAAGGTTTCATCCAAAATAGTAGGTGATTCTGATCATATGCAATCCGTATGGCATCCGTTAGCCATATTATTATTATGTTATTAAAATTTACAAGACCAAATACATATTGAAGAATTAAGGTGTGAATAAAAAAATAGGATTTTTTTCCTGCACTCATAGAATTGAATAGGTAAGCCTCCTCTGACATACAGAAGAAACTAGTGCATGCTGGTTTTATTTTTTTCACACGGATATTACTTGAAGTCCGTGAAAGAAAACACATCTGAACAGCAACTGAATAACATGGACCTGGTTCTGTTCTTGTAATGTGAGTTTTTTTTATAGACAGCACTTGGACCGAAAATATAGGCCGTGTGAACTTAGTGTAAAGGGAATGTGCCATCGAAAACAATTGAAAAAATGTAAAGTATTAATGTTTTTTTTTAAATAGTGTAAAATGTGGAAAGTAATTTAAAAAGTTTTGATATTTTCCACTTTTAAACACTAGGGGGAGCAACTGCTGAAATTTTCCATGAAAACCCAGTGTAGTGCTAGCTCACATTACGACTGAAGTAAATGTGAGCGGAGTCTGCTCATATGTCTGTGACATCACTCCTAATTATAATCACTTATAATTATAAAATTATAAGATAGGATGAAGTTTAGGATCACTGCAAAGTGATACTGAGATATGGACAGTGTCACCGATAATGGCTGGCAGCACAGATTCTGTTAGTTGGGGTGCTGTTCTTTGTATGATGTGCTGAGATTAGATACGCGGACGCTGGGATTAGGTACATGGACATACACATTGGAATTAGGTACTGAACTCTGCGAAGTATATCATAAGGATGGAATTAGATACGCGGACTGTATCAGGCTCTGGGCTTGGCTACGTGGAGTGTATCACTCGCTGGGTTTAGATATGCAGAGCGTATCCCATGCTGGCTTGAATACACTTCTCTGCATCACATGCTGGGTTTGAATATGTGGAGTGTGCCACACGCTGGGATTAGATACACCGCACTGCTAGCTGTATCACACATGGTGGGGATTAGATACGCTACTTTTTGGGCAGTATCACACCATGATGGGTATTAGATATGCAGCACATAGGCATTACACCATGTTACAAATTATTATGCAAATTGGATTTAAGTGTCATAAAGATATAATTTTTTGGTTTTTCTAATAAACTCATGAATGCCATTTTTTCTCAGGGCTCTTTGGTTCACTGAAATCAATCTCAAACACCTGTGATAATTATTAGCATCAAATTGTGTAGTATCTTGCACAAGGTATGAAACGTTAACGTAAAGGTGTTGTCCGGGTTTTCTGTATAATTTGTGTGTATCGAGGCTGCGGAATGCTGACAGTTTGTAATATGCTCCCTGTCAGCATTCTGCATCATGTTTTAGATAGAACACCTAGTCATATGAGCAGCTCTCTCCTGCTTCTAGAGGAGCTGCTCACTCCTGGATTAGAGTTTTCCTGTCTGGCAGAGACTAGTCAGTGATGTCACAACAGACCCCACCCCCAGTCTCTACCAGACCCTCCCCCTCCTCCAGCTCCAGCCTCCTGTGCAGCTTTCAGTGCTATGCAACAGGGGAATGACTCAGCTGATTGGACAAATCATGAAGGAAAAGGTTCTACATAGGTGAATATAATGTATTGTGTGCATCCATCACTCCCTCATCCATCCATCCATCCATCTGTGACATGCAGAAGTAGCGCTGTTGCTTTAAAAGCATTCAGCAACTATTAGAAGTAACACAAGCACAGGAGACAGAAAGTGTTGTGCTCCAGAAGCATCCAGCAACTAGAGGGGTTAAAACAGTCACAGGAGTAGGGGAGTGTTTTAGCAGAGTCCCAGGGGGATTGTGGGGAAGTTGTTTACTGTATGGCTGGAGCAAGAGAAAGGTGGTGTGTGTGTGTTCTGTATCTCACAGAAGCGCCCCTGCAAGTGAAAAGGATTCAAGTCAGGAGTGAAGCTAAGCACAGGTCAGTAGAGATGAGCGTTGTTCTACTCGAACTGTTCGCCAATCTCAAATTCGAGCTGTTTTGGGCGGTGTTCGAGCCGTTCGGCGAACACGAACAATTTGAGAAAAATTCGGCTGTTCGAGGTTATGTTCGATAACTGTTCGTGCACCAAAATCATAACTGGATTTTTTCTCAGTAATGATGAAAATTAATGTTAATACACAGTTTGAGTGTACAGCGGGGTGGGGGGAGGGGCATGGGATGGATCTCTGCAGGAACAATGAAGATCTCCATTTTTTTTTCTCTTTCCCGCATTTTCAGTGGGGAGATGCAGTCTGTCAGCCTATCAGCAGCGCACACACGGAGCGAAGTGCTTTTTTTCACACAAGCAAGGGCATGTGTCATTGGCAGTGTATGTCACATGTCCTTGCCCTATAAGACCAAGCCATTTTCCCCGTCGCCACCATTTTCTCACTGCTGCAGCTGCGTGTTAGACGGCACCGCTGTTGCTGTGTGCGCTATACCTTGTTAATTTCAAGCCAATTTTCGCACAAATATACAGATAGCTTGGGAGTAGGGAATAGTTGTGATTGCAGTCCTTTTAAGGACTAGGTTACAGCATTTCCTACGACTTTTATCAGGCAGGTCTGTGCTCTTAAATAGATAGGTTGTGGGAGTAAAGACTAATTGTAATTGGAGTCCTTTTCATGACTAGGTTACATCAGTTCCTATCAGTTTTTGCCAGGCAGGTCTGTGCCAGTGCTGTGCAAGTTTTTTTCACAGCATTTGGCTGAATCTAGCAAAGCTAATCCTTTTTGGCCTATTGCAGAGTGAGTTAGTCAGTGGAGTAGCCTATCTGTGTTGCAAGATATACCACCTGTGTATAGAATACCAATTTTTTTACTGCACCTAGTGAAGTAAAATCTTTTGGGCATAGCATCATTCTATTAGTCCATCTATACTGACCTCCATCAGGTTGCAAACTGAATCTAATTTTTTTCTGCATCTAGCTCTGAAAAAATATTTGGCCTTCTAGCAGTGTGTCGGACTTTCTCTATTAGTCCATCTATACTGACCTCCATCAGGTTGCAAATTCAAAATAATTTTTATCTGCATCTACAGTACCTCTGAAAAAATATTTGGGCTTCTAGCGGTGTGTGGGACTTGTTGTATTAGTCCATCTATACTGACCTCCATCAGGTTGCAAACTGAATATATTTTTTTCTGCATCTACCTCTGAAAAAATATTGGGCTTCTAGCTGTGTGTGGGACTTGTTGTATTAGTCCATCTATACTGACCTCCATCAGGTTGCAAACTGAATATATTTTTTTCTGCATCTACGTCTGAAAAAATATTGGGCTTCTAGCTGTGTGTGGGACTTGTTGTATTAGTCCATCTATACTGACCTCCATCAGGTTGCAAACTGAATATAATTTTTTTCTGCATCTAGCTCTGAAAAAATATTTGGCCTTCTAGTAGTGTGTCGGACTTTCTCTATTAGTCCATCTATACTGACCTCCATCAGGTTGCAAATTCAAAATAATTTTTATCTGCATCTACAGTACCTCTGAAAAAAGATTTCGGCTTCTAGCTGTGTGTGGGACTTGTTGTATTAGTCCATCTATACTGACCTCCATCAGGTTGCAAATTGAATATAATTTTTTTCTGCATCTAACCCAGCCAATAGTTTTGGCCTAATACCACAGTTTGGCCACTCAGCTCTGCTCGGTTACCATCCATTGTTTTTTTGTGCAAACAACTCCAGAGTTGTGAATTAGTTAACCACCAAAATGAGTGGAAAAAGGCCTGCTGCTGGTGGAAAGGGGAATAGGCGTGTTGGGAAGGGGAAAAAAGGTTGTGTCCGTGGGGTAGGTGTTAAAGCAACAGTAACATCTGCAGAAGAAAGACCATCTTCCAGCCAAACTAAAATGTCTACTTCTTTTAGCGGACAATGTGATAAGATCCCTTTCTTACGGCCACGCCAATCGCTACAAATTCCAGATGAGGCACAAAAACAGCAGGTGCTTCAACGGATATCAAGTGCTCCTTTAAGTGGGCTCTCCTCCACATCAACTTCAACATCACAAATACTCCAGTCCTCAAAGGTGTCACCCAAATCGCACTTGCTTCCTCACAGCTCCCAAATCTCCAGCTGCCCATCTGAGTATGAGGTAGAACAGATGGTTGAGTCTGCAGAGCTGTTTACTCATACTATAGCCTGGGAATCAGAGGTCGACTCCAGCGCTTCTGTGAATCCAGACGAGGAAATGATCTGCACTGATGCCCAGAATCTTTATGAGTCGGATCCAGGACCAGACGCAGAAGGTTCTGACCATAATGTAGACCCTCATTCCCAAACTGTAACTCCTGTTGGTGGAGACAATGAGGAAGACGATGATAAGACTCAAATACTTGATTGGAGCGACAACTTTAGTTTTTTGTCAGGGCAGGAACAGGTTGGCTCTGAGGACGACGGGTGTGATAACACACAGGGTGATGATGATGAGGTTGGAGATCCCACTTACTGTCAACCCACAGTCAGCCAAGAGATGAGGTCAGCAGAGGAGGTGGAGGAAGATGCTAGTGACGACGAGGTCAGGTTGCGCCTTCCTGGACAGAGACGTAGTACTGGAAGCACGTCAACAACTGCATCCTCAAACACAACTCTGCCTCTCACCACAAGTCGTGGTGGCTCTTCAGGTCGCATGGGTGCTAAGCCTTGCATAGCCTGGGCATTTTTTCAGATCGATAAAGATGACCCAACTCGTGTTATCTGTAACATTTGTCAGCAAAAGCTAAGTAGAGGCCAAAAAATACATAGTTTGAGTACTTCATGCATGAACCGGCACATGGACATGAAGCATAAGTTGCAGTGGGAAGCTCAGTGTGCTACAATGCGGCCTAGCCGGCCGGGCCAACCACCGTCTGCCATATCTTGTGCATCCGCGGCCTCTTCATCCTCTGTGACTGGGGGGACAGCAGTCACACCTGTTTTGGGGCGCAGACCTGCCACCTCTTTACCCGCAACAGCCAGCGTGATTGGCAGGTCATCATTTTCTTTGGAGGTGGTAACACCAGCTGGTGTTGAGCGCTGTCCGACATCGATAGCACCACCTTTGGATCAAGGCAACCTAACATGTCCGCCTGCATCTTCCTCACAGACCGGCAGTTTGCCGGGGACACCCTTATCAACCCCGTCTAAGCACAATAGCCAGCCCTCGGTCCCTCAGATGTGGACAAGTAAAAGACCATTTCCTCCTAGCCATGAGAAAGCTAAGAGGTTGAATTTCACCATCTGCAAGCTCTTGGCTACAGAAATGCTGCCTTTCCGCCTGGTGGACACAGAGGATTTTCGAGACCTTATGTCCGTCGCAGTGCCCCAGTACCAGATGCCCAGTCGGCACTACTTCTCAAAGAAAGGTGTGCCTGCGCTCCACCAGCATGTCGCACACAACATCACCGCTTCTTTGAGAAACTCTGTGTGTGACAGGGTGCATTTCACCACAGACACTTGGACGAGTAGGCATGGACAGGGGCGTTACATGTCGCTGACTGGGCACTGGGTAACTATGGTGACAGCAGGACAAGGCGCTGCTGTCCAAGTCTTGCCGTCCCCACGAGTTGTGCGTCAATCCTCTTTATGTCAAAGTTCCTCCACTGCTTCTGCCTCCTCAACCTCCTCTCGGTCTTCCACCTGCACCCAAAGCCTGTCTGGTCATGCCACAAGCTTTCTAACTGCGCAGAAGGGATCCTGCACACCTCCTTACTATGCTGGCAGTAGGGCTCAACGTCATCAGGCGGTTTTTACTTTGAAATGTCTGGGAAATGTGAGTCACACAGCTGAGGAGTTGTGGTCAGCTCTGGAGAACCAATTTCATGAATGGTTGTCTCCACTGGACCTGAAACCAGGGAAGGCCGTGTGCGACAATGCTGCAAACCTGGGTGCGGCCCTTCGCCGGGGAAATGTCACACACGTGCCTTGTATGGCTCACGTGTTGAACCTGGTTGTCCAGCAATTTTTAGCCCACTATCCCAGACTAGATGGCCTTCTGCAGAGGGCACGGTCGCTGTGTGCTCACTTCCGCCGTTCGCATCCCGCAGCTCAGCGACTTACATCTCTACAGAAGTCGTTGGGCCTGCCACTTCACCGGCTAAAATGCGATGTGCCTACCCGGTGGAATTCAACTCTGCACATGTTGCAGCGACTGTGGCAGCACCGACAAGCCCTGGTGCAATACGTTCTGACGTATAGCCTGGGCCAACGAGATTCAGAGGTGGGGCAAATCACGCTGGAGGAGTGGTCTCAGATCAGGGACCTATGCACCCTTCTGCAAAGTTTTGAAATGGCGACGAAGATGTTTAGTGCTGACGATGCCATTATCAGCATGACTATTCCGGTGATTTACATGCTGGAGCACATGTTAAACAGAATTCGGAGTCAGGTGGTGGCACAAGAGGAGGTGGAGGAAGTAGAGGAGGAGTTGTATGCGGAAGGGCTAACATCTGCAAGGTCCAGACGGTCGGCAGCACCAAGGCGGCAGGCATGTGAGGGTGGGGGAGATGGTTTTACCAGGGCGCATGGTAGCAGCCAAACTAGTGAGGAAGGTGCAGGAGCCCAGGAAGAAGTGGAGGACGAACTGATGGAAGACTCATCAGATGAGGGAGACCTTGATCACATTTCTGTTGTGCGAGGTTGGGGGGAGAGGACAGAGGAAGGAAGCATGAATGTTACCTCGCCACCAACACAACAGGGACTTGGTGCTCCTGGATGCGCAACACACATGAGTGCCTTCTTGCTGCACTACCTGCAACATGACCCTCGAATTGTGAGAATTAGAAATAATCCTGACTACTGGGTTGCCACACTGTTAGATCCCCGGTACAAAAGTAAATTTGCAGAAATTATTCCTGCCATAGAAAGGGATGCACGCATGCAGGAGTATCAGCAGAGACTGTTGCAGAATCTTTCATGTGCTTTTCCACAAAATACCAGTGGTGCACGTAGTGAATCTCACAGTTCCAACTTGCCAACCGTGGGACCGTCAAGTGTTCAGCACTCAAACCGTAACAGAACCACAGTATCTGCTGGTAACATCAATTTTGCGGAATCATTTCACCACTTTTTTAGCCCATCCTTTGCAAGGCCACAGGAGACAAGAAGTCTGACACATAGTCAACGCCTAGAGACGATGGTACAGGAGTATCTCCAAGTAAACATTGAAGCCATGACTGTGTCACTGGACCCTTGCTCTTTTTGGGCTTCCAATCTGGATAAATGGCCGGAGCTAGCCACTTACGCCTTGGAGATCTTGTCATGCCCCGCAGCCAGCGTTCTGTCTGAACGTGTGTTCAGCGCTGCTGGTGGTGTGCTGACAGATAAGCGCACGCGGCTCTCCACTGATAATGTAGACAGACTCACGTTCATAAAGATGAACAAATCATGGATCCGAAACGACTTTTCTACCCCTGTGTCATCCTGGGGAGAGTAAAAGCTTGATGATTGGTTAAAATCACCCTACCAACCGTTTTAAGCTTTCAAATTACTAATCATGTTTATCTGTATCTTGACTGGAAAATAATTTGGGCTTTGTAGCAGTGTGCAGCACTGATCCTATTAGGCCATCTATAATAAGCTCCACCAGATTTAAAATTAAAAATAATTTTTAGCTGCATCTAGCCCGGAAAATAATTTTGGGGCTCCGAGATGCGCAAGACACATAAGTGCCTTCTTGCTGCACTACCTGCAGCATGACCCTCATATTGTCAGAATTCGAAGTAATCATGACTACTGGGTTGCCACACTCTTAGATCCCCCAAACTTTTCGATCAACCTTTTCATTTTAATAAAGACCAAAAAAATGGTCATTTTTGAAATTATAAGCATTAGCAGGTTGTTAGAAACTGAAATCAAACCGTTTTCAACTCAAAACTTTATTGTAGGTGATGTTACATTTTCACATAGGACCCCTTGTTCGAAAGGAGCTTCTGAACTCTCTCGTCCATTGAATTTGTCAGGTTTTGGATGGTTTCTGCTTCAATTGTTTTGCATGAGGACAGAATACCCTCCCAGAGCTGTTGCTTAGATGTGAACTGCCTCCCGCCATCATAGACACTCCTTTTAATGATGCTCCAAAGGTTCTGAATGGGGTAGAGGTCAGGGGAGCATGGGGGTCACACCATAAGTTTGTCCCCTTTTATGCCCATATCAGCCAGAGATGCAGTTGTTTTATGTGCAGCATGAGATGGTGCATTATCATGCAGAAAAATGATCTTGCTGTGAAATACACGGTTCTTCTTCTTGAACCATGGCAGGAAGTGCTGTTTGAGAAAATCCACATACATTATGGAGTTCATCTTTAGCGCCTTCAGGGATCCTAAAGGGGCCGACAATCTCTCTCCCCATGATTCCAGCCCAAAACATTACTTCACCTCCTCCTTGTTGGCGCTGTAGCCGTGTTTGCGTGGGGTGTCCATCAACCAGCCATCCTCCACTCCATCCATCTGGACCATCGAGCGCTGCACGGCACTCATCCGTGAACAAAACAGTTTTGAAATCAGTCTTCATGTAATGTTTGGCCCACTGGAGCCGTTTCTGCTTGTGTGAAGTGGACAGAGGAGGTCGACAGGATGGCGTATGCACAGCTGCAAACCTCTGAAGGACCCTGCATCTTGTTGTTCAGGGGACGTTGGAGGCACCAGCAGCTTCAAAAACTTGTCTGCTGCTATGACAAGGCTTTCTTGCCGCTGCTCTTTTAACCTGACGTAATTGCCTGTAGGAAAGAGTCCTCAATTTGCCCTTATCAGCACGCACACGTGTGTACTGTGAATCAGCTACATACTTCTTGATTGCCAAGACACTTCATCCTGATCATCGCACAATGTTGATTGTAGTCATGCCTTGACCTAAACACTCCACAATTTGTTGCTTCTCAGCAGCCGACACATCCTTTTTCTTTCCCATTTTGGCAGAAAATGTAGGCTGCTTAATAATGTGAGAGAGCCTTCTTAAGTAGTCTTGCCTTTCATTGGACACACCTGCCAAACTAATTAGCACAGGTGTCTGCAATTGCTTACAGTGATATAAAGAGCCCTGACACACATCACCATCAATGAGTTTAACTGACAAACAAACAAATTCTTCCCTTATCACTCCTAAACACTTTTTGCATAATAATTTGGAACGCAGTGTACATGTGCTTTTCCACAAAACACCAGCGGTTCACGTAGTGAATCTTACAGTTCTAACTTGCCAACCGTGGTCTGTATGGAATTGTTCAATAAAGGGCCCAAAATTAAGATAACATAGATGGGAGAGGTCTCTATGAATAGGAATTCCTAAGTATTTGATACCCTGTGAGGGCCAGGCAAAGGGAAAGTTGGACTGGATGGAATCCTATATGGATTTGGGGAGGGAGACATCGAGTGCCTCAGACTTCGCTGCATTGATTTTAAAATTTTACCATGTAACAAAGTGATCTATTTCAGCCATAACAGCAGGGATGGATATATGTGATTGAGTGATATATACTAGGACATCATCAGCAAATAGAGAGCACTTGTACTCGGTGCCTCCCACCTCAATCCACCTAATATTGGGGTTATGGCGAATTGATGAGAGCAGGTGCTCCGTCACTAGGATGTATAAGAGAGGGGACAGAGGACATCCCTGCCTTGTCCCATTGGTGATTGTGAAAGGTGATGAAAATGTTCTGACGCACCCCCTGGGCCTTGGGACACCCGGAGCCGGACCCTTTTTGGTGGATGCTGGTGGTTGTAGTCTTCGTGGCGGCGACCCGGTTCCGTGGCTCAGGGCGGTCAAACCAGTGGCGGAACTATTTATGTGGTTTTGATGTTTAAATGTCCGACTACGCCACCCGTGGATTGCGGTCAGAGTGAACCGCCGCTACAGGGCAGACCGCTGAGGCTGGTGTTGTGGGTGCAGCAGAGCGTAGCATAACTCCCCACGGGAGGAGTATAGCCTCAGGGCAGTGTATGCGGAGGATGGGGGTGATGGTGCAGGGCAGCAGCAGTAACGACACGGAGTCAGTGATGCAGTCCAGGGCCTTTACTCACAGTTCTTATTATCCAGACCACGTCTGCAGGTAACGGCTGCCCACGTCGTACTGTGCTCACCAGGTGAGGGGCTCAGACAACTCCCAGATAACTTTGGAGCACTTCACAGGACCCCCTTTGTGTGTCCTTTGTCTGGCCTTTCTTACCAACACTTCTGTCCGGCTGCCTCGGGCCTCCTCTTGGTAAACTTGGCGCCAGTTTCCCTGACCCTATGTGGTGCCTTCCTAGCGGGTGTAGCGAGGGGCTGCGCCACATAAAATGTCAGAGCCTCCGGTTTCTAGCTGAGGGTCGTTTCCTGCCTCCACTAGTTCGGGGACCGGTCTCCCCCTTTGGCCTGACCCCTCCACGCAGGTGGATTCGGGCGTGCGGTGGCGACTCGCCCGTCCGCACCCCTGGGATCCCTTCATTCCTCATTCCTGGAGCCTTCTCCGCTCCTCTTCCTTCCTTCTCCCTCTTCCAGGCCTGGGCCTCTGTTACTAGGCCCGCCTCCGGAGCAGAGCTCATGCAGAGCCCCTGCTCCCTGCCACTTCTGCTCAGACTTCTCTGCACTGAACTAAGATGGTGCCCACCTTTTATACTCCCTTCTCAATGCACCCAGGAACTGCTTCCTCCCTGCTCCTGCACTACAGGGTTCCCCTTCCTCAGTGTTCCCTCCCCCCACTCCAGCCAGGGACAGGGACTATCGTGCCCATCTCAGGGGCATATTGGTCGCCCTGCCCCACGGCAATGTGGTGTAATGCATGCAGGTGTCGGGTCCTGATCCACACTCCATCCTTACCTGAGAGTGAGATATCACACCTCTGGGTGAGGTGCAATACGTCTGTAGCAACCGAGCCCTCAGGGTGCTACAGTTCCATTTATCTTCAGCCTAGGTGACGTATTGCGATACAGGGCCGTGATTTTGGCTATAAAAGGGTCCCCTAGACCCCTACCCCAAGCTTTTTAAGAGAATCATATATGGCGTGCCAGGAGACTATGGAATGCTTTCTCAGCATCCAACGAGAGTATCTAATTACAAATTTTTAACTGCATCTAGCCCAGGAAATACTTTGTGCCTAGTAGCAGTGTCTGCTAGTCAGCGGATTATCCCGGCTGTTAAACAAGCTACACCACCTGTAGTTTAGACACTTAATTTTTTCAAAGGAAATGCTTCGGGACCATGGGATACTTAGTGAAGAGCATCAGGAGGCACCCCAAGGCATAGGGGCTGGGACTGGCAGTAGGATGCCTTGCAGTGGACAGCCGAGCTCGATCCTTATAAAAGCTTTTTAATTGCAGCAGCTTTAGTGGACGCTACTGGAGCTGGAATTACCGCGGCTGCTGGCATGAGACTTGCCCTCCAATAGATCCTTGTAAATGGATTTAAAGTGTATTCATTCAAATTAGAGAGACAATTTAAATTAAAAAGCTTAGAGCTGCCTCCACCACAGGGGGGCTCGCTCGACCCACCAGCGGACAGGCACCAGTATTGGGAGAGGGGGGCTGGCCGTCAGGGTTCACCGCGGCTCTGGCACAAACCCGGCGACACGGAGGTGGCACGGGCAGGAGCGGACTGGCCGTGTCGGCTTCTCACTTTTTGGATTTTAGAAGGGCATGACATGCCTATATCTGTGTCTCCCCCTCCTTTTACTCCTCCACCTCTTTTATTTTCGCATGACTATATGTACTTGTCACTTTTCCATGTGTTAGTTATGTCTTCTGAGCAGTTTGTCAGCTTTTGGACACCTTTGAAGGTGTTTTCTATGTGTTTCTATGTGTTTTTGTTTGCCTGCCATTGGTTTTAACGGTGTTCGAAGGTGTTCGACGAACAGTTCGACGAACAGTTCGGCGAACACACGGGTGTTCGACGAACCGAACCGAACTCGAACACTACGGGGGTGGCTCAACACTACAGGTCAGGTAGAGTTCCTGAACTAACAGTGCAGAGTATTGTCAGGCAGAAAGATAAGGACAGGAGGAAATAGTGTCACGGGAATCATCTCCCTCAGCAAATTCCCCCTCCTCCATCTCACTGTGCTGTAAAGAATGCTGTGTTCATTAATGTGCCTTTGCATTAGAACGGTGTTGTCCTGTACTACTGGGAAGACTGTGAACTGCTGTGCTGATAAGGAAACTGTACTGTTTGTCACTGGAGCCTGTTGCTCATAAGACTTAACTTGCACTGGCTTCTTATTAAATTCTACTGTTCTAAGGTTTATGAGGACTCTTGTCAAGTGTGTCTGGTCAGCAAGTAAAACAACCTATGTGTCTGTGCCTGAGGGTCAATACCCCTGTGTGCTTGAGAGAAGCTACAGCACATGGTCTATAGTCACCCTGAGTAATGGTTCCCCCAGGATTCCAAAGAATTAATGTAACCTGTCTCGCCCCTATCTGAACCTAGCAGCGTGCGTGTAACATTGGTGGCCAGTATGGGGAATCCTGAGCGGGAATAAGTGTGCAGAGGGAGAAGAGGAAAAGTGTCTGGAAAAACTCAGCAACTCAACTCTGCTACATCAGTTAAAGGGGACAAGCCCTAAAGAAAAACTCACTATCAGCAATGGATGTGGAAATACAAATGGACAGAATTGGTGAGCTGCTTCTTCAGTTAACCTGTGAAGGATTGAGAACAGTAGCAGAACATATAAAGGTGTCAGTAGAACAGATTTCCAAAGCACACAACCGCAGGCAACTGTTAGCTGCCATTAATGCAAAAATGCATGAGCTAGGGGAGAAAGAAGCTGAAGACGTCATAGGAACATTCCTCCAGGAACTAACACAGTTTGTAACCAGGTTGAATTTGGAGGATGGAGGGGCGGCACCAATTACTAAAAGCGGGAATCTCCGTCCACAGACTGAACTAGAGGAATTGAAAGAACAATTCAAAGCCCTAAAAACAGCCCTGCAGGAATCGACCAAAATCTCTGAATGGGTGACAGACTCAGACAGAACCTTTAACCTGCTCGGGTTAGATAAATCAGGGAGACAGTCGTCTCTAACACCACAAATCACCATAAGGAAAGAATTCAAGATCCTGGGATAGATTGGAGAGTGTGAACAGAAAGAGAGACTGTCTTATAGGAACTTGTTGCACCAGATCGATGCAGGCTTACAGAAAGGCTACCAGCCAAATGAGATCGTTGAAGGGGTGGTGAACGTGATCAGCCCAGGACTGAACCTCCGTAGTATGCTAGAAATGAAGTCAACTGACCTTGCAACAGCTGAAGATGATTTTAAAAGGGCACTATAAAGAAGAGAGTACGTCAGAATTGTTCCACCGACTCATTAACCTCTCACAGAAAAATAATGAATCACCCCAAAATTTCTTATTAAGAGCAATTGAACTGAAGGATAGACTGTTGTTTGCATCCAGAGATGTAGAAGCGGAAGAGAAGTTTTATGCTGGAGTAGTCCAGAAGAAGTTCTTGAGATCATTGGGAACGTGATTAATCAGCAAAGATATCAAGTTGCAGCTGAAACAGTACCTAGAAGATCCTGGCATTTTGGATGAAGTCCTAATTGAAAAAATGAATGAGGCCGCTAGTTTGGAGTCAGAGAGCGAACAAAAGTTAAAGAAAGGCTCTGCTCCTAAAATCACCAAAAGGAGTCAGCTGAAGTTGGAGACCCCCGGTGGCCAGTCCGAAGATCATCATAGAGACCCTCCAGTGCCACCTCCGAGAGGGAACCTTAAATCACCAATAAAAGCGAGGCCTGCCAGCGCTGACTGGGAGGAAGTAATAGGAGAACTGCGAACCGAGTTTATTGAGGTGAAAAAGTTGATTCGTTGCAGGCCAGAACCGGTATCCCTCAGACGAAGGAGTGGGTTCCAAGACAGAAGATACCCGGCTTGTGAAGCTTGCCGTTCATCAAATCAGAGTACAGTGTGTGTCCACTGTCTAAGATGTGGTGAGGAAGGACATTATGCCAAGGAATGCCAATGGTCACGGTCGTTTGGGTTAAAAGACGGGAGGTTATCAGTGCGGGGCGACTGGTAACCACAACACGGAGGAGGCCCCAGAAGCAATTCCAAATATCACCAAACCCCAGAATGGCACTTGAGGTAAAACGGCTGCGTCAGTACTATCCCCAAGTATGTTCCCATCTACAACTGCTGCAAGAGAGACAGGGGCATCCATTACTTAATGCCCAGTGCGGAGATTAAACGATGTACTCCTGGGAGGAGGATTCCTCAGTCAGTAAAGATAGCTTCATCAGCCTAATCGGTGAAAGGTGCTTTATACAGTGCCAGCTAGATGGACTCCTAGTAAAAGCACTGTGGGACACAGGAGCCCAAGTGAGCCTTTTAAATGAAGACTGGAGAAGGCAGTACCTGACACACACTTGCCTTCGGTCACTAAAAGAACTCTTGGGACCAGTGGAACTCCACGGCAAAGCTGTCAACCAGACCGAAGTCCCTTTCATAGGCTGGGTGGAAGTGACTTTTTAACTTAGGGCCACGAAGAACAGCAATACCATCAAGCTTTTGGTATCTTTTCTCATGACCAGTGATCAGAATGTGGCAGAAGACCCTATCCTGGATTATAATGTAATCTGTGAGGTCATCACGAAACACAAGACAGGGGTGTTGGTGGTGGATGCAATCGCCACATCGCTCGCCATACCCAACATCGTGGCTGAAAACGTTATTCATAGAGTAAAGAAAGCACAGAATACAATGGACCTAAAAGAAGTCAAGGTAGGCTTGCACCCAACCATCATCCCTGCAAACCAAATGGTGGGGGTGAGGTGTGGAGTCCGGGTAGAACTGGGAAGAAAAGTCCAGAAAACACCGTTCGTGCCAAAAGACTCCTCAGAACTTCCGGAAGGCCTAGTTCAAGGTGAGACTGTGCTTATGATTCCTACTGGTGTGTTAGCTCGAGTGACAGTACCGGTGATGAATACTACGAAACACGAAATTAGACTTGATCCAAAGACTGTGTTAGGCCACATCAAAACCATTGAAACTGTATATCCAGCCAGTGTGAGACCAGCCCAGGGGTCTACAGTGAATTCAGTCTCCCCACCAAGGAACAGGAGTTGCCCAGGGGAGGAAATTGCGCAACCCACCTCGGGGTCCTCGGATCCCCCAGTACCCCTGGAACACTTGTGTGTTGAAGATCTAGCAGTAGCAAAACAGATGCTGAGAGAAGAGTGTCATGCGTTCTCCAAAGATGACTCTGATATAGGCTGTAACCCATTGTTGCGTTTGAAAATCAATTTGAAAGACATGACCCCAGTAACCAGAAGTTACATGTCTGTGCCAAACCCATTACATTGGGAAGTGAAAGAATATTTATAAGATCTCATCAACAGAGGTTGGGTCCAAAAGTCGAAGTCGTCTTATGGGTTCAAATCCCACCAAGGACAACATCTGCAAGGAGTTTGTATGTTCTCCCCGTGTTTGCGTGGGTTTCCTCCGGGTTCTCCGGTTTCCTCCCACTCTCCAAAGACCTACTGATAGGGAATCTAGATGTGAGCCCCAATGGGGACAGTGTCGATAATGTGTCTGAATTGTAAAGCGCTGCGGAATATGTTGGCGCTATATAAATAAAAAGATTATTATTATTCCTCTCCTATTGTCTGTGTTAGGAAGAAGGACAGTAAGTTGAGACTCTGTTATGATTACCGGGAACTAAACTGTTATTACCTGATCAACACCCGATACCAAAGATCCAAGATATGCTGGATAGTCTATCAGGGAGCACCTGATTCTCTGTCCTCAATCAGGGTAAGTCAAACCACCAAGGGTTTGTCGAAGAGTCCAGTAGACCCTTGACAGCATTCATCACACCGTTGGGATTATACGATTGGATCCGCATACCGTTTGGGCTCAGTTCAGCTCCAGCAGAATTCCAGAGGAGCATGGAGACATGTTTAGAAGGATTGAGGGACGATATCTTCCAGCCGTACTTGGATGACAATGTGGTACACAGCAAAACCGTCTGGGAGCATGTTGAACACGTGAGGACCATATTACAACGGTATCAATAACACAGAGTTAAGTTGACCCCAAAGAAGTGTGAACTGTTCAAAAGACAAGTCCGATTTCTAGGGAAAATTGTGTCTGGAGAAGGATATACCATGGACCCAGCAGAAATCGCTCCGGTACTGGCCTTAAAAGACAAGCGGCCCTCTACCATCGGGGAGTTGAGGCAGATCTTAGGATTCCTCTCCTACTATCGTACTTACGTTCGGAACTTCTCCAGGATTGCCGCCCCACTATACCTCCTCTTGGGGGGGACGACAGAGACAATAACACCCAAGGAGAAAAAGAAGAACGCGGGTAGCTCGGGCTTAAAAGAAACAACGCCGTTTCATCCCAACAGCCCATTCTCTGGACAGCAGACCGCCAAGAGGTATTGGAAGAACTAGTAGACTACCTCATAAAATCACCCATCTTGGGATATCCTGATTTCAATTTATCATTTGTTCTTCATTGTGACGCTTCTCAAGTTGGACTGGGAGCTGCCCTGTATCAGCATCAAGATGGAAAAATTAGAGTCATTGGTTACTGTTCTAGAATGTTGACAGACGCTGAGAAGAATTACCATCTACATTCCGGAAAATTGGAGTTCCTGACATTGAAATGGGCTATCTGTGAACGATTTAGAGATTATCTCTACTACAGCAAAGAGTTTGAGGTATACACTGACAACAACCCTTTGAGATGGGTCGCTGAACTAGCTGACTTCAATTTCAGCATCAAGTACAGGCCAGGAAAAAGCAATGCAGATGCTGACGGATTGTCAAGAATGCCACTAGAGCCTGAGTAGTTCATGCAAGAATGCTTGGAGGAAGTCAGTCTGGAAGCAATTGAGAGCACTACCCAAGCAGTACAAGCTTATCAGGAGGAAGACACACCATTGCAGTGTCCGTTGATGGTGGAAACCACCATAAAAGCAAGAGAACAAGATCAACCCCGGTCTATTCAACAACTACCAAAAGGGAAAATCCGTAGAGCACAACGGGAAGATCAGATAATTGGTAGAATACTACTTCATGTGGACCAAAATCGGTTTCCAAGTAAACGGGAGAGAGACCATGAGTCACCAGCAGTATTTGTTTTAGTTGAAGAATGGACGAAGCTCTACCTCAGTGAAGACGGTATCCTGTATCGTAAAGGAGGACAAAACCGTCAGTTGGTACTACCCAGAGTATTCCGTAGGTTGGTCTTCAAAGAACTCCATGAAAACATGGGACACCTGGGAGTGGAAAGGACAACAAATTTGATTTGTGAACGTTTCTTCTGGCCGTACATGCAGAGAGCTATTGAGAGGTATGTGACCAGGGAGTGTGGAGGGTATCTGAAAAATAAACGTCCCAACACATCAACCCGGGCACCTATAGGCAACATCCAAACTACATATCCGTTTGAGATGGTCTCAATAGACTTTGTACATATCGAGATGTGCAAGGGTGGTTACGAATACATCTTGGTGGTGATGGACCATTTCACTCGATTTGCTCAAGCATATACCACCACCAATAAAGGGGGTCGAACAGCAGCAGAGAAGATCATCAATGATTTTGCTTTGAGGTTTGGGTTCCCTACGAGGTTACACCACGACCAAGGAAGAGAATTTGAGAACCAGCTCTTTGCCAAGCAAGGAAAGTACTGTTGAATTCAGAGATCCCACACAACGCCCTATCACCCAGAGGGTAATGGACAAGTGGAACGTTTTAACCGGACATTATTGTCGATGTTGCGCACTTTAACAGCTGATGAGAAGAAAGACTGGAAGAGTTCTCTGTCAAAAGTGGTACATGCCTATAACTGTACAAAGAGCGATGCAACGGATTACTCACCCTTTTTCCTATTGTATGGACGGTCGCCAAGACTGCCAAGCAACATCATGTTCGATACTCCGGTGTCAGAGACTTACAGAACGTATCCGGAGTACATTCGGAAATGGAAGGAACGGATGGCAAAGGCATACAACATAGCATCCAAAGTGGTTATGCAAGGGCAGAGCAAGAGTAAGGAGTAGTATGATCGAAAATGTTATGGAACAGAATTGGCACCAGGAAGCTGGGTGCTAGTCAAGAACGTACGTGAGAAAGGCGGTCCAGGAAAACTTTGTTCATACTGGGAAGACAAGGAGTATGTGGTCGTAAAGAGGAAAGCTGATGACAGCCCAGTGTATGAAATCTGATTGGAAACGGGAGACAAGAAAACCAGAATAGTCCATCGGAATTTACTGTTACCCTGTGATTATCTCCCACCACAACAAGACTTCCCAGAAGTAGACAGACATCATCCGAGATCGACTAAGGGACCACCACAGACTGAAGCTCCAGATGTGGATAGTGACCATGAAAGTTCTGATGGAGAAGAACACACCATTGTATTTCTCGGACCGGCAAGGAGAGGGATGTACCATTCTCAGGAGAATGAACGAAGTCCTGAGGCTCCAGAGTTCATACCAAGGAGTACAGATGAAGTCCAATGCAGATCTGATGATCGAACACCGACCCCTGAAGAGACCGATCGACACTCAGGAGAGGCGGAATTACCAGACCGTGTGGAAACAAGCGACTCAGGAGAAGTACAGGAACTTACAGAGGCAGCTCCAAGAGCATCAGAGGAAGCACGGGAAATGAGTGTGGCGGAAGAAATTTCGGTAACCGAAGAACCCCTGGTCTCTGAGGAACAACCCACCAGGAGGATGACGACTCGAGAAGTGAGGAGGCCTGTGATGCTGACGTATGAGACACTTAGTGAACCGAATCAAGTGCCAAGGACTGTCGACTGGAAACGGGTATCTCTGCCTGTGGACCAGGTAAGCCCACTTGAGTGGTATTCACCACTGAGAGGCAGTATGGAAGATGTTGCCTGGTGGAAAGACTTGTTTTCATGCTTTGATTTTCCTTAAAAGACTTTGTAAAAACAAAGAACTGTTAAAGCATAGAGAGAAAGAGCTGGTTGAAGATGTACAAAAAGCTCCAGCTGAAAAGATCCTGATTGTTTTAATTGTGTTAATTGTTTATTTCTTACAGGCATCCTACAAGAAAAAGGTAGTAAGATTAGGTTATCAATGTTTATGAACTTTATACCAATTTCACACTGCCAATTTGTATATAAAGTTATCCAACTTTCACCACTGTCTCAGAATTGGTCAGATTGACCAATTAAGACGAATATCAAGGACGACATTCAAAAAGGAGGGACGAGTGTGACATGCAGAAGTAGTGCTGTTGCAGAGTGTGACATGCAGAAGTAGTGCTGTTGCTTTAAAAGCATTCAGCAACTATTAGAAGTAACACAAGCACATGAGACAGGAAGTGTTGTGCTCCAGAAGCATCCAGCAACTAGAGGGGTTAACACAGTCACAGGAGAAGGGGAGTGTTTTAACAAAGCCCCAGGGGGATTGTGGGGAAGTTGTTTACTGTCTGGCTGGAGCCTAAGAGAAAGGTGATGTGTGTGTTCTGTATCTCACATAAGCTTCCCTGCAAGTAAAAAGGATTCAAGTCAAGAGTGAAGCTAAGACATGTCAGGTAGAGTTCCTGAACAAGTGAAACAACCTACATGTCTGTGCCTGAGGGTCAATACCCCTGTGTGCCTGAGAGAAGCTGCAGCACATGGTCTATAGTCACCCTGAGTAATGGTTCCTCCAGGATTCCAAAGAATTCATGTAACCTGTCTCGCCCCTATCTGAACCTATCAGCGTGCGTGTAACATTGGTGGCCCGTATGGGGAATCCTGAGCGGGAATTAGTGTGTAGAGGGAGAAGAGGAAAAGTGCCTCTCTCATCCATCCCTCTCTCATCCATCCCTCTCTCATCCATCCCTCTCTCATCCATCCCTCTCTCATCCATCCCTCTCTCATCCATCCCTCCCTCATCCATCCATCCATACACACCTCACTATATACTGAGGTTCGGCAGCAGCTGAAGTGTATTTTGTGACATATACAGTACAGACCAAAAGTTTGGACACACCTTCTCATTTAAAGATTTTTCTGTATTTTCATGACTATGAAAATTGTACATTCACACTGAAGGCATCAAAACTATGAATTAACACATGTGGAATTATATACTTAACAAAAAAGTGTGAAACAACTGAAAATATGTCTTATATTCTAGGTTCTTCAAAGTAGCCACCTTTTGCTTTGGTGACTGCTTTGCACACTGTTGGCATTCTCTTGATGAGCTTCTCTCCTGAACCCTCTCACAGTGCAGAGCGGGAAGACGTCAGCGACACTGGAGTCCAGAGCTGAGCAGCGGCAGCAGGTGAGAAGTGAGGTGAGTATTTGATTTTTTTTTAATGTATGGAAGCATGGGCTATTATAAGGGAGGTGGGGTGACATCCTGCATGAGGCATTATAAGGGAGGGGGGTGACATCCTGCATGGGGCATTAATAGGGGGGGAAGTGACATCCTGCATGGGGCATTATAAGGGGGGTTGACATCCTGCATGGGGCATTATAAGGGTGGCTGACATCCTGTATGGGACATTATATGGGGGGAACAGCCTGCATGGGGAATTATATGGGGAGAACAGCCTGCATGGGGCATTATAAGCAGGGAACATCCTGCATGGGGCATTATGTGGGGGAGCAGCCTGCGTGGAGCATTATGTGGGGGAGCAGCCTGCGTGGAGCATTATGTTGGGGCCAGTATTCTGTATGGAGCATTATATGGGGGCTAGTATCCTGTATGGAGCATTATAAGGGGGCCAGTATTCTGTATGGAGAGTTATATGGGGGCCAGTAACCAGTATGGAGCATTTTATGGGGGCCAGTATTCTGTATGGAGTGATTCGCCGGTTTCTGAGCTATTGTGAAATTTACAATATATATTGCTCATGTAATGTAAGAAGTGAAATCTTTGGCCTTGTACTATATATATATTTCTCTGCGGTTATCTGTGCATCATGAATCGTGGTATGTGTTAAAGGGGCCCACTGAGACTCTTTCGCCCAGGGCCCACAAAAACCTGGATCCGGCCCTGGTGTGACTGCTCTAGAAGTGACCCAGATCGTCATGGGGCACTGGATTAGGTCATCACAGTGGACCGGTGAGGGATATGGTTGTTTTTTAATTTTGTTTTTTTTCAGGTGGCAATGGCTTCAGCGAAATGGGCTTAGGTGAGTATAACAATGTTTTTTATTTTGAAATGAATTATTAAAACTATAGAATTTTATTTAAAATAAAATACTTTATTCTTGCCATGTCTTTATTTAAAAAAATTTACTACGGGGTTAGTAATGGGGGCGTCTTATACTAACCTGGGCTTCATTTCAGCTGCCAATACAAGGCTGACATGAACCCCAACCCTATTACCCATCTTGCCACTGCACCAGAGCAAGTGGGAAGAGCAGAGGCTAAGCACCAGATTTGGCGCATCTTATGGATATTCCATTTCTGGGCGGCTGAGAGCTGATATTATAAGCCTCAGGGGGCAGGATCCATGGCCCCTTTCCTGGCTATTAATATCAGCCTGCAGCTGTCTGCCTAGCCTTTGCTGGTTAGATTTTATAGGGGGACCCTACGTCAATTTTTTTCTGGGGTGCCCCTGTAATCTAGCCAGTAAAGACTAACCAAACAGCTGTGGGCTTTTATTAATAGCCAGGAAATATTTTTAGCTAATGGCCCCTTCCCAGGCTAGTACTATCAGCCCTCAGTACTTGGCTTTCACTCATCTGGTTATGAAAATGACACGAGCGCTCATGCCATTTTTTTAACTTTAGGCTATGTGCCCATGATCCGGACGTAGCAGCATCCAAAACTCTGTGCTCACTGAATCATGTGGATTTACTACATTCAATACATTCTAATGGTCAAATTTCTGGCGACTCCGCAAGAGAATATGACATGCTGCGGCCCTGAAAGACGCGCCACTTGACCGTTTCCGCGGATGATCTGCAGCCTCAAATGCACGCATAGTGGACGTGGGATTTCTAAAAATCCCATCCACTATGCTGTAACATCTGGCCACTGCAGGTTTGATGCTGCATAAATATGCAGCGTCAAACCTGCAGCATTTCCTGATCATTGGCACGTACCTAAACTCAGCCGCAGCATGTTAATTTCTGTAGTGGAGACCCTAGTCTTCACTGCAGATTTTGACTGATTGAAATGTCATTACATGCAGTGGATCCACATGTACTGACAAGACAAGTGGGGCATTAGGAGTAATAGGATTAGGCTTTATGGTATTAGGTGTTGCTAATGCCTAACCCTAGCTTCAGTAATGAAGAATTGTCAGCCAGACACCCTCATTACTAAGTAAAGAGTTAAACACACACACTAAGAGTAAAACACTTTATTTGAAATACAACTGACATTCTTTAATCATTTAAATTAAACAAAGCAGTGAATAAAGAAAAAAAGGTAGCACTCACCGGTCTTCTTGTTAAAAAGCCATAAATTTATTATTCCATTAAAAATGGTACAGGGGGAGAATGGAAGGAAACCTCTGGACGATGGCCGTTTCGCGCCATCTTAGGCTTCAACGGGTCCTCCTGAGGTGTCGCAAACCTGTAGTTTACTGAGCACAATCCTGGTGACAGGTTCCCTTTAAGCTAAGCAGACTGCAGCCAGAAAAGCAAATTCAAAACACCCAGAGTAAAGGTGTCCGCTGTGGCTCGGCAGAAAGAGAGGCCAACCACAGAACACAAACTCAAGGCATTGAATCCGGGAACATGACACATGTGCATAGATGATCACTTTAAAACCTGAATCTAACGCTGTAAGCTAGTTTATATTGAAATATTTTGGTTAATTTAATTAAATTAGTTAATTATATATAATTACACCACTTTGCACATATTTGTTTTAGTAAATTCTTGTGAAATGTGAAAAAAACAACTCTAAAGCATCTTTTCTCAGAACCATTCCTCTTTTTTACCTCCTAGGCAGGTATGAATAAAATGATAACTTGTTATTAACAAAGTTTGGCAGTGATTGCACAGTGTCAACATGTAAGGACACATCTCAAACTGGTAACACCCAAATGTCAATTTATTCATAAATATTTAGGAGGAAAAATTAGAAATTACTTAATGAGTAAAGGAGTAAAGATGCTCCAAATTGTAATTTTCTGAAAGTATTTACTGAAATCCGTCAAGAGAGCTCAATAATATTTTAGGTTAACTGGATTCCCTGTATGTATCCTTTTGATCACCTTGTAGCTGGACTTGGCTAGAACAAGTGGGACAATGTACTGGTTCTTAAGATGTCTGTTTTTTGAGAGTTCCAACTTGAAAGGCTATGTGCCCACGATCAGGCAATAGCAGCGCTTTGGACGCAGCGTATTTTCGCTGCATCCGATCATGCAGGTAAATCTGCATGTGCTAATTGAACCAGGCAGATTTACCTCACCCCATACATTC
Organism: Phyllobates terribilis; assembly: GCF_046119375.1. Lineage (NCBI taxonomy): Eukaryota > Metazoa > Chordata > Amphibia > Anura > Dendrobatidae > Phyllobates > Phyllobates terribilis. Next base: position 431,312,148 of record NW_027362762.1, read on the forward strand.
AATTGGGGAAATTTCTGTTGCGGAGACTAGCATCTCTGCAACAGAAATTGACAAGCTGCGGCTCGTAAAGCTGCGCCACGGATCAGCTTACGCGGCATTAAATAGAAGCACAGTGGGCATGAGATTTTTATAAATCCCATCCACTGTGCTTCTAATGTACAATGCAGCATTTTGGACGCAGCGCAGTTGAGCTGCGTCCAAAGAACTGCAAATACTGATCATGGGCATGTACCCAAAGAGTTATAGAAACCTAAGACAATAAGCAAATGCATTACCATTAAGGACATGATGGGTTATTTAGGGGGATTTTACACTGAGAATTTTCAAGCATGCTTGCAAACATTAGAGAAACCGTCCGTACTTCCCAATGGTGCAATATGACTTAACAAAAAGTTTATGCATTTTTTTTGCAGTTTTTCTTTACAAAGAATCTGTGGGAACGCTGAAAAATGACTTCAAAAACTGTATTCCAGAATAACTTTTCTTAAAAACTGGTCTATGAAGTAACAAATTATATTTTATAGACCAAGTTTTGAAATTCGTACATTATCCTGAAAGCTTGGTGCCACTTTAATTGGTTTAAAGCTGCTATATTAAAAAGGTTGAAAAAAATGTTTTCAATTGCACTAAATTACTCTACTGGGGGACAAATTCTATTTGTTTTTATTTTGTAAGTTGAAGACTATTGTGTGACTTCTTTGAAGTAAAAAGGTGCAAGAAAACAAAAAATATCTTTGCGTTGCACACAATTCATTAACTCACATGCACCATTTTGAAGAAAAAGTAATGACTAATGCCACAAGACAAAATAAAAAAGACATCTAAAAATGTAAAAATGAATCCGCCTCTATATCTAAAAAGAAAAAGTATCCATGTGTTTCACTGCTGCAAGTGAACTTGAACTTATGTGAAGTTACTTTAACTCCCTAGTAATTATCCAAATCCAGGAGGAATTGTATTCCCTAAGGCAGAGGGCAGTTAGAGCTTTATGCGAAAGTTCACCATTTGGAGAAGATTTTCCACGGTTCTCAGATAACAACTATTGGTTTCTAAATTTGAATTCAAGAGTTTCACTTCAGATTAATATCAATGAACTATTGTTTGCTGTGAGGAGTGGGCATTGTGAAGCTAATTACAAGGGGTTCACAATGGCTGAAGCTTTCTCCTATAACAAATGAATGGTTATCCAGCAGTTTCCTTCATTCCCAACATTCATGAGATAGTAGTAAAACATATTTCTGTGCTTGTAAATCACATCAATGATCATCTGTTAAGCTAATTGTTGGAGGACTCCAAGAAAACAGGAATAATAAGTCTGCTGTGAAATCAGTAAAATTACACAAAACTGAATCATCAAAGTTTAAGAAATGTTATTGTACTCTCTTCACAATAGTTGTACAGAGTGTCTGCCATTCAGAAAGATATATTATCATGCAAGTCCTTTAAATACATGGATCAGAAAGATCAATCCAGAAAAGTCACCGTAAGGCCACGCCCCCACTATCAGTATTTGGTCAGTATTCGGTGAGTATTTTTTCTCAGGAGTGCGAGCCAAAACCAGGAGTGGGTGTTAAATGCAGAATTGGTGACTTGTTTCTATTATACCTTTTCTCTGATTGTTCCTCACCTGGTTTTGGCTCCCACTCCTGAGAAAATATACTGACCAAATACTGATCAAATACTTATAGTGGGGCTGTGGCCTAAGGGTATGTGCACACATTAAGGGCCCGAATAATCAAGATTGACGTTGTTCACGGTGGTCTTGATGAGGGGGCGTGCTGGAGTCAGATGGTCCTTATTCATGAAGAGGTGTATGCCTCTTCCAGAATCTGGAGCATATGACAAGTAGCGTGTGCCTCTGTGTGCTATTCCAGAAATATTACTCCCATCAGGTACTGGAGTGAGATTTCTGGCATACGGAACACCGCAGGTCATTATGAATAAAATGAGCTGTGATGTCCTGCGCCCCTGTCCCACCACAGCTCCACCCATTTTGGCAAAAGTGTCAACATATTGGCACAACACTGATTTACACCTAAATCTTGCAACTTATCAAAGCTTTTACGCTGGTGTGAAAGCTTTGATGAATCGGATCCTAAGAATTTGCAGGAGATATTTCTGCACCAAAAGCATGTCTCTTGGCAGGAAAAATGCTGCGTAAAATATATGCAGTTTTGCGCACGTTTTTTATGTATTTTTTTTCTATACACCGGAAATACTCTAAAGAGCTTGTTCACATGTTGTATTGTGGCCAAAGTCTAGGATTAAGTGAACTTGAAAAAAGATCAATTTTATCCCTAAGCCCTTTGGAAAGATAGTTTCTCACTGGTAATGAACTACAATTGTGCTCTGGTCTGTAAAGCTGATCATACTTAAAGGGGTTATGAACTACTCAGATAACCCCTTCTCAATCACTATGTTCCCACCTTGTGTAATAAGAACACTTATACTCACCTTCGGTGCGAGTGCTGTTCCACCGGTGCCGGCACTGGCTCTTCCTGGGCTTGTGAGACATTATGACGTGATAACTGCGGCCAATAAGTGGCCACTTCACTTTCCCCTCCTTTGGACGTAACTGACATCTAGAGCATCAGCTATCCTCTCATTTCCTCCAGATGTCTTATTCTATCAAAGGAGGGAAGAGTGAAGCCAGCGCTGATTGGCCACAGGGATTGCATGGCATATCATCGTTTGCAGATGAGACAGTGCTAGATTCAATGGCACTGAGCTCCTCCACCCCACCCAGAGCTATAGACAGGCCTAGTTACATCCAAAGTCTTCAGACATGGCTGGTCCAAGAATTGCAACATGAAAGTAGCCTAATTCTCAATCAGTCACATATGATGTTCCCTATAAAAAGTTAGGTTTTAACAAGGTATGTACCTAGCAGAATATTATGTTACAACGCGCAAAGTGATAGCCCTTAAAATAGTTTGATCATCCATTATCTACAATCATTCATTTTGGGAAAGTATGAGTTAAACTGAGCTATATGCTATGTGACCTTTTACATATTCATCATTGGTGGTGGACAGACTGACCTGGAAGAAGTGGTGAGTCAGTAATTGATCCAACAGTTCCGAGCAGCTGAAAAAGCTCATGTGGAGCACTCATTGTTATAAATATGATGGTTATGAAGCCAACAAATAGCCTGGGGCAGCTGTTCTTTGCTTGTGGCTCTGCAGCCCATATACTGTAGTTAGAGTAAGTTTTCATACATTATATATACTCCATCTTTACTATCCATCCAATTTTCTTAAAGTAAAAAGATGTTCGATTTTCTATCAAAATAATTAAAGGACTGGTCAGTTTGGACAACCCTTAACCGATGGCTGGTCCCTCCGATTCATTCAGCGAAAAGAGCTTGGTTTGGAAAAATGCAAAAGGATTTCTGCAAATGTCATTCAGATGAATGAGACTGACATTTCAGCAGAAAATCTGCTATATGTGAATATACCCTAGCCAGAGATTCTCCACATCACGCCTCTGTATATGCCACTGTGATGCCTCCGAAATGGGGTCTGTGAATCCGGTTTTACAGTGAGCTCTCAATAACACAGAATTCTTGCTTATAGATTAAGAACAGTCAAGTGACATGTAAGATAAATTACAAGTTGATGCTTTTATTCTCCTCCATTATCATTTCCTTTGAGCATGAACAACATCAAAGTACATGGCTTTTAGCTATGAGCTACCATGTACTTCTATACATATTCCTTTGGTGTTGTGGAGTTATTTTTGCTGCATGAAATAAGGAGCTCAAATGTTGTAAGGTATATCTTTGCCGTTGTAAAACAATAAACAGTTGTTTCAATGTCAGGGTCAGATATTCCAGCATAAAAGAGACCCGCAGAATGGCACGGAATTCAAGTTTTCTAATATATCCATTCAAATCTGTCAGCAGAATAGATCTTACATATTACCAGTTGACCCATAGACACTGGATGATATAAAATGACCAACGTCCTACAGAAAACTGTGAGAAATTTGAATACCGACAACCTTGTTCATTGGAAAAAACTAATATTTGCAAGACTTTGCGATAGAGCAGACAGCTCCCTTTGGTTGACATGAATGACCATTGTTTTCTATGAGTGCTGTGCAGCATTATACTCAGTTTAGCTGCAGGAGAAAGGAGTAGCCACTGGCAATCTCCCAGTTGACTGCCAGTGGCCGAGCCCCTGTGATTTTTCCAGTATCAGGGCAGCTGTGAAATGAAAGAAGGATGATCTACTAGGATCAGGTTCACACTGGGTGATTTGAGATAGTTTGATATGAAATTTTTACCAATGTGAGGAGAGCAAAATACTTCTCATTTTTGTATGCAATAATTGATTTAACTAAGGCCCCATTCACAACTCCGTGTTTAAACATGGTCGTGAAAACATTTATGCAGTGTCATCAGTGTTTATACATTAGTGCGTCATCCATGTGTCCATTTTTACAATCAGAGTGTCATTTGTGACATAAGGGCTCGCTCCCACTTGCATACTGTATAGATAATCAGTCCCATTCTCATCCAGGGGAGTGGGACAATTCTTTCTCACTTGCCGTCTGTGTGCTGTTGTATGCAATCCGTTTTTTTACTCAGCAGCTTTAAATATTTTACAGGACCATTTATAGTTTGCTATACTACAGCACTGCCTCATTGAATAACATTGGTCAGAGTGCAATCTGATTTTTATCACATTGCACTCATTCGATTTATATGCAAGTGGGAGCAAGGCGTTAGTGTGTCATCCGTATTTCCGTTTTCTCTATCAGTGTGTTATCAGTGTGTCCATTTTTACCATCAGTGCGTCTTTGTCTATATTTTGCAATGTTAAACATGCACAGTACATGGCACAGATGCCAGATGTACGTGTTTCATGGACCCATATACTTGTATTTACTCTTGTCATCCGTGCTGCCAGAAAAAAATGGACATGTCCCCGTGTGTTTTGCACTGACACATGGTCTATTAAAAAACTAATGGGTATGTATTGTATCTGTGAAAAAAACTGATATAACACGCACCTACAACACAGACGTCTGAATGAGGCCCAATAAGAACAAATCAAAAATTGCATCGAAAACTGCTCTGTATGAACCAGACATAGGCTTAATCTTATCATTTTGTTATCCTGCTTTAGCTATGTATCCATTTCTGTTCATTTGTTCATTACAACATTACAAGACAGGTTGGCATACACTACCGAATTTAAAACATTTGAGTCTTAGAAAATGAAAAATTTCAGAATGAATGATGCAACCATAATTTTGCAGACAGCGAAGTTATTATATATATGAACGGCACTGGTGTATAAATGAATGCTCTTTTATATCATTTATATAGAGTAACAACAAAACAGGAAAGGAAATGTCATAAGATCAGAGTATAATGAGTTACAAACTGCAATGTAACTTTAGGAAATTAAAAAATAAAACAAATGACAGCTATGATGTGAATATGTACAGTGGCATGTAAAAGTTTTGGCACCCCTGGTCAAAATTACTGTTATTGTGAACAGTTAAGCAACCTGAAGATGAAATTATCTCTAAAAGGTCTAAAGTTAAAGATTATACATTTTCTTTGTATTTTAGACAAAAAAAATATATATATAGTAATTTTCTACATTTTAAAAATTACAAAAAAAAAAATGGGCCGATGCAAAAGTTTGGGCACCCTGCATGGTTAGTAACTAGTAGCACCCCGTTTTGCAAGTATCACAGTGTTATTATGATCTGCAACATAAACTAGGGAAAGATGGGGAGAGCTGTCCCTACAGTAAGACTAAGCTGAGTCCCTACGTTGTAGCGGGCAACCTGTTCCTTGTGAACAGACCCGCCTTCGTCCTCGATTAGTCTGAACGGAGACCTATAGAGAAAGGGAGGGGTCCCTAAAAGAACTAAGGACTGGGACAAAAATGGGACACCTCCTAGCAGAAGTTGTTGCAGAGCAAAAGATAAACTGACAAAAGTACTAGAGGTCCAAGAGGACCAAGCAAACTAGAGATAGATAGGCACAAAAGCACCTGGCTAGAGAGACAGTCAAAACAACACTGACGTCCAGCAAAGCCAGAAGGGCGGAGCTGGAATATATAGGAAGATGGTCACATGACCGCAAAACACAAGATAGAACCCTCCTGTTTGTTTTTGTTTGTAACACACAGCTTGTAAACACTTTTTGTAGCCAGCCAAGACTCTTTCAATTCTTGTTTGAGGGATTTTCATCTATTCTTCCTTGGAAAATTCTTCCAGTTCTGTGAGATTTCTGGGAGGTCTAGCCACAGATTTTCAATGATGTTCAGGTCAGGGGACTGTGAGGGCCATTGTAAAACATTCAGCTTGCACCTTTTGAGGTAGTCTATTGTGGATTTTGACGTGTGTTTAGGATCATTATTCATTTGTAGAAGCCATCCTCTTTTCAGCTTCAGCTTTTTTACAGATGGTGTTATGTTTGCATCAAGAATTTGTTGAAATTTCATTGAATCCATTGTTCCCTCTACCTGCGAAATGTTCCCCGTGCCATTGGCTGCAACACAACCCCAAAGCATGATTGATCTACCCCCATGCTTAATGGTTGGCGTGATGTTCTTTTCCTCAAATTCTGTGCTCTTTTTTTCTCCACACATACCTTTGATCATTGTGGCCAAAGAGTTCTATTTTAATCTCCTCAGTCCACAGGACTATTTTCCAAAATGCATCAGGCTTGTTTAGATGTTCTTTTTCATACTTCTGACGCTGAATTTAATGGTGAGGACACAGGAAAGGTTTTCTTCTGATAACTCTTCTATGAAGGCCATGTTTGTGCAGGTGTCTCTGAACAGTAGAACAATGAACCACAGCTCCAGAGTCTGCTAAATCTTTCTGAAGGTCTTTTGCAGTCAAACAGGTGTTCTGATTTGCCTCTCTAGCAATCTTACGAGCAGCTCTCACTGAAATTTTGTTTGGTCTTCCAAACCTTATCTTAACCTTCATTGTTCCTGTTAACTGCCATTTCTTAATTACATTTCGAACTGAGGAAAGGGCACCTTGAAAACACTTTGCTGTTTTCTTATAGTCTTTTCCTACTTTACGAGCCTCCACCATTTACATTCTTAGAGAAATATGCAGCTGCATAGAAGAACCCATGTCTGCAGTTTTTTAACACAAGGTTAGAGGAGGCTGGGTTTTTATAAAGATGGGAAATTTGCATCACCTGGCTTTTCCTAACGATGATAGTGAGCAAACCATAACGATAACTGGCTAATTAAGGTTTGAAACCTTAGTCAAAGTTATCTGAGCACACAAATCTCCGAGGGTGACCAAACTTTTGCATCAGCCCATTTTCCTATTTGTAATTTTTAAAATGTAAACAAATTACACATAGGAGGCAACTGCTCTCCTTGTTCCCTCTAGTAAACTTAATCCCGCTCCCTAACCATTATTCCACCTCAAGAAACTAAAATAGTGGTCTTGATTTACGTGAGTTTCAGGCTACATCTGTTCTGAAACCAGTAATTTTAGAGAAAGTCGTAAACCATTCCACAATCAAAAAAATAAATATGAATCAGAAAATGGATCAGGTTTCATCTAATTTATGCAAGTAACAAAACAAATTGTTTTTCCTAATTCTACATTTCAATATATGATTAGAAATGGATGCAATCAGTATGTATAAATATAGTCACATTATTACAGCACATCAGGCCATGTGAACGTCATAGAGCCTAACGAGAAGCAGCTCTTGCTCTGATGGAATTGGGTCATCCATGTCTTTATCTGAATGACTTATATCAAAGTTCTCAACACCCCTTATGAGATCAAATATTTGTTTATGACAAGAGATACAGTTTAAAGGTAATCTGTCCTATCATGACCTTTTAGTAAATTGTATCCTTATAGCATAACAAATCTGGAGCATCATTTTACACAGTTGACATTGTGCTGTTCCTCTCTTATTCCTACTAGTCATGTTGGAATAGTTGGGTGTTACTAGTTTGGGGGTGGGGAGAGTGCCCCTGGACTGTGTAACTTTGTCCATTCAGAACTGACATATCAGACTTCTCCACGACAAAGGGAATAGTAATGCAGAGTTACCAATACATTCTTGTTGTGGTAAAGGAGAACTCAGCCATGTCATGCTGCGGGGTAATGTTGCTGAGGATCCCCTAAAAGGAGCCAGCTTAAGTGCTAAAGAAGATGGGAGCAGGTATGGAGACCATAAAGCAGGTGGTCCCGTGCAGCTTACCAGTGTCATAATGGAAGGTGACTTGGCCGGGGGTAGCTGCCTCATCACTAGCATAACTCCAGAGGAAATGGGAAAAGATGGGGAGAAGCATGGGGATCATAGGAAAGGTGGTCATGTGCAGCTGACCAGTGTCACGATGGAATGTGACATGGCCAGTGGTAGCTGCCCCATGATTAGTATAGCTCCTAAGGTATCAGGGGAGGATGGGGACAGGCACAAGGATCATAAAGCAGGAGGTCTCGTGCAGCTGACCAGTGTCACGAAAGACTGTGATATGGCCGGTGGTAGCTGCTCCATAGTTAGCACAGCTCCTAAGGTAACAAAGAGGGCAGAGAAGGTCTTATCCCCAGCCTGTCCGGGGGATGGGAAGGTCTGTCCCACAAACGGGTAGGGTGAGGGAAATGTGTGTCCCACCGTCTGTCAGGACGATGGGAAAAAGGTACCCATTGCTTGTCAGTGGGGTGGGTAAATTGTACCCCGAGTTGGTAAGGGTGATGAGAAGGCAGGATCTCGGGTTGGTCTTGGTGGTGGAAAGGTGTATCCCACAGCCTGTCAGAGTGGCAGGGACGTAATATTCACAGTCGGTCATGATGGTAGGAGAGTTGGGTTTGCAGCCCGTCGGACAAATAAGAAAACATTGTAATCCCCCAGGGAGACAGCCTACCTAGGTGCCCGAGAGCCCAGAACGCTGGTATCGCCCTGCCTTTTGGACCCTCATCATCCAGCGTGATAATAGGGCCAGTGACTGGTCCCGAACAGGTCCTGGAGGGTTCCTGTGAGGTTGGGGCTTTAGCGTCACTTCTGGTCTCCTCAAGCCTGGAGTCTCAGACCTGTTTGATGGCCCTGAGTAATCCCTTGGAGAAGCCCATCTCCAAATCCCTAAAAGGAGAGGGTATTGTGGGATCCAGGAAGTTTTGAGAGGATTGAAGTGAATATCTAATGCCTGTTAGAAAAGCCTTTTGTTTCCAGGAAATGCTTTTGTGAATTCAGGTGACACTGTGGTTTCCTGCAAAAGAAATGCTGTACATTGGGCCCAGACATATGTGTTCGAAAGAAAATATGGAATATCTAAGTTTGTATAAATCCGATTGTGATGGGACATACCTTTTAGATTTCAGGGCTAATAGGGGAAGAAGATGTATATTTTTTTCCGAACTGTAACCCCTGCTTATAGGCCACAAATAGATAATGGGCCAATCTCTGACAGCAGCCCTGTCATGTTTGGTCTCTGGGTAACCGTAAAATCGCAATAAAAAATATGGCGGCAATCTCGAACTTCTGCGATCATCCAGAGAGAAATTATCACATTAGTGGGATTTTCATAAAATCCTGAAGGGCTGAGGATGGCCCACAACCTGGCCCATGTGAGGTCATCACAGGGATGTGTGTGTGCAACTCAGGTGCTCATAAAAGATCAAGGCAAATTTTGATCTGTGTTCAATGCTAAGGAATATACATTTCGGTGTAGGCTTGAGCTCGTTAACCAGACGTTTTCAACACATTGCTTCCATCCACTAAGTTGACTCATCTCTGTGAGCAGCGTAGTAAGTTCTTTTGTTAATCCCTTTTATTTTCTGTAACTGTATATGCTGTATTGTTTTGTCCCCCCTATCTATTGTATATTTTTTTATAAACACTGCCACCTTTTGGATTAAATATAAAATGTAATAGTTCTATTCCTTTTGTTTTGTAAACCACCCCTCAAAGCCATACCTACCAGACCTTCAGTCAGCTTGTATAAAACCTGACTGGTGGTGGCAGCTAATAATCTTTCTTGTGTTATTGTGGAGTTGGCAGTGACCGTACGGATGTATATACAGTACAGACCAAAAGTTTGGACAAACCTTCTCATATATTCCATGCATTGGAATCGAGGTGTACCGTATTTTTCAGACCATAAGACGCACCTAGGTTTTAGAGAAGAAAAAAATTTAAGCAAAAAATGTGGTCATGATGCACTGTTATGGGGGAGGGGGCCTGCTGCTGAAACTGGTAAAGGGGTAATGTCCCTCAATTCTGTTAATATCCTCCATCCTGGTACATATGGCCCCTCCTTCCTATTATATGTGGCTCCCATCCCCATTCTGATATGCATGGCACCCCAATCCCCATCCTGGTATGCATGGAACCCCAAACCCCATCCTGTTATGCATGGCACCCCTTATCCTCATCCTGGTATGCATGACACCCCTGCTCCTCATCCTGGTGTACATGGCACCCCTCATCCCCATCGTGATATGCATGGCACCCCAATCCACCATCCTGGTATGCATGGAACTCCAATCCACCATCCTGGTATGCATATCACCTATGATCCCCATCCTGGTATGCATGGCACCCCTGATCCCCATCCTGGTATGCATGGCACCCCTGATCCCCATCCTGGTATGCATGGCACCCTTGATCCCCATCCTGGTATGCATGGCACCCTTGATCCCCATCCTGGTATGCATGGCACCCTTGATCCCCATCCTGGTATGCATAGCACCCATGATTCCCATCCTTGTATGCATGGCACCCCTGATCCCTATTCTGGTATGCATGACACCCCTGATCCCCATCCTGGTATGCATGGCACCCCTCATCCTGGTATGCATGGCACCCCTCATCCTGGTATGCATGGCACCCCTCATCCCCATCCTTGTATGCATGGCACCCCTGATCCCCATTCTGTTATGCATGACACCCCTGATCCCCATCCTGGTATGCATAGCACCCCTGATCTCCATCCTGGCATGCATGGCACCCCTGATCCCCATCCAAGTATGCATGGCGCCCTTGATCCCCATCCTGGTATGCATGGCACCCCTGATCCCCATCCTGATATGCATGGCACCCCAATCCTCCATCCTGGTATGCAAGGCACCCCTGATCCACATCCTGATGTGCATGGCACCCCAATCCACCATCCTGGTATGCATGGCACCTTTGATCCCCATCCTGCTATGCATGGCACCCTTCATCCCTCTTCCTGGTATGCATGGCACCCCTATTCCCCATCCTGGTATGCATGGCATCCCTGATCCCCATCCTGGAATGCTTGGCACCCCTTATCCCTCTTCCTGGTATGCTTGGCACCCCCCATCCCATGCTGCACACAAAAAAAAACGTCTACTCACCTTTCTTCCCTGTGTTCCAGTGCTGCATCCTGCTCTGCTGTCAGCACAGCATGTCACACTCTACCTGCAGCGCGGCTCCTGCAGCCGTCAGCAGTCTATTAAAGTGCATGAATAATCACTACACCGCTGCAGGTCCTGTGTGAGCGCTATTAAGGAAAATTAATATTCACTGCTCTTCACGCCCATGGGCATGGGGAGCAGTGAATATTCATTTTCTTTAGTAGCGGGCACAGAGTAGGCTGCAGCAGGCAGCTCCTGTGCCCTCTCCTCCGCCACTGCTGCTCCCCCACACCCCCCACCACCCACAGCCACCATATACATATACAGTCACCATATACAGCCATACATTCGGACTTTAAGATGCACCCCTCACTTTCCTCCAAAAAAAGTGCGTCTTATAGTCCGAAAAATACGGTATATACCATACTCTCACTGTTAGTATACGATAACCGGCCTATGAGTGCAAACAGCCTGCAGACCCCTCCGTTAATCGTCGGCCAATTGTGTAATTGTCACGATGATAGGGGACAGCAGAGAGCTATTCAACACAAAGATCACAGTGCGTGGCTCTGTGTGACCTTTCCGGGTTGTGATATCCTTGACATAATTGTATTGAATTTGGGACTGGGGTGGAAGAGAAGACATGTAATTGTAATGAATTGGGGGGGAGGGATGACATGTAATTTTAATAAATTGGAGAGTGGGTTGGAGAGAGGACATGGAATTGCAATGAATTGGGGGAACAGATCACAGGACAGGGCCTTGTAATGAACTAGGGGGGAGAGAAATTTATATTTTTATTGGCTGAGGAAAAGTAGGAAATTATAGTTCATAGGGGACACAGTCATGGCTTATCAGTTTATATTTTGAATGGTTAGTTGCAGAGTCGCTAATTATATATTAATGATGTGGTACATATTTGTATTCAGGGCCTCAGTGTGTGGGACTTTGTTTCTGTCACGGTAAACGTCATCGTGTAACCCTAACCTAAAATTAACATTGTAGCCTGCGCCCTAATGGGATACTTCTAAGTGACCCTAGACCTTATTTTAGCTTGATTGAGACCCCTTCTCTAGGGTGATTACCTTCAGTGGCTTCCCCTTGACCCAGCCATGTGTAAATGCATTTTCTTTGGCCTAAAATGTTGTATCTCAACATTTTTCTTTTTAGTTTTGGTCTTTATCAGATGTCCAGATCATACAGAATGACTGATTGGGGACTTTTAAATAAGTCAAATAGTATTTGTGATGACTACGCTGTGAATTGTTCACCAAAAGAGTGGATTATTATACAGGAATTCATATGTCACTGGCTTAAAGGGTTTGTACTAAGTTTGTAAGTTATCACCTATCAATATTTAAAGAGGACCTGTCATCAGATCAAAAGTGGTCAGGTTTTGCTCTTATTTTATTGCTGCTCTCCACAGTATTCAATTTTTTTGTTATTTTTTTAAAATCTACCAGTTACAGAGATATGGATCTTTCTATTTTGCTGTTGATATATAGGGTTTTAACACAGAGATGGTGCTTACAGGATTCTCTCGGGCATGTGTTTAGGCTGTTCTGCATTACTGCTCTGTGAGTCACACATCCTTGGTAAAGACTATAAAAAGCAGCCCTAAATAAAAAGACGCATATCTCTGGATCCATATAGCGCATTTAAAAAAAAAAAGAAGAAAATACGGACTACTCACTGGAGCAGCGGGAATAAAATAAGAGCAAAAACTTGCCACTTTTGACCTTTAGCAAAGGTCCTCTTTAACATTTTTTTTACCCTTCGCTATTAGTTTCTTACTTGTGGATCCCCGAAGTATTAATTGAATGGTGGTGGTAGGTAGAAAGATGCAACAAGCCATGAAATAAAGTGAATATGCTATGAGGAAGGGAACCAGGAGTCAGGAGGAGCAAGTCTATGTAAATCTGTTGCTGGGCCTGATATTATTGGAGCAGGCTGGATGTTCTAGCAATCCAATGGGGCTGGCAACTGGAAACTCATTTCTGGAATGGGGAGAGGTCAGTACCATAGTTATTGGTTTTTATTTAGTCTTGAGTGTTAAATTACATATTACTGCAAAAAATATGTTTCAGAATAAGGCATGGCAATAACTTACCTCCCATAATAAGCTAGAATTTGTATGGCAGGTGACAAAGGATTTACTGCATAAGGGTAAGATGACTGAATGTGCATCATTGAAATAAATTCTGGTCTACTTCGGAGGTAGAGATTGTGACCACGGCATTACAACTTGCTTTTCAGATACATTACTTGACTTCAACAAGATGCCTATTATTATTACTGAATAGCCATGGGAGAAAATCAACCGCACTCACACGAAGACTTTATGAAGTTTATAGTGCTAAACTTTATTTGTGCATATAGCAAAGCGACTTTTTGATAAAGACCCGGGACAGGACAAAACATCTTTGATTCTAACCAGTTGCCCCCATATTCAACACCACGTTGTTTGCTATATGCTCAAATAAAACTTTAGCATTATAAACTTCAAAAAGTCTTTGTGTGAGTGCGGTGATTATCTTCTCTGGCTATTACTTTGGAAGTGCATTAAGCTGTAGGGTGGATTGCTGCTAAAAGGGGGAAAAAAAAACAACTCTTTAAATCTTCTTCCTTAGCGAGTGTAAACTAGCTGAGTGTGACCGGAGCGTAAGTGCAAATGGAAGTAAGTGTATGATTTGTGATTCAGTGACTTGGATTCAGGGAGTTTGGAAGGGAGGAATTTGGACTGAATTGCTGTCTGCATTTTATTCATTCTTTACATTTCCTTTTACTCTGTTTAGTGCAATCCACATTAGGAAATGTGCTCCATTATTGACAATTATATCCAGTGTACATCTTGCCACATGTATGCAATCCTTGAACAGCCGGTCGGGGGTGCATACTGCTGTGCGAGATGTGTGCACGTTGTGCGTTTGGAAGCCCAGGTACTGGATCTAAATGAGCTGCTGGCAACACTGAGATCCATTGACAATATGGAAAGGAGTCTCCTGCTCACTGAGCAGCTGCTCACTGGGGTAGATGTGGGGGAGGGTGGTAGTAGGGAGCTGCAGGACAGTGAGGCATCTAGCTGGGTGACAGTTAGAAGGGGGGGTAGAGGGAAGAGTGCCAGGGAGGCTAGTCCTGATCTGGCACACCCCAATAAGTTTGCAAAGTTGGCAGATGAGGGGGGTGTCGGTACAGGGGTAGCACTGCTGCAGCAAGGCATGTCCTCTGAAAGCCGGAGGAGTGTCACTCCAATAAGGGGAGAAATAGGAGAGCAGGGCAGGCCAGGCAGGTGCTGGTTTGGGGGGACTCAATTATTAGGGGAACAGATAAGGCAATCTGTCACAAAGACAGGGATCGTCAAACAGTGTGTTGCCTACCTGGCGCTCGAGTCCGGCACATCGCTGATCGGGTTAACAGATTACTGGGAGGGGCTGGTGAGGACCCAGCGGTCATGGTGCACATTGACACAAATGACAAAGTTAGAGGTAGGTGGAAGGTCCTTAAAGATGGTTTCAGGGAATTAGGCTACAAGCTTAAAGCAAGGACCTCCAAGGTGGTATTCTCTGAAATACTACCTGTACCACGTGCCACGCCAGAGAGGCAACGGGAGATTAGGGAGATAAATAAGTGGCTTAGGAACTGGTATAGGAAGGAGGGGTTTAGGTTCCTGAAGAACTGGGCCGACTTCTCAGTTGGCTACAGATTCTGTGCTAGGGACGGGCTGCACCTCAATGGGGAGGGTGAAGCTGTGCTGGGGGAGAAAATGGCTAGAAGGCTGGAGGAGTGTTTAAACTAGGGATTGGGGGGGAGGTTATTCATTTTATAGGTAGGGAAGATAGTACAGATAGTGACCTGGGCACAAATAAAGAAATTGGGGGTGGGGATAGAACAGTCAATATAGTAAGAAGGAGTAGAGGTACAGAGAGATACATAAAATGCATGTACACAGAAGCCAGAAGCCTCACCAACAAAATTGAGGAATTAGAATTAATTTTGTTGGAAAATAATTATGACATGGTGAGGATATCTGAGACATGGCTGGACGAGAGCCATGACTGGGCAGTTAATTTACAGGGCTATAGTCTGTTCAGAAATGAAAGTACAAACAAGCGAGGGGGGGTGTGTTTATATGCAAAATCAACCTTAAAACCCATCTTGCGTGAGAATATATGTGAATCTAATGAAAATGTAGAGTCCCTGTGGGTGGAGATAAGGGGAGGAGGAAAAAATAATAAATTACTGATAGGGGTTTGTTATAAGTCTCCAAAAATAATGGAAGCAGCGGAGAATATCCTCATAAAGCAAATAGATGAAGCAGCGACTCAAGGAGAAGTCATTATTATGGGGGACTTCAACTACCCTGAAATACATTGGGGAACTTGTAGTTCAAGCAAAGGTAATAGGTTTTTGACAACTATGAGAGACAATTACCTTTCACAACTGGTTCAGGACCCAACAAGAAGGGGGGCACTGCTAGACCTAATATTAACCAACAGGCCAGACCGCATATCAAATATACTGGCCGTCACTTGAGTAATAGTGATCACAAAATAATAAGTTTTCAAGTATCCTTTAATAAGATGTGTAGTAGAGGGGTTACAAGGACACTAATCTTCAGGAAGGCAAATTTCCAACGGTTGAGAGATGATCTAAGTGCAAAAAACTGGGACGATATCCTGAGACATAAAACTACATAAAGCAAATGGGAGACATTTATTAGCATCCTGAATAGGACCTGTGCACAATATATACCCTATGGGAATAAACATGTTAGAAATAGGAAGAAACCACTATGGCTAAATAGAGCTGTAAGGGGCACAATAAGTGACAAAAAAAAGCATTTAGAGAACTAAAGCAAGTAGGTAGTGATGAGGCATTAAATAAATACAGAAAATTAAATAAATTCTGCAAAAAACAAATCAAGGCAGCAAAGATTGAGACAGAGAGACTCATTGCCTGAGAAAGTAAAAATAATCCCAAAATATTCTTTAACTACTGTACATAAATAGTAAAAAAAACTAAAAAATGATAGTGTTGGCCCCCTTAAAAATTGTCTGGGTGAAATGGTGGTTGAGGATGAGGAAAAAGCCAATATTCGAAATGATTTTTTTTCAACAGTATTTACACAAGAAAATCGCATGACAGATACATGATTAGTGATGACAAAAATTCTCCATTAAATGTCACTTGCTTAACCCAGCAGGAAGTACGGCGGCGTCTAAAAATCATTAAAGTTGACATATCCCCGAGCCCGGATGGAATACACCCGCAAGAATTGCAGGAATTAAGTAACGTCATAGATAAACTATTAATTTTAATCTTTAAAGATTCCATAATAACAGGGTCTGTACCACAGGACTGGCGTATAGCAAATGTGGTGCCAATATTCAAAAAGGGGACAAAAGCAGAACTTGGAAATTATAGGCTTAACCTCTACTGTGGGTAAAATCCTGGAGGGTTTTCTAAGAAATGCTATACTAGAGTATCTGAAGAAGAATAACCTCATGACCCAATATCAACATGGGTTTACGAGGGACTGTTCCTGTAAAACTAATCTGATCAGCTTTTATGAGGAGGCAAGTCCAGACTGGACCAAGGAAATGCAGTGGATGTTGTGTATATGGACTTCTCAAAAGCTTTTGATACGGTTCCACACAAAAGGTTGATACATAAAATGAGAACATTAGGGATAGGGGAAAATATATGTATGTGGGTTAAGAACTGGCTCAGTGATAGGAAACAAAGGGTGGTTATTAATGGAACTCACTCAGACTGGGTCTCAGTTAACAGTGGGGTACCACAGGGGTCAGTATTGGGCCCGCTTCTTTTTAACATATTTATTAATGACCTTGTAGGGGGCATACAGAGTAGTATTTCAATATTTTCAGATGACACTAAACTCTGCAGGGTAATCAATACAGAGGAGGACAATTTTATATTACAGGAGGATCTATGTAAACTAGAAGCTTGGGCTAATAAATGGCATATGAGCTTTAATGGGGATAAATGTAAGGTAATGCACTTGGGCAGAGGAAATAAAATGTATAGTTATATGCTTAATTGTAAAACACTGGGCAAAACTGTAACTGGAAAAGACCTTGCTGTATTGGTGGATGACAAGCTCACATTTGGTGGCCAGTGTCAGGCAGCTGCTGCAAAGGCAAATAAAATAATGGGATGCATTAAAAGAGACATAGATGCTCATGATGAGAACATAATTTTACCTCTATACAAGTCGCTAGTGCGACCACACTTAGAATACTGTGTACAGTTCTGGTCTCCGGTGTATAAGAAAGAAATAGCTGAACTAGAGCGGGTGCAGAGAAGAGCGACCAAGGTTATTAGAGGACTGGGGGGTCTGCAATACCAAGACAGGTTATTACACTTGGGGTTATTTAGTTTGGAAAAACGAAGGCTTAGGGGTGATCTTATTACTATGTACAAATATATGAGGGGACAGTACAAAGACCTTTCTACTGATCTTTTTACTCTGAGGCCTGAGACGGGGACAAGGGGGCATCTTCTACGTCTGGAAGAAAGAAGATTTAATCATAATCACAGACGCGGATTCTTTACTGTAAGAGCAGTGAGACTATGGAACTTTCTGCCGCATGATGTTGTAATGAGTGATTCACTACTAAAATTTAAGAAGGGCCTGGATGCCTTTCTTGAAAAGTATAATATTACAGGTTATATATACTAGATTCCTTGATAGGGCGTTGATCCAGGGAACTAATCTGATTGTCGTATGGAGTCAGGA
Source organism: Phyllobates terribilis (assembly GCF_046119375.1). NCBI lineage: Eukaryota > Metazoa > Chordata > Amphibia > Anura > Dendrobatidae > Phyllobates > Phyllobates terribilis. Next base: position 431,330,239 of record NW_027362762.1, read on the forward strand.
AGGATTTTTTTTCCCCAATGTGGAGCTTAGTGTTTGCCACATGGGTTTTTTTTTGCCTTCCTCTGGATCAACATGTTAGGCTATGGGTTGAACTAGATGGACTTAGTCTTCCTTCAACCTTAAAAACTATGTATGTTACTATGTTACTTGGGATACCACCCAGCACCTCTCCATCATGCTGAGTACGCACCAAAACTTCCTCTACAATAATTACTGAACAGACCAAGCCATACACCAACCATAGGCAGATAGCAATGACATTTTCAATCTGATCTGTTGGATTTTTTTTTGGCACTGTTGGGGGAAGTTGTTGGCAATACATGAAAAGTCGTTTGTACCAAACTGAAGACACAGAAGTACAGTTTAGAGATCAAGGCAGAGATTGATCCAGTGGTTTGTTATTTAACTTCTGGCACATGTTGCCTCTGATGAGTGAGAACCATGAGGAAACCATATGATAGTTATCTGGGTTCTGCAGGGACTAAATTTCCTGACAATTTTCTTAGTGCACCATGGGCTACTATGGCACCTTTGACATTGTATGGGATCAAAGATTTAGAAATCTTGAATTGACATAATCCCCATGTATGAGCAGCTTCAAGTTTTCAGTCTTCAGGATGTGCCGCCTAACAGCCTGTCAGTGTTTCTTTAAAGAATGTAAATTCCTTTAGGAAGTATCAGCAGTTACTGTCAGAACATAACTGCAGACCGCAGACGCCCGGGGCCACAGTCTGCTTTTAATTTTGGTTGAAGAAGAATTTCTTTTTTCTTTTTCAGGATTTTCAGTTCACTTGTGCTGGACAGATCAAGATGTCTTGTGTGTGTGTATGTTACAGTTCAGATGAATGTTTGTTTTGGCTAAGGATTTAGTTGTAACAAAGGATACAAGGTCCCGGTCATCCTAAAATAGCTGAATGGACATAATACCTAGGTCTAATACCTAGGACTAAGGTGAGCTGCTTTGTTAAATGCAACAAAAGGTAAATGTTCTATTTAGAAAGTCACAAATTACCATTTAATACAATGTGACTGGTAAATGTCATTGAGTATATTTAGGATAGAGTAAACAAAACAGAAGACAGAGAGAAGAATGAGGGTGGAACGTGGATCTGAAGAAATAACATGTTGCTTCAATCATTTATTTAGAAAATGTTAATGCCTACAGGGTGGCATCTGAAAAGAATAGTAATAACATGCACATCTTCATTAGTTTTCTATTAGATTTTTATTAAGATTTGTAAAAAAAAAAAAAAAGAGTAAAAGTAACACTAATAAAAACGCAGAGATGGAGTTACAGTATAGTTGTTAGGCTTTGGTATAATAAAGCAATAGGTATATGCACTGGTCAGCAGAATCATACACATTAACATAAATTAAAAAATGTGTTGTATATGAGAATACATCAACTTTTAATGATTGGAATATTTATCCCGCCGTTTTGTTTTTGTTTTTACATTGTCCCATTGCAGTAGACACAATACATTATATATACTGTATATGATGTAAATGTATGAGGAATTGTTTTTGCGAGATGAGTTGGATTAGTCAGTTCTACCTCTTTGGGGTACACATGATGTATTACCAAACTTTTATTAAATCTTCATGAGCAGAAATAGAAAGCTGTAGGACAAAGCTTTTTTTTTTCCCCATTTTTTCATTGTTGCATTCCAGTAACTATAATATATACAGTGTGTGTATATATATTTATTTGAGCCCTTGCTGTTTTTGCAAGTTTGCCCTCTGACAAAGACATGAACAGTCTATAATTTTAAGGGTAGGTTAATTTTAACATTGAGAGATAGAATATCCAAAAAAAAATCAAGAAAATCACATTGTATAAATGAGATATTTTTTTTGCATTTTGCAGTGAGAAATAAGTATTTGATCCCCTACAAACCATTATGAGTTCTGGCTCCTACAGACCAGTTAGACACTCCTAATCAACTCGTTACCTGCATTAAAGACAACTGTCTTACATAGTCACCTGTATAAAAGACTCCTGTCCACAGACTCAATTAATCAGTCAGACTCTAACCTCTACAACATGGGCAAGACCAAAGAGCTTTCTAAGGATGTCAAGGACAAGATCATAGACCTGCACAAAGCTGGAATTTGCTACAAAACCATAAGTAAGATGCTGGGTGAGAAGGAGACAACTGTTGGTCCAATAGTAAGAAAATGGAAGAAATACAAAATGACTATCAATCGACATCGATCTGGGGCACCATGCAAAATCTCACCTCATGGGGTATCCTTGATCATGAGGAAGGTGAGAGATCAGCCTAAAATTACACGGGGGGAACTTGTTAATGATCTCAAGGCAGGTGGGAACACAGTCACCAAGAAAACCATTGGTAACACATTACGCCTTAAAGGTTTGAAATCCTGCAGTGCAAACAAGGTCCCCCTGCTCAAGAAGACACATGTGCAGGCCCGTCTGAAGTTTTCCAATGAACACCTGGATGATTCTGTGAGTGATTGGGAGAAGTTGCTGTGGTCAGATGAGACAAAAATTGAGCTCTTTGGCATTAACTCAACTCGCCATGTTTGGAGGAAGAAGAAGGATGGGTACAACCTTAAGAATATCGTCCCAACGGTGAAGCATGATGGGGGAAACATTATACTTTGGGGGTGCTTTTCTGCAAAGGGGACATGACGACTGCACCGTCCTGAAGGGAAGATGGATGGGGTCATGTATCGCGAGATTATGGCCAACAACCTCCTTCCCTCAGTAAGAGCATTGAAGATGGGTCGTGACTGGGTCTTCCAGCAAGACAATGACCCAAAACATACAGCCAAGGCAACAAAGGAGTGGCTCAAAAAGAAGCACAGTAAGGTCATGGAGTGGCCAAGCCAGTCTCCAGACCTTAATCCCATAGAAAACTTATGGAGAGAGTTGAAGCTCTGAGTTGCCAAGTGACAGCCTCAAAATATTAATGATTTAGAGATGAGTGGACCAAAATTTTTCCTGACATGTGCGCAACCCTCATCATCAACTACAAAAAACTTGTGACTGCTGTGCTTGCCAACAAGGGTTTTGCCACCAAGTATTAAGTGTCGTTTGCCAGAGGGATCAAATACTTATTTCTCTCTGCAAAACGCAAAAAAAAATATCTAATTTATACAATGTGATTTTCTTGATTTTTTGGGGATATTCTATCTCTCAATGTTAAAATTATCCTACCCTTAAAATTATTGACTGTTCATGTCTTTGTTAGTGGGCAAACTTACAAAAACCGCAAAGGACCAAATACTTATTTCCCTCACTATATATATGCGCATATATATATATATATATATATATATATATGTGTATGTATGTGTGTGTGTGTGTATATATATATATATATAGTCAACATAGATATATGAGGGTTTTTTGCAAGATGAGTTGTATTTGTCAGTGCTACCTTTTCGGGATAACTTGTTACCAGATTTTTATCAACTTTTTGTGTCGCCATATTCTGAGTGTCATACACATTAATATTTTCCCTCAAAGGAGATTTATGAAGGCTTATTTTTTGCTTAATATTACGTAGTTTTCATTGGTACTGTTTTATGATACACATGACTTATTGATATTTTTTTTATTACACTTTTTGGGAGGGACAAAGGTATAAAAGAAACGGTAATTCTGGATTTATTTATTTTAAAAAAAAGATTGTTCACTGTTCAGTTTAAGGCTCCCCTCACACATCCACTTAAAAAAAAAAATGTTCGAATAAGATGGTCCTCTTTTACTATCCATATGGTTTTCTGTTGGTCATCCGTGTGTACCAACCGTGTGACATCTTGTGTACGAGTGCACTACACGTGTGACATCCGAATGCCATCGGTGTGCCATGTACCGGAATAAAATGCATTGAAGAAATTATTGTTTTTATGTGATAAAGATGTGCAAAGATACATAGATACATAGATAGATAGATGATAGATAGATAAATGTCCGTGAGATATATAATGCCTTGTGTGTGTAGTTTACTGTACATGTATTAACCTAATAAACTTGATCAATAAAACATTATATTTTAATCAGTACTTGTCTTATTGACTTTATATAATTTTTTTGGTGGTTATTTGCATCTGATTTGCCGATTTGTCCTTTGGCCATAATCTGTTTGTCACATGCACATACAGTTGCATCTCACTGAATTAGAATATCATCAAAAAGTTAATTTATTTCAGTTCTTCAATAAAAAAGTGAAACTCCTATATTATATAGAGTCACTACAAACACAGTGATCTATTTCAAGTGTGACTGTTAATGTTGATGATTATGCCTTACAGCCAATGAAAACACAAAAGTCATTATCTCAGTAAATTAAAATAATTATCAAAAAATACCTGCAAAGGCTTCCTAAGCGTTTAAAAAGGTCCCTTAGTCTGTTTCAGTAGGCTCCACAATCATGGGGAAGACTGGTGACTTGACAGATGTCCAGAAGGCAGTCATTGACACACTCCGCAAGGTCCTAGAGTTCCAATTTTCATTTGGAAATCAAGGTCCCACAGTCTGGAGGAAAAGTGGAGAGGCCACAATCCAAGCTGCTTGAGGTCTAGTGTGACGTTTCCACAATCAGTGATGGTTTGGGGAGCCATGTCATCTCCTGGTGTAGGTCCACTGTGTTTTATCAAGACCAAAGTCAGCGCAGCCGTCTACCAGGAAATTGTAGAGCACCTCATGCTTCTCTCTGCCGACAAGCTTTTTGGAGATGGAAGTTTCATTCTCCAGCAGGACTTGGTACCTGTCCACACTGCCAAAAGTACCAATACCTGGTTTACAAACAACAGCATCACAGTGCTTGATTGGCCAGCAAACTCGCCTGACCTTAACCCCATAGAGAATCTATGGGGTATTGTCAAGAGGAACATGACAGACACCAGACCCAACAATGCAGACAAGCTGAAGGCTGCTATCAAAACAACCTGGGCTTCCATAACACCTCAGCAGTGCCACAGGCTGATCACCTCCATGCCACGCCACATTGATGCAGTAACTGATGCAAAAGGAGCCCCGACCAAGTATTGAGGGCATTTACTGAACATACATTTCAGTAGGCCAACATCTCGGCTTTTAAAATAATTTTTCAAGCTGTTGTTATAAAGTATTCTAATTTACTGAGATAATGACTTTTGTGTTTTCGTTGGCTGTAAGCCATAATCATCAACATTAACAGAAATAAACACTTGAAATAGATCACTCTGGTTGTAATGACTCTCTTTAATATAGGAGTTTCACTTTTTTTTATTGAAGAACTGAAATAAATTAACTTTTTGATGCTATTTTAATTTAGTGAGATGCACCTGTATCTTTATTATCTCTTATATGCAGTTGCTTATACATGTACAACCTCATATTTATGTCCATATATATTCTGTCAGTTCCCTGATACAGTTTTCTTTTATAATGGGTACGTGTGGATAAGTGTCTAATATATTAATAATACATTAATATAATATTAATGACAATATGATGATGACAAATATTGCACAAGCCCATGTAATGATATTACCACCACCACTGATGGCTATAAGAAAGTCTAGCTAACCACTCCAAAGTGCATTTCGCTTCTGCACCATAAGGGAGTGGTGTGTGGGGGAAGTCGCCTGCCATACTTTGAATTAGTTAGTATAACCATCAGTACGTGTGGTAATTTATGACCTGGGCTTGAGCAATACTTGTGTGTTGCATAATAAATTTTTTAAAAATAATTTAAACTGTTGTTTTTATCACTGATATTAATAAAACCTTCTGCTGCACGTATCGCACATATCATCATAATCATGTTATTATATTTAAAGAGTAACCATCGTTTTAATTTTTATTTAAAAAATCAACAGTATACAAAAATAAGCAACTTTGTGATATATCTTATCAGAGAAATCTGCTTCTTTCTTCTGCAGGACTGAACATTCATTCTCAGAATTCTCAATTTTCAAGTAAAATCTGTATTCAGTGAACCTCACTGAGAGGAGAGGAGGGGACAGTTGTTACAATTAGATTCTATGTAGACGGGAGGGGGAAGAGCTCAGTCTCTAGCTGTTCTCTCCCTCACCATTTCCCCTCTACATAGAATCTTATCAGCACCAACTGCCATCTCCTATTTCAATAATGGCAAAGTCTGTCTTCACTAAATACAGATTTTACCCATGAATTGAGAATATTGAAAATGAATAATCAGTCCTGGTGGAGGAAAAAGCAAATTTCTCTGATAAGATATATTAAAAAGTTTCTTATTTTCATTGGTACTACTGAGTTATAAAATGAAAATGAAAACGACAATTACACTTTAACTATTACGTATACGCGTACATTAATTTAATGTAAGTCTGTTACATCATTCCACTGTTATGTATATATTGTACATTTTTGTCATACCTGGATATAACTTGGACATCACTGGATATATCAATGAGTATTATCTATTCAAATCATGGCCCATCCATGCTCCTTTTTCTAATGTATTTTTAATTATGTCCATTGTATTCCATGTTTTTATTGTACCTTGTGTATTATTAAAGTTATTTAGTGATTGTGCAAAAATACTTTTTGCCTGCTTTTTGAATACATTTCATGGTTGTTTTGTATAGTGTCCTTTTGTAGGTAGTAATTTAATTAATTAAATGGTATTTCCTTCTTATATAGGCTTTATCATAAATTATAACCTAAACTTTTCAAGCTAATATCTCCTCAACAGAGAGGAGAAATTACAAAACAAAACTACGTTTCATTCAGCTTTGCAGCAACTATTCCTTTATGTGGTCAGTTTATGCGGGTGAAAGATCCACTTGAAAGCGGTCTACGAGGGCTTGTTTTTATGTAGCAAGCTGTAGTTTTTATTGGAACCATTTTTGAATATGTACAACTTTTTGGTAAGTTTTTATTACATTTTTTTTGTGAGGCAAGATAAGCAAAAACATCGCTTCCAGTAATAGATGGTTTTTTTTTGCACCATTCACCACTTAAGATAAATAACTGTTATTTAGAGGTGACTGGATCGAGTCAGAGTCGAAGTTCCTGAAATTCGCAGTTTCACAGGAACTCAAACAGTTGGAGGTTTGATTTTTGGCTTGCAAAAAACTTGTCCTTCACCATTTCCCACACTGTGGAAGCATCAGAGAGCAAGCTAATGTCATTTTACATTGCTGCACTGGCCTTCCCATAGTGTACCTCTGGTATGACATCTTATGGATTATCATATCTTGTGCAGTTGTGGTCAGTACCTGGGCCATCATAGATCAGCAACTCTAAATGGAGCACAGTTTGCACAGTAGAGTCGTTTTCCATCTCCATAGCCACAGGGAATGCAGCTCCATTGACTGGAGCAGCAACCACTGCCGGGCTGATGTGATGAGTGGTGATAAGCAGTAAGTTCTCACGCTGCAAGCGGTGACGTCAGTAAGATTACCGCAGTTCAGCATCTGTGAACGGCGATAACATTACTGACGTCACAGCAGCCGGGTTCTCGAACTACGCAGCGTGAGACCCAGCAGTAGCTGCTGCTGCAGTCTATGGAGTTTTGTTCTCTGAACGAGGCTCCATACAGTGGACGAAGAAGATGGGGATCATCATGGGACCTCCATATGGACTTCGGCAGCCCTGTGGATTATTTTTTTATGGTAGTAAATGGTTAAAAGAGGGAATTGGTTGGGGAGTGCTTTTTAAAAATAAAGGACTTTTGTGTGTGTTTCTTTCTTTTGACTATGGGGTTAGTAATGGGGGAGTCTGACAGACACCTCTCCATTACTAACCCTTGTGCTATTACACAGCTGACATCAACCCCAAAACCATTACCCAGATTGCCCTGGTGCATTGGCAATCGGGAAGAGATGAAGCTAAACGCCAGAATTGGTGCATCTGATGGATGCGCCATGTCTGGGGAGGTTGAGGGCTGGTCTTATTAGGCTGGGAAGGGGCCAATATTCATAGACCATTCCAGCCTATTAATATCAGCACACAGCTGTCTGCTTAGCCTTTCCTGGTTATAAAAAACGGGATGGACCCCACGACATTTTTTAAGGGTCCCCCCTTTTTAATAATCAGTAAAGGCTAAGCAGACAGCTGTGAGCTGATATTAATAGCTTGGGGAGGTCCATGGTTATTGGCCCCTTCCTAGACTATTAAGACCTGCTCACAGCCATCTGCTTTCCCTTAGCTGGTTATTAAAAATAAGGGGACCCAACTCCATTTTTTTATTTCATTCTTTATTACCTAAATACAAATACAGAAAACTACACACGCATTACACAAATTTTATATCTCGCTGACATATTTATATCTATTCTATCTATATATTTATTTTATCTATTCTATCTATTCTATTCTGACGGTTCGGGCTGTGAATTTACTGTACTTGGCTGATGAACTGTCGGGTTTCCTTTAAGATGTGTGCATAGAAATCAGGTGGCGCACGCATGGCCTGTGTGCCATACGATTTTTTCTTGCATCCATTGTCTTGCATTGGCGAGTGCGATCCAATTCTTGCAGACAATTGCAGCATGCTGTGATTTTTTTCTCAATCCGAGAAAAACTCACAGATGAGCACTGACTCATTTACTAACATCGGTCAGAGTGCAATGCAATGTTTTCTCGCATTGCACTTGTCTGATTTATACGCCAGTGTGAGCTAGCCCTTAACCATTAAAAGGTATCAACCATTGAGGACTCTCAAATTTTAATAATTTTTTAAGATCAGTGAGAATGATCCTAGCAGTTACAGCATGAGCCAAGATGTGTATGTCAGTCAGGCTCCTGCAGATGATCACATTGGTACCATGCGATCAGCATGATGTACATATTTGTTATGGACCACAAAGTGACATGTGCTTATGACGGATATGTTCGTTAAATAGCACTGATAGTCCTAAATACACCAATATCAAATCACTATAGTCAATGTTGAGCAGAAAAGTGGGAAAGAGTTAGGCTATGTTAACATTTGCGTCAGTGCTATTTTTTTCCAACAACACATTGTACTCCTTGGTAAAATGATGGACCCTATTAAAAGTCAATCACATCTTTTTGCTGTCTTTAAACAGGCTTATAGCTATTATAGCAACAGCTTTAAAATTCTATGCTCTCTTCTATACGAAAAACAGATGTTAGATGTTTGTTTCTTGGTGGGTTTTATTACCTAGGAGTAATAATTCTGCATTGGTTGACACGGTATATTGTACAGTATTTTTTTGAACAGGTCACACTATTTCCAGGAAAACCCGCCAGGTTACACATACCAGTCTCTAAGTCTTTAAGACGAGCTAGACCAGGAGTCTCAAACATGCCCCTGAGGCAGCTTCATGCACCTTTCAGGCACCGGAGGCCCAGTCCTAGGAGCCGCCAACGTCAGCGTTTCTTTGCAGTTGACTGTGCGTCTTTGGATTCACATTCAATTGAAATTAATTGTGGAGCAGACACCAGCTCTCTGTGCCACAGTACCAATAGGAGCCACCGGCCAATCAGAGGCTGGCAGCTGATGTCGGCAGGCCGGCGCGGGCAGCGTGTGACGTCACTGTCATGCGCCGCCCAGGCTGCTGAGAAGAAGAGGATGCTGTTTGCCGATGGAGCGGAGGTCGGGTGAAAAGTTTTCTTTTTAAATGTGTGTATGAAGCGTGGCAGAATTGGGGAAATGACAACAAGATGGTGAACAGGATGGGCACATTACTATACGATGGGGACATTACTACAAGATTCTGACCACAATGGAAACATTACTACATGATGGGGACCAAGATGGAACATTGCTGCAAGATAGGGACCAGGATGGGACATTACTTCAAGATGCGGACGTTACTATTAGATGTGGACAATACTACAAGATGCTGACCAGAATGGGGACATTACTACATGATGGGGACCAAGATGGAACATTACTTCAAGATGGGGACCAGGATGGGACATTACTACAAGATGGGGACGTTACTATAAGATGTGGACAATACTACAAGATGCTGACCATAATGGGGACATTACTACAAGATGGGGATCAGGATGGGGACATTGCTACAAGATACTGACCTGGATGGGGACATTACTATAAGATGGAGATCAGGATGGGACATTACTACAAGATGAGGACCGGGATGGACACCTTACTATAAAATGGGAACATTACTTCAAGAGGGGGACCAGGATGGGGGACATTATTAAAAAAGGGCGACATTACTACAAGAGGAGGACCAGGATGGAGGACAATCAATACAAGATGAGAACCATTACTACAAGATGGGGAAACTACTACAAGATGGGTACATTACTATAAGATGTTGGTCAGAATTACTATATGGTGCTAATTGTAAGACAAAATTACTGTATGTGTACAATTAGGGTACACAAAAAAGGAAATAAAAATTGTAAAACTGTAAAAAAAATTCAAAATAAAGTATGATTTTTTTACACTATAAATGTTGTTTTATGTATAAACCAAAGTAACAAAAAAAAGTGCACGTTTGGTATCGCCGCACCCATAATGACTCAAGCTATAAAACAGAACCCATATGACGAATGACATTTAAAAGAATAAAATAAAAAATAAACCAGAAATGTTAAAAAAAATGATCAAAAAGGTGTATAGAAAAAATTACATGGTATCACTAAAAATGTAATCTTGTCCTCCAAAGAATGCGGCACTTCAAATTCAAATTTTTACTATGTGCGGCCCATATACCCAGCCGAGTTTGAGACCCCTGAACTAGACAAATTATATTTTATCATTTCTCTAGTTAGACTACCCATTAATAAAAGCCTTGTATGCCCCTATTAATAACCTTGCATCTGACCTGAATTTAGTGCCTCCACAGAACCTGTTTCACAACCTCACACCTTTGCATTTGGAGGTTCACCTTATAGCCATATCCCTGCCTATTAGCAACAAAACAGCTGTCAAACTGCAGAGATTGGTCAATCCTCTAGCCTTTTGTCAATAGAGCAACCAATCAAAGCTGCTACAACTACTGAATCTTAATCCACTGACTAGATTGTGGGGGGTCAGCCCCTGCCAAGAACTGTGTTGCACTGTTACTTTGAGAGACGATGCTCCTCTCTGATTTATGTGCACTTGGACTGGTTCTTTCCCCCCTGCAGCTTACTGTGTGCTGGTTTGAGTAAGAAGCAGGAAGTGTCTGTTCAGGAAGTGGAGAGGGGACTCATGCCTGTGTCAGGAAGACAGAACAACAAGGATGTCCTAATACTGAGAGACTGTTAAATGAATTATTGGCTTCAAGAGAGAAGATATTGCCCAGTTACCACAGGATGAATTAACAGGACCATTTCAGAAGGAAAGGGTCGCATAGCAGAGCCAAGGTGGTTTTCCCCAACCACCTGTAAACTGAAGGAAGAGCACCATCCAGCTAAATCGGCTTCACTACATCGGGACCAAGATGAAGCTAACAGACTTTCTTCTCAGCGCTGCAGAACTGTGAGTGTGACACCGGTGTTCCACTGTGTTAGGGTTTAGAGCAGGTCTCTCTAGTTAGGGCGCTGTAGCAGATTATCAGAAGTCAGGTAGGAATTTAGAAGAGAGTAGTCCGTATTGCTGTTATCATCACAAGAATCGTTAGTCTTATTTTCCGGGTTAAAATCCTCTGTATTTCAAAAAAGCCGGTGTTTTGTTTCTGCCTGCTCGCCTACTGTACCTTATTTGAGTCCTGCCCGGCAGTGTCGTTCATGCACCGCTACAAGATCAACAGTGACTTCAAGCTAAAAGGAGTTGCGTGGAACTGACATATTGATGACCTATACATATATATCTCAGAATTGGTTGGATATTAAGGCTGTATGGTGGCTGAACAAAGTGACGAATAGGAGGTAAAGTGCATAAGTTGGCAGCAGCCACTAAGCAATGTACTGGGCTACTGTTTTCTGCCCTATATATCACTTAGATCCTGCCACTACTGGAGCAAATTTTAGTTGAACAATGGGCGTAATGAATGTCAGACTCCACCAATCTCATATCATAACTATCATATGGCTAGGTCATCAATATGCAAATACCAGACACCATCTTTAACCAGCATGACAGAATACTGGACCAATTGGAGACCAAAAAGTGGATGCCATTCCAACTGGTAATCTATAAGTGTGGTCATGGCATTATGCATTTATAGATTATCATAAATTAAAGTGGTTGTCTTATAAAGGAGTGGATACGTTGTCGACACCCCTCCTGAACATCTTATAGTAATATAATACATTGCCATGTTTTCTATGTTGTTTTATCTAATTTGTGGACTGAAGCCAGTAGACAGGGTAATTATTGGGGCCAGTGGTGGGAGGAGTTACATGGGCAAAGGAACTCAGTTCCTACTTGTTAGGCAGTTATTGGAAAGTACAGAAAAGAGAAGGACCAATGGTTTGCAGACTAGCGTGGACTAAGGGTGTTGTGTGTGAAAAAGAGAGGAGACCATACTTGGGTAGCAAGTTCTGAAGTGAGCAAGTATCAAGTGGCAGAAGAATTCTTTATCTTAGGTGAGTGGGGGTGCGCAGAAAGTGTTATCTATACTAGATAAGAAGTTAAAGTGTAGTCAGACCTGAAGGTCATGGGGAAGACTGGCCAGGCTGGGACAAGTGTTCTAAGGGGATTTCAAAAAAATGTAAGAAGATGCAGTGGCACACTAAGGCATGTGGCCCATACAATTGGTAAGTTGAGAATAGTTGTGAAGGACAGTAGCATCACACCTCAACCTGTGCGGTCCTCACAGGCGAAGATGGAGGCCCCCATAATGATCTGCTTCTTTAGTGCAAGATGTAGTAGAAGAAATGTACTGCCACATGTAACCGTGAAGTTCCTGCCTCTGAATTGCGCAGAAGATGTATTCTTTAAATGTAATGCCTGATATCAAATGTATACACATTTCATCAGTTCATTTAGTAAACAAAAGTTTATTTTTGTGCTCTGGCCTCTCTCATTCATCTCTACTTTGTCAGGTCCCATCCTGCCATGTCAAACGGTAGCATGAGGTCTGCAATGGCCAATGCTAAAGGTAATAGAACACACACACCCAGTCAGGATCCCTATTTTTCTGTTGTGTCCGGGGACAAGGAAGTGACCCTCGGCCAAGGTGTCCGCCGGCATTACAGTCTCATGAAGACAAGCCCCGTTCACATGCTCCATGGTGACATACGGAGTGTGATCCTCTGCTCTGGACACTACAAGTCAGAATGAAGAATTGCTCTGTAGCAGCAGCTTCTAATCTGACAAACTTGAGCCATTCTAGTGTTACAAGGATGGAAATTTCTATGAATTGCCCCCATGTAATCTACTGTTCTTCTGTGGCAACCCCTGCAGTTCTTCCACCTGTCTCGTCATGCCTTCTCCTGGCAATATAACCTTTTTGCAGGGTTGCTTGGAAGAGGACCTAGGAATGGCCTAACGAATGTCCTGGCACTCGCATTTTGAAAGGGATTGTCTCTGATGGAACAACTCCTTCAGATTGGAGTGTAATAATAATTTTAAATAAAATTTTAAAATCTTCAGTCGTTGATATTTTTTAATGGTACTGGTAATAATAATCTTTATTTTTATATAGTGCCAACATATTTTGCAGCGCTTTACATACATTATCATGGCTGTCCCCATTGGGGCTCACAATCTGCATTCCGTATCAGTATGTCTTTGGAGTGTGGGAGGAAACCGGAGAACCTGGAGGAAACCCACGCAAACACGGGGAGAACATACAAACTCCTTGCAGATGTTGTCCTTGGTGGGATTTGAACCCAGGACCCCAGCGCTACAAGGCTGCAGTGATAACCATTGAGCCACCATGCTGACCCTTGGTACTTCATGATATCAAATAACAAACCACAATGAAATACAACAAATCTGTCTAAAATACTGACATACTCAAGTATTAAAAGTCTACATTACACGCTATATGACTTCAATGAAAAAAGACATGGCCATCAACAGGGCCAGTGTAGAACTAAAAAGCAGCCTTGGCGCATAAACCGCACTAGCCTACATTCAGTTTCCACACTAGAGCGTAAACGTTATGTGTCATTCTCAATAGATCCCTATGTTACCTAATTGGACATGCAGCCAAAAGCCTGACAATGGTCTCCGGGTCTGTCAGGTGCCGAAGAATATTAGGCCTTGCCAGAGGTATAGTTGGGTTTAATAGACTGCCTGTCAGTAGACTACTAAAAGGTATAATATTAATTTAATGGTTTGTACCAAGACTGGAAGCTATTCCCTATCAATAGGAAAGGGGATAACTTCCTAATTGCTGGGGTTCCAACCACTGGAACCTCCACCCATCCTGAGAACATGTCTTTAAAGAGTACAGTTTGAATAGAATGGAAGTCAAGTATTAGCATCTCTGCGCTTTTCATTCTCAATGGGACCATCAGAGATAACCTATTGAGAAAGGATGGAAAGGATGTACACATGCTTGACGTCCGCTCCAATCACATTGAAGAGCCTCATCTTCAGGTTCGATGGAGGCCCAGGTCGGACGTCCAGCAATCAGGTAGTTATCCTCTATCTTTAGGATAGGTGATAAAGAGTTTGTATCAGGATTGTAAATGTAAAGTGTTTAAAACATCGTAGGACTGAAAAATATAGGGTTAGACAGAGGAATTTCTAAAAAAAAAAAAATAGAATTAGACTTACCGGTAATTCAGTTTCTAATAACCCACCATGACGGCACCATAGGAGGATGTCACCCCACCCTAATAGGGACAGGAAACACAAAGGGGTCAAATAGCCCCTCCCTCATCCTCCCTCCAGTGTTTTTTGTAAAGGACCACATGAGTATGAATGCTTCAAATTATATTTATTATCATTCGATTTAAAGTAATCTAGGCTAGTCAAGACACGGGAGGGAATTACCCATGCTGTCGTGGTGGGTTATTAGAAACCGAATTACCAGTAAGTCTAATTCTATTTTCTCTAATAACCCCCCACGACAGCACCATAGCAGGAGTACCAAAGACTAATGTTAGTGTGGGCCAATAGCTTGGAGAACTTTTCTCCCAAATGCTAAGTTTTTAATGGCCATTAGGTCCAGCTTATAATGTTTGGTGTAGGTATAGACCGAGGACCAGGTAGCAGCTCTGCAGATCTGCTCAATGGAAGCGCTGGCTTTCTCCGCCCAGGAGACAGATACGGCCCTAGTGGAGTGTGCCGTAAGTTTTTCTGGAGGTGAGAGATTCTGGATCTGATACGTTTTGATAATTGCTTTTTTGATCCAGTTGACAATAGTACATTTTGAGATTTTCTTGCCTTTATTTTGGCCATAAAGTCACGGTTTGCGCTGTAGCTGGCCTTGGGAGAAAAAAATGTTTCTGCTTTTTCCTCCTTTGGATTAACTAAACCAACCTGATTTCCCTTTCCCTTTGTACTAAGGGGTTTGTTCCTGAGGGGGGCGAAAGGGTCTCTTCCTGTAGTTTTTGGTTTCAGGTAGAGATTTTTTCTTGTCTGCGGCTTTTTCTAGTAGATCATCCAGAGCTGGTCCAAACATATATTCTCCCCGAAAGGGAATAGAACAGAACTTTATCTTAGAGGTTACATCTCCAATTCAGGATTTGAGCAAGAGTGCGTGTCTTGTCGAATTTGACAGGACCGATGATCTTCCTGCTACCCTCACGGATTTTGCCGATGCGTCTGCCAGGAAGTCTGTGGCTTTCTGGAGCATGGGTAAGGCTATGTGCCCACGATGCAGAAATGCTCAGGATTTTTTCCTGAGCGTTTCTGCATCTCCCTGGCAGAAAAAAACGCATGCAGATTGTACATGCGTTTTCCTGCCAGGGACAGGCGGAAGTGAAGAGTTCTTCACTTGCATTTCCGCATGCGGGTTGACAAGCGCTTTCCAAGCGATTTTAGCATCACTTAGAAAGTGCTTGTCAACTTGGTCACACTATATAAATCCATGCAAACGGCATGGATTTATATACTGTGACCGAAAAGAATGGTAAAAAATAAATATATACTTACCCTCTGATGGCCTCCGGTGTCTTGATTCCCTCCGTTCTCCCTTGCCGGCAGTGGTACACTGAAGGACCTGCCGACGTCAGCGTCTTGTGACCCATCACATGACTATGACGTCAGCGCAGGTCCTTCAGTCCATCGCTAGCTGCCGGCAAGTGAAGACAAGGAGACCGGGGGCCGCCAGAAGGTAAATATATTCTTTATTTTTTATTTTATTCTTTTTTTCACAGTTTTCTATGGTACCCAGGTCCGGAGGAGAGTCTCCTCTCCTCTAGATCTGGGTACCATCCGCACATTAGAACGCGTGCATTCCGCAAGTCCTTATCTAGTGAAGCGGAATGCACGCGTTCTAATGCAAGTCAATGGCGGCGAAAACGCAGCACTTCCGCAAAATAATTGGTAGTGCTGCGTTTTTTTCCGCAATGATAATCCGCAGCGGAAATTTCCGCAGCATGTGCACAGCACATGCGGATTATCATTGGGGAACATGGCAGGCCTTCTACCATGCATTTTTTAAGCGTTTCTGCAGCGTTTTTGCCACTGCGGAAACGCTTAAAAAACGCATCGTGGGCACACAGCCTAAGCAAGTTAGTATATCCTCTTGGTTGGTGCCCATACTAAGGTGTTCCTCCAGCTGGTCAAGCCATCTGGACATAGAGTGTGCCACACATGTGGAGACCACATTTGTTTTTAGCAGGGCTGTTGACATCTCCCAATACTCTTTTTATAAGACTGTCCATCTTACGGTCCAGGGGATCTTTAAGTTGTGAGGAGTCTTCGATTGCCAGCGTTATTTTCTTGGCAACTCTTGCTACCTGAAGGTCTATCTTTGGTACTTCGGTCTAACATTTTGAAGTCTCCTCATCCACCGGGAATCTGTCTTTTAGTTCCGAGGGGATATTCAGTCGTTTCTCCGGGGACTCCCATTCATGCAAGATTAAATTTTGAATATTTTTATAAATGGGAAAGACCATCTTTTTCATTGACCGGAAACCAGCAAACATTTCCTCCTGAACTGTTGTGGTAGTTCTTTCTTCTTCCACCTCCATCGTCTTCCTTACCACTGCAAGGAGTTCCTCCATATATTCAGAAGAAAAATAATATTTTTTATTTCCTCATGCTTCTTCTGCTGGGCTTACTTCACCTTCTTCCAGGAGGTTTTCCGGTAAGGACATCTCTTCCTGAGAGTTTGAGTCCCTTTCTTCTTCCTGACAAATCTTCCTTTTCTTAGCCCTCGGAGGTGTATTGGAGGTGGACTGGGAGAAAGAGGCCATAGAAGATTGAACTTCCTGGCAAACTATTCCCTTCTTTTCTTCCATCAGAGAAGGCTGTTCTTCTCTAATGATTTTCTCAGTACATCTCTGGCACAGTGGTTTATTATAAGATGATGACAGCTTTTTTGCGCATATGGTACATTTGCGATTAGCTTTACTCCTTTGTGCATGATCCTTTCCCTCTGAAAGAGAGGGAGAAGGAATATGCTAGTGACGCGCCCCTGGGCCTGTGTCGCGCTGCGTTGCGCACGCGGGAGCCTACCCGGAGCCGGATCAGTGGAGGGTTGTAGTCTCGTGGCGGTGACCCGGTCCGTGCCCAGGGAGTCAAACTAGACGGCAGTCTATTAGTAGTAAATAGTTGATGACTACGCCACCCGTTGAGTGCAGCCAGGAAGCTGCTGCTGCAGGGCAGACCGCTGAGGCCGGTGGTAGGATTGTGCAGCGTGATAGTATAACCCCCAACGGGAGGGGTATGGCCTCAGGGCAGCCGACGTGGATGATGGGGGTAGCAGGAACCACTCAGAGACAGTACGGTGTAGTTCAGGGTCTTTACTGGTAACAACGACAGACCCTCCCGGAGTACTTGCTAGCAAACGGGGCCTGGTCAGTCTTTGAGCAGATGGGATCTCCCCTGGCCAGGCGTAGTTGTAGGCCTCCCAAACTGACTGTACTCTTCTGGCTACCTTGCTAGAAGCTGATGTAAGTAGCCCACGTCCCTGAGTGTACCGTGTGGTGCTCACCCGTATGGCCGGTGACTCGGGGCCTTCTAATGGCTTCCGCTCCACGATGGCGGTGCTGGTCCCACGCGTGTGACCGTGCCTTCGGGCTTCTGGGCCAGAGGACCTGAAATCCCCTGCCTGACGGATTCTGCTGCTGGGTAGGAGTTAGTCCCCACAGCCTCGGACTCCGGGTCCGGTAAAGAATCTTCTTAGTCAGGGCGAGCTCTGCAGCTGCCAGCCCCTGACTCCTTGTAACTCTGCTGTTTCCTATGCTGCTTCTTGTCTCCACTCTCCTTGTCTGACTCACCCTGCCTCAGCCCCGGGTTTATACAGGGGAAGTTCTTCCCCTCCCAAGACTGGGCAGGAGGTGTGGCATGCACAGGATCCCTGACCAAAGGACCTCCCACCTGCTCTCAGACATAACATTACATTACTGTGGAAAACCAGACCCCTGGGGTGCCACATTCCCCCCTAGTGAAATTTAGTACTCCGGGACTAAACACATTTAGAAAAACATAACAAAGTATAACAATAACAATACTATAAGAAAAACACATAAGATGGTTACGGCGTGTCCGCAACCGGATGCAGTCTTTGAAGAAAAGCAAAGGTGTCCATTTCACCAACACAGGGAGACGTAACCAGGTAGGGGTCTGTCCTACCCCGAGTCCTTAACAGTCTCTAGTCCATCCTGGGTTACGCTCCAACTATATACAAGGATTCCCGGTAAATCCACCAAGGTTTCCTAAAAACAACTGGAAACACAAAATTATACACAAGCAACAATACACAGATAAACATAAATAAAACTATTTTTACACTTCAAATTCTCCAGCGTGCGGGTAACTGGCCTCTAGTGGCCCTAGTGGACCTACGGAGCTGACTGTCTGGCCCTGAACTACAGGGTGTAGGAGATGTCAAGGGTAAACTGGGCAGCTGTCTACCGGCTCTTTGTCTCACTAGGGGTACGGCAGGCTCACTATAAGCAGAGGGTTGATTCTCCTGTTCTACTCGTGTGGAGTCTTCTGCCTCCTGGACCGGCTGTTCTTCCAGCTCTACCCGTTGCTCCGTAGGTTCTTGGGATGATGGTTGGAGGAAGGTGAGTACGGGTACCACAACTGCACCATTGACTTGAGTCCAAGACCGAGGGAAGTCCCCGAGCACGGTACTAACCATATCTTCCCTTTCCTCTACGGGTCGATGGTCTTCTTGTTCTTCTTCAGGGTTCCTCAGTTGTTCGGGACACTTCTTCAGGTGGTCCCGGGATACAATGGCTGTGGTTTCCCCTCCGTCTTTACTGATGGTACAGACCTTCGGGTTCTCGTGGCTTGAGGGCAGTACGGTGTACGGGTCCTTCTCCCACTGGTCATCCAACTTGTGGAGCCGTCTTTTCCTCTTCAAGACCTGCTCTCCGGGTACCAGGGGAACAGCGGGAGCATACTGGTTGTAAGTCTTCTCTTGTCTTTCCCTAGCCTGACAGAGACTTCGCTCCACGCTCTCTTGTACTCTCCGGTACTGCTGCTGCCTCTCTGTGTCCCAGTCTGTTTCTGGTGAAGTGTCCTCAGGTGTCAGGACTCCCATTTCCAGGTCAACAGGTAACTTACCAGGTCTCGCCCTCATTAGGTAAGCCGGGGTACAGTTGGTGGAACCTACCGGGATGTGGTTGTATAGGTCCACCAGATCGGGCAACTTCTCAGGCCACAGACTGCGTTCTTCCAGGGGCAATGTTTTTAGAAGATCCATTACCACCTGGTTCATTTTTTCACAAAGTCCATTAGTTTGCGGATGGTAGGGTGTCGTCCTTATCTTCCGGCAGCCATACAGATTGCAGAATTCCTGGAAGACCTCCGCTTCAAAGGCAGGTCCCTGGTCCGTCAGCACTTGGTCCGGGTACCCGTGTGGACGGCAGAAGTGCTGCTGGAAGGCTCTAGCTGCTGTTTGAGCCGTTAAGTCCTTGACGGGGACGACAACCAAGAACCGGGAGTAATGATCCACGATGGTTAACGCGTAGACGTAGCCACTTCTGCTTGGGGTCAGTTTTACATGATCCAAGGCTACCAGTTCCAATGGTTGCCGGGTGACGATGGACTGCAGGGGAGTCTTCTGGCTGGCCCGGTCCTTCCTTCTCAGATTGCACGGGCCACAGTCTCTGCACCACTTCTCGATGGTTCCCCTCATGCCTACCCAGTGGAACCGCTCGCGCAGCAGGAACTCCAGCTTTTTCCACCCGAAGTGTCCAGCTCCGTCGTGGTATGCCTCCATCACCATGGCTGCGTCTCTTCGTGGCACCACTACTTGCCAGAGTAGTTCATGCGTCCGGGAGTTGACCATTCTGCGGCACAACTTCCCCTTGTAAAGGAATAGTCGACTCTTCTCCGCCCATAGTTGTTTGGCTTCCTCCGGAGCGTCTGGTTCAAGGCGAGCCTCCGGCCGAGTCAGCATCTCCTTCACCAGTCGGACGGCAGGGTCGCTGTCTTGCGTTTCCGCCCAGTTGTAGTGGGGTAAGGGGTTCAACGTAGCAGCCTGCTTACCCCTTACCCGGTGGGAATACTGGATAGTCCCATGACGGTGGAACGCAGGGAGTTCAACTTCTTCCAGTCCCTCCGGATCTTCTCCTTCGTCCGGCAGGTTGGGCATCCTGGACAGGGCATCCGCGTTAGTATTGGAGCGTCCTGCCCGGTATTTGATTGTGAACTCGTAGTTGGACAGACGGGCCATCCACCTCTGCTCCAGGGCACCGAGTCTTGCCGTGTCCAGGTGTGTCAACGGGTTGTTATCCGTGTATACGGTGAACCGGGAAGAAGCGAGGTAATGCCTAAAGCGCTCGGTGACTGCCCATACCACGGCCAGGAACTCTAGCTTAAATGAGCTGTAATTCTCGGGGTTCCTTTCGGTGGGTCGCAGTTTTCGGCTGGCATAGGAGATTACTCGTTCTCTCCCCTGCTGAATCTGGGACAGTACGGCTCCTAGCCCGATGTTACTGGCGTCGGTGTAGAGGATGAAGGGCTGGCTATAGTCCGGGTACGCCAAGATTTCATCCCCCGTGAGGGCCATCTTCAGCTGGCGGAAGGACTCTTCTTCTAGCTCTTCCCATTTGAAGGGCGGCTTCTGGTTCTTGGCCTTTCGGGACTGGCCTATCAGGAGGTCCTGCATAGGCGCTGCCTTTTTGGTGAAACCGGGAATAAACCTTCGGTAGTAGCCTACCAACCCTAAGAACTGCCGCACTTCTTTTACGCTGGAGGGGCTTGGCCATCCCTTAATTGCGGTGATCTTATCGGGGTCGGGAGCCACTCCGTCAGCGCTCACCACGTGTCCCAGGTATTGCACCTTTGGTTTCAGGAGGTGACACTTGGAGGGTTTCACCTTTAGGCCGTAACTCGCCAGAGCTTCGAACACCTCCGCCAGGTGTTTCAGGTGGTCCTCATAAGTTTTGGAGTATACGATGACATCGTCCAGGTACAACAGGACCGTCTCGAAGTTTCTGTGGCCCAGACAGCACTCCATTAATCGTTGGAAGGTTCCTGGGGCGTTGCAGAGTCCGAACGGCATGCAGGTGAACTCGCTAAGTCCCATCGGGGTGGTGAATGCGGTCTTCTCCCGGTCCGCCTCTGCTACAGGAACCTGCCAGTACCCGCTAGTGAGATCCAAGGTAGAGAAGAAGTTAGCAGATCTTAAAGCAGCCAATGACTCCTCTATCCTTGGTAAGGGGTACGCATCCTTGTGTGTGATACGGTTGATTTTCCGGTAATCTACACACATCCTCATGGTGTTGTCTTTCTTTTTGACTAAAACTAGTGGGGCTGCCCAGGGGCTACAGCTATCCCGGATTACCCCAGCCTCCTTCATGTCTCTAAGCATCCCCTTGGCGTGTTGGTAATGTGCAGGGGGTACGGGTCGATACCTCTCTTTTATGGGAGGATGATCTCCCGTGGGGATGCGGTGTTCTACCCCCTTGACTCGCCCGAAGTCTAACGGGTGTTTACTAAACACTCTCTCATACTCTTGAACCACCCGATAGACTCCTTGTTTCTGATGTGAGGGAGTGGAATCAGTACCCAAATGTAGTTGCTGACACCAGTCCTCCATGTCTTTCTTAGAGCCGTTACCTTCCTCCGGGTGAGATGGAGGCAAGGGTTCCACAGATTGTATAGAATTTTGATTAGTGGTATATAATTTGGCTAGCGTGGCATACCGGGGCAGGTACACTTCCCTCTCCCCGATATTTATTATGCGAATGGGCACCCTCCCATGGCGTACATTGACCACCCCCCGTGCTGTCAAAATGGTGGGCCTACTGTCTGAGTAAACTGGTTCTACCATTGCCTGGTAATCTCTACCTCTCAGACCAATAGCTGCCCGGCACCAAATCATCATTTCACTTTTTGGGGGCATGGCAATAGGAAAAGGGTCACACATTCTTACGCTACCAATCTCACCGCCGGAGAGTTCCACTTGTTGCCGTTGCATCAGTGCCCGGATCTCTTTCTGGAGCACCCGCTGCTCGCCGGAGCTGGCGTTCTTGGCAACCTGCTG
Source organism: Phyllobates terribilis (assembly GCF_046119375.1). Classification (NCBI taxonomy): domain Eukaryota; kingdom Metazoa; phylum Chordata; class Amphibia; order Anura; family Dendrobatidae; genus Phyllobates; species Phyllobates terribilis. The sequence continues at coordinate 431,352,682 of NW_027362762.1, forward strand.
TAAAAGGAAAATCACCTCTGCAAGACAATTTTCAATTATGTTAGTTCCTAGAGTTATTTTTGGGTGACTCTCATGTTTATCAATATCTACAATGATCAGTCCCTGTGCGGCCAGTTCGACTCTACCGATTTTGAGGGTCACCTCTTTAAATCCGATCTGTGGCACGGGCTGGCCATTGCTGGCGATGATACTCAAGTCGTCGTCAGGGTAGCGGGTAATATCCGAGTCATTCCAGTACTGCTTGAAGAGCACGTACGGGATGGTGGTGACCTGTGACCCGGTATCCAGTAGGGCACTCATGGGAATGCCATCCAGTACCACAGGCAAGACTGGACGTCCTCCCACATATCTGTCGCGCCAGTTCGATGGGCCTGGTGATCTTTTTCCTGGGGGTTGGCCCTCTACCCCAGGTTGTGCCCGTTTAAAGAACAGTACCTTTCCATATGTCCGGGTTGATTGCAGCGGCGGCAGATGGGTCGTCCGTCCTCGCTGTATCGGTCACTGGGTCTTCCTCTGGCCGGTGGGGTCCTCCTTGGTCGACGCCACGGGATGTCCTCCGGTCCGGATGCCAGCTGGATCTTCCCTGGGGTGGAAACCTGTAAAGACTGCACAGTTCGGGTTAGCGCAGCAACGCTCTTAGCTAGCTCTTGGACCTGATGGTGTAGGTCTGGAGCCGGGTCATTGTCCAAAGCCTGCGCATCAGCTCCCACAGGCCCTGCCGACAAGGGCGCCGCCTCCTGGTGGTAAGTGATAGCTGGGCGCCTGTGGGTAACAACGCCACCCGGTGCTGGTTCTCGGAGCACCCGGATAGCTCTATCCTTGAACTGTGCAAAGTCCAGATGGGGATCCTGTAAGGCCATTGCCCGCAACTGGGTTCGGTGGGCATTGCAATATAAACCCTCTATAAATTGTTCAGTCAATAGCCTGTCCTCGTTTCCCACCCCATCAGGGTCGGTCTGCTTTATGGCCCTCAGGGCCTCTTGTAGGTTTAGTGCATAGTCCCTTATACTCTCATGCGCTCGCTGCTTGCACCCGTAGAATCTAAGCTTAATCTCGGCTGAGGTGCGGGTATCAAAGGTGTCCTTCAGCCGGGTTAGTATCCCTGCGACAGTCTTCCTCCCAGGTGGCCAGGATTTTACTTCCCTTTTGGCTGCCCCGGTTAGTTGGGCCACCAGGATGCTCACTTTTTGCTCTTCTGTGAGGGGGTACACCTGGAAGAGGCTATCCAGCTTTTCTCTAAAGTCATGCAGGGTATGTGACTCCCCTGAGTACTGGGGTAGCCAAGCTGCTCCCGGGATATAGGGCATGGTGAAGGGCATAACTGCAGCAGCGGTAGCGCTGGCGGGGGTTGAGGCAGTGAAGCTCTCCTCCGTATCCGACATCTTCCTCCCCCCTAGTGGACCGTGGCCTACCTTGCGATGATCCTCTTCCGTAGGCCGCGGCTCCGCAGTGGATCGTCAGGGTTGAGGACCTTCCGTCGCGCTCCTGTGACGTCGGCGTCTGCTGGGCTCCTTCCAGGACCTTACGCAACGTCCGGACGTGAGGCGGGGCTTCAGTTCTCGCGCGCTTTCGGAGTCCACGCCCCTCTTCTTCCCGCGCGGCGTCCTCAAGATGGCGTCCAATGGCGGGAAAACTTCGCGGATGGCGGGAAGAAGGTAGAAGATGGCGCCGGATGGCGGGAAACCTTCACCACTGGTAAGTTTGAACAGTCTTTGCTTTTCAGGCACGCAGTACCCGGTGGTTGCGGGCACGAAATCCTGCCGACTACGCCAAAGTTGACGCGCCCCTGGGCCTGTGTCGCGCTGCGTTGCGCACGCGGGAGCCTACCCGGAGCCGGATCAGTGGAGGGTTGTAGTCTCGTGGCGGTGACCCGGTCCGTGCCCAGGGAGTCAAACTAGACGGCAGTCTATTAGTAGTAAATAGTTGATGACTACGCCACCCGTTGAGTGCAGCCAGGAAGCTGCTGCTGCAGGGCAGACCGCTGAGGCCGGTGGTAGGATTGTGCAGCGTGATAGTATAACCCCCAACGGGAGGGGTATGGCCTCAGGGCAGCCGACGTGGATGATGGGGGTAGCAGGAACCACTCAGAGACGGTACGGTGTAGTTCAGGGTCTTTACTGGTAACAACGACAGACCCTCCCGGAGTACTTGCTAGCAAACGGGGCCTGGTCAGTCTTTGAGCAGATGGGATCTCCCCTGGCCAGGCGTAGTTGTAGGCCTCCCAAACTGACTGTACTCTTCTGGCTACCTTGCTAGAAGCTGATGTAAGTAGCCCACGTCCCTGAGTGTACCGTGTGGTGCTCACCCGTATGGCCGGTGACTCGGGGCCTTCTAATGGCTTCCGCTCCACGATGGCGGTGCTGGTCCCACGCGTGTGACCGTGCCTTCGGGCTTCTGGGCCAGAGGACCTGAAATCCCCTGCCTGACGGATTCTGCTGCTGGGTAGGAGTTAGTCCCCACAGCCTCGGACTCCGGGTCCGGTAAAGAATCTTCTTAGTCAGGGCGAGCTCTGCAGCTGCCAGCCCCTGACTCCTTGTAACTCTGCTGTTTCCTATGCTGCTTCTTGTCTCCACTCTCCTTGTCTGACTCACCCTGCCTCAGCCCCGGGTTTATACAGGGGAAGTTCTTCCCCTCCCAAGACTGGGCAGGAGGTGTGGCATGCACAGGATCCCTGACCAAAGGACCTCCCACCTGCTCTCAGACATAACATTACATTACTGTGGAAAACCAGACCCCTGGGGTGCCACACTAGTATATATGATAACCTGCACCCAGGAGAGGACCCCCAATGCCAGGAATTTACTGGGACTGGAACAGCGCTTGGCTCTGCAGACGTGGAGCGGGAAGAACTTAACCCCTCTATGTATTTACCACAAAAAGGATTGGTCCTACCTTAGGTTGTCTTCTGTCCAGGGCCTTTTATAGGCGACTGGACCCAGCGTCTTCCTGTTCCAGAGGAAACTCCTCCCCCATTGTCCAGCTGTGAAGCGGGGGGGTAATCCCTGCAATCACCGGCAATCATATCCCCGCCGAATATCCCGATCACCGGCCTTATTTTTACTTATACATTCCAGCGTGGAATGCAGACCAGAAGTTACGTCATCAATCTGTGCCTGGCATCTGATGTCACTTCCAGCGCCTGGGTGTGCGTCTTGCATAGCAAGGGAGCCGGAAGATGATTGTGCAGCAGTGCTCGGCATCCCACGCTATCCCGGAGGCCGCATTAGGAGGGGGAGGAGATAGGCTGGAGAGTTCAGGAAGGCCTCCAGCCTGATGCCCACCAGACCTTAACATGAGGTGAGGACTCAGTGGGAAGTCCTGAGTCTTGAGTTTCAAGTAACTGCTGTGTGGCGTGAACCGCTCGTAAACAGCTGGGGAAGGCCATGGCTACTGGGTCCAGATGCGCTGAGTAATAACCGACTGGGCGCTGCTTTGTACAGTGTCTCTGTGTGAGTACCCCGGCTGCATGTCCTCCCGTCTCAGAGACATACAAATGGAAAGGTTGAGCATAATCCAGATTTCCAAGGGCAGGGGCTGTCATTATCCTTGATTTTAGTTGCTCAAAGGCTTGTTGCAGCTGTTCTTGGTGGTCTTTGTCGTTTACAACAGACAGAGTGTCTTCTTTTAATGCATCATATAGGGGTTGCATCAGACGTGAGGCGTCTGGGATCCATTGTCTGCAGTATGTACATAGTCCAAGGAACCGTTGCAGCTCTATGGGATCTTTTGGGAATGGTAGCAGGTAGATGGCCGTCTTTCTTTCTTCTGTGAGATGTCTGGCACCCTGAGTAAGGCACAGGCCTAAGAAGACCACGTGACCGAGGCAGAACTGAAGTATCGAGGTTGAGACTCGACAATTCAGTTCTGCTAGATGCTTGAGGAGGCTAACACTGGCCCTGATGGACATTTGCTCCGTGGGGGCACACAAAAGAAGACCATCCACGTATTGTAATAGCACTACCTCAGAGTTGTCCAGCTGCCACTGCAGCAGACAGCTAGACATGTTCTTTGCAAACTGATTAGGGCTATTCTTCGCACCCTGCGGCATCACCGTCCAAGTCAATTGCCTACCCTGATATGTAAATGCGAACAGAAACTGACAGTCTTTGTGTAGTGGAATGCTGAAAAAGGCATTTGCTAAATCAATTACTGTAAACCAGGCTGCAGTAGATGGTATTTGTGAGAGAAGTGTATGTGGGTTAGGCACCACAGGAGTTTCCAAGACTGTCGCTGCATTTAGTACGTAAACCATGGATAAAGGCGGACACTAACAGCTGGCAATGAGTTTTAGTATGTAAGGAGAACCCAAGGTCCTTATAGACCTGCAAAAGGCGCCCATAAAACTTTTCAGCCGACTCTCCCTTCTCTTGAGTCACATCTGTGAGGGTGGTGGATTGATCAGCCAACTTATCCTGAGCCCATATTTTAAGGGCTTGACAGAAGTCAACCCCACTCTCATACGTATTGGCGTCTAATGCTCTGTCACACACTGATCATGATGATCTTCCTCATACACATTCTGGGTGTAGTGTGTATTGCGGCCAATATTCTGGGTGTACCAAGATGGCCGCCACCAAAAGGAAGCACACTACAGGAAGGGTGCGCCAAGATGGCCGCCACCAAAGGGACATCTGGTCAGAGGCCGGAGGTGATGCAATGGGTGTAGCAACATGGCCGCTGCAGGAAGGGTTGGAACTTTGGGCAGACATAGGTATAACAGATGAGGATGGGGCACTAGGAGTGGCTTGGGTAGTGGCAAGGGGTGGGCCTCCTGGACGGGGCGCGTGACATGCAACACAATAATCTGCTGACTGCAATTTGTACAGGTCCATCCCCCCCCCCTGTCCGCCATTATCAGGTGGTGGCTGGAGAGCAGTATCTTTATAATACGCATAACATGGCATCTTTCCCTTATTGTCTGTATTTTATTCCTCCACCCACCCTTCTTTGACAAATTCTCTGCTGTTCTATACCAAGCCAAAGCTATTTGTAACAATCCTTTATCTTCTAGCTTGCCCTTTTTCTACTTCATAATTAACCGGCCCTTATCTGGTAGCTCACATATTTTAATTAACTGTTTAAGTTTCTGCACATACTTTTTTCCTTCTTTCGATAAACTCAGCGCAGTCTTTTTTCCACATCAGCTTCATTTTGTAGCACAAAACAGCCAATCTTTGTTACAGCGCTAGATAATTCTCCCTTCTTTACATAAAGATAATTGAAATAACCAGGCTTCATCTCCTCCTTTATTTCAACATATCCTTCATCACAAATCTCATGTGCAACTTTCCTGAACTTTTCAGCATCTTCCAACAATCCACAGTCAACTAATCTTCCCCTATTCTGACGGATTCCTTTGTCCCACAATGCAGGCTGAAGTCTCCCCTCCACGGGAAAATTTAACATCTTAAACACTTTTGGTGCATTCTTAAATGATCTTTTCCCCTCTCGACCGACCATGATATTCATCACATCCTCTCCCTCCTGCAGGGGAGACAATTTCTTTCTGCTCCACGGAAACATTGATTAATCACTACAACTGACAAAAGATCCTTAATTTGTGCACAGCACGAGTCCGGCCGGACCTCATCCGCTGTTCCACTGACTTCACTTCACCCCTCCCGTCGGGGGAGTCTTGAACGGCTCAGATGAAAGTAGGAGAACTCTCGTCCGCAGCTCTCCAGACACTAGATATATGTATATCTGTGTGAATGTCCTACCCAATCTTCGATCACCTGCCGTGACTGAACCTAACAGTGTTCAGTCTCCTAAGGATCTTTGTCAGAAGTTAAGGAAGATTCACACAATATTCACTTGTCAATCCAAGGTGATACTGCTTTAAAAGTTATCAATATCAGACCCCTAATGGGACTATACCCCTTATAGTCTCACCTTTGACTATATCCAACCAAGACGTCCGGAGATACTGCAAACAACCACACACCACGTGGAAACCACGCCAAACGGTCAGTATCACTAGTAAAGAACTCGTGCCCTTACCGTGGCTTTTTGTGGGGGATGATCAGTCCCAATTCCAGTGGTGGAGGCTGAAAGCAAGTCTCTCTTTGTGGACGTCCAGGGGTGGTGGGGCGTCCCTGGTTAGCGATCCGAGTCACGGCACCAAGCTGTTGAGGGAGGGCAATGGCCCTTCACGGTTGACCAAGTGAGTGTCAAATTATTTTTTTACAAGGTTGATTGCGCAATCCAACAGAAAACCAGACGGAGGCAATGCTCTGTATGGGAGGATTCAGAGAATCTCTAATCTCGTTTATTTCTACTTAGCATTTTATATTGTTTTGAGTATATCGATAACCAATCATCTACAGCCGTACTACAGTACTACAGGCTTGAGCCAATGTTAGTGCAATTATTACAGAAACACATATATGGTCATATTATCGTTAGTTCGAAACACGATGGAAATTTACAAGGTTACCCATCCTGGCTCAGACTAGTCAGATAACGGGAGCAGGGTGTCTCACAGAATGTTCTTGTGAGAAAAGGTTAGTGTGGGAAAGATGCTTGGGAAGCATGAGAAAAGAAGGAAAGAATGCATGTTATGCAAGGAGTATAATAACATGATTTTAAAGCAAGCAGACAAAATGGAGTTGCTCTAGCATGAGTATCAATATGTCCTTTACACTTGGATAGCATGAATATTAATATGTCCTTTACAATACAAATTAATAAAAAAATATTGAGATAGAATAAAAGAAATTTTAAATATAGATATACAGGTGCTTCTCACAAAATTAGAATATCATCAAAAAGTTTATTTATTTCAGTTCTTCGATACAAAAAGTGAAACTCATATATTATATAGAGTCACTACAAACAGAGTGATCTATTTCAAGTCTTTATTTCTGCTAATGTTGATGATTATGGCTTACAGCCAATGAAAGCACAAAAGTCATTATCTCAGTAAATTAGAATACTTTATAACAACAGCTTGAAAAATGTTTTTAAAATCCGAAAGGTTCGCCTACTGAAATGTATGTTCACTAAATGCACTCAATACTTGGTTGGGGCTCCTTTTGCATCAATTACTGCATCAATGCGGCGTGGCATGGAGGCGATAAGCCTGTGGCACTGCTGAGGTGTTATGGAAGCCCAGGTTGCTTTGATAGCAGCCTTCAGCTAGTCTGCATTGTTGGGTCTGGTGTCTCTCATCTTCCTCTTGAAAATACCCCATAGATTCTCTATGGGGTTAAGGTCAGGCGAGTTTGCTGGCCAATCAAGCACAGTTATACTCTTGTTTTTAAACCAGGTATTGGTACTTTTGGCAGTGTGGACAGGTGCCAAGTCCTGCTGGAGAATAAAATCTCCAAAAAGCTTGTCAGCAGAGGGAAGCATGAAGTGCTCTAAAATTTCCTGGTAGATGGCTACGCTGACTTTGGTCTTGATAAAACAGTGGACCTACACCAGCAGATGACATGGCTCCCCAAACCATTACCGATTGTGGAAACTTCACACTAGACCTCAAGCAGCTTGGATTGTGTGCCTCTCCACTCTTCCTCCAGACTCTGTGACCTTGATTTCCAAATGAAATGCAAAATTTACTTTCATCTGAAAACAATACCTTGGACCACTGAGCAACAGTCCAGGTCTTTTTCTCCTTGGCCCAGGTAAGACACTTCTGGCATTGTCTATTGGTCATGAGTGGCTTGACACAAGGAATGCGACACTTGTAGCCCATGTCCTGGATACGTCTGTGTGTAGGGGCTCTTGAAGCAATGACTCCAGCAGCAGTCCACTCCTTGTGAGTCTCCCCCAGATTTTTGAATGCCATTTTCTTAACAATCCTTTCAAGGCTGCGGTTATCCCAGTTGCTTGTGCACTTTTTCTACCACACTTTTTCCTTCCACTCAACTTTCCATTAATATGCTTGGATACAGCACTCTGTGAACAGCCAGCTTCTTTAGCAATGACCTTTTGTGGCTTACCCTCCTTGTGGAGTGTGTCAATGACTGCCTTCTGGACATCTGTCAAGTCAGCAGTCTTCCCCATGATTGTGGAGCCTACTGAAATAGACTGAGAGACCTTTTTAAACGCTTCGGAAGCCTTTGCAGGTGTGTTTTGTTAATCATTCTAATTTACTGAGATAATGACTTTTGTGTTTTCATTGGCTGTAAGCCATAATCAGCATCATTAACAGAAATAAACACTTGAAATAGATCACTCTGTTTGTAATGACTCTATTTAATATATGACTATATGAGTTTCACTTTTTGAATTGAAGAACTGAAATACAGTTGTGCTCAAAAGTTTACATACCTCGGCAGAATGTTTTATTTCTTGGCTTTGTTTCAGGGAATATGAATGAAAACAAAAAAACTTTTTCTCCACTCATGGTTATTGGTTGGGTGAAGCCATTTATTGTCAAACTACTGTGTTTTCTCTTTTTAAATCTTAATGACAACCAAAACATCCAAATGACCCCATTCCTTAATACTGTGTACTGTCCCCTCTAACATCAAAGACAGCTTGAAGTCTATTGTGGTAGTTGTGGATGAGGTTCTTTATTTTCTCAGATGGTAAAGCTGCCCATTCTTCTTGGCAAAAAGCCTCCAGTTCCTGTAAATTTCTGGGCTGTCTAGCACGAACTGCGCTCTTGAGATCTCCCCAGAGTGGCTCAATGAAATTGAGGTCAGGAGACTGAGATGGACACTCCAGAACCTTCACTCTGTTCTGCTGTAGCCAATGACAGGTCGACTTGGCCTTGTGTTTTGGATCGTTGTTATGTTGGAACGTCCAAGTACGTCCCATGCGCAGCTTCCGGGCTGATTAGTGCAAATTTGCCTCCAGTATTTGCTGATAACGTGATGCATTCATATTTCCTTAAACTTTTACCAATTTTGCTGTGCCTTTGTAGCTCACATATCCCCAAAACATCAGCGATCCACCTCCGTGCTTTACAGTAGGAATGGTGTTCCTTTCATCATATTCCTTGTTGACCTTTCTCCAAATGTAATGTTTATGGTTGTGGCCAAAAAGTACAATTTTGCTCTCATCACTCCAAATTACCTTGTACCAGAATTTTTGAGGCTTGTCTCTGTGCTGTTTGTCGTATTGTAGGCGAGATACTTTGTGACATCTGTGCAGTAATGGCTTTCTTCTGGCAACTCGACCATGCAGCCCATTTTTCTTCAAGTGCTTCCTTATTGTGCATCTTGAAACAGCCACACAGCTAGTTTTTGTAGAGTCCTGAATTTCAGCTGATGTTATTTGTGGGTTTTTCTTTGCATCCCGAACAATCTTCCTGGCAGTTGTGTTCTGTTGGTCTACCTGACCGGCGTTTGGTTTTTACAGAACCCCTGATTTTCCATTTGTTAATCACAGTTTGAACACTGCTGACTGGCATTATCCATTCCTTGGATATGTTTTTGTATCCCATTCCTGTGTTATACAGTTCAACTACCTTTTCCCGTAGATGCGCTGACAATTCTTTTGCTTTCCCCATGACTCACAATCCAGAAACATCATGGCTGGATGAAAGATGCAAGAGTCTGTCTGGATCCTAGAAACTGATTCAGCTTTTATGAACACACACTGATTACAAGCAAACAGGTCACAGGTGAGGATGTTATCTTTAGTAGCCATTCAAACCCATTTGTGTCAAATTCTGTGCATGTTATCAGGCCAAAGTCATCAGTGTATGTGAACTTTTGATTAGGGTCATTTGGATGTTTTTGGTTATCATTAAGATTTAAAAAGAGAAAACACAGTAGATTGACAATAAATGGCTTCACCCAACCAATAACCATGAGTGGAGAAAAAGTTTTTTTGCTATCATTCATATTCTCTGAAACAAGGCCAAGAAAGGAAAAATTCTGCCGGGGTATGTAAACTTTTGAGCACAACTGTAAATTAACTTTTTGATGATATTCTAATTTTGTAAGAAGCACCTGTACCATCTGTATAAATTACAAACACTAGGAAAATATCTATAATGACTTTCTTCATCTCACTCTAAGGTAAGCTTCAAAGCGACCTAATTAACTTATCAGAATATTTTTAGATTGTGGGTAAAAACCAAGGGCAAACATGGGACAACATTTCAAAAAACATCATAGAAAAAGATGAAGCCTTACCAACACCAGGTCAGATTACCAATGCACTAGCAGGATGCAGCAGACCCTCATGATAAAGGCGGGGGCAGCACTATTGACGATGCCAATACTATTTCCCGCCTGATCTAGTAGTATTGACATAATCAATAGTGCTACCCCCACCTTTATCATGGGGGCCTGCTGCATCCTACTAGTGCATTGGTAATCTAACCTGATTTTGGTAAGGCTTTATCTTTTTCTGTGATGTTTTTTGACATTTTGTCCCATGTATGCCATTTTTAATTTTAGTGTTAGGACTCGCAAGTGTGAGGACCCTTGACGTGGGTTGCGAGCTTGTTTTTTTGGCCAAAATATCGACCAATACCTCATGCGGTGTATTTATTTTATACACTATTTTTCTTTTTTTTTTGCACATTTTTATGCAGGATGCAGCCAGGCCCTTTAGTGTTGGCTGGGTGAATTGGGGCATGTGTCTTTGTGGGGTGCGCTTATATACTGCTGGACAAGCCCGTCTGATCTAATAGTATGGGCAGCATTAATAGGCTGTAAGCCAGATAGTGTGCATCACATGCATCTGTGTGACTGGCGTCCTATGCAAGCCCCATCTGTGTGCATGTTTAATACTAGACAGCCACCCCCTCAATGAATTGGTAAGTCAGTGAGTGGCTGTTTGCAACAGTATTTTGCACATGTGCTGCCCCCACCTTTATCATGGGGGTCTGCTGCATCCTGCTAGTTCATTGGTAATCTGACCTGGTGTTGGTAAGGCTTTATTTTTTTCTGTGATGTTTTTTAAAAACCAGGGCATAACAATCACGGTTGCAGAGGGTGAGAATGCAACCGGGACCATGCTGGAGGGGGGCCCACCGTCACCAGCTCCTACTTCAGCTGGAAGTGCGTCATTCGGTCAAGCCAAACATTCCTTGTGTATGGAGTGGCCATGGGAGATAGTTGTTTATCAAATGATCATTTGCCTGACATCAATATAATATGTTTATAGGCTTTATACTCTTTTTTTTTTTCACTCCTTTAGAGGATATTAGCATGCATAGTTTTTATAAAGTATGCTCTGAACATGTGGTTTGCATAGAAATGAACACAAATGCAAATGTGAGTTCTGGTATTTATTGTTTTACCATTAGATATTGTGAAGGGTGTTGGGAAAACAAACAGGGATATATAAGCACCACAGGCAAACTAGGAAGAGACTTTGTGATCACACAAATTAAAAAGTGTTACAAATAATTGAAAGTCTTGCTAAAAAACAAGAAGTATTACAGAGCAACTCAGTTCATTTCCAAAATAGCAACTCCAGCCTCCTCGATCTTTTTCTAATGAAAACAAAACAATAAAAAAAAATTAAAAAAATCCCCCCAGAAAAATAGGTAGAAATTCTGATTCTGTAATATAGATTGTTAGAGTATGTCCGAATATGTCAGAAAATTTCCACTGCAATAACATACGCATATGATATCTATGGAGCCACCTACAGATTTCCCCATTTGCAATGCTTTGGCATATAGGGCATATAATACTGAATGGGAATTTGTCAACAGGATTTTGCTACCCTATCTGAGGGCAGCATGATGTAGAGGCAAATACTCTGATTCCAGTGATGTGTCACTTACTTTGCTGCTTTCTGTCATTTTAATAAAATCACTCTTTTATCTGCAGATCTACCAGTTCTTTGAATGCTAAGCACCGTATAACATCACTCACATCATTGATTGGCAGCTTTCTGCGTATGCACAGTGTACACAGAAAGCTGCCAATCAGTGGTGGGGGCAGGTTTATACAGAGCTCATGGATATGGAGGACTACCGGTTTACTTGTCTTCTAGTGATAATCTCCTACTGATAGTGATTTCATCAAAACTACACTAAGCAACCCAGTAAGTGACACATTGCTGGAGTCAGGGTCTCTGTCTCTACACTATGCTGCTCTCGGATTAGGTGGCAAAAACCTGGTAACAGATTCCCTTTAATGTATCCTGAAATCAGGGATCATTTTTTTCCACAATGCATGAATAGAGTTTTTCAAAATCTTATTCACTTGCATTGCAACGTAATCTGTTGTGAACTTATAATAGACAATCCACAATAATAAAAAAAACATCTCTGTGAACATGGCCATAGCTGGAACAAGAGAAACTGGCTCAGCAAACAGCACACACCATGTAATACCAGGATATTATTACCAAAGGTTTTAGCTACTAGGAACTCTGACGATCACTTCGTACTTAGCAGTTCTTCATTTAGAGAAGAGATTGACCACATAGAACAGTCCCTTTAGTTATATTGTGACCATAATAAATAGCTTCCTTCATTTTCTTTCTTTTTCCATTTTTACTTTTTCAGCTTGGACTTTCCTAATTCTCATATATTGTAAAGCATGTATAAAGACTGAAGTACTGGTTTACTCTGCACTGGGTGCTCATTGGTGAGGAGTCCAGTCCAGCGCAAGGTACTGTATCTACACTGTGTTCCAAATTATCATGCAAATAATATTTTCTCAGATTTTCCCAAATTACCTATATGAATTGCAGTCATTGTAATTTTCCAGTCAAATAACTATTAGAGTACAATTGAAAGGTTTTTGTACAAACTGCCTATGATAACAGTATATTTTTTAAAAAATAAAACACTCAAACTGCACTCAAAATGCATGTTCCAAATTATTATGCACAGCAGAGTTTTCAACCTTTTCATTTTAATAAAGAACAAAAAAATGGTCATTTTTGAAATTATAAGCATTAGCAGGTTATTACAAACTGAAATCAAACAGTTTTCAACTCAAAACTTTATTCTAGGTGATGTTACATTTGCACATAGGACCCCTTGTTCGAAAGGAGCTTCTGAACTCTCTCGTCCATTGAATTTGTCAGGTTTTGGATGGTTTTTGCTTTAATTGTTTTGCATGAGGACAGAATACCCTCCCAGAGCTGTTGCTTAGATGTGAACTGCCTCCCGCCATCATAGACACTCCTTTTGATGATGCTCCAGAGGTTCTCAATGGGGTTGAGGTCAGGGGAGCATGGGTGCCACACCATTAATTTGTCCCCTTTTATGCCCATAGCAGCCAGAGATGCAGATGTGTTATGTGCAGCATGAGACGGGGCATTATCATGCATGAAATGATCTCGATGGTCCAGATGGATGGAGTGGAGGATGGCTGGTTGATGGACACCCCATGCAAACACGGCTACGGCGCTAACAAGGAGGAGGTGGAGTAATGTTTTGGGCTGGAATCATGGGGAGAGAGATTGTCGGCCCTTTTAGGATCCCTGAAGGGGTAAAGATGAACTCCATAATGTATGTTGAGTTTCTCAAACAGCACTTCCTTCCATGGTTCAAGAAGAAGAACCGTGCATTCCGCAGCAAGATCATTTTCATGCATGATAATGCCCCGTCTCATGCTGCACATAACACATCTGCATCTCTGGCTGCTATGGGCATAAAAGGGGACAAACTTATGGTGTGGCACCCATGCTCCCCTGACCTCAACCCCATTGAGAACCTCTGGAGCATCATCAAAAGGAGTGTCTATGATGGCGGGAGGCAGTTCACATCTAAGCAACAGCTCTGGGAGGGTATTCTGTCCTCATGCAAAACAATTGAAGCAGAAACCATCCAAAACCTGACAAATTCAATGGACGAGAGAGTTCAGAAGCTCCTTTCAAACAAGCGGTCCTATGTGCAAATGTAACATCACCTAGAATAAAGTTTTGAGTTGAAAACTGTTTGATTTCAGTTTGTAATAACCTGCTAATGCTTATAATTTCAAAAATGACCTTTTTTGTTCTTTATTAAAATGAAAAGGTTGAAAACTCTGCTGTGCATAATAATTTGGAACATGCATTTTGAGCGCAGTTTGAGTTTTTTATTTTTATAAAAATATACTGTTATCATAGGCAGTTTGTACAAAAACCTTTCAATTGTACTCTAATAGTTATTTGACTGGAAAATTACAATGACTGCAATTCATATAGGTAATTTGGGAAAATCTGAGAAAATATTATTTGCATAATAATTTGGAACACAGTGTAGAGTTCTTCACTAGAGATAAGTAAGCGTGCTCTCCAATGCTCTATTCTCGATCAAGCATCGGGGTTGCTTGGGTATGCTCATTACTCGATTGAGTATCGCGGGTACTTGAGTGCCATGCCCGAGTCCCCGCCTCGCATGTTTCATGGCTGTTAGACATCCAATAAACATGCGAGTATTGCCTGTCATACACGGTAATGCTGTAGCGATGTTGGCACAACAAACACATTCATCCATGAAACCTAGCTTCCTGTCCCACTTTGCAGGGGAGCACAGGACACCACTCTTGAAGTCAGAACAGTGCGAACGGGTGGTCGGTTGGATGTCAGATAATGCTTCCAGTATGTTTTGCAATAGCACCTGTCTTCCACACGATCCAGTCTCACTACCCAAGAGTTTGGACCACATAATCCTCACCCTGATCCTCCTTGTTCCCAACACGGCAAGTCCCAGGAGACAAGTGATCCCACACTTGGACACTCCGAGGAGCTCTATACATTTCCATTTATTGATTCTGGCCTCTTGCTGTGAACATTTCAAGACAGACATGAGGAGATTATGTGTAGTGATGCCCAAATATCTGAACAGCCACAGTCAGGAGAAGACAATGGTGGGGAACAGCAATTAGTGTCTCAAGAGGTAGATGATGATGAGATAAAGTTGCCAACAAGTGATGTTGTTAAGTCAACAAGTCAGGAGGACCTGAGTGCGGAAGTGGAAGACGAGGTGGTGGACAATGAAGTCACTGACCCAACCTGGGAAGATGCCATGCAGAGCAAGGACAAGAGAGGGAGGGATCTGCAGCACCGCAACAGGCAGGAATATGCAGTGGGGTGGCCAGAGGGAGAAGGCGGGGCACTGTTCCCCAGAGCATCCACACACAACAAGTTCCCAGGCTAAGAGTTAAGTGTTCCCCAGTATTGCGCTTTTTTAAAGAAAGTGCGGACGATAAAAGAACGATCATTTGCAACCTGTGCAGTACTAAGATCAGCAGAGGCCTGATCACTACCGGCCTGACCACCACCACCAGCATGCTTGGGCACATGTCATCAAAGCACCCGACTAGGTGGGCCGAACACCCGGGTTCACAATCAGTGTCTGCAGGTGACACCACTGCCTCTTCCCCTGTGCTACATGCTTGCCAACCCCCTGTCCAGGACGCAGGCATGGATGCCACCCTGCACCTGTCGTTGCACATTCGCAAGCATCGTCAGCAACCACATCTAATTCTTTGTCCCAGCGCAACATTCAGCTGTCTTCACCTCAGGCCTTGGAACTCAAACACAAATACCCAGCCACCTACCCACAGACCTAAACACTAAATGGGAACATTTCCAGACTGTTTGCCCTGGAAATGTTGCCATTTAGGCTTGTGAACACTGAGGCTTTCCCAAAGTCATGGTGGCGGCCACCCCTCTGTACTCGGTCTCCAGTCAACACTATTTTTCCTGGTTTTCCATCCTCGCCTTACACCAGCACATGTCCTATAACATCACCCGTGCCTGACCAACACAGTTACTGAGAAGGTCCACTTAACCACCAACACGTGGACAAGTGCTAGTGGCCAGGGATGCTACATTTCCCTGATGGCACACTGGGTGAACCTTGTTGAGGCCGGGACTGAGTTGGACCCTGGGACAACACATGTGCAACCGACGCCGAGGATTGTGGGCCCTAGTTCCATTAGGGTTTCCTCCACCTCCTACTCCAGTTCAAGCACCCCCTCCCCCTCCTCATCCTGCATCTCCGAATTGTCATCTCAGAGCACATTGTCTATGTCAGTCGCAAACTGGAAGCACTGCAGCACTGCCTTGGTGAAGCAGCAACAGGCTCTTCTTAAAGTAATTTGTTTAGGTGACAAACAGCATATCGCCGTAGGGTTATGGAAAGCTATAACAAACCAGACAGATCTGTGGCTCTCGGCACTGAACCTACAACCAGGTATGGTCGTGTGTGATAATGGCTGTAACCTGCTGGCGGCTCTGAAGCTTGCACACATACCATACCTGGCCCACGTGCTCAACTTAGTGGTTGAGCCATTTCTGAAATCCTACCCAGATTTTTCCTGAGCTACTTGAAGGTATGCCACCTGTGTGTCCATTTCTACAAGTCAGCTACAGCTGCCACCGGTCTGGCAGTGCTGTTGCAGCGATTACAAGTGCCAGCTCACTGACTGGTGTGCAACGTGACTGTTGGAACTCCACATTGCACATGTTGGCAAGGCTTTGTGAGCAGCAGAAGGCAGTAGTTGAATACCAGATGCAACATGCCAGTCGGTATTCTGGTCAGCCTCCGCACGTAACAACCGATGAGTGGGCATAGATGTCTGACATCTGTGAGGTTCTACAAAACTTTGAGGAATCAACCAAGATGGTGAGAGGTGATGATGCCATATTCAGCATAACCATCCTGCTTCTGGGCCTACTCAAACGCTCACTGCTCACAATTAAAGAGGAAACTTTGCATATGGACCAAGTGAAGATGGAGTCAGAAAGTACACAGTATGATATTACCCAGCCCTACCTCATCTCATCTTCTAAGCGCAGATTGGGTGATAATGGGGAGAAGGCTGAGAAGGAGGAGGAACAGAAGATGGTTTCCTGCTCTACAGAGGGTACTACCCACACTAGCTTCATCCCATCTGTTCAGTGTGGATGGGCTGAAGAAGGAGGAGAGGTAGGAGGAGGAAGAGGAGATGGAGAGTCATGCTCCTTGTGGGGACAGGAAAGGCTTGCTTATTGGGAGTCTGGGACACAAGACAGACTTTCCAGTGACCCTCGCATTATAAGCATTTTGGCCAACACTAATAACTGGTTGCTCACCCTTCCTGACCAACGCTACAAGGAAAACTTTTCATCTCTCCCTCTTGTGGCGTAGAAGGTCAGTAAAATGGTGCAATACCACAAGGCCCTAGTCAAACAATTAGTACAAAAATTTAAATCTGACAACGCTGGTGGCAGAGGTCATATTTCATGGGCCAACAAGTGCTAAGCATCTCTGGGAACTCCTTCAAGATTGTTGGAAGACCATTTCCGGTGACTACTAGTGTTGAGTGAGCACTAAAATGCTCGGGTGCTCGAAGCTCGGGCCGAGCTCACCGTGATACTCGGGTGCTCGACCCGAGCAACGAGCCCAATGTTAGTCTATGGGAGACACGAGCATTTTTGCGGTGGCACCCCCGGCAGTCTGTAGAAAGCCTAGAAAGTGCCCAAAACGATAGTGACAGTGCTCAAATGACATGGGGACAGAATGGGGATCGCCCCAGGAAGCATTTCTGACCCCCAGGTCACTGCTGTCAACAACGTGGTCAGAGGTATTAAGCCACTTTTACGGGCTCACAATAAAATGTTCAAAAACGAAACTGAAACTGTTTTCCTGTGAAATATGTTAACTCCTTAACGACCTTGGGTCTTTCTGTTTTTGTGTTTTCATTTTTTGCTCCCCTTGTTCCCAGAGCCATAGCGTTCTTATTTTTTGGTCAATATGGCCATGTAAGGGCTTATTTTTTGTGGGACGAGTTGTACTTTTAAACGCCATCACTGGTTTTACCATATCATGTGCTGAAAAACGGAAAAAAAATTCCAAGTGCGGTGAAATTGCAAAAAAAGTGCAATACCACAGATGTTTTTTTTTTATTTTTTTCCACGTTCACTGAATGCTAAAACTGACCTGCCATTATTATTCTCCAGGTCATTATGAGTTTGTAGACACCAAACATGTATAAGTTATTTTTTATTTAAGTGTTGAAAAAAAATCCAAAGTTTGCTAAAAAAAAAATGACGCCATTTTCCGAGACCCGTAGCGTCTCCATTTTTCGGGATCTGGGGCCAGGTGAGAGCTTATTTTTTACGCGCCGGGCTGTCGTTTTTACCGATACCATACTGTAGTAGATCCGATGTTTTGATCGCCCGTTATTGCATTTTATTGCAATGTTACAGCGACCAAAAAAAACGTAATTCTGGCTTTTAGAATTTTTTTTCTCGTTACGCCGTTTAACGATTGGATTAATTCTTTTTTTATATTGATAGATCGGGCGATTCTGAACATGGCGATACCAAATATGCGTGTGTGGGTTTTATTTTTAATTATTTTATTTTGAATGGGGCAAAAGAGGGTGATTTAAACTTTTATATTTTTTTATTTTTTTAATATTTTTAAAAACATTTTTTTTACACTTACTGCATGCTTCAATACTCTCCATAGGAGACTAAAAGCAGCAGTTGTCTGATTGCCTGTATGCAGGAGAAATGCTCCTGTGCTATGAGCGCCGACCACTAGGTGGAGCTTATAGCTAGCGAAACATGACAACTACAGGGGTCTGCTGCAGACCCTGGGTTGTCATGCCAACCCATCAGTGACCCGCGAACAAGTGACGCGGTCACCGATGGGCGGGGCCTAGGACACGCTTCCCGTAAGCGCGAGTTAAATGGATCACGATTCCACCCGCGGTTGTTGCGGGCACATGCCAGCTGTAAGAATCAGCTGACATGTGCTCGGTTCAGTACGGGCTCAGCGCCGGAGCCCCCGCTGAATCGGCCTTTCTGACCTGGTGCGTACTATTACTGACCAGGTCGGAAAGGGGTTAAGGAACATCCTTTCCAGGGTAAAGACTTGTGTATAAGGTAAAATAAATAACCCAAAACAAAAATACTCCTCCACACCTTGGGCTATGTTCACAAGTAGCATTTTTTATGCGTTTTTGCACTTTTGTATTGCTTTCAACTGTGACAAATGCATTCACCGGGAAATGTCATTTTAACATTTTACAACCTTATCTGGCCATGTGCTGTGTGACACATGCATACAGTGCTGAAAAGACATGGGAACAGCATGGGCAAGACCCCTGGAAGCATCTCTGACACCCAGGTCACTGCCTAAAAGTGTGCCCATCAGAAGTGACCCTTGCCGCATCAGAAGATGCAGACTTGCAACTATCCCTGCGCAAGTGCTTGTCCCAGGGCAGTGTTCAATTGTACCTCCCCCATTCCTTGCAATGCAAGCGCAAATATGCAGCCAACCACCCACACACCCACAGGCTGCAATACTATACTGCTAGCTTGCACTTGAAATGGGGCCTTTTAGTGTGGAGGAGGCCGAAGCTGGCCACTACTTCATGGCTGCTTCGGCAGCGAGGTCTCCATACTCAGTTCCCAGCTGCCACTATTTGTCCCGGTAACCTTCCTCACACTTTTCTTAGCCTGGCCTGCTTTAGGGCATCATTGGACGAGCCCACCAGACAACCAGACTCCTCCAGTGGGCCCAGGCATCTCCATCAGGGGAGTTGAGAGTGCCAAGGTGAGGAGCATGATGATGATAGAAGTTAGCATCTGCTTTTTCTTTTCTTGGAATGCAAGCGTAAGCCTGCAACCTGCCACCCACCCACCCCCAGGCTGCAATACCATACTGCTAGCTTGCTTGCACTTGAAATTAGGCCTTTTAGGCTTGTGGAGGCAGACGCCGGCCACCATGTCATGGCTGCGTCGGCGGCCTGGTATCCATATTCAGTCCCCAGCCGCCCGGCGGCCGGGAGTCCACGTTCGGTCCCCAGCCGCTAGGGGGCGGCCGGGTGTCCATACTCGGTTCCCAGCTGCCCCTATTTGTCCCGGTGCGCCTTATACACAAGCGCGCATACCAAAACATTACCTGTGCCCTCCCCAGTGCATTTAGTGGGAAGGACAACCTAACCACAAACACATGGACAAATGAATGTTGCCAGGGATGGTCCGTCTCACTGACGCCTTCACACTGGGTTAATATTGTGGAAGCCGGGACACAGTTGGACACTGGGATGCAACACGTCCTCCAGACATAGAGGATTGCGGGTCCTGGGTCAATCAGGCTTCAACACAAAGTTCAGAAGGTAGTCCGCAGCAGTGGTCGGCCTCTTACACAACGAGTAAATTATTCATGATCATTCATGAGGCCATCCATCTCCTTAGCTTTCTGTTCCTTGGAATGCAAGCGCATGTATGTAGTAGCGGCTAGGCCTGAGGAGGTCAGCGTTTTGGCGCATATCCTACCTCATTGGAGGATTGCTGGATGTTTTCCTGCTACTATCCCAGTTCTATGACTCCCGTTAAAACAAAGCTTCAGGTGATGAATGATGGATGAGGTGGTGGCAAAGGAGAAAAGCAGGAGGAACAGTGACCATTCACATCAATATCAGGCCAGTCAACCACACATGTCTTGTTGGATATGTTTCTGTACCAAACGGAGCAGTTCGGCTACACAGTTATAGGGCATACAGTGAGTGCAATGCCTACCAAAAATTTCGAGGCACTCCAATGCTCCTTGGAAGTGACATGGAGGTCAGAGGGCCTTAAGTAAACTGTTTTTTTCCATTTATAGCAACTGGGTCTCCTGTACACTGTTGGCCTAAGCAGTGAATGGAAGGCTTTCCAAAAATTATGAGGAACTGCAATGCCCCTTGAAACAGACATGGATTACAGCCTACTAAAAACCTTCTACCCATTATTGGGGAGTCGGTCTCCCTTAGTTTTCACCTATGCATTGAAAAGCAAAAGCTGACTAAAATTAGGAGGCAATGCAATGCCCGTTGGAAGAGTCGTGGAGGTTAGAGGTAATTAAAAACAACATTTCAATGCCGCTTGGAAGAGCTGTGGAGTTCAGAGTGGTTTAACAAGACGGTTTTAATGCCCCTTGGAAGAGTGGTGGAGGTCGCAGTGGAATAAAAAGACAATATCAATGCCCCTTGGAAGAGCTGTGGAGTTCAGAGTGGTTTAACAAGACGGTTTTAATGCCCCTTGGAAGAGTGGTGGAGGTCGCAGTGGAATAAAAAGACAATATCGATGCCCCTTGGAAGAGCTGTGGAGTTCAGGGTGGTTTAACAAGACGGTTTTAATGCCCCTTGGAAGAGACGTGGAGGTCACAGTAGCTTAACAAGACAGTTTTAATGCCCCTTACAAGAGCCATGCAGTACAGCATATTAAAAACATTATTCCCATTATTGGGGAGTGGGTCTCCCATAGTCTTTGCCTATGCCTTCCAAGCAAAAGCTGCCAAAAATTAGGATGGAGGAACTTGCAATGCTGGCAACACGGACCGAGGTCAGCTTGGTGGTATAGTGTTGGTGGAGGCAGAGGATAAGGAGAAGAGCAAAACACAGCCAAAATGAGGAAGCGTATACCCATGTCTGGATGTGAAGCGGTGCATGGGAATACACCTCCCAAAATAACACAGTGGATTTGACTTTATGTTACTCTGCTGTCATTTGGTGGTGATGAGAAGTCTGGCCCAATCCAGCCCTTGTTCATTTTGATAAGGGTCAGCTTGTCAGCATTGTCAGTTGACAGGCGAGTGCGCTTATCAGTTATAATTCCCCCAGCGGCACTAAAAACACTCTCCGATAACACGCTAACGGCAGGGCAGGCCAGGACCTCCAAGGCGTACAGAGCGAGTTCATTCCAAGTGTCCAGCTTGGATACCCAATAATTAAAAGGCACAGAGTAATCACGGAGGATGCTGGTACGGTCGGCAAGGTACTCCCTCACCATCTTTTGAAACTTTCCACTCCTTGTGAGAGTACCCCGCGCCTCAGGGCCTGTAAGCTGGGCGGGTCTCAGAAAACTGTCCCAGAACATTGACAGTGTTCCCGTGCCTCTGCTGCATTGGAGTTGCGTCTCTCTCGCCTGTACGCCTTGGTTGGGCAACGAACTGTGACCTCTGCCGCTAGCGTGTTCAGATGGGAATTTTTTTAACAGTTCTGCAGCAAGGGCCTCTGGTACTGCACCATTTTTGTAGACCTCTCCACCTCAGGAATAAGAGAGTGAAAGTTCTCCTTGTAGCCGGGGGTCTAAAAGTGTCACCAACCAGTAATGACTGTCACTCAACATTTTGACAACGCGAGGGTCACGGTTAAGGCAGCGTAACATAAAGTCAGCCATGCGTGCCAGACTGGTAACGGGCAAGACTTCCGTGTCCTCACCAAGATGACGACTGACCATGCTCTCAGCCACAGGTCTGCCTGCTCTTTCACAGCTGTCCACAACTCACAAGCAGTGTGAGGTTTATCACCTAAGCTTATGAGTTTCAGCACAGCCTGTTGCCGCTTGGCGGAGGCAGTACTGCAGTGCTTCCAGCTTGTAACTGATATGGTGATATCTGAGATGGAGGCTGAACATGAGGAGGAGGAGGATGATGCGCAGGAGCTGTACACTGTGGGGGCAACTCTGACTGACATAGGGCCCGCAATCCTCGGTGTGGGGAGGATGTGTTCCGTCCCAAGGTCTGACTGGGTCCCGGCTTCCACTATGTTTACACAGTGTGCCGTCAGGGAGATGTACCGTTCCTGGCCACAAGCACTTGTCCACGTGTCCGTTGTCAGGTGGACTCTCCCAGTAACTGCGTTGTTGAGGGCACGGCAGATGTTTTGGGACACGTGCTTGTGTAGTGCGGGGATGGCACACCGGGCAAAATAGTGTCAGCTGGGGACAGAGTACCGAGGGACGGCCACCGCCATAAGGTTGCGGAAGGATTCCGTCTCCACCAGCCTAAAAGGCAGCATTTCCAATGCATCAGTCGTGAAATGTGCGAATTTAGGACTGTGGCCTGTGGGGGCGTTGGCTGCGAATTTCTGCTTTCGTTCAAAGGTCTGGGATATGGACAATTGAACGCTGCGGTGGGACGTGGACGTGGACGTTGATGCTGTTTCTTGAGAAGTGAAGACTGAGAGGAGGGGGCATCTTTGCATGCAGTATGGACAGGGGATTGCCTTGCACACACAACAAGGGGTTCTATTGCACGCACAACAGCGGAAGAAGCAGTGGTGACACCCGCTGACACTGGTCGTGGACCAGTTCACCCCACAAAGTTGGATGCTTTGCTGCCATGTGCCTGATCATGCTGGTGGTGGTCAGGCTGGTAGTTTTGTCACCCCTGCTGATGCTGGCATGGCAGGTGGTACAAATGGCCTTTCTGGGGTTATCAGCAGAGTCTTTAAAAAAATTCCAGACTCTGGAAGACCTACAGGTTGTACTGGCAACGTCCCTCATGTTGGTGTTACGGGGAACTGTTGCCTGCCTTCTGTGAGCGGCCACCACACTGCTTCTTCCTGCCTGTTGGGGTACTCTGCCTCCCTCAACCTGTGTGCTGCTGGCCTCACTCTGCATGTCCTCCTGCTACGTTCGGTCAGTTACTAGATCATCTACCACCTCCTCCTCTTAGACTTGCGCACCACGATCCTCCTCCTCACTTCCTGACAATTGTGTCTCGTCATCGTCCACCTCTTGTGACAAATTGCCAGCGTCAACTTCCTGTGGCCGTGGCTGTTCAAATATTTGGGCATCGCTACATGGGATCTCCTCTTCCACCACTTCAAGCGGAGCAGGCGAGGGGCACAAATATGGAAATGGACCAGTGAACAGCTCTTCAGAATGTCCAAGTGTGGGATCAGTTGCTGTCTGACGACACTCGGCATGGTGGGAGGAAGGAGCATCCGGGTGAGGAGGAGTATGCCGTCGAGACTCACGGCTACTAAGATTTGACCGTGTGGAAGACAGACCGGAGGTGGTGGTGCCCAGGTAACTGGGAGTATTATCTGCTATCCAATTAATAACCTGTTCACATTGATCAGTTCGCAATACTGGTGTTGTTCTGTGCTTCCCTAGTAATTCGGTCAAGAAGTGGGAGCGAGAAGATGTGGCTGTTGGTTGTGGCACATTTTCACCTTGGCCACGGCCCCGTCCTCTGCACGCACCATCACCAGAACGTCCAGTTCCACGTCCCTTGCCACGCGCCTTGCCCATTGTAAAGGAAGTAAAATAGCTTACACTCGCACTATCAATGGAAAAAGGGTAATAATAAGTAGATTAGAACCGTGGAAGAGGAAAACCACAGTTCTATTTCTCTGGCCTACACCCGACTCTTTTAAACAATCTGAACAATCAGGGAGAAACTATTACTGTTTTTCTTTACGGAAAAAATACCAAAAGCTGAATAATAGAGATTTTTTACCGTGGAATGGCAAAACCACAGTTATTGTTTACTGGGGTATACCAGACAATTTTAAATAGATATATTTGCGGCTGAACAGTGAGCGACACACTCAAACTGTTTTTTTTTTTAGGCAAAAATGGCCCAAAAGTGGATAATACAGAGGTTTGAACCGTGGAACTGCAAAACCACACTTCTATTTCTCTGGCCTACACCAGACTATTTTCAACAAATATATTTGTGTGTGAACAATCAGGGAGACACAATTAAATTCTTTTTTTTACGGCAAAAAATGCCAAAAGCAGGATAATAGAGATTTTTTACCGTGGAACGGCAAAACCACAGTTATAATTTACTGGTGTATACCAGACTCTTTTAAACAGATATATTGGTGTCTGAACAATCAGGAGACATTATTACTGTTTTTCTTTACGGCAAAAAATGCCAAAAGCAGGATAATACAGAGATTTGACCCGTGGAACTGCAAAACCACAGTTCTATTTCTCGGGCCTACACCAGACTATTTTCAACAGATATATTTGTGTCTGAACAATCAGGAGACGCTATTACTGTTTTTCTTTACGGCAAAAAATGCCAAAAGCTGGATAATAGAGATTTTTCACCGTGGAACGGCAAAACCACAGTTATAATTTACTGGTGTATACCAGACTCTTTTAAACAGATATATTGGTGTCTGAACAATCAGAAGACACTATTACTGTTTTTCTTTACGGAAAAAATATCAAAAGCTGGATAATAGAGATTTTTTACCGTGTAACGGCAAAACCACAGTTATAATTTACTGGTGTATACCAGACTTTTTTAAATAGATATATTTGCGGCTCAACAGTGACACACTCAAACTGTTTTTTTTTAGGTAAAAATGGCCCAAAAGTGGATAATACAGAGGTTTGAACCGTGGAACTGCAAAACCACACTTCTATTTCTCTGGCCTACACCAGACTCTTTAAAAAATATATATTTGTGTCTGAACTGTCACAGGCACACTTTTTTTTGGGGGGTGGGGGGGGCACCAAAAGGTTAATAAGATGGGTATTTGTACAGTGTGAAGTAGAAAAAAAAAAAGGATTTAGATGAAAAAAAAGGATTTTTCCTGGCCCCCGAGACCTGGAGCTAAGTCCAGCAATTTCAGCAACAGGAGCACACAGGACTGTAATGCAGCATTTGCTGGTATAACCACTGCATCTCCTATACAGCCTGCCTGCCTGACTGATTGTTCAACATCTTTATCAATGATTTAGATGAAGGAATTGAGGGTAAACTGATTAAATTTGCTGATGACACAAAGCTAGGAGGGATAGCTAATACTAGAGAAGAGAGAGAGAGGATTTAAAAAGACCTAAATAAACTGGAGCAATGGGCAGCAACCAACAGAATGGTTTTTAACAGGGAAAAATGCAAAGTACTACATCTGGGCAATAAAAATGAAAAAAGCATATACAGAATGGGAGGAATAGAGCTAAGCAACAGTACATGTGAAAAAGACTTAGGTATACTAATAGATCATAGACTGAACATGAGTCAACAGTGTGATGCAGCAGCAAAAAAGGCAAATACAATTCTGGGATGTATTAACAGGAGCATACAGTCTAGATCACGTGAAGTCATTATCGGTCTTTACTCCTCTTTGGTCAGACCTCATCTGGAATACTGTGTACAGTTTTGGGCACCACATTTTAAAAAAGACATAGACAAACTGGAGCAAGTTCAGAGAAGAGCGACCAGAATGGTGACTGGTCTGCAAACCATGTCCTATGAGGAACGGTTGCAGGATTTGGGAATGTTTAGCTTGCAAAAAAGAAGACTGAGAGGAGACTTAATAGCTGTCTACAAATATGTCAAGGGCTGTCACATTGTAGAAGGATCATCTTTATTCTCATTTGCACAAGGAAAGACTAGAAGCAATGGGATGAAACTAAATGGGAGGAGACACAGATTAGATATTAGAAAAAACTTTTTGACAGTTAGGGTGATTAATGAGTGGAACAGGCTGCCACGAGAGGTGGTGAGTTCCCCTTCAATGGACGTCTTCAAACAGAGGCTGGACAGACATCTGTCTGAGATGATCTAGTGAATCCTGCTTTGAGCAGGGGGTTGGACCAGATGACCCAGGAGGTCCCTTCCAACTCTACCATTCTATGATTCTATGATTCTATGATATCTGGGATGAATATTAGTCCTGAGAAGGACTGTTTGTTTGATCTGGCAGCCTTTACAGACCCTGCACTAACTATTTTGCAGTATATATCTCTCCCTAAATCAGCAGCGCTGTCCCCACACTGTCTGATCCCAGCCGTCTGTGTCCAAGATGGCTGCGCCCGGTTTTAAATACTCGAGGTGACGCTGTGAGGCCAGCCAATCAATGTAATGCCCACAACCAATGCCCACAACCAACATGGCTGCGGCATTACAGTGACTGGCTGGCAATCCCTGCATGTTCATTGGCTCTGTAAAGAGCGCCAAACGTGCAGGGCGGAGACCCGAGCTCCCGCCTGAGTAACCCGGAAATGCTCGGTGCTCGCCGAACATCCCGAGTAACGTGATGCTTGGGTGAGTACCGAGCAGTGTTGAGCATGTTCGCTCAACACTAGTGACTACCTCTTGAAGCTCATCAAGAGAATGCCAAGAGTGTGCAAAGCAGTCATCAAAGCAAAAGGTGGCTACTTTGACGAACTTTTTTTGTTAAGTATATAATTCCACATGTGTTAATTCATAGTTTTGATGCCTTCAGTGTGAATGTACAATTTTCATAGTCATGAAAATACAGAAAAATCTTTAAATGAGAAGGTGTGTCCAAAGTTTTGGTCAGTACTGTATATATACAACCCACAGGGGTAAATGTTTTTCAGCCCTTGCACTTAGTGCATAGGCTTTACCAGTCTGGGAGTCCCAATCCTTAAAAATGGGGAAAAAAATGTTTTCTGAGACCCTCCTCCTTCTAATTTTTGGCAGCCCTTGCACTTAGTGCCTAGGCTTTATGAGTCTAGGAGTCCCACTACCTAACAACTTTAACAGAATGTGTATGAGGCCCTCCTTTATGTCTAATATACGGGGAGTCCCTCTTCCTTCTAATTTTGGCAGTTCTTGCATTCTCCACATAGGCTTTGTGAGTTTCAGAGTCCTTCCATAAATTAAACAGGATGTGTCTGACCATGTCACACACACCACATGCCCAGATAAGGTAGTAAAATGTTAAAATTATATTTACTGGTGACTACCGGTGGATGTAGTTTCCTTTCCCCCACTACTATTTCATCAACTTTAGCCATAGGTGATGGGGAAATACGGTGAGAGATGGCTCGTCTCTTAAGGGTGGAGGAGGCAGTTGTTTTTTTTTGCTCTTTTTAATTTAGCCTTATATACAAGTCATTAAACAGGAAAGAATGTTTCCTAACATTTTTTCCTGTAAATTCCATTTTATCTTTGTTTTTTTATGTTTTATTGTCAGTCCGTAAAAATATAGTAATACTCTGACAACATTGATCCCAGCAGCAACCTGTGAGTCAGAGATGCATCCAGGCGTCTTCCCCTTGCTGTTCCAATTCAATTTCAGTGCTGTTTCCATCCATTTCAGCGATTTTCCTGCCTCCCCAGCCCTCCTTTAAGGTCTTCTGGAAAAATGCTCGTTTCCCATTGACTTCCATTATACTCAGTGCTCGAATCGAGCCAATCCAAGCATCTGACCTGCTCGATTCAAGTACCAAGCACTTGAGCATTTCAGTGCTCGATCATCACTATTCATCACTATCACTTAGTTCTTAATAAATGTAGAAAATGTTTCATAACTAATTTGCCTTCCATAAAAAAGTGTAATGTTTGTGTCAGGACCTTCATGGTATGTGCACACGGTCCGGATTTGCTGTGGTTTTGACGCTGCGTTTTTATGTAGCATCAAAACCACAGCGGCCAGATGTTACAGCATAGTGGATGGGATTTCTAGAAATCTCATGTCCACTATGCGTTTTTGTGCACCTGCGGATCACCCGCGGAAACTGACATGCGGCACGTCTTTCCAGCCCGCACATGTCAATTTCTCTTGCGGGTCCGCATGTGAGCTTTCCCCATAGACCTAACCTATATGAGGAAAGTCCGCATGTAAGAAAAAAATGGCCGCCGCTCATTTGCATAAAATGAGCAGAATCCGCAGGCGGCTCTTACGCAGCGTGTGGGCCTCATCATGAGCACATACCCTCATACATGTGGGATTTTTATGCTGGAGGCCAGTTGACAGCTGACAATGTTGTACAGGATATAAGAATAGGAACGTTGTATCACAGACTTATTCAGTCAAGAGCTAAAGCAGTGTCACATCTAAGCTGGTTCTAGAATAGAAATGCTAATATTTCAGTCAGTTGAGGTTCTAATTGTTGCATCTGTGGTGACATACCAATGAGGCTACTACTGAAATCAATGCTATTGCAGTGTTCAAAAACAATCCCATTGTGGGTTGAAAATCAATAGGTTTGCATTGTAAAAGAGATTTCCAGCTCACCCATAGACACCCGTATGATCCAAAGAGTTGGAATTGCAGCTATGTGACTCGGAAGCAAAACAAAGCGGCACGGGATACTGGAGAATACTGTGATTGATGGGTATATTAACACACTGACACTATACTACACTAACATTTACACAGGTTTAGGGAATAAAAAAATGGGAGTGCTTCTTTAAATGGAGTCTTTAACTCAAACTTATAACACTTTTCTCATATACATGCCTTGAAATCTGAAAGAAAAAAGCTGTAAAATAGCACGCTGTTATACAGTACATAGAACAAAAGAGAGTGCACCGTGCTATAATACCTTGAAATGATTGAACTACCTACCTATATATCTATCCATCTCTCCATCTTAGTTGTCTATGTACCTTTCTGTTTGTCTCTCTCTCTATCCATCCATCCATCCATCTTTCTTCCTCATGACTGCCTCTCTATCTAAATACAGTGATGGCCAAAAGTATTGAGACAGACACAAATTTTGGTTTTCACAAAGTTTGCTGTGTCAGTTTATATAGTGACAATTTGCATTAACTCTAGATTGTGATGAAGAGTGATCAAATGAATTGTAAAAAAAACAACTGCAAAGTCATTCCTTGGCATTAAGATTAATTTAATCACAAACCCCCACCAAGGACAACATCTACGAGGAGTTGATATGTTCTCCCCCTGTTTGCATGGGTTTCCTCCGGTTTCTCCGGTTTCCTCCAACACTCCAAACACACTCAATTTAGATTGTGAGCCCCAAGTGCCGGGACCATCTTCTAAAGAGGATTCAGCTAAGGGATTGGTTCAACACAAATGCAGAGCTTGCTTGGGAATGGTAGCAAGCAAGTGTTAGCGAATCTGCACGCCAGGGGTGGACCTACCACTCGTGCAGCCCGTTCATTGAACGGGGGCCCCGAGGGAGAGGGGGCCTCTCCAGCCTCCAGCAGGGCCGCCATCAGGGCATGACTGTCCTGACTCCAGTATGGGGCCCGGCCGGTCGGGGCCCCATCGGACCCCCGTTGGGGCCCCCTCTTGTGCGTCTCCTCATGGGGCCCCCGCAGGGCCGGCGTCAGCACCCGGCGCACCCGGGCAAATGCCGGGGCCCTGAGCAGATGGGGGGGCCCTCACCGTCGGGCACCCCGCGCGCTATGGGACCCGTGAGCGGGGGAGAGCGGTGTCAGCGCCCGCTCCCCCCTGCTTGCTCAGGGCCACGGCACCCGGCACAATACTTACCCCTCCCTGTGCCTCCGCAGCAGCTCCTGCATCCTCCGCGGCTGCTGCACTGTGACGTCTCAGGTCAGAGGACGCGGTGACGTCTTTACACCGCGCTCTCTCCTGAGCAGTCACAGCGCAGAGTGGGATGAGGCCGGCGACGCTGGAGTCCAGAGCAGCGGCAGCAGGTGAGACGTGAGGTGAGTATTTGATTTTTTTTTATTGTATGGAGGCCTGTGGCAGTATAAGGAAGGGGGGTGAGGTGAGGGTGTGTGACATCCTGCATGGGGCATTATAAGGGAGGGGGGGTGTGACATCCTGTATGGGGCATTATAAGGGAGGGGGGGGTGTGACATCCTGCATGGGGCATTATAAGGGAGGGGGGGGTGTGTGACATCCTGCATGGGGCATTATAAGGGAGGGGGGGGTGTGACATCCTGCATGGGGCATTATAAGGGAGGGGGTGTGTGTGACATCCTGCATGGGGCATTATAAGGAAGGGGTGTGTGTGTCATCCTGCATGGGGCAGTGTAAGGGGGGGTGACATCCTATATGGGGGGGAACAGCCTGCATGGGGCATTATGTGGGGGGAACAGCCTGCGTGGGGCATTATGTGGGGGGAACAGCCTGAGTGGGGAATTATGTGTGGGGAACAGCCTGCATGGAGCGTTATATGAGGGCCAGTATTCTGTATGGAGCGTTATATGGGGGCCAGTATCCTGCATGGAGCGTTATATGGGGGCCAGTATCCTGCATGGAGCGTTATATGGGGGCCAGTATCCTGCATGGAGCGTTATATGGGGGCCAGTATTCTGTATGGAGCGTTATATGGGGGCCAGTATCCTGTATGGAGCATTATATGGGGGCCAGTATTCCGTATGGAGCATTATATGGGGACCAGTATCCTGTATGGAGTGTTATATGGGGGCCAGTATTCAGTATGGAGCGTTATATGGGGGTCAGTATTCTGTATGGAGCATTTTATGGGGGCCAGTATTCTGTATGAAGCGTTATATGGGGGCCAGTATCCTGCATGGAGCATTATATGGGGGCCAGTATCCTGCATGGAGCGTTATATGGGGGCCAGTATTCTGTATGGAGCGTTATATGGGGGCCAGTATCCTGTATGGAGCGTTATATGGGGGCCAGTATCCTGCATGGAGCGTTATATGGGGGCCAGTATCCTGCATGGAGCGTTATATGGGGGCCAGTATTCTGTATGGAGCGTTATATGGGGGCCAGTATCCTGTATGGAGCATTATATGGGGGCCAGTATTCCGTATGGAGCATTATATGGGGGCCAGTATCCTGTATGGAGTGTTATATGGGGGCCAGTATTCCGTATGGAGCGTTATATGGGGGTCAGTATTCTGTATGGAGCATTTTATGGGGGCCAGTATTCTGTATGAAGCATTATATGGGGGCCAGTATTCTGTATGGAGCGTTATATGGGGGCCAGTATTCTGTATGGAGCATTATATGGGGGCCAGTATCCTATATGGAGCGTTATATGGGAGCCAGTATTCTGTATGGAGCGTTATATGGGGGCCAGTATCCTGTATGGAGCATTATATGGGGACCAGTATCCTGTATGGAGCATTTTATGAGGGCCAGTATTCTGTATGGAGCATTTTATGGGGGCCAGTCTCCTGTATGGAGAATTTTATGGGGGCCAGTATACTGTGTGGAGCGATTCGCTGGTTTCTGAGCTATTGTGGAATTTACAATAGATATCACTCATGTAATGTAAGAAGTGAAATCTTTGCATTGTACTATATATATATTTCTCTTCGGTATCTGTGCATCATGAATTGTGGTATGTGTTAAAGGGGCCCACTGAGACTCTTTCGCCCGGGGCCCACAAAAACCTGGAGCAGGCCCTGGGCCCCCGGCTGAGCGCTAAGCGCCGGGACATCTCAGCGTTGCTTTCCTCTGTGTAGCAGTGCAGCGCTGCTGCGGCAGCGCCTTCATGATTCCCCTGACTTCCGGTCATGTGACGGCGCCGTCACATGGCCGGAAGTCAGGACAACCTGGTGGCAGCGACGTGGATGAGCGCCAGGATTCTGCAGGGATCACATGGGGGTAAGTATAACAAGTTTTATTTTTTTAAATACAATTAATTAACTAGGAGTGGGGGGAATCAGAGATGCACGGGGGGATGAGAGATGCACGGGGGGATGAGAGATGCACGGGGGGATGAGATGCACGGGGGGGTGAGATGCACGGGGGGGATGAGATGCACGGGGGGGATGAGATGCACGGGGGGGATGAGAGCTGCACATGGGGGGATGAGAGCTGCACATGGGGGGGATGAGAGATGCACATGGGGGGGATGAGAGATGCACATGGGGGGGATGAGAGATGCACGGGGGGGATGAGAGATGCACATGGGAGGGTGAGAGATGCATATGGGGGGGTTATGTTTACATAACTTTGTTGCCCTATGAAGGGCAGGGGGCCCCAAAAATTTCTTGCACAGGGGCCCACTACAGTCTGTGTCCGCCCCTGCTGCACGCATAGTGAGGATGAACGCTTTTGAAGGCTGTCCTGGTGTCAAAAACATCAAGGACAGAATAACATTCTACAGGAAGTATAGGATAGGAATTGGACTGCAAGCCCCCTTCAGACTGTTTGGGACATCTGGAACAATGATTGTCCATTGAAGAAAAGGTCAGTTCTACCATGAGTCCTGTATCCTTCCAACAGTAAAGCATCCTCAAGCCATTCATGTGTGGGGTTGCTTTTCATCCCAAGGAGAGGGCTTACTCACAATTTTGCCTAAGAACACTGCCATGAATAAAGAACTGTATCTAAACATCCTCCAAGAGCAGCTTCTTTCAAAGATCCAGGAGCAATTTGGTGATGAGCAGTGCTGTTTCCAGTATGGCGGCGACCATGTCACAAGGCAAAAGTGACAACTAAGTGGCTCGATGAACAAAACATTGACATATTGGGTACATGGCCAGGAAACTCCCCAGATGTCAATGCCATTGAGAACCTGTGGTCAATCCTCAAAAAAAAGATGGACAAACAAAACTATAGAAATTCTGGTAAACTACAAGCACTGATCAGACAGTGTTATCATCAGTCAGGATGTGGCCCAGAAGCGGATAGATTTATCCACCTCATGTCTCTCTCATCCATCCATCCAGCTCTATCGAATCCGTCTATCCTATCCATCATCTACCTTTTCACTATGTGATAAATATATTTGAGAATGTCCCATAAACCTTGGAACAAGGCAGCAGCTGATTTTCTGCTCAGACCTAAAGTAAATCCAGTAGAAATATGGGGATATATAGTGTCAGTGGCCTGAGGCGTGAGAACTCTCATGCCTGCACATTAACAATTAACTAAGGCTTAATAATAAACCCTGGGATCCAGCTGTACAGGAGGGGGAGGCAGCCGAATGCAGCCCATCCCATCCCATACTGTGCTGCTACTGCTGCCACACAAGTTCCTTCTCACAGAACTCCAGTCCTGGCTGCTCCTCAGAAGGTGACTGGTGTCTAGAGCTGCTCCTACACAGCACAAGCCAGACATATTGTGTGACTGATTCATTACTACTGAGGGGAACTGTCCATTGAACATTTGGACCCTTTTTAGTTCTCATCAGTACATCCAGACTGCAGTCCCAGCCCAGCAGTAAGCAGCTATGGTTGGGAGGCTAAACCTGCAGGATGTCCCAGATCTGCTGGACATGAAGAAGAAGAGTGAGAGGGTCCTGGACAGTCCAGACTCAGGACTTCCTCCAAGTCCCTGTCCCAGCAACTGGCTCCTGAACTCAGTGTCAACTGAGAAGTCATCTGATCAAGACATCTCCAGCCATACAGTGCAGGTGGTGAGTAGACAGCTGACATTACAGGGTCAATGGTCAGGGTTCAGACTGCATCGCTTTACATGAGTTATTATACACAGGCTGCTGCTATCAGCAACACATCCCTTTGATACTGAATTGACATCATCCACAATCACAAGAATGATTGAGAGTATGCCGCGTCTACGTGTTGGGTCTATTATAAGTAAATAATATACTGTATATATTAAATGGCATGTGTATATATTATGCAAAATGGGTATTATATATGGTAATGTGTATACTGCAATGAATAGAAAATATTTTGTTTTAAATATAGATAATATTCTATGCGTATGGCATGTGTATGGTTTTTGTTATATATGTCACATACTCTTTGCATATATCTAATCCATCTAGATTTATTATACATACAATTGTACCAATGTATTGTTAATTTACTACCTATAAATTTATTCTTTGTGAGTTTTATTATTTTATTTTGCTTGCTGACATAGCGCCAATATATTCTGCAGCGCTTTATAGACATCATCATCGCTGTCCCCATTGAGGCTCACAATCTACATCCCCTATCAGTATGGTTTTGGAAACCGGAGAACCCGGAGGAAACCCACACAAACACGGGGAGAACATACAAATTCCTTGCAGATGTTATGTGTCTGTGTATCTTACATTATACATGTACACAAGGTGTATCTTATATTAGTGTTTATATACATTGAATAATATGATTACCAGATTTTACATTGTGTGTATTCTCTGTATTGCAGTGGATGCAGATTATGTTCTGGTCTTCTTAATGCAGTTATATAATAGCCTTAGACCTTGAAGAAGAGTTTCTGTCCTACACCAGCTGACCCTAAATGTCCTTACACCCCTGTGTCTCAGAGCAGTTGACAGGAAGGCGCAGAGCTGCTTGTGCTCGCAGCACACACTGTGTAGCAATGCTGAGCTCTGCAGCTGCAGGTTTAGAATGGTTCCCTGTGTAATCCCTCTGTCTCATCTGCTGAATTTTAACAATGTAATAATTTGTCAGTGTGTTACTTACACATCACATCTGGCTCTCCTTGTTTGGGTTTTCTTTCCCATTGTAGTCTATGTTGTTTTCTGCATTCATGTATCCTAATCTCATATATCTACAGACAAGAGAGGACATGTGTACAGCTAGAGATAAACCATATTTACAACCATATTTTGATAACCACTTTTGTGCATCGTTGTAGACTTAATGAGAGAAAAAGAACAATTTACTTGTCAGTTACCTATAACTCAATCCAAGCAATTACTTAAGGATAGTGCTTATCCTATATTTACTCTTGTTTTTATAAGATGTCTTGTAAAACTGTTATGGAGCAGATCCTGCCCTTGCAAATAGCTTGTACCCACCTGTAGTTGGAACAACGCGACTATTAAATGACAGAGCAGTCAGTGGATATGAATGGATATGTCTGTAGAGGACCGTCTATGTTGTCCACGCTCTGTCGTGTTTAGTCTACATGAAGATTTTTAATAAGAGTCCTTCCCGAGAGTCTGCCATTCTATTGCCATATCATAGACTTAGGTGGGCATGTTGTGTCATTGCTATAAAATTAAGTGTAAAAATCATAATTTCCCTATTATCTCCTGGTGATGCAGGAGCTAAAGGTATCATGATCCGGAGTAAGGGAGAGAACTCCTAGTACCTCCATATTTTCAGAAACATTTTTGAAGGGTAAGATTGACCTGTTAAGGAGGTTGTCAGTTTGAACAATAGCTGCCTTTTCTTCTAAACATATCAATAGTTATGGGTGGTGTGGATCTATAAATTCATACCCATCGACGACTAGAATTAAAGGATTGTAGCGCTCTACTGAGTACCATGCCACTTGGAGCTCTAAATACAAGCCATTGATAGTATATTACTTGCTAAAAGTTTTCCAAGAAATGCTGCCTTTTTTCATGATGAATTAAGGGTCTCAATGCTTAGACTCAAAACGGATGGAAAGGACAAAAAAAAAAGGTTGTAGTAGGGGAGTAGACAAGGTGATCGACCAACACATGCAAGTCCCATCAGAGAGAAAAAGCTTAGCTCTCAGTGGTGTACCCTTCCTCTATAATGTTTACTTTCCCTCGGCAGGTTATATGGTTTTCGACTGTGCCTGATCACCCACCTTCCCAATAACTCTGAGAAACCACCTAATAAGTGCTTACTTTCTCTACAGTGTTGCATATTGGTAATTGAAATCAATGGATGGCTTTACGTTTTTAATATATTGCGGTTATCCAAAGTTATGGGGCTCTGAGTTTTAGCTAAGTGAGTGGGATTTTATTAAGGAATGACACTTTTATACTTTGGCTTTTCTCCATCAACAGACAAAATTATAAGGGCAGCCACCACCGAGCAGTCCTATCAAGATATCTTACAGTACAAATTGGAAGGGCACTCCACAATAAATGTATTACACGAAAATGGTGAAACTCCCTTTTAAATATATCCAAGTATAACCTTACAAAATAAAAAAAGATATGAAGGGTTACACAAATTTTGCAGCTAAATGTGCACACAATGCCCACAGGAGGGAGCATGAACAGCCTCATGTGTATCCCCACTTCCTCAGGGGTTCAGTGTATCTCTGCCTAATATACCATGTTTAACATTCCTACCGAATAACATTTACATGCTTATGTAATTATAAGATTAGGAAAAAATGATTACCATACAAAGTGCACCTGCCATTTTCCTAGTCAGTATGGGGATAGAAACCAATATTACATGTAGATAAATAAAAATAATGCTCAACCACAATTGCTTTCCCGAACTCTGACTATGATGACTTCAGGTTTAGACCAGTATCATGTTAAGGATAGTCTGCTGGGGTAGCAATCAAACCTCTTATACCATGCTCTGACAGACGGTTTCCCAGGGGTTGTCCCACCGGTTCCATGCTGATGATCTGATGACATTCTGCCATTGGTGTATTGTACTCTTACGTGGAACAAAAGATCCATACTAATGCAAATGATGGAATTTATCATCAATTTTTGGCAAATTTAATTGGATATAAATTGATTGCATTTCTCCAATTTTATACAGAGAAATCTAAGATACAGTAAGGTCCATTCTCAAGCCTACAGCTGCTGTATTATGGCTCCTAAAGCTCGCAGGTTGTATTGAGTTGTAAGATCGTGTGCATAAGTCTACATTTTGGGACATTCTTCAGGAGTCATGGCTGTTTACTTGCTGTATATTGTAGTAAGTCGTACTTAATATGATCATTTTCCTAATTTCACATGGAGTGAAGTAAATGGTATTTTTTTTTTAATATTTCAATTTAATACAGTTGTGTCAACCTTTTAAAGTGGTTGTCTGGTCGTAATATATTGCTGACCAGTCCTGAGCTTGTAACAGGTAATCAGTGTATGTGCTGGGTGTTGGACCCTCACCTATCTGATCCTGATGACCTATCTTGCGGCTAGACCATCAGTATATTCATTCAGACAACCCCTTTAACGTTTCATGAATTGTGTTACAATATCACAGTTTGTCATATCAATTGAATACAATCTCACACCATCAAGTAAATAATTATGCATTCAAAGTTTTATAAAGTAGCACAGTAGTATAGTAGTAGTTAAAATGTTTATCATCTCATATTATACATCTTGGGGTATGTCAAATTTGAGAATTAAGTTACAATTTGAGAATTAAGTTAAAGTGGTTGTCCGATCATAGGTATTGATGACTTACCTACAGGATAGGTCATTAATAGCAGGTCGATGGGTGTCTGATACCTTGCACTCCCATTGATCAGCTGGCAAGATGTAAACACCTTGAATGGAGCTGCTGAGCACATCTCCATTCAAAGTGTAGCGGTTACTGTCGACCATTGCCAGCTACGACAGCCAACTTTTATTCAAAAGAACAGGAGCTATGTTGAAATACCTGGCAGCGGCAGCTACACTTTGAATTGATCATTTACAGCCTTTTGTGCTGATGATGAGGATGTCTAGATGGGATGAAATATTAGTAAACCATTAACTGTCAGAGATAATAGTTTAGGATGGGTTTTCAGCCTCAGTAAACAAGAATGATCACATTCACTGATATCAGGCTGAGATCTTAACAGCAGTGATAAGCTAAGACTCGAAGAAAGATATAGATGTTTTAATTTTTTACATGGAATATGTCAACAGAATTTCATCACTGAAACTATTTAAATGCACATGTAGTTTTTCAAAAACAAGTGCAGCAATACCTTTACATGTCCATTCTGTTCATCTATTACTGAAAAATCAGCATTTTAATTGATATACAAATGAGGCTGAATGACTATGGTAGATCTGAAGCCTCTTTCACTCCATCTCCATTCCCAGCTGTGTGACTTCAGGCAAAGGAGCAGTCAGCCAAGCAGGAGGCAAGGCTGGGTGAGGAATAGAGCTGGAGTGACAAAGGCTGCAGATCTTAAGCCTCATTTACATATCAATTCAAACGCTCATTTCTCAGTAATGGAGGCATGGACTGGACATAAAAAGGTATTGCTGGACCTGTCTTTGAAAGAGCTACATGTGCATATAAATAGTTTGGGGGCGGGGGGAGTGAAATCCTGCTGACTGATTTCTTTTTAAAAAAAAATCCCTGAAAACCGCTTAAATTTTACCCACCAAAAATTTATATTCATTATAGATTATTATATCACTGTTGAAAAAATCTGAACAAATCCAAGCTTATGTTGCCATTGGTAGTAGATATGACTCAGGCTCTGGAATATGACTATACTTGCATACTGCACGTAGCATAGGCCATAAAATGCTTTGTTAGTTACCTTTTTATAGCAGGCATTGCTGGATTTGTTGTATTCTTGTCGAAGCCTTCAATTCCACATTGTGTTCTGTCATTTACCTCCTACAATATGGGTGAAAGCTCTTGAAACCTCATGTGAGCGAAGTCATAAAATCAATGCAATTTCCTCACATGAGTTTAGCTCATGAATACAATTGGACTTGAGTTCTGGAATTCTCCGACTGAACGATACAATTGTAATATTTGAATCTACTATTAATTTATTATTCATCACTAATAATGAGAAATTGCTTATTTTTCTATTAGTGAATTCATTGTTGGGGAGTTTGTAACACCTTTGATATTTGTATATTTGACAGGATTAAATGGTACATTGTTTCCCCCTGAATTGGCAGTATTTCACGCAGTGCTTAGTAAGCAGTATTTTATTTCCGGCCATAAAACAATCAGGTGTTCTCTACTATGTGGTAATAAAGTAATAAAATATTTTTTTACGATGGTAGAGGAAAATTCAGATGATGTCATATTCGTGCCACTTGGTCTTGTGGCTATAATCTCATAACTAGGGCTTCATTTTGTACTGAGCCATAAGGGGGCATGAGGCTATTATGGTACATCCACATGTTTCCAAATTCACTGATCTTTTTCTTTTGGATTCAGAACACGTCTGGCAGGAAAAAATAATTCCATATGTATGAAAGCATAAGCAAACATTGCTTCTAGGGGACAATATGTTTGCACATTTAGCACCCAATGGATCCTTTATGGCTCCTTGCACTGCCATGCAGACTGTACATCATCATAGACTGCTATGTTAGCTTTCTGCACTTGCCCTGTGTTTGAGCCATAGGCTACATTCACACAGTCGTATTTTCGGTCTTGTTGCTGTCCATGGAAAAAACTGACAGTACTCAGATCAATGCGATTCAATTCGACTCCTCAGAAAACTATTTTTTTACATGGACCAAATTGTAGTCTTTCCTATATTTTGGATGAGACTCGCCTATACAAGTCTATGGGTGCTCAAACAAAAATTGGATCTCATATGGATCATCTGTATAGCATTAAATTTTTTGGATACATTGTCATTATTAACGTAGGAAACTGTTTTTAGCTTGTAAATTTTATTCACTGCTGATATATAAAAATGAATGCAATGTGGATGCCAAATGGAGTTGCATACGAATGACAATTGAGACGAAAATCACCCATTTTTCTGGATGAAAATCAGATTTTTTTAATACACCTGTGTGAACGCTAGAAGAACGATAGATCCAATTAACATCACATTTAAATAAAATTGCAACAAAACAGTAGAGGAGTTTTTGTGCTCCATGTGAAGCTGCCTATATTTTCTGGGCTTGTTTTTCTGTGTGCACTTTTATTGTTGGACTAACAATGGAGTAGCTCTTATTTCTGAGCTGTTTGTGCAAGTCAATAAATTGTTGGTGAAAAGTGACGTTATTTCTAGCTTGTGGGTATGTTCAGTCTACGTTATCTGAGGTGTAGCACTGCTTCCCTGTACACAACTTGCAGGTGTAGTCCTAGGTCTAACTTCCGGGGTTAGCGCTTATCTAATCTCTATCCACCTTGAAGGTATAAAGCATAGAGTGTTTCTGGTGTGCGAGGCAGTGTGCTGCACAAGTCTCTGGAGCTGTCAGGGTTCTGGACGAATTTAGGGTGACCATGAAGGTTATTTCTGATGAATCTGAAGTTCACAGCAGCTTCTCTAAAAGCGGGGTATGTTTTATAGGGCATATTTGGACACAATGAGACTTTATCATGCAATGGCAGTAAGTTAGTCCTGTTCAATAGATTCACGTGTTTGGACAACTTGTCTCAGTGTTGTATTGAAGGGAAGGCATTTTCTGTAATACTAATAACCCTGACAGTGTAAAGCTTTGCCTTTAAAGACACTTTAAAAGCTGTATCCTTCCATGTAATTTTTTTAGGAAACCATCCTGAATGTTCTAACATAATATAATAATGTATACTCACTTTACTGATCCTCTGCCACTAGTTTTCCATGGCCGCCAGGGTCCCTCATCGGTTTCTGTACTTTCTGATTGGAATGGTTAGGTATGTGATCATTGCGGACAGTGATTGGCCTTAGTGGAAGAGTATATACAGAGCCAGACATGCTCTCTACTTACTGCTCAGTCCAGATAGACTTGTAACCTCTGGCCAATCCAAATGAACAAGCAGAAAGGAGACCGGCAGGGGTCCAGGCAGTATTGGAAGAAGAGCAGCAAGAAATCAGTAAAGGAAGTATACTTTATTTTAGTTCATTATGTTACTGCAGACTGGATTATTTTCATGTAAATACTTTTATGCCAAAAAAAAAACAAAAGTATTCAAAGAGTGATACCTTTATTGGATGATTTCCAAAAACATTTCAGGATTGGACAACCTCTTTTGTAATGTTTTTTTCATGTACTTCCTACAAAATTCAACATCTAAGATTGCTATCAGTGAATAGAAGGAGCATTCTTAAACCTTCCCCCAACACATTAGACTAAAGTTGGACAAACCTGTTAATATTGGTAAAATCCACGCACAGTCTAATGTGTATGAGGGCCTCCTGACTCTCCCCCAACAGATGATGGTGTGGGTGACCCTTGTTTTCTCCCTGAAGGCGAGCCGCTACCCAACGAGTCGATACGAGCATACCTATTTATGGGGGAGTTGGGAGAGATAGCCCTCAGCCAAATTATCTTCATCTCATCTATCTAATGTGTATTGATTGACATTTACCGGCAATATACCAATAGGCTTTATTCACAATAGCATTTGTCTGAACAAGATTTTTTTTCATAATGGTTTATAAGGAAAAACGTAGCATTTTTTTTTTTAAAAAGCAATGCATGATGTTGGACTGATTAGACATGCTATAACACATTCTACTGATGTACCATTAAAATATATGGTGGGAAAATTCTTAACCTAAGTAACGTTGCTATGAGATATAGGTTTACCCTGAAGAACCCTCTGAACAGATACAGAGTGTTTTAAAATAACCTGTGCAGGGAATTTCAAGCAACGGCAGCTGAGAGGAGCATCCCCCAAATAACTTTTAAAAATGTAGAATTTTTCATGAAGATCTGTCTTTACTGTGGTTCATACATATTCCATTTGTTAGCTTGAAAGTCTTCAATAAAGAGAAGTTTCCGCTCTCCAAACTTCACACCCATGCGCATGGAACATGTCAATAGGGAATACCTTTCAATACAATGTTTAATTTGCTATTAGTTAACTTTCAGCAAATATAATTTGTACAGATAACATTGTAAGCCTGATCAGGCATGTGTGGAGTTCTCTTCGCCCTCAGGACATTCTGTAGTTATGTTTTTATTATACTACAAGCTCCCAGTTCTTCGGAATAAAAGGGGTCTTCCCTCTCCCTGATAATGTATGTTCCCACTACTGGGTGTTATGTTCTAGGAAACATATGTAAATGTTTAAAGGATATCTTCACCCGATCTTACGCTAGTTAATGCTCATTACTGAAACAGAAGGGATATCCTTCAATTGTGTCCATTATGAATTACTTAGATTACTGCCAATACTTGCTATTTAGAAGCTTTGTACAGTCTATAGAGGGGAAAGCTCCTCTCCCTGTTTTTTTATGAAGAAAAATAGTATCTGTTTTCATGACCTTATAATTGAATATTAATAAAAATATAATAATCATCATTATTATTAGTGTAAGAAAAGTAAAATGTTTTCAAACTGATTTAGGAAATATACATTATAGCACCACTTTATTATGAACTATTTTGTCACTTGTTAATGACACAAGAGGTTTTGCTGGATTAGAAAAGCATGTCTGGTTTCTTCCAGAAACCATGACACATCTGTCCATACAATATTTGTTTCAGTGTTCATTCTCTTTGCCGTTCACATGTAGAGTTTTTGAGCCACTTTTTTCTGAGGCGGAAGCTACCTGAAAAAAATATAAAAAAACATTCAAAAGAATGAACAAAAAATTCTATGTAGAAACGACTTTCTGTGCACATGTTCAGGCTTTTGAACGTCTGGTCACCGATTCAGGTTTCTAAAAACACCAAGCAGTTAATAGAAGTGACTGTACA
Source organism: Phyllobates terribilis (assembly GCF_046119375.1). NCBI lineage: Eukaryota > Metazoa > Chordata > Amphibia > Anura > Dendrobatidae > Phyllobates > Phyllobates terribilis. The sequence goes on from NW_027362762.1 coordinate 431,395,150, forward strand.
TTATTCTTGCATTTTCTACTTGGAAGACACCTTTATGCTTTACAAGTTCAGTGTGAAGCTCAAAAGACACACGGAAGATGAACAGACACTTTTTGGCATATTTTACTATAGTTTTTGCTTAAAAACGGTTTCTTCATTATTCAATGGAGTGAAAAAAACAGCCAGAAAACTACAGTAAAACAGACTTCACAAAAACAATGGGAAAACCCCCTAAAAAAACATCAACAGCCAAAACCGTTGGAAAAATGCTTAAAAAATTACGGAAAAAAATACACAAAAGGCGCTTCAGGAAAAAAAATTCCTGAATTTCCTGAAGCATCTTTTGCTTGAAAAACTGATCAGGTTCGCCTGAGTTTAAAAGACGTCATGTGCACACAGCCAATGTTTTTGGTAATAAATAATATTATGATTGCATGAAATTTTTGTGTTAGGCAACATTCCTACATATTTTATAAATGATCAGTTCTACTGCAGAACAGTTAAAGCGGTTATCCGGGGGAGGGGTTTCTATTGGGCTAAGAACTTACAGGCAGGTGGTTGCTAACTACCTGCCTGTTCTGCACTGCCGAGTTCCCTCCTGGCTCAGTTGGTGACTGTTCTGCTTTTTTTGACCTCACGTCAACGGTGCAGCTCTTCCACGTCATTGCCAATATCATGCTGATTGAGATACCCCTACCTGCAGTTAGGCAGCGGGGAGCCAGTTGTGAATCAGCATTACATGAGCTGAGACGCCCCGTCGACAGAGTAGAGCGGAAGAGAAGCTGCCCTGTCAATGTGATGTCACGGGAAGAAGGAGAATCACTGGCAGGAGTGGTAGGTGACTGCTCTGAACTGGAACAGATCATCACAGGGCAGAACAGGCAGGTTGTTACCAACTATTTGTCTGCAAGTTCTTAGCCCAATAGGAAACCACCCTAAATCCTGGATAACCCTTTAAAGGGAACCTGTCACCAGAAAAAAACACTATTATCCTGCAGATATGGGTTTAATCTGCAGGTTAATAGTGTTTCTTAACCTGCACTTAGTCGAACGCTGAACTTTTTTACCCCTGGCATCGTTCGGGTTTCAGTCATAGGGGCGGTACCAGCACGGGTTCAGTCAGCACTCTAAGAATACAGAGTGGTGGCTGTAACTGCACCCCTGGCCCTAACTGACAGCCAGACCCAATGCAGAGCCAGTGTCAGTCAGTGCCGCAGGCGTGGTTACAGTCACCGCTCTGTATACTCAGAGCGCTGACTGAACCCGAGCCAGAGCTGACCCCATGATTGAAACCTTAAAGCTGCTGAGGAAATAAAGTTAATTTCCTTCTCTCAGTGTTCGGCTAAGTGAGGGTGCCGGGCAGGTTAGTAACGCTATTAACCTGAAGATTAACTCCATATCTGCCGGTTAATAGTGGTTTTTTTTTCTGCTGACAGGTTCCCTTTAAGCTATTGGTAAGGGGCTAATGCGTTAAAGGGAAGTTTGCTAACTGAAACAACTTGGGTAGGCGATTCAAAGCAAGGGAGAACAGAAGGTGGTTGGGATCCTCTACAGTAGAGCCAGGCTAAATTTTAAGATATTGTTGAAAATAGCTATTCTCCAAGTTAAGGATAAGGTACCACAATGATTTTTTGACAAGCTGTGGGTTGTCTGACATGTTAAAAAATTGCCAATGTCAGGAATGCTTTTATAACAGACAAAGATGATGCATGTTCCAGTCACTTGGTTGCTGCAGCCAATGAAAAGCCTTAGCACTCAGACGAATGAAGAACAGGATGACCTTGCCATTAGTCCAGACCACCGAAAACGGCCTATGTTGGATCTACCTAAGTTTGAGTTTATTATTTTAAAAACATTCCTATGGTTGGTAAATTTTTGAATGTTTTCAACAACCCCTTTAATATAACATCTGGTCAAATTTCCACATTTATTAAAAGGGGTTTTCAACATCTAAAAATAACATCCACCGAGCATTAAAGGAGGACAAACAGAAAACAGCAATATACTTACTGTTTCATTGTATTGCAAATCCTATATGAACAGGTTACGGGAATGCAACATGCAGATAGAGATGAGCTGGAAGTAACCAACTTAGCTATTTATTTTCCTAACACAGAAGTGAAGGTGTTAATTATAGAAAGAGTCAGTGATTTGGGTATAGGGTATCAACTCACACAATATTAGCAGCAACGACAATAACAACAGTTTAACAGTTGATATCTTATTCTCTATTCTATCTAGCCATCTCTCAGAATGAACAGTGATTTAATGTTCTTCTGCTTTAACTTGCAAGGGTGGAACTCACAGCGGTAGGCCCGTCACCACAGTAAGTCCTTCATACTTTCTTTCTTATTATACTGCCACTAACGGGTGTCACCAGTACTTCCCGCTATGCTGCAAGTCTTTAGCATCCAGTTCCTTAGTATTATACGTTAGCTTCTCACACCGACGAGCCCCAGTCCCTTCCGCAGCTGTGCCCTGGCCCACACCCTGTACCGTGCGTCTTTGCTGGAAGTAACAGCCTTGTTCACTCGTATCTCATGGTCACCACAGCAGATGTCTTGCCTCGTACAATGATCAGGCTCCAAGCTTTGGTGCTTGACCTGTGGCATCCAGACATCGGGTCTCAACTGGGGAAGACTGGCCTTTGAGTCTTGACCAGTGCAGCCTGGGTCTAAGGTCTTGACTATTGTGTGGACATCGGTGCTTGACCTACGATGTCCCGCTGGTCTCGGTCCCACTCCTTGGTAGTTTTGCCTCTGCGTCCACCGCTCGCGCGTCCTTCCTCTCTCACTGGTTGGCGACAACTACCTTCCTGCTCCTCCCTTATATATTTGGTAACTGTGCCACAGCTACCAGCTTACCTGGTGCTCTCTTCAAATCCATTCCCCCAGGAACGCTTCCTCCATCTTCCGGGTCCACCTCACTCAGCTTACTCAGTAGATGGCGACATTCAGCCACAAGTGCCATGGAACTTTGTTGAACCGTATCTTCGACTCTTCACCCTCTTATACTTCGCTGCTGTTAGTAGCAAATACAAGTGCTTCTCACAAAATTAGAATATCATCAAAAAGTTTATTTATTTCAGTTCTTCAATACAAAAAGTGAAACTCATATTATATAGAGTCATTACAAACAGAGTGATCTATTTCAATTTTTTATTTCTGTTAATGTTGATGATTATGGCTTACAGCCAATGAAAACACAAAAGTCATTATCTCATTAAATTAGAATACTTTATAATACCAGCTTGAAAAATGTTTTTAAAATCCAAAATGTTGGCCTATTGAAATGTATGTTCAGTAAATGCACTCAATACTTGGTCGGGGCTCCTTTTGCATGAATTACTGCATCAATGCGGCGTGGCATGGAGGCGATCAGCCTGTGGCACTGCTGAGGTGTTATGGAAGCCCAGGTTGCTTTGATAGTAGCCTTCAGATCGTCTGCATTGTTGGGTCTGGTGTCTCTCATCTTCCTCTTGGTGAAGGTCAGGCGAGTTTGCTGGCCAATCAAGAACAGTGATACTGTTGTTTTTAAACCAGGTAGGTGTGGATAGGTGTCAAGTCCTGCTGGAGAATGAAATTTCCGTCTCCAAAAAGCTTGTCGGCAGAGGGAAGCATGAAGTGCTCTAAAATTTCCTGGTAGATAGCTGCGCTGACTTTGGTCTTTGGTCACACAGTGGACCTACACCAGCAGATGACATGGCTCCCCAAACCATCACTGATTGTGGAAACTTCACACTAGACCTCAAGCAGCTTGGATCGTGTGTCTCTCCACTCTTCCTCCAGACTCTGGGACCTTGATTTCCAATGCAAAATGTACTTTCATCTGAAAACAACACCTTGGAGCACCGAGCAACAGTCCAGGTCTTTTTCTCCTTGGCCCAGTTAAGACGCTTCTGGCGTTGTCTATTGGTCATATGTGGCTTGACACAGCATTCTTCCCCATGATTGTGGAGCTTACTGAAACAGACTAAAGGACCTTTTTAAATGCGTAGGAAGCCTTTGCAGGTGTTTTTTTGTTAATTATTCTAATTTACTGAGATAATTACTTTCATTGGCTGTAAGCCATAATCATCAACATTAACAGAAATAAACACTTGCAATAGATCACTCTGTTTGTAATGACTCGATATAACATATGAGTTTCACTTTTTGGATTGAACAACTGAAATAAATGAACTTTTTGTTGTTATTCTAATTTTTTGAGAAGCACCTGTAGGTGCCACAGTTATATCGTATACACTATATATTGCAACACACAGGAAGTCAACAATACATATCGTTTGGTATTTTTGCCCTTTGGAACCTGTTGTGACCTATTTATCAGGACTGAGAAACTTTTATTCCATAAAAATCTCCATGACACTACTTAGCACTATTGCTTTGCAGTCCTAGGGTCCCTGGGCTCAAATGCGACCAATGACAACTTGTATCTGTAACATAGTTACATAGTTAATATGGTTGCAAAACGATAAATGTCCATCAAGTTCAACCAAGGGATGGGAAAGGATATAAAGGGTGGGTTTATGCTCAACCACAATGCATAATCCGGATCACTCCGGAAAAGCTAATCTTTCCCTCCTGATCCCAAATGTCAATTCACTGGGCTACTCTGGAGAGTGACAAAAGCGCACACAAAATAGGGCAATACCGTCTGGCGGCAAGGGGTAGGTATAATCAATGGTAGCACTTACCTAAAGGTGTTGTGTGCAGGCACAACACCTATAAATGCATCAAAAGCCGCCGCTGATGCCCCGTGGCTGGAGGAAATGGTTCTTCCAGAGGTAATGGCAAAAAATGGAAGCTGGCACGTTTAGGCGGGCTGCGCTGCGGGAATTAAGAGGCTTGGGATTCCAAGACGGTTTTTATTAATACCAACCCGAAGGTAACTCATGCAAACATGGAGAGAACATACAAACTGCATGTAGAGTTCTTTTCTGAATGTTTAGCCCAGTGAATTGCAAAAAATACATTTCTATTTATTTATTTCTTCTCTACTTTATTAACCACTTTACCATCCTTGTGTCAACACCCTTTTTTTTTCTTTCCCTTTCTCTCGTACTTTTTTTTTTTATCTTTTCTCCTGGCTTCCTCCCCCTCCCCTTTTAGGGGCATTCCTTATGCTTTTTGGAGCCATTTTCTCCTACTTAAAGCCTTCAGTTGTTGTGTCCTGTTCATTTGTTTTTTATACCTTGAGAAAGGCACCGGTCCAGTGCAGAAACGCGTTGGTATTAATAAAAACCGTCTTGGAATCCCAAGCCTCTTCATTCCCGCAGCGCTGCCCGCCTAAATGTGCCAGCTTCCATTTTTTGCAATTCACTGGGCTAAACATTCAGAAAAGAACTCTACATGCAGTTTGTATGTTCTCTCCATGTTTGCATGAGTTACCTTCGGGCTCCCACGCTCCAAAGACATAATGGTAGGGAATTGAGATTGAGACCGGGAATGATGACAGTCTCTGTAACGTATAGTGGCAATATATATGCTACAGAAATAAAGAAATGACAGTTAACGCCTGCTGGTTTATAGACCACATAAATCATTTTAAAGCCGCACTCCCATCAAAATTTTTATCCTCTTAATATATTGCAATCATCATATTATATAGCACTGTGGACTTACAATTGCTCACTTTGCCTTTCTACCCAGATAATTCTTCTGTTTTCCATTAGGTCAATGACATCACGTGATTAAAAACAAGCTGAATCCTTCTAAGCTCTATGTAGAAACAGGAGGTCAATTTTCACTGCATGACTTATCACTCACTGCACAAGTCAATGGCGGGGGAGAGGGGCGGAGCAGCTGGGTCAGGAGATTAAGAGAGGAATGATTTCTGCAGGGACAAGAAACCTCCTGTTTCTACATAGAACAGGGAAAAAGAGAATAATTAGTTGGGTAGAAAATAAGCAATTGTAAGTACTCAGTGGTATATCATATGAAGACTGCAATATATTAAGAGGATAAAAACTTTGATGGGAGTGCTTTAAGTGATATCTATTATCTGAAAGTTTCCCACTGGAGGATAATGTACATTTAATTCAGTATTGGTACATTATGATATATATATATATTTACTATATATCTGTGTTATATTTATTATATTCCTTCTAGGGTTTGTTAAAGAGAACCTGACAGCTGATCCATGCTGCTAGATCCACGGGGAGCATGAATCAGATGCTGTATCAACGTTTCAGAGAAAAACATACATTAAAAACTGCCGGTGACTGAGCTGCACAGGAGACTAGTTGGACAGGCTTGTCCCTGGCAGCTTCTCCCCGTCCGTTGCCCTGGAGAGACAGGTTCCTGCATATACACAGAGACCTGTCACTACAGGGTAGCGGGCAGGGAAAAACCAGAAGGGTCCCGCCTTTCCAAATACTCGAATATGTGGCTCTGTGCATGGCGGCTATTAAAGGAAGTTTTTCTCTGAAATCTCGCAATGTTTCATAATCAAACATACTTGGCTGAAATCATGTAGCAAGTGCCTGATACCTGCTACTTATGGATCGGGCAGCATATAACAGCTGTCAGGTTCCCATAAACATTCAATGACTTAAGTAAGAATAAATAAATAATTTATTATTTCTTATTTTACATTTATTGTGTTTTTTTACAGGTCTGGTTTTATGATGCCTGGTATAATACTATGTACTTATTTTTTATAGAGTACGTCACCATCGCTAAGCTTGTCAAGCAGCTACACCCCACGTTTGTGTCCTCTATCATTTGGAGAAGGTGTGGAGTTGGATCCATTGCCACCCAAGGAGATAAGGTAGCGTGTGGAAGTTGTAACTTATAGCACGTTATTTCAACACAAAGACACATGAAAATATTAGTCACAGCTTAAAGCTGAATGTAATGTAAGGATTTTGCACACTTTGCAGATCTTTGTAAATTACAGTATTTAGATGAGTGACTCTCTCAGCTGTATGAGAAATGGCAAACATCCCAAGGTACTTCCCTAAACACTCCCTCAAAACTCGCAAGACAAATTATCTTTTAAATTGGGCCAATAGCTTTATAACTGGTCTGGTCACTAAGGGGTTAAAAATTATTTAACCTATGGTGCATTAACCCCTTAAGGACCCTGGGATTTTCCGTTTTTTGCTCCCCTTGTTTCCAGAGCCATAGCGTTTTTATTTTTTGGTCAATATGGCCGTGTGAGGGCTTATTTTTTGCGGGATGAGATGTACTTTTGAACGACATTACTGGTTTTACCATATCGTGTACGGGAAAACGGGAAAAAAATTCCAAGTGCGGTGAAATTGCAAAAAAAGTGCAATACCACCGATTTTTTTTTTTTATCTGCTGCAGACTCAGGGTTGTCATGCCCACGCTTCGGTGACCCGCGATCACGTGACGGGGTCACCGATGGGCGGGGTAAGTGACGCACTTCCGGTGCGGCGATGTTAAATGCCGCTGTCAGAGAGTGACAGCAGCATTTAACATGTTAACAGCCGCGGGTTGATCGCGATTCCACCAGTGGCTGTTGCGGGCACATGTCAGCTGTAAGAATCAGCTGACATGTGCCCAGTTCAGTGTGGGCTCAGCGCCGGAGCCCGCGCTGAACAGGGGGTGACAGCCTGGTGCGTACTATTACGCCGCAGGCTGTAAAGGGGTTAATATTTAGGCCACATTCACACGTTTAGTATTTGGTCAGTATTTTACCTCAGTATTTTTAAGCCAAAACCAGGTGAGGAACAATCAGAGGAAAAGTATAATAGAAACACGTCACCACTTCTGTATTTATCAGCCATTCTTGGATTTGGCTTACACATACTGAGGTAAAATACTGACCAAATACTGAACGTGTGAACATAGCCTTATACTTGTACTACCTGGGAGAACTTTTAAGAGGAAGCAGGGCAGGACAATTGCTGCTTTTGCATAGCCCACCCAGCTTCATTGTATTAAAAATAGTGGCAGCCATTATATAGTTACAATGACCTTAGAAAATATTACTGTGATTATTGAAGTAGGAATATGAATTAATATGATTAATGTAAAGAATACCAAGTGACAGGTCTGCTTAAATATATTACAGAGTTAGTAGTGTTTGGCAGAAAATCAGTTCCCCTATGCTCCGAGGACCTAACATTTCTATTCTCGCCGGGGACATGCACACGTACACCCTTATGCCTTATAAAAACATGGAGGCGGGTTAGGGATTGTACTGTGGTATTTGCAGAATGAATATCTCAGGTGAATAAATATTTTAGATGCAGATGTAGGAGTTAGACAAACGAGTGATGTAGTTAATATTTAGCCATAAAGTACACTTCCTCGCATATGAAAATGAGCATTTTTTAATTGGTGTCTGGTACGGTATTTGCTTCATTGACATGACATTTTCTGACATTTGCGTAAGTTGTTCCTCTTCTGTTAAGCAATTCTTTGTACCAGGAAAAAGGCAGAGCAGAAATTAATTTATAAACCTTTACTGTATAGGTGGGTGTGCGCTTATTTTTATATGAGTAGATGGTTGATAAGTGATAACCTTTGATGATCTGTCTGCCATTGACTCATATTTTACAATCAGGAATACCATATTCTATATGTTTCATGCATGATGTCCTTGTACTAGAAAGAGTAGCTAAATACAGTATGCTTTGTAATACCATAGAAAAAAAAGACACATGTTCCATGTTTGCCAAAGGGACACTCTTTTAGTATATTTCTGGTCCATAGGCCAGCCGCTGATCTTCTGACCCAAACTCAACAGTCACTAGGCATATATGAGGCTGTTTAGATTGAGTAAGAAGCCCTGCTGCTGGTCCGGACATCATGGTTCATACCTGGACTGTGAATGTCGGAAGTGTGAAATCGGCTCTACACTATAGATTTACTGATCTTCTTTTTACTAAGGCATAACAGTCCAAGAACAAGAAACAGTGGCCGCATCTGATGTGAAATAAGGCTTTACTGATATCTTGTTTCTTGTAAACCTTTCTTCCGCTGCTACAAGCTGCTCCAATTGTTCTTGGCGGTCATCTGGATGTATGGTAATAATTTTGCAACGCTTCCTCCTTGGATTGATCATAACCTTTTTAATAGCCTACTCGGACCTGTGGTGTCTCCTCCTATCAATCATGTGTTCTTATTTTGCCCATGATGAAGTGTTAGTTGCAAATAAAAAGATTATTTTTAGCCTTGTCCCAAATCACTTTTCAATCAAATCCCTGTATTGCAAATCTGTTCTTTAAATATATAAATGCAAAGCAAATAGATGGGAACATGTAGAGTTTAAATGTTAAAATAATAGTGTCTTTTCCACCAGAGAAAAGTTGTCAGCAAAGGCTACGGGACATTTAACACTTCAGACATAAAAAAACTGCCTTCCTCATGATTGGAAAACCGGATGGTAAAATAAGCACTGGATGTTCAGAGCACATTTCTGGCACAACTTATCCTCATGAATATCAGACCAAAGTATTATAGGAATTGTGTGTACTCGCATGTTTGCTCTTCTCTATAGCTTACTCAAATAGCTAATTACTGTACTCTACCTGTCTTTCTATTATTATTAAGGACAGGATTTCTCTATTTTTTTCTACTATGGTAACACTTGGGCCTTACTAGTGGTCAAAGTTCATGTCAAAATTAAAAATAGTAATTGATTTATCATTTGTCTACTGAACACTTATATAATTTAACCTCTTACTGACATATTAGGTGCCACTTTGTGGAGCGGGTTCAGGAGCTGAACCCACACCATACCTGGCAGATGCCAGCTGTGTTACACATTCGGCATCTGCCTGTAACAGCATTGACTGTAGCTAAGCTCTTATTGCTGCTGTTAAACCCTTAAATGCCACTGTCCATTTTTGACAGCTGCATGTAAGACGTGCAGACCTAAACCATGCCATGCACCCACTGGTTAGCCTGTAATGCAGTTATGGGGTGCTGATGGATTGCGATGGCTGTCGAATACCTGCTGAAGGCCTCTATGGTTGCCTGGTCGGTACGCTTATGGGCTGTGGTTCATAACGGACCATGATTTTTGCTATATTCTGCAATATTGTGGTATTGTAGCATGTGTGGATCAAGTGATAAGATGATCACAGCTTTAAGGTTTAAAAAATAACAATTTCAATCATACTTTCAACCCTTATTAAAAAAAATGTAAAAAATGAAACTCCAGAATTGATGCTTTTCGGTCATCACAACTTCACCAAAAATGCAATAAGAAGCATCAAAATGTCATATGTAATCCAAAATAGAACCAATAAAAACCCAAGCTCTCCACGTAAAAACAGACCCTCATACAGGTCCATTGGCTGAAAAATGGAAACATTTCAGAATTTTTTTTTCACCACTTAAAAAAACAAAACAAAAGACTTTGCAAGTTTGGAATTTTTGTAATAGCACTAACATGAAGAATCATTTTTTCGGGTAATTTTTATCGTGCATTGAACACTGTAAAAGCAAAACAGAAAAAATAATTGTGTTTTTTTTTACCATTTGACAGTACTTGGAATTTTCTTCTCATTTTACCATATTTTATATGGTTAAATGAATGGTGACATTTTATATTAATTTTAGGGTTGTTCTCAAGTTTGAAAGTTATCTCCTATAAGTTTCCTATCATTGGGAGTCCAACCGCCATGGACCCCACCGATCCTTAGAACTGGGGCTCTGAAGATCCGGCCTGGCTGAATAGAGCAGAGGTCATTCATGCGCACTACCACTCCATTCATTCTAATAAGAGTGCCAAAGATCAGCCAAACTCTGCACTTAGCAATCTCCTTCACTCCAATTAAGAATGAATGGAGCGGTAGTGTGCATGAACTCCATTGATCGGAAAGTTATCCCCTATTCCAAGGTAAACTTTAAACTTGAACACACCCCTTTAATATTGAGCAGAATTAAAGTACATTGCTAATATACTGTATGTTACAGCGGGCTTATTGTACCACGTATTCTTACCTTTAGTAACTAATAAAACCATATAATTTACTGTGTGTTTATTAAATGCAATAAACCATACTGCTGCCATTATTCAGTCCTTGTACCGTGAGCAACATTTCCCACACAGAATGATGGCCACCACACACCATATCCTGGCCCTCACTCAATAAAATGCCCCACACACAGTATGATGGACCCCACAGTCCTCGTCCACACACACAGTATCATGGCCCTCACACACAAAGAGTATGATGCCTCTATGACGAGCCCAGGGGATGGGGATGACTCGGAGCCCGGGCCTTGTTGCCTGGTCTTGGGGATGTTGCGGTAGTCGGCTCCCGGGCCTGTACCCTGGGCCTCTCTTTAAAAGAGTGGATAATTATGTGAAAGTTCGTGACGCCACCTGTGGTGTCCGGTGAGGTTCATCAGCGCTGTGGCAGCCCACTGAGGCCGGTGTAATTCAGCTTGGGTGGTATAGCTCCCCACAGGTGGAGCTAGGCTTCAGAGCAGCGTGGATGTAGGGATGCAGGACAGAGGGGACCCAGCTGGGTCTGAAGAAGGATAGGCAAACACACAGTTCACTTCAGTACCTTTTACTGATGGAAGTTCAGGCACATTCCGGAGCACTGTAGGGTGAAGGATGCATATCAGGATTCTCCCCAGTGAGCGGGTATAGGGCCTCCTGTTTCTTGCCTTTGTGTAGTAAGTTTCTGACCTGCCTGGAGCTAGGCCTAACTTTGTCTCTGTCCTGCACCGGCTGACTTTGTGGTAGGGCCTTCTCTTGGAGTACACGCTCCCAGCTTGCGGGGCCTCCGTGACTCCTGGCTCTGGTACGTATCAGCTCTTGGGTGATCCTGGGACCTGAAGTCTTCCAGGGGTCTCCGGTTGTCTCTACAGGGGATATACGGCCCTGTAGACGCGGACCCGGTGTCCGGTATATGTTTTCTGGGGTGAGCTTGTACAGCTCCTCTGCCCCCAATGCTACTCACTCCTCTAGCCTTCGGCCGCGCTCGAGGTCCTCACTAGGCTACACACACTAGCGGCAGCTTGCCGCGCTTCACCGCTCTTATGGCGTCGGCACGCCTTGGGCTCTAACTGAGCTCCCTGAGTCTAGCTTGCAGGAGCCTCATGCTCCACTGCTGAACTATTAGCTGTGCTCTCTAGACTGAGCTCCACTGCAGGCTGACCTCTCTCAGGCTCATCTACTGCAGGAACTCTCTAACAGACTAGACTGAACTGCCCAGCTCCACCTTCCCTTTTTATATCCCTAACGGGCTCCCTCTGGTGGTCTGAAGTGGAAGGTGGAGGTGTGTGTATGCTGTGAGGGCCTCTTGTGGAGGAATCCGTCCATGCACCCCTCTAGGACCTGTGGCACTAGTGCGCAGCAGGGGCGCCACATGTACAACCCCTCTCACTGTAAGATGGACCCCATAGTCCACTTCACAGACTCATGGATTCCACAGTCCACCCACAAGCAGCATAATGGCCCTAAAAGCAGGGCTGTGGAGTCGGTAAGCCAAACCTCCGACTCCACAACTCCGACTCCCTCATACATGGCTCATGTTTAAGTGAAAAATTTACTTTAGCACAGATTAATCTCAGCTAAAAGTCTAAACCCTTAGATCAGGAATAGGGCAGACATTTATAGGACCTTTCATAACTTTCCCAAATTCTTATGAAAAAATATTCCTCACAAACTGCATTGAATTGCTGTACCCAATTTTAGGTTTCGGAGTCTGTCCATTTTATACTGACTCCAACTACACAACAATGGGCTCTGACTCCACAGCCCTGCCTCACAGGCCACCCACCAAATACAGTATAAGGGAATGCACAGTCACACCCATAGCATAATGCACACAAAGCTGCCTAAACATCGTATGAGGCTCCCACAAGTTCCCTTAACTATTTACTAAGAATTTAAAAAAAAATACTCACCTAGCCATGTGCCCCTGATACACTCACTGTTTTGGTCTGTGCACTGTGTGAACTGAGGCTCCGCACATCAGTTACAATTTAGTAACATCCTCTCCGCTGCTGCACTGAGTCTCAGACAAATAGGTTGAATGGTGGAAGAGGAAGCCAATGGCTCCCGCATCTTCTATAGTATTCACTGGTATCTGATGCAGACACCAGTGTAATCGAGTTGCTGGCCGTGGGTCAGACAGGAATAGAGGAACAAAGAGTTGGATGTGGCCCTCGGACCACACTTTGCTCTGGTCTGAACTAGACACATGTCTTTTTTGTACATACATATATTAGTATAGACTGGAGAATTTCTAAATGTAGCTAGAACGACTGCACATACCTATTGCCTATTGCTTTACTCTTAGGTTTCTGTTACTTGTTAATTTTAATTGCAAGAATCTGCACATGTATGGCCTGCTCTTTATTTTTTTTTTGCCAACAGTACTAAAATTAGTATATCGTCTCCATTGACAGACAGCTAAGAAATCCATATTTTGTTACATATTATATCTAATAGGTCATAAAACATTGTGCAACTTTGGACTATGAGTACTAATGTCAAGGACCAAACCTACCGGAGCTGTCATTGTTTACAGATAATGCTGATAACTTAAAGAATACCTCCCAGCACAAATGTTATCAGCTAATCCTTTCTAAATATGTATGTGATATAGTAGTTTCCAGCATTGTTCTCTTTGGGGTCATGTGAGTGCTCCTCTCCTTTGCCAGCTCACACAGAGATTGATGCATTGGGCAATACTACTTCACCAATGTAAGCCTTTTGAGCCCCAAAACAAAGCTCTATAGACTTACAGTGGCATGTAAAAGTTTGGGCACCCTTGGTCAAAATTACTGTTATTGTGAACAGTTAAGCAAGCTGAAGATGAAATGATCTCTAAAAGGTCTAAAGTTAAAGATGACACATTTCCTATGTATTTTAGGAAACATCTTTAACTTTAGGCCTTTTAGAGAACATTTCATCTTCAACTTGCTTAACTGTTCACAATAACAGTAATTTTGACCAGGGGTGCTCAAACTTTTACATGCCACTGTACATTGTGAAAGTGGCTCCCGGTCCACACATAAACCCATGTGTGATCTGGCTGGTTTCATTAAAGTCATGCGACTCAGAAAGAGACATGAGCGATGCAGACACAGGGGAAGATGGCAATCAGTAAGTATTTTAGAGCACCTACACTTCATCACATGCATATTTAAAAAGAGTTAGCTGAAAATTTTTGTTTGGAGTGCTTCTTTAAGATAGATGTAGAATATTGGATGCTTTGGACAATCCTCGATTGGAAGAGTACCTTGATGATAAACTGATCAGATGGTGTTACACTGATCAGACCCCCAGTGATTTGTTGTACTATATGGGGGAACTTAACAGCAATTATATAGTTTTCAATTAGATCAATGAGGTGTATGTGTGTCTCCAAAGCTAGCTACTGTCTCTAGCTGTGATTAATAGAGAATGGTCAAATGTGGTGTAAAATATATGAATATTACAGATGATCCAGCATAAACGTTAATTACTCCCCCTGCTTTCTATGATTCTGGCTGTATTTTAGTGGTTTAGTACTAAAGTTTACCTTTCTCTCTTTTCAGATATACGTCCTCCGTTAAATATGACTCTGATAGGCATTTCATTGACAATATATACATGCCGGTAGGACTGGGAGTCTCTTCATGTAGTCAGACTGTGATCTGCATTCCTAACTGTACATGGCGCAACTACAGAGCTGAAGTTCATTTTGAACCAAAGAACAAGCCTCGGAGATTCACGAGCACCACAATTGTCTATCCAAAGCACACAAAAACCGTGTATACTACTACTCTGGATTACAACTGCAAGAAGTGTATGAGGCGTTTTCTCTCCAGCGTAGAACTCGAGTCAGCTGAACATGTGGGCAATGAATGCTTTCTGGATGAATACTGATTGCTTGCGTGCCCAGTGCCCAACTCTCTGCCTTAGAGATCTACAAAGAACCTTTGAATAACTGCAAAAGGGCAGAACATACAGAAGTACTTTTTAAGATGATAAAAGTATATATGAAAGTCTTTCACCCAGCAAAGAACATACCTAGTATGAAATCTGAAATGTTATTTAGGTAACTTTATTTCGCGGAATAACTGGCGATACTTTTTATAGAATTTTTTCAAAGCATTGTCTAAATCCTTAGGACATTTATAGGACTAGGAACTTAAATACCATACTCTGAAAACTAAAGGGAATTGAGCAACGCACAAACAATTTACTTCACTCCATCTGCACCACAGAAATGTACCGGACACTTCAATAAAAGGAAATACTGTAAAATAATATGGTCTGCTCAATGCCACATTTTACTTTTTTGAAGTTGACAGTAATAAGAATAATTGGCATCCAGACCTTGGCCTATGAATCATATTATCAACATAGAAGATTATATAATTATATGACAGGCTACATGGTTCATATATGCAATAAAATCTGAAGAGTTTAGTATGAATACACATGGTATATTGATTACCCCTAGGGGAACCTTGTATGGACATTTATTACTGTGAGAACTTCTATTTGGTTATTGGGTATCATGTTTAATTTCACATCTCTATCCTTTGCTTAAATAAAGCACTTAACTGGGCAAACATGAAATTATATTTATTCATATACGTTACATTTACATCTGTGTTATTGCAAACAGCAATAATGCTAGATATACAAAGATGGGATGGGACAAGGAATCGAAGCACAATGCGTTGCACAGATTTTCAAGTGAAATTTGATCTCCTGCCAAGTTATTATTATTATTATTATGGTCTCCAGACCCCAGATCATAATAAATGTATGGATTTAAAAACTATCCCCACAGCCGTGCCGATGGCAAATGTGCAAAGTGACATCAGAGACCTAGACGAGCCAGAAGCCATGGCCTGGGATGAAGAAGATGTGCAGAGAGCAAGACATTGAGCTAGTGGGCTGTGAGGCGAGTTCTGGAAAACACCCATGGAGTCAAAATAGTCACCATACCTGTAGATAAATTCCGAAAGGTGTGTAATTTCCAAAATAGGGTCACTTGAGAGGCGACTCTGCTGTTCTGGAACTTAGGGGCTGGGTATGAAATCCATAAAGTATTCTAGGAAAATCTATGTTCCAAGAGTCAAATAGTGATCCTTCCCTCCAGAGTTTCACCGTGTGGCTAAGCAGTACTGTGCAGATATATATGGAGTATTGCCACGTTCAGCAGAAATTCTGTGACAAATTTTGGTGCTATTTGAACCGATTTCCCCTTGTGAAAATTTTAAATCTGTGGCAAAAACAAAATTTTTGTGGTAATAATGTAATTATTTTTTCTTCACTGCCCAATGGTATAAGTTTCCGTGACACCCTTGCCGTGTCAATATGCAGCCTTAGATGAATTCATTGAGGAGTGTAGTTTGTAAAATGGGTTCACTTTTGGGATGGTTCTGCTGTTCTGGCACCTCAAGGGCTCTGCCAATGTGACATGGCACCCTCAAACCATAGCAGCAAAATCTGCACTTTAATAATGTACTCATTCCCTTCTGAGCTTTGTAGTGTGCCTCAAAAGTAGTTTTTGACCACATATGGCATACACAGAAGAAATTGTGCAACAAATTGTATCATTCATTTTCTCCTGTTTACCCTTGTAAAAATTAAAAATTTGGGGCTAAAGCAACATTTTTGTGGCAAATTTTTCAACTTTTTATTTTCAGGACTCAACATTATAAAATTCTGTGAAGCACCTGCGGTTTCAAGGTGCTTACCATACCTCTAGATAAATTTATTAGGGGGTGTAGTTTCCAAAATGGGATCACTTGTGGGGGGTTTCCACTGTTTAGGCACATCAGGGGGTCTGTAAATGCAACATGGCGATGCCTGTCTGTTCCAGCCAATTTTGCGCTACAAAAGTTAAATGGAGTTCCTTCCCTTCTGAGCCCTGCCGTGTACCCAAACAGTAGTTTTCATTCACATATCGGCTATTGGCATACTCAGGAGAAATTGAACAGCAAATTGTATGGTCCATTTTATCAGGTTTACCCTTGTAAAAATGAAAAAAATTTTGGCTAAAGCAACATTTTTGCGTGAAAATTTTTTTTTTTATTTTCACAGCTCAACGTAATAAAATTCTGTAAAGCACCTGTGGGTTAAAGTTGCTCACCACAACTCTTGATAAATTCATTAAGGGGTGTAGTTCCCAAAATGAGGTAACTTGTGGGGCGTTTTCACTGTTGAAGCACATCAGGGGCTCTGCAAACACAACATGGTGTCCAGTAACTGTTCCACAAAATTTTACACTACAAAAGTCAAATGGTGCTCCTTCCCTTCCTAGCCATGCCGTGCACCAAAACAGTAGTTTTCCAGCACACATGGGGTATCGCATACTTAGGAGAAATTTCACAACAAATTTTGGGGTCCAATTTCTCCTGTTGCCCTTGTAAAAACGAAAAAATCGGGGATAAAGCAACATTTTTTAGGTAAAATGTAATATTTTAATTTTTTCCTTCCACTCTGCTTTAATTCCTGTGAAGCACCTAAAGGGTTAATACATTTCTTGAATGTGGTTTTAGCACTTTAAGGGGTGCAGTTTTTAAAATGGTGCCATTTTTGGGTATCACTTTAAACGTGATGTCCCTAAGAAAAATGGTTTTGTAAATTTTGTTGGAAAAATGAGAAATTGCTGATAAACTTTTAATACTTCGAACTTCTTAACAAAAAAAATGATGTTTCAAAAATGATGCTGATGTAAAGTACACATATGGTAAACGTTATTTATTATCTTTTTTGTGATATAACACTTTGGGCCTAAAAACTAAAAGTTTAAAATTTTGAGTACAGCACTGTAGTTGTTGAATAATAATAAAATTAATCATAAAAAATACAAATTGCCTAATAAGTGTGCAGTGTTACTTAGTCAGAGGCCAAGCCATGATTAATCCCCATTAATTAAAAGGGCAGCTCTGGAGAAGGCTGAAAGGGGGTGCCTCATGAATATTTTCATAACCTGCTTTGTATCAATAATAATAGATACTATATATAATGGGTGACTATTAGGGATGAGCGAACGTGCTCGGTGATAGTCAGATATCACTCGAGTATTTGGGTGCTTGGCACTCGAAGAGCATTGGTTGGTTGAGTATTTGAAGCTCGAATCCCCGCCCCGCATGTTTGGCGCCTGCTACACAGCCAATAAACATGCAGGGATTGCCTGCCAGTCACTGAAATGGCATAGTCATCATGGTAGTGGCATTACTGTGATTGGCTGGCCGCATTACCTCATCACAGGTTATAAAAGGACAGGCCAAGCCACGCTCAGGCACACTTACTCTATTGCACAGCTCAAGAACATTTGTGATTGGAGGGAGAGCAGTTATACAGGCCTGTGTGTGCAGTTTAATCAGTCCTCCAGTGTTGATACTGAACCATCATACTAACAGTCCTTCTAAGGGTTAATCCTGTGCTTTTCTGTTTTATCAGATATATTCTGCATTTAGCCTAGGACAGTTGCAGGAACAGGGAGAGTGGCTGAATACAGCCGGCAGGGTTAGGGCTTTGCAGTTTATTGCTAAATATATAACTGCTGCACGTGACCACATGTTTTTTTGGGGGGGGTGAAAAAATTTACTATATTGTCATCCATACAGTTTAACGTGGTTAGTGTTACATTATGGTGGTATATAATACTCCAGAA
The DNA here is from genome assembly GCF_046119375.1 of Phyllobates terribilis. Classification (NCBI taxonomy): domain Eukaryota; kingdom Metazoa; phylum Chordata; class Amphibia; order Anura; family Dendrobatidae; genus Phyllobates; species Phyllobates terribilis. The sequence goes on from NW_027362762.1 coordinate 431,413,700, forward strand.
AAAAGTAACATTTTTTTTCTAGATTGAATTGGTCATCCATAGAGTATTACGTGCTTTGTGTTACATTACGGTGGTATATAACACTAAAAAAAAAATGCTTTGCCTGCTGCAGGTGACCTTTTTTTTTATTATTAAAAATAAACTTGGTTTCTAGCAATTAGAAAATGCGCAAGGCGTGCGGTAAGGGACAGGGAAGTGGAAGTGCTGATGATGTTGCACGCAAACGCCGAGAATGTGGGGCAAGAACAACTATGCCTGTTGCTGGAGCACAAGAAACACGCTCATCCACGACACACCTTCTTGTCCCACTTTGCCGGGAGGCACGGTACACCACTTCTGAAGCCACACCAGTGCGAACAGGTGGCCGGATGGTTAGCAGATAATGCTTCCAGAATGCTTGCTAGCACCACCCAGTCTTCCACATGGTCCAGCCTCACCAGTCAACAGTCTGGATCACTTATCCTCATGCTGATCCTCCTTCCTACCAAGGAGCACTTTACAACATAATTTCTTGATAGTGGCCTTTCACTTTGCATGGTCCAAGAGGGACAGGAGGAGATGCTGTTTAGTGAGCAGCTACTGTGGGGACGGCAAATTTTGTCTAAGGAGGTAGATGATGATGAGACACAGTTGCCAATAAGTCAGGTTGTTGTTAAGTCACCATGTCAGGAGGACAAGGGTGCGGCGGTGGAAGACAAGGTGGTGGAGGACAAAATCACCTACCCAAACTGGGAAGCTGGCATGCAGAGCAAGGCCAGCAGTGCTGACGGGAGGGATCGGCAGCAACAAAACAGGCAGAAAGAGGCAGTGGGGTGACCAGAGGTAGAAGGTAGACAATTATTCCACAGAGCACCGACACTCGTAAATTTCTCCATCAAAGAGTTAGGTGTTCCCCAGGCTGGGACTTTTCTTAAAGAGAGTTCTGAGACAAAAAAATGGTCATTTTCAACCTGTGCCAAGATTAGCAGGGGCCAGATCACTTAGAGCCTAACCTCCACCAGCATGATCAGGCACATGTCTTCTAGGCACCCGACTCGATGGGCAAAATGCCTGGGTCCACAAGTGGTGCCGGTGGGTGACACCACTACCACTTCCCCTGTGCTAGGTGCTTCCCAATCCCCTGTCCATGACATTGGCACAGATGCCTCCTGCCCTGCAACTGTCCTTGCACATTCTGAGGCACCATCATCAGGCACTTCCAAAAACTTTTCCCAGCACAGTGTTCAGCTGTCCCTACCCCAGGCTTTGGAACGAAAAATAAAATTCCCATCCAACCACCCACAGGCCCAAATGCTAAACGGGCACATTTCCAGACTGCTTGCCATTGAAATGGTGCCGTTTAGGCTTATAGACACTGAGCATTTTTGCCGACTCATGGCGGCAGCCCTCCCTTGGTACTTGGTCCCCAGCTGTCACTTTTTCTCCAGGTGTGGCGTCCCCGCCTTGTACCAGCACATGTCCAGGAACATCACCCGTGCCCTTATCAATGCAGTTACTGGGATTGTCCACTTAACAACAGACATGTGGACAAGCGCTTGTGGCCAGTGAACATTGTGGAGCCCAGGGCAGAGTCCCACCCTGGCACAGCACATGTGCTAACAACACAGAATTTTGTTATCTCAGAGCATATCGTCCACATCATCTGGAAGCTCTTCAGCACTGCCTCAGCGAAGCGACAACAGGCGCTGCTGAAGCGAATTTGTCTAGGAGACAAACTGCACACCACGGCAGAGTTATTGAAAAGAATAACAGGCCAGACAGATCTGTGGCTCTTGCCGCTGCACCTCCAACCAGGCATGGTCATGTGTGATAATGACCGTAACCTGTTGGTGGCTGTGAAGCTTAGCAAGCTCACACACATACCATGCTTGGCCAATGTGCTCTACTTGGTGGTTCAGCAGTTTCTGAAAACCTACCCAGATTTTCCAGAGGTTCTGGTCAAGGTACGCCATGTCAGCGACCATTTCCGCAAGTCACCTACAGCTGCCGCCTCTCTGGCAGTGCAGCAGCAGCGCATGCAAATGCCAGCTCTCCGACTGGTGTGTGACATCACCACGCACTGGAACTCCACACTGCACATGCTGGCAAGGCTTTGTCAGCAGCAGAGGCCAGTTGTCAACTACCAGCTCCAACACGCCCGTCTTTATTCTGGGCAGCCTTTGCACATAACAACTGAAGAGAGGGCATGGATGTCTGAGTTTCTGAGGTTCCCCTTTGGGGACTCCACAAAGCTGGTGAGGGGCGATGACGGTTCTTCTGCGCTTCCCTCCGGGGTGAGCTGACTTACAGCTCCACTCACCATGTCTTTCCACTTCGCTGTCCTGTCTTCAACTCCTCTCAATTCACTACTACTAACCCCGCCTCCAGATTCCATTTGCTCCCCTTTCAGGTCTGGAGCCAGGAAAGTGTTGCACGCTAGTAAACCTGATTAGGGGACACCTCCTTGCTTCCAGGCATGGCATCACCACTTGTGAGGGAGGCAATGCCACTGTGGCAACCGGACCCCTGGGGTGCCACATTCCCCCTAATTCAATTCAGTACTCCCGGACTGAGGACACCTTTTGGAATTAACAATTAACAATAAAAATTCACATTAGAAATAGTTTACAAAAATCACAAAAACCCAACAAAAATTGGTAGCAGTCACTGCGGCGCTTAGTCTATACGCCACAATCCGGGAATTGTCTTTTTTCGGATAACTGAAGTTTGGTTGGTGGGAACTGCATCAACCCACTTTGTGTATCGTCCCTGGGCGTGGCTTCAGGGCACTCTGTCGGTGGGCCTGGTTTTCGGCCACGCCTGCGGTTTATTTTCAAGGCCAATTATTAACTATATTCAACATTGTCCTGACCACACCTAGTCCTGTGGTCCAATTGTCCATAAGTATAACAACTATATACTTTACATTTTTATTCTCTTACACTTTAGTTCCTCCAGCGGGCAGGGAGCTGACCTTTAGTACTACGGGTTGATCTACGCAGTACATTTGTTGCCACTGACCTACCCTGGTCCCTAGTGTCTACCGCTGGTGTGGTGGGCTCAGTGTGGACTACACTACGGTTAGTCTGAGGTAATACCAGTAGGCTGGGTAGTCTTCTATGAATTCTTTGACTCACCATGGGTATGACAGGATCACCGCTAGCAGAGGGTAGATTCTCCTGATCTGCTGCTGATGAAGCATCTGTTTCTGGGGCCGACTGGTCTTCCACATGTTCTGGAGCCTCTGCAGCTTCCGGTGAGGGCGCTTGGAGAAAGGTCAGGACAGGTACCACAATTGCTTGGTTCACCTGCATCCAAGACCAGGGAAATTCTCCGAGGATTGTTTGAACCATTTCTTCCACCTTTTCTGTGTGCTAAGGGCTGTCTTGGTCTTCTTCCTTGTGTTTCAACTGATCAGGGCATATCTTCAAGTGGTCTCTTGAGACTACCGCTGAAGTTTCCCCTCCATCTTTACTGATGAGGCACACCTTGGTGTTATCGAAATTTGAAGGTAAGACGGTGTATGGCTCAAACTCCCACTGGTCATCTAATTTGTGAACTCGCCTTTTCCTTTTGAGTACTTGTTCTCCAGGTGAAAAGGGAACTGCAGGTTCGTGCTGATTGTAAGTTTTCTCCTGCCTCTGTCTCGCCTAGGACAAACTTTTCTCCACACATTCTTGCACCTTGCGGTATTGTTGCTGCCGCTCCGTATCCCAATCTGCATCTGGTGATGTCGTCTCAGGTGTTAAAACTCCCACGTCAAAGTCAATGGGTAGCTTACCAGGTCTTGCTCTCATCAGGTAAGCGGGTGTACAGTTGGTGGAGTTCACTGGGATGTGGTTATATAGGTCCACCAAATCTGGTAACCTCTCTGGCCACAGGCTATGTTCTTCAAGGGGCAACGTCTTCAACAGGTCTATTACCACCTGGTTTATCTTCTCGCACAACCCGTTGGTCTGGGGATGATACGGCATCGTCCTTATTTTCTTGCAGCCGTACAAGTTACAGAATTCTTGAAACACTTCTGCTTCAAAGGATGGACCTTGGTCGGTAAGCACTTGTTCAGGGTAACCGTGCGGGTGACAAAAGTGTTGTTGAAACGCTTTGGCTGCCGTCTGAGCCGTCTGATCTTTCACTGGCACTACTACCAAGAACTGGGAGTAGTGGTCTACTATGGTGAGAGAGTAGAAATAGCTTGGATCTAGCTTCACGTGGTCCAAGGCTACCAGTTCAAGTGGTTGCTTGGTGATTATGGGCGGCAGGGGAGCCCTCTGGCTATCACAGTCTTTCCATCTCAGGTTGCATGGACCACATTCTCGACACTATCTCTCGAATGCTTTCCTCATGCCAGCCTAGTAGAATCGCTCACGTAGCAGGGCTTCAAACTTCTTCCACCCGAAGTGCCCTGCTCCATCGTGGTACGCTTCTAAGACCATTGGCGCATCCCGCCTCGGGACTACCACCTGCCAGACCAGTTCGTGTGTCCGGAAGTTGATACTTCTTCGACACAGCTTTCCCTCATAGATGAACAGTTTGTCCTTCTCCTTCCACAACTGTTGGGTCTCCTGTGGAGCATCTGGATCAGGGTGCGAGTCAGCTTGTGTCAGCAACTCCTTTACCAGGCGGACAGCCGGGTCGCTATCCTGCGTCTCTTCCCATCCATGGTGGGGCAATGGGTTAAACGTGGCCTCTCTGTTGGCGGAGCACTTGTTCCTCACACACTGGGAGCACTGGGTCACCCCGTGACGATGGAAAGTGGGTAGCTCTATCTCCTCCAGCTCTTCCGGGTCTTCTCCCCCATCTGGCAAGTTGTGCATCCTGGACAATGCATAAGCATTAGTGTTTTTATGCCCCGCCCGATACTTGATGGTAAACTCGTAATTGGACAGTCGAGCCATACATTGTTGTTCTAGGGCACCAAGCTTCGCAGTCTCAAGGTGCGTCAGCGGGTTGTTATCTGTGAAGACTGTAAATCTGGAGGAGACGAGGTAATATTTGAAGCGCTCTGTTACAGCCCAGACTATGGCTAAAAACTCCACTTGAAGGAACTATAGTTGTCGGGGTTCCTTACTGTGGGCCGGAGCTTCCTGCTGGCGTAGGCAATCACTCTTTCTCTGCCTTGCTGTACCTGGGACAGCACCGCTCCCAATCCCACATTGCTGGCATCCGTATGGAGTATAAAGGGTTGGCCATAGTCGGGGTAGGCCAGGACTTCGTCTTCCGTAAGAGCCACTTTCAGTTGAGTGAAGGATTCTTCTTCTGTTTTACTCCACTTGAACGGAGGATTCGGGTTCTTGACCTTCTTAGACTGGCCCACTAGAATGTTCTGCATAGGTGCCGCTATCTTGGTGAAACCCTTGATGAATCTCCTGTAGTAGCCTACCAGCCTTAAGAACTGCTGTACTTCTTTGATAGTGGAGGGTTTTGGCCACTGCTTGATCACGGTGACTTTTTCAGGGTCTGGTGCTACACCTTCAGCGCTTACCACATGACCTAGGTACTGCACCTTGGGCTTCAACAGGTGGCACTTGGACGGCTTTACCTTCAGGCCATAACCAGATAGGGCTTCGAACACCTAGGCCAGGTGCTCCAGGTGGTCTTCATATGTCTTTGAGTAGACGATTACGTCGTCTAGGTACAGCAGAACGGTTTCAAAGTTTTTGTGTCCCAGGCAACACTCCATTAACTGCTGGAAGGTTCCTGGGGCGTTGCAGAGCCCGAATGGCATGCAGTTTAACTCGCTGAGGCCCATTGGTGTTGTAAACGCGATCTTTTCTCTGTCCGCCTCTGCCACGGGAACCTGCCAATACCCACTGGTGAGATCCAAAGTGGAGAAATAGTTAGCTGATCTCAGTGCTGCTAATGATTCCTCAATTCTGGGTAATGGGTAGGCGTCCTTATGTGTAATGCGGTTAATCTGCCTGTAATCAACACACATCCTCATTGTACCATCCTTCTTTCTAACGAGAACTAATGGAGCTGCCCAGGGGCTACAACTATCTCTGATCACCGCAGCCTCATTCATCTCCCGTAACATTCCTTTGGCACATTGATAGTGAGCTGGGGATACAGGCCGGTACCTCTCTTTAATGGGCGGATGATCTCTTGTGGGGATATGATGTTGACCCCTTTTACCTGCCCAAAGTCTAGTGGGTGTTTGCTAAAGACTCGCTCATATTCTTGGACCACCCGGTATACTCCATGCTTTTGGTGAAAAGGGGTGGAGTCAGTGCCCACTTGTAGCTTCTGACACCAATCCTCCATCTGCCCCTTGGAGCCATTATCCTCCGCCGGTTTGGACGGAGACAAGGATTCCACTGCCTTTATTGTTACTGACAGTGACAGTGAATAGCTTAGCAAGGGTAGGATACCGGGGTAAATGGACCTCTTTCTCCCAATTCAGGATGCGTATGGGTACTCTCCCCTTGCGGAAATCGACTACACCCCAGGCTGTCAAGATGGTAAGCCTACTGTCAGAGTACACGGGTTCTACTAGGGCCTGATAATCTTGATCCCTGAGACCTATTGCTGCCCGACACCATATTATCATTTCACTGCAATGGGGAATGGATCACTCATTCTGACACTGCCAACTTCTCCAGACAGCTCTACTTGTTGTCTCTGCATCAGGGCTCTGATCTCCTTCTGCAGAACTCGCTGCTGGCAGGAACTGGCAGTCTCTGCGACCTGTTGCAACAAAACAGTAATTTCACCAAAACAATTTTCTATCACATTGGTGCCTATAGTTATCATAGGATGACTTTCTCGGCGATCAATATCAACAATAATCATTCCTTGTGCGGGCAATTCTACTCGGCCAACTTTTATGGTCACCTCTTTATACCCCACCTGAGGCAAGGGCTGACCATTGCTGGCGTAGATGTTAAGATGTTCATCTGGACTGTCTGAATCAGTCCAGTATCGTTTGAAAACTATATATGGCATAATTGTCACCTGGGAACCAGGGTCCAGCAATGCATTCATTGGGATGCCATCAAGCACGACAGGTAGGACCGGTCGTCCTCCCACGTACTTGTCTCGCCAGCTTTGTGGGCCTGGTCGTCTTACTCCTGGGGGTTGGCCCTCTGCCCCAGGGGTTGCTCGTTTAAATTACAGAATCTTTCGAAGTGCCCCGCCTTTTGACAGTGGCGGCAGATGGGTTGTCCGTCCTGGTCATAGCGATCGCTGTTCCTCCCTCTGGTCAGTGGAATTCTTCTCTGTCGTCGCCATGGGACGTCATCTGGACTGGAAGCCAGCTGGATCTTTTCCTTTGGAGACACATGCATGGCCTGCACAGTTTTGGTTAGTGTAGCCACACTTTTGGTCAGCTCCTGGACCTGAAGGCGTAGGTCTGCAGACAGGTCATTGTCCAGGGTCTGCGCGTCAGCCTCCACAGGTGCCGGGAAAAAGGACGCCACCTTCTGGTGGTAAGTGATAGCTGGACGCCGGAGGGATGCAGTGCCATCTGGGGTTGTTTCTCGTAGCACCCGGATGGCTCGGTCTTTAAATTGCGCAAAGTCCAGATCAGGGTCTTGCAGAGCCATAATGCGCAGCTGTGTCCGGAGAGCATTAGACAGGAGCCCCTCGATAAACTGCTCAGTTAACAATCTGTCCTCGTCTCGCACACTGTCGGGGTCTACCTGTTTAATGGCCCGCAGCGCCTCCTGCAGGTTTAGAGCATAGTCCCGTACACTGTCCTGCACCCTTTGTTTGCACCAGTAGAACTTCATTTTAATTGCTGCTGTGCGGGTGTCAAAGGTATCCTTTAACGGGGCCAGTATTTCCTTAACAGTGCCTTTGTCCCTGCCCGGCCAGGACTTCACCTCTCTCTGGGCTGCCCCGTTTAGCTGGCCTATAACGATGCTGACTTTTTGCTCCTCAGACAGGAGGTACACTTTAAACAAACTGCGCAGTCTCTCCTCAAAGTCGCTCAGGGTGTGCGACTCCCCTGAGTACTGGGGCAACCACGCCGCCCCTGGTATATATGGCATTGATAACAGCAATACAGTGGTGGCGGGCGTGCCTGCGGCTGAATCCTCTCCCAGGTTGGGCATCTTCCTCCCCCCTAGTGAACCTCAGCCAGGTCCAGGGTTTATGCTGACGTACCAGTATGCTGCTCTACCTGCGAGAGGGATCGCTTACCCGGCGGTTCCGGATCGGGGCCTCCTGCTTCCCCTCGGCTGACGGCAAATGATGTGATGACACAGTTCAGTAAAGTCTATGGCGCACAGTACCCGGTTATACCGGGCTTCGTGAATCCTGTTCGTGACGCCAAGTTGACGCGCCCCCTGGGCCATGGGGTACTTAGTAGCCGGGCCGGTCGGTGCTGGGGTTGTCACGGTGGCAGTGACCCAGTCCGTGACCCAGGGCAGTCAATAAAAGGGGAAAAGTGAAAAGGGGAATAAAGTTTTTATATATATATATATATAATGTTCATGACGCCACTTGTGGTATGCGGCTATATGGAGCCGCCGCTGTGGTGCAGATCCTCCGGAGCTGATGGTGACGCAGCAGAGTTCAGTCAGCTCTCCACAGGCAGAGCTTAGCTCCAGGGCAAAGTGTAGTGATACTATAGGGTTGGTACGGTGTAATGCTGGTGATGGTGCAGATAATGACCAGTCCACAACTTAATGGCGGTTTCCTACTATCTTTACTTGCGGTTGTTAAGCAGACCGGGGCACGGGTACTAGCTGGTAGTAGAGGTCTGGGCGGCATGGAAGCAAGTTGAGAATCCACCTCACCAGGTGAAGTTGTAGGCCTTCCCTCTGCGCTAATCTATTTGGCCCTGCTGCTTGTAGCTGTGCTGTGGCCCTCGTCCCTGAGTAAAACGTCTTTGTGCTCACCCGTATGGCAGGCTGCTCGATACTTCTTTATGTGTTGCTCCCACGTGGAGGTGCTGGGCCCTATGGTGCTGCTGAGCCTCCGGGCGTCTCATGGGGCCAGAAGACCTGCATTCTCCTGCCCTCCGGTTTCTGCTGCTGGGCCTTTAGTGCCCCACAACCTCGGACTCCGGTGTCCGGTTCTTCTGCGCTTCCCTCTGGGGTGAGCTGACTTACAGCTCCACTCCCCAGGTCTTTCCTCGTCGCTGTCCTGTCTTCGACTCCTCTCAACTCACTACTACTAGCCCCCAGATTCCAGTTGCTAAGGGGAGGAGCTCCCCTTTCTGGTCTGGAGCAAGGAAAGTGTTGTATGCTAGTAAACCTGATTAGGGGACCCATCCTTGCTTCCAGGCATAGCATCACCCCTTGTGAAGGAGGCAATGCCACTGTGGCAACCGGACCCCTGGGGTGCCACACTAGTGCAACAGAACCTAGTACCCACACAAGTTTCCTCCCTTCTCTCCTATGTGAATGAGCTGAGGAGGAGTTGGAGAGTAGGCATCATGCTGGAGACAGGGGAGTGTTGGCTGTAGGGAGCTTGGCAGATATGGTCAACTTTATGTATCGCTGCCTTTCCCGTGACCCTCGCGTTATATTCATCTTGGCCAAAAAAAGAATACTGGTTGTTCACCCTGCTAGATTTCCTGAGGCAGAGAGATCTACTAAAATGGTGCTATACCAGAAGGACATTGTGGAAAATATATTGAAAAATTTTTTATCAGACAACGCTTGCAAGCTTCCTTGCCCAACCAAGGAGGAAAGGCGAGGGAGACATACACCAGGTTCAGCAGAGGCAGTGGTACACTGTCAAAGGCTTGGGCTAATCTCATGACACCCTCCCAGTGTTTAGGGCTTGATGATCGGGTATTTTTGACAAGGAGAGAAAAGTTTTTAAATATGGTCAAGCAGTACCTGGCTGACAAAACCAGCGTACTCCCTAATTCCTCTGTGAATTGGGTCTCAAACCTGAATACATGGCACAAGCTGTCTCTCTATGCCTTGGAGGTATTGTGCTGCCCTGCTAGCATCTTGTCTGAGCGGACTTGTAGTGCCGCTGGGGGGAGGGGGTTCATAACAGACGCTTTTGCCTGTCAACAGAAAATGCTGACAGGTTCACTCTAAATAAAAATCAACAAAGCCTGGATTAGCCCTGACTTTTCCACACCACTAGATGACAGCAGCACATAAAGTGTTTTTAAACTTAAATTTTTGAATGAGGCCTGCCAGTTGTTGCCTTCAAGGGCCTATGGATGACCCTCCTTATAATTTGTCCTGGCTTTTCACTTTCTGTAAAGCCTTCATGAGTGTAGGAGTACATCAACTACACTTTCAAAATATTTTAATGAGGCTCATAAGTTGGTGCCTTCAAGGGTGTATGGATGACCCTCCTTATAATTTTTTTCTGGCTTTGCACTGTTTGCAAAACCTTTATGAGTGTAGAAGTACCACCACAACTACACTTTCTTAATTTTTTTGTGATGCACTCCAGTTGGTCCCTTCACAGGTGTATGGATGACCCTGCTTGTAAGTATGGCAGGCTTTGCACTGTGTGCAGAGCTTTTATGAATGTAGGAGAACCACAACTACACTTTGTTCACAATATTTGAATGAAACACTACAGTTGGTGCCTTCAAGGGTATATTTTTTGCAGGCTTTGTACTTAGTGCATAGCCTTTCTGAGTCTAGGAGTACCATTGCAAGACAATTTGAACAATGTGTATGGGGTCCCCCTTTATGTCTAATACTGGGTGTATCTGAGTCCCATCTAATTTTTGGCAGTTCTTGCTTCCTTCATAAATTACATTAAAATTTCCATTTTTTTAATAAAAATTTAAATTTTGGTTTACTTAAATTATTTTTTTAAATCATTTTTAAATTTTGCCTTATATACAAGTCATTATACAGGAAAGAATGTTTCTTAACATTTCTTTTCCTGTAAACTCCAATTTCTCGTAGATTTTGAATGTTTAATTGTCAGTACTTAAAATGGAGTAAAAGTGTGACACCATTGTTCTCAGCAGTGACCAGGAAGTCAGAGATGCTTCCAGGGGTCTTACCTATGCTGTTTTCCTTCCATTCAGCACTTTTTCCATCCTTTTCATTGCCCCCCAGACCTCCTTGTAGGGTCTGCAGGAAAAAAAGGCTCCGTTTTCCCTTTGACTCCCATTATACTCGTTACTCAAAACGAGCATCCGAGGATTAGGAATTGCTCAGTTCAAGTAACGAGCATCCGAGCATTTTAGTGCTCGCTCATACCTAGTGACTAGATTTGTGTACAAAGAAAGGAAAAGTGAGTACAATACTGCGGATGGATGATAAACTGGCGATGAAAGTCTGTGTTTTTGGAGTTAAATGGAAAAGGAATGTGAGGACATGTTAAAACCTGCTTGACGTTAATCTGATTAGATCTGCCACTTTCATGGCACCTTTACCACTAATAAACTTAGTAAAGGTAATAAAAGCTGTGGAAAAGGTTAGATAAATATCAGGCTTACAGGGGCTCCCTAAGTGGAAATTAAAAAACTAAAGTTCTCTCACAGAACCACAGTATTAAAGAGTTCACTGGGATCCTCACTCTCCACCAAAGAGAAGATAAACCTGTAAGGTCAGTTTCAGACAACTGTGTTATGGGCAGAAGTCTCTGCCTGATCAAGGGTCCAAGGACTCACAGCCGGGCTGCAAATTGGATATGCAATTTGGGTTTTTCAATTCTCCGATATTATGCTCATCTGAAACGTGGCCAATATATTAGCTATAGCTATTCTATGTAAGATACCACAGTTCATGGAGATCTTACGAAGATTCCACATAGATTTATAAGATGGATTGTTTGTTTAGTCCATTGAAATGCCTGTAGTGTGAGGGAAAACATTTTAGATCTGAGTCTAAGCTTTGAATGGTTGTGCATACTTTAGATTCCAGTCTGTCATTTAAATAGATATAAAATATACAGATTTTATCTTTCACCAGTTTGAGCATGTTAAACTGGCCACATCATGGAATACTTCTGCAGAGCTGAAAAAAAAATCACTTGAGGGGGTGAGCAGAGATTCTTCTCTGGGGGTGAAGATGATGTAATTTTTTCCACTGCATAATGTAGACCAATCATAAGCAGGAGGCACCATGCAGGGGACAAAAAGAACATGCCCCCAAAACAGCTTAGAACAGGCTTTTCCCTGTGTGAGCCATGTAATGACCCACATCCCTTCTCTCCTCACTGATCTCACTGTATTTACTGTGCAGAGCATAGAGGAGCTATGTGTCATTACAAAGACTTCTAGATGCTTACATCTCGCGGCAGCCAGTGTGGGAACAGGGGGAGGACAGCAAAGCTGACAGTGCTCTGAAATGAAAGCTGCAAGAGTTGTTTGTAATGATACAAGACTTTCACAGCAACTGAAGAGATCATGGAGGAGAACAGAAAGTGTTCATCATTACATCAAACACAGAAAAAGCATGTTCTAAGCTTTTCTGGTGATATATTCTTTTTTTCCTGCATGACAACGCTGGCAAACAACACTTAATACTTGGTGGCAAAACCCTTGTTGGCAAGCACAGCAGTCAGACGGTTTTTTTTTGTAGTTGATGATGAGGTTTGCGCACATGTCAGGAGGGATTTTGGTCCACTCCTCTTTGCAGATCATCTCTAAATCATTAAGATTTTGAGGCTGTCGCTTGGCAACTCGGAGCTTCAACTCTGTCCATAAGTTTTCTATGGGATTAAGGTCTGGAGACAGGCTATGCCACTCCATGACCTTAATGTGCTTCTTTTTGAGCCACTCCTTTGTTGCCTTGGCTGTATGTTTTGGGTCATAGTCTTGCTGGAAGACCCAGCCACGACCCATTTTTAATGTCCTGGCGGAGGGAAGGAGGCTGTCACTCAGGATTTTACGGTACATGGCTGCATCCATTCTGCCATTGATGCGGTGAAGTAGTCCTGTGCCCTTAGCAGAGAAACACCCCCAAAACATAATGTTTCCATCTCCATGCTTGACAGTGGGGACGGTGTTCTTTGGGTCATAGACAGCATTTCTCTTCCTCCAAACAAGACGAGTTGAGTTAATGCCAAAGAGCTCAATTTTTGTCTCATCTGACCACAGCACCTTCTCCCAATAACTCACAGAATCATCTAGGTGTTCACTGGCAAACTTCAGACGGGCCTGTACATGTGCCTTCTTGAGCAGGGGGACCTTGCCGGCACTGCAAGATTTTAAACCTTTAAGGTATAATGTGTTACCAATGGTTTTCTTGGTGACTGTGTTCCCAGCTGCCTTGAGATCATTAACAAGTTCCCCCCGTGTAGTTTTAGGCTGATCTCTTACATTCCTCATGATCAAGGATACCCCACGAAGTGAGATTTTGCATGGTTCCCCAGATCAATGTCAATTGACAGTCATTTTGTATTTCTACCATTTTGTTACTATTGGACCAACAGTTGTCTCCTTCTCATTCAGCGTCTTACTTGTGGTTTTGTAGCCCATTTCAGCTTTGTCCTGGTCTATGATCTTGCCCCTGACATCCTTAGAAAGCTCTTTGGTCTTGTCCATGTTGTAGAGGTTAGAGTCTGACTGATTAATTGAGTCTGTGGACAGGAGTCTTTTATACAGGTGACTATGTAAGACAGCTGTCTTTAATGCAGATAACGAGTTGATTAGGAGCGTCTAACTGGTCTGTAGGAGTCAGAACTCATAATGGTTTGTAGGGGATCAAAAACTTATTTCTCACTGCAAAATGCAAATAAATTTATCTAATTTATACAATGTGATTTTCTTGATTTTTTGGGGGGATATTCTATTTCTCAATGTTAAAATTAACCTACCCTTAAAATTATAGACTGTTCATGTCTTTGTCAGTTGACAAACTTACAAAAACAGCAAGGGATCAAATAATTATTTCCCCCACTGTATCTCTGCAATGGAGAGGAGAAATAAAAAAAAAAAACTACATTTTATTCTGCTCTGCAGCCACTTATTCTATGATGTGACTAGTTTAACATGCTAAAAACTTCTTTATGTAAATGCAAATATTAGGTGATAAGGAGAATGAAAATGGATTCTGAAAACCAAAGAGGGAGGTATATAAAAAACATACATCTGACAGTTCCATTAAGTAGAGGACACAAACGCTCTGGCACTCTGGCACTCCAATGCCCCTTGCAAGAGACATAGAGGTCGGAGAGCCTACTAAAAACAATGTTCCCATTATTAGGAAGTGGGTCTCCCATAGTGTTTGCCTATGCAGTGAAGCAATGGCTGCCAAAAATTTGGAGGAACTCCAATGCCCCTTGCAAGACATGTAGAGGAGGTGATATGGTAGATATGGTGGTGAATGATATGGTGATGGAGGATGAGGAGAAGGAGGAGGACAAGAGCAAATAGACAAAATAAGGAAGCGTATACCCATGTGTATGTATGAAGAGGTGCATGGGAATAGACCTCGCAAAAAAAGACACTGGATTTGAGTTTATGTTACGCTGCTATCATTCAGTGGTGTTGAGAAGTCTGGCCCAATCCAGCCCTTGTTCATTTTTATAAGAGTCAGCCTATCAGCATTTTCAGTTGACAGGCGGATGCGCCTATCAGTTATAATTCCACCGGCGGCACTAAAAACCCGCTCTGATAAAACGCTAGCGGCAGGGCAGGCCAGGACCTCCAAGGCGTAGAGAGCCAGTTCATTCCATGTGTCCAGCTTGGATACCGAGTAATTATAAGGCACAGAGGAATCACGGAGTACGTTGGTACGGTCGGAAAGGTACTCCCTCACCATCCTCCCAAACTTTGCACTCCTTGTGAGAGTACCCCGCACCTCATGGCCTGTAAGATGGGAGGGTCTGAGAAAACTCTCCCAGAACTTTGACAGTGTTCCCCTGCCTCTGCTGGATTGGACTGGTGTCTCTCTCGCCTGTACTCCTTGGTTGTCCAACGAACTGTGACCTCTGCCGCCAGCGTTTTCAGATGGGAATTTTTTTAATAATTCCGCAACAAGGGCCTTCTGGTACTGCGCCATTTTAATTGTCCTGTCCGCCTCGGGAATAAGAGATAGAAAGTTCTCCTTGCAGCATGGGTCTAGAAGTGTCACCAACCAGTAATGACTGTCACCCAAAATTTGGAGAACGCAAGGGTCACGGGAAAGGCAGCGTAACATAAACTCAGTCATGTATGCCAGACTGCTAACAGGCAAGACTTCTGTGTCCTCACCAAAAGGACGACTGACCATGCTCTCCTCCTCCTCCCTGTCCTCAGGCCATCCATGCTGAACACACGGTATAACAGTTGTGCAGGTAGTTCAGTCAATAGCGCATGCAACTAGCTCCTCCTCCTCTTCCTCATTGTCACCCAATCCACGTTGGGATGAGATGAGGCTGGGCTGTTTGTAATCACTCTGGTTCCTTGCTCCATCTCATCGTGCTCCGCCTGCAATGCATCCTCTTTGATTGTGAGCAGAGAGAGTTTCAGAAGACAGAGAAGCGGGATGGTGACGCTAATTATGGCGTCATCACCGCTCACCATCTAGGTGGAGTCCTCATTGTTTTGGAGGATGGTACAGATGTCTGACATCCATGTCCACTCCTGAGGTCTTATGTGTGGAGTCTGAACAGAATATCGACGACCTTGTTGATGCTGGTAGTCAAGAACTGCCCTCTTCTACTCACAAATCCTTCCCAACATCTGCAACGAAGAGTTCCAACGCGTGGGGACATCACATACCAGTCGGTGAGCCGGAAGCTGCAAACGCTGCTGAAACACGGTAAGGGCGGCGGAAGCTGTAGGTGACTTTCTAAAATGGGCACACTGGCGGTGTACTTTGACAAGCAGATCCAGCATCTCCGGGTAGGTTTTGAAAAACCGCTGAACCACGAGGTTAAGCACATGGGCCAGGCATGGTAAGCATGTAAGCTCGCCTCGTCTCAGAGCCGCCACCAGGTTCCGGCCATTGTCACACACGACCATGCCTGGCTGTAGGTTCAGTGGTGTGAGCCACAGATCTGCCTGCTCTTTCAGAGCTGTCCACAATTCTTAGCCGAAGCAGTGCTGCAGTGCTTCCAGCTTCTGACTGATGTGCTCATTTTGGAGATGGAGGCTGAAGAGGAGGAGGAGGTGCAGGAGCTGTAGAATATGGGGGCAACCCTGATTGACCCAGGGCCCACAATCCTCGGCATCGGGAGGACGTGTTCCGTCCCAAGGTCCGACTGGGTCCTGGCTTCCACTATGTTAAACCAGTGTGCCGTCAGCGATATGTACCGTTCCTGCCCACAAGCACTTGTCCACGTGTCCGTGGTTAGGTGGACTTTCCCAGTAACTGTGTTGTTGAGGGCACGGCTAATATTGTGGGACACATGCTCGTGGAATGCGGGGATGGCACACCGGGAGAAATAGTGGCGGCTGGGGACTGAGTACCGAGGGACGGCCGCTGCCATCAGGTTGCGGAAAGCTTCTGTCTCCACAAGCCAAAAAGGCAACATTTCGAGCGCAAGCAGTCGCGAAATGTGTGAATTTAGTAGTGAGGCCTCTGGGGTTTTGGCTGCGTATTTGCGCTTGCATTCCAAGGACTAGGGTAAGGACAACTGAACGCTGCGCTGGGACAAGGACGTGGACGTGCTTGCTGATGGTGCTACTTGAGAGTGTGAAACAACAGGTGCAGGGCAGGAGTCATCTTCACATGCGCCATGGACAGAGGATTGGCTTGCATGCACAAAAGCAGATGAAGCAGTGGTGCCACTCGCAGACACTGTTCCTGGACCCTGGGGTTCGGCCCACTTAGTCGGTTGCTTTGCTGCCATGTGCCTGATCATGCTGGTGGTGGTCAGGCTGGTAGTTTTGCTACCCCTGCTGATGCTTGCCTGGCAGGTGGTGCAAATGGCCTTTTTGGGTTATCGGCAGAGTCTTTAAAAAACAACCAGACTCGGGAAGACCTAACAGTTGTACTGGCAACTTCTGTTGTGTTGATGTTACGGGGAACAGTTGCCCGCCTTCTGTCTGCAGCCACCACACTGCTTCTTCCTGCCTGTTGTGGTGCTACGCTCCCCCCCCCCCCCTGTGTGCTGCTGTCCTCGCTCTGTATGTCCCCCTGCCAGGTTGGGTCAGTTACTATATCATCTACCACCTCATCTTCCACTTCCACACCCTGGTCCTCCTCCTGACTTTCTGGCAATTGTGTCTCACCATCGTTCACCTCTTGTGACACTTTCCCACCGTTGCCTTCGTGTGACTGTGGCTGCTCAAATATTTGGGCATCGCTACAAGAGATCTCCTCTTGCCCCGCTTCAAGTGGACCGGGCAAGAGGCCTGAATCTATAAATGGAAAAGTGAACAGCTCTTCGGAGTGTCCAAGTGTGGGATCAGTTGTCTCCAGGCACTCGGCCTGGTGGGAGGAAGGAGGATCAGGGTGAGGAATATGTGGTCCAGACTCACGGCTACTGAGACTTGACCGTGTGGAAGACAGGGTGGTGGTGGTGGCTAAGTGACTGGAAGCATTATCTGCTATCCAACCAATAACCTTTTCACACTGCTCTGTGTTCAATAGTGGTGTTCTGCGGTCCCCTATTAATTGGGACAGGAAGGTCGAGCGAGAAGATGTGGGTGTTTGTTGTGGCACAATTTCAGCTAGCCCACGGCCTCGGCCTCTGTATGCACCATCATCACCATCACGTCCACTTCCCTGTCCCTTGCCACGCGCCTTGCCCATTTTAAATGGAGGACAATATTATCCACGTTCAGTACAAATGGTTGGATTTGAACCGCAGTGATATGTGATACGTGTGACGGAAAACCACAGTTTTAAAGAGCAGGCCTGTAGGTAACTATTTCTAACAGTGACCTTGTGTCAATAACTTCGCTGACACACTGCAAAAAAATTTCAATGGAGGCCAGAAATGGCAGAATTTTCAGCGCAATTATATGTGATCCATGTGACGGATAAACCACAGTTTTAAATAGATGGATTTTTAGCGCTGTAATATGGAAAGGATCTGGCTGTATTCTGCAGTGCCAACCAGCAAATGGAGCAGAAAAACAGTGTTCTCTGGATTGCTTTTTAAGCAAATAATCAGGATTAAGATCCAAAAAAAAACTGGAATGGACCCTCTTGCTATTTGCACTGCAGTCTGCCAAATACACTGCCTGCCTGCCTGCCTAGCACTGATATCTATCCAGTTGGATTAGTCCTCAGAAGGACTGTTTGTTGAGATGGATATGTGTCTCTAATATAGTTTGGTACACCTATACTAACTAAGAAACAAGCGAATCTCTCCCTAACTCAGCAGCACCTCTCCCTACACTGTCTGATTCCGGAGTAGACTGTGACGAGCATGGCAGCGCCAGGTCTGATTATAGACCTGATGACGCTGTGCGGCCAGCCAATCACTGTAATGCCACAACCAACATGGCTGCAGCATTACAGTGTGTGGCAGACAATCCATGCATGTTCATTGGCGCTCTAAAGAGTGCCAAACATGCAGGGAGGGGACCCGAGCTCCCGCCGAGCAACCCTGGAAATACTCGGTGAGCACCGAGCATCTCAAGCAGTGAGATGCTCGGGCGAGCACAGAGCAGTAGCAAGCATGCTCGCTCATCACTAATTATTATACAAAAGCGCTATACATAATAGAGTATACTGTGTAATAAGAGAAGACGCTATATATAAGAGAGAACCAAATGAGAACGGAAATACACTAATAATGCGCACACGTGAATAATACAGAATCATTTTATTAAACAAAAACTATAAGTGATATGATAAAACCATCATAAACACAACAGCAGACGTTGTCCACACTAAATAATGTGCACAATGGCTAATGCTCAGTTATACCGTACAGGTGATCAAATATATTGCACAACACCCAATAATGCATGAACCTATAATTGGATATGTGGCTGAGCTCCCATGATCAAACATAAGATGAAAATGCAACAAGCCCAGCTGGGCTAATACTTATCTATGGACAATAGGCATATACTAGTCCATCCAAACATAGTAAAGACACATGTAACATATATTTATGCTAAAATAATCAGGTAATAACAATAGTAGATGCAGTTACTCAAAATGCCTAGTATATGGCACTACAACATGAAGTATTATATTACAATATGTCCCATGGTCATAATAAACCCCTGTATATGCTAAAGGATCAGGTCAACCCCCATAAATCAGAAAGAGACGGAATTATAACTGAGTTATTCTGGGGGACTGAACAATTCAGTCTCTTTCTGATTTGTGGGGGTTGACCTGATCCATCAGCATATACAGGGGTTTATTATGACCATGGAACATATTGTAATATACTACTTGATGTTGTAGTGCCATATACTAGGCATTCTTGAGTTCCAGTATCTGAATCCAGCCCTATCTGTGACTCTGTGTCATTATCTGTTCTGCTCAAGGATCTAGTATCTGTGTAGTCTGAACGGAGCCCGAATCCTGTCCTGCCAGTAACTCCAAGCCCAGCCCGTATCAGCATACCTGACCCTTGGGGTCAGCAGCTGCAGTACCGGGGACTGCCTAGGAGTGGTATGCGGCAGCTACCTGCACCTCAAGCCAGACTCCACCATGAAGTGAAAACCAGGTAGCCGCTTAGCTACGCTCGTCCTAGGTAAGCTAGGTAGGCCTGGCTCCGTAGCCCAGTGTGTCCACGAACCACGTGCGCCAGCTGCAGGCGTGACAAAAGGATTAGAGAAATGGATCTTTCAGTTTGTGTTTTAATTGGTAAAAAAGGCAAAACATTCCCTGTACATGGTCTTTTTTCCTACTTTTTATATAAATATATATTTTCAGTATTGCATAACTTAAAAGACGCATATGGAACTTCTATCACCATTGTAGGTATGTAAGCTAAACGCATTGCTGCCAGCCAAGAGCATATTATATACTCAGCTTACAATGTTGTGAACTTGAAAGAAAGTGTCCACTTACAAGCCCCATCATGTCTCTTCTAAAGTGCATTACACCTCTCATTAGTGCAGTGATCTCGTACTCAAGCCTCCCCGAACACCAGTAAGATGCTGACAAGAAGGCAGTTAGTGAGTGAATTCCATCTTCAGCACTGTTGTGAACTGGACAAATAGACATTCCATCAGTGATATCTGGAAGTGTAGGCCCACATTTTATTTCCTGTGTACATGTGTAAAAATGTCTAACAAAGAATAATGCCATTTGTGTCTCAGTAGTAGGCAATCTGATGAGAAATCCAGAATTATATTTTAAACAGATTTTTGCATTTTCTTGGTGTCTTTTTTTCCCTTCCTTTCCCAATGAGCACGTTCAGGTCTGATACAGTATTTACTCAAGAAGGCCCTGAGGACACATGAACAGTGAGATACTGTAGAAGTTGCCTAACTGTTTTAGCAGCATGCCTGTCAAGGTTTACGGAGGAACAAACAGGAGAGAAACGATTGGGATCTTGAGGAAGACCACAGTATAAGATGTACTATCTGGCTGAGCTCTACATAAACTAAACTATAAATAAATCTGGCACCTTATCTGAATAAAACATTGGTTGGAAAAAAATATTAAATTACAAGAGCAATTTATCATTCTTCCAATCTAGCAAACCGTGTATTGGTAATGTTCAGGCTCTTAGGAAATCGTTTTGGACACAAGTATTGATGGTAGGATCTAAAATAAGTAGGCTTGAGGGTTCTGGCAGAAATCCATCTTTTATTCCAAAATACATTAAACAACATTAATAAACTAGTATCCCACATACAAACAATATACAGTTGTGCTCAAAAGTTTACATACCCCGGCAGAATTTTTCCTTTCTTGGCCTTGTTTCAGAGAATATGAATGATAACAAAAAACTTTTTCTCCACTCATGGTTATTGGTTGGATGAAGCCATTTATTGTCAAACTACTGTGTTTTCACTTTTTAAATCTTAATGGCAACCAAAAACATCCAAATGACCCTGATCAAAGTTCACATACCCTGGTGATTTTGGCCTGATAACATGCACAGAATTTGACACAAATGGGTTTGAATGGCTACTAAAGGTAACATCCTCACCTGGGACCTGTTTGCTTGTAATCAGTGTGTGTGCATAAAAGCTGAGTGAGTTTCTGAGATCCAGATAGACTCTTTCATCTTTCATCCAGCCACTGACAGTCACTTCTGGATTGTGAGTCAAGGGGAAAGCAAAAGAATTGTCAACAGATCTATGGGAAAAGGTAGTGGAACTGTATAACACAGGAAAGGGATACAAAAAAATATCCAAGGAATTGATAATGACAGTCAGCATCAGTCAAACTGTGATTAACAAATGGAAAATCAGGGGCTCTGTAAAAACCAAACCACGGTCAGGTAGACCAACAAAAATTTCGTTCACGACTGCCAGGAAGATTGTTCAGGATGCAAAGAAAAACAAACAAATAACATCAGCTGAAATTCAGGACTCTCTGAAAACTAGCGGTGTGGCTGTTTCAAGATACACAATACACCAGAAGAAAGCCATTGCTGCGCAAATGCCACAAAGTATCTTGCCTATAATACGCCAAACAGCACAGAGACAAGCCTCAAAACTTCTGGAACAAGGTAATTTGGAGTGATGAGACCAAAATTGAATTTTTTGGCCACAACCATAAACGTTACATTTGGAGAGAGGTCAACAAGGCCTATGATGAAAGGAACACCATTCCTACTATAAAGCACAGAGGTGGATTGCTGATGTTTTGGGGATGTGTGAGCTACAAAGGCACTGGAAACTTGGTAAAAGTTGAAGGAACGATGAATGCAGCACGTTATCAGCGAATACTGTAGGTAAATTTGCACTTATCAGCCCAGAAGCTGCACATGGGACGTACTTGGACGTTCCACATGACAACGATCCAAAACACAAGGTCAAGTCGACCTGTCATTGGCTACAGCAGAACAAAGTGGAGGTTCTGGAGTGGCCATCTCAGTCTCCTGACCTCAATATCATTAAACCACTCTGGGGAGATCTCAAGCGCGCAGTTCATGCTGGACAGCCCAGGAATTTACAGGAACTGGAGGCTTTTTGCTAAGAAGAACGGGCAGCTTTCCCATCTGAGAAAATAAAGAACCTCATCCACAACTACCACAAAAGACTTCAAGCTGTCATTTATGTTAGAGGGGGATATACACTGCATTAAGAACTGGGGTATGTGTACTTTTGATCAGGGTCATTTGGATGTTTTTGGTTGTCATTAAGATTTAAAAAGAGAAAACACAGTAGTTTGACAATAAATGGCTTCACCCAACCAATAACCATGAGTGGAGAAAAAGTTTTTTTTGTTATCATTCATATTCTCTGAAACAAGGCCAAGAAAGGAAAAATTCTGCTGGGGTATGTAAATTTTGAGCACAACTGTATATAGTGCTCAGACTAAATGAGTACACCCACTTTAAAACGTAAGATTTTTAGCTATCTCATTGAACCCAAGAACAATTTGGAAAATTTTGATAAGACAGAGTTTCATAGAACATTTTTTAACCTACAACATGAAGGTAAAGTTAATAATATAACGTTCATTACAAAATTCTTAGTTTTACTCAAATTAGTCGATACAAAAATGAATACACCAAACATTAAAAACTAAAACATCTTGTATTTTGTACAACCTCCATGATTTTTAAGGACAGCACCAAGTCTTTTAGGCATGGAATGAACAAGTTAACGACATATTGCAATAGCTATCTTTTTTCATTCTTCAAGAATGACCTCTTTTAGAGCCTGGATGCAGGATGGAGAGTAATGCTCAGCTTGTCTCTTCAGAATTCCCCATAGGTGTTCAACTGGGTTCAGATCAGGAGACATACTTGGCCACCGAATCACTTTCATTCTGTTCTTCAGAAATGCAAAAGGTGTGTTTTGGCTCCTTGGAAAAGTGGATGTCTACTAAGGGTATGGAGGGATGGTAGCATCTTCTCTTTCAATATAGAGCAGTATATCTGTGAATTCATGATACCATCAATGAAAGGTAGCTCCCCAACACCAGTAGCACTCATGTAGCTCCACATAAGGACATTTCCACTACCATGTTTCACTGTAGGCACTATGCATTTAAAAAAATGAATTTCAAAAAATGCATGGTATCTACAGTGAAACGTGGTGGCAGTGTACTAATGTGGGGAGACATGAGTGCTGCTGGTGTCGTGGAGCTACATTTCATTGATAGTATCAAATATGCAAATTGTCTCTTCAGAGAGAAAGAGGACTTGAACTCTAGTGCCACCTATTGGAAGCAGCAATCCTACAAGTCATTATAGACCCTTTAATGAGCCTTAAAATATGACTTAGGTTAAAAGCCAAATCAGAATTTCAATTTGTAGAAACTGTGTTTCGGGGTATTGCCCCTCATCAGTACAAAGTATGAGATCTGATTTGGCTGGGTGAGAAGCTAAGACTGGGATCTAAGGGGTAAGGTTTCTACTTGTGGAGAGTGACATGTCAGCTCTGCCACGCCAGTATGAGGAGAATTAAAAGCCTTGCATGCTCCTCTGGGAAAAGGGTATCATGAATTCACAGATATACTGTTCTTTATTGAAAGAGAAGATGCTACCATCACTCCGTGCCTTTGGTAGGCATTCACTTTTCCAACATTTCAATCATCCAAAACACACATCTGTTGCATTTCTGAAGAAGAACAGGGTGAAAGTGATTCAGTGGTCAAGTACGTCTCCTGATCTGAACCAACTAAAACACCTATATGGAATTTTGAAGAGGCTAGTTGAGCATCATTCTCAATCCAGCTTCTAAATTTAAGGCAGCACAGTGGCTCAGTGGTTAGCCTTGCAGTGCTGGGGTCCTGGGTTCAAATCCCACAAAAGGACATAATCTGCAAGGAGTTTATATATATTTCCCTGTGTTTGTGTGGGCTTCCTCTGGGTTCTCCAGTTTCCTCCCACTCTCCAAAGACATACAGACAGGGAATTTAGATTGTGAGCTCCGATGAGGACACTAATGACTATGTCTGTAAAGTGTTGTGGAATATGATGGCGCCATAGGATCAAGCATAATAAATAAACAAAAGTTCTTGTTCTTGAAGACTGAAAACAGATAGATGTTGCAATATATCATCAACTTGTTAATTCCATGTCTAGAATACTTGGTGCTGGACAAGTACAAAATACTAAATGTAGTAGTTTTTGATGTGGGGTGTATTCATTTTTGCATCAACTCATTTGCCGCAAACTGAAGATTTTGTAATGAAAGTTATATTATTAACTTTACTTTCATAGTATGGGTTAAAAAATGTTCTATAAAACTCAGT
The DNA here is from genome assembly GCF_046119375.1 of Phyllobates terribilis. Lineage (NCBI taxonomy): Eukaryota > Metazoa > Chordata > Amphibia > Anura > Dendrobatidae > Phyllobates > Phyllobates terribilis. The sequence continues at coordinate 431,437,786 of NW_027362762.1, forward strand.
CTTGTGAAAAGTTTGGAAATTGTTCTTGTATTTAGTGGGATATTGATAAAAATCTTACTTTTCAAAGGGGATGTACTCATTTATGCTGAGCACTTCAGTTATATATTCATTATTTACAGGGTTTATTTTTTAGTCACATGCAATAAAATATGCAATGTCTTTTCTTCACCTGTATTTACTTACTAAGTTGTATCATATAATTTAGAACTGGGTGCCTAAAATTAGATTGTATGATGAAATTTATCTTTTTCATGTCAAACACGTTCATAATCTTTGTTTAAAGAGGAGTTTTCCTCTACAGACTGATCTCATATCCAATAATCATACCAGTAAAGTCTTGGGCAACCATTGTGCTCCTGACTGCATACAGTTATTTGGATATCTGGAAACAGCACAAAGAACATGTGACTTCTGTGCTAGAAACTGCGCACCCTGTTTACAGGACTGGTGACAATTTGCAGGATCGATGGGGTTCACTTACTTTAAAGTGAGTTTTCCATCAGTACTGGTGGTATATTGCTAGGATATGTAATCAGTTTCTGGTCAGTGGGAGTATGATTTCTCTGATGAAAATGAAGACCTTATTGTTGGTGCAGCACTGTGGTATCTTCAAAGTTTATTTTACTGTGCAGCAGCACTCTCTATCAATTGTTATTCAAGGAATTCATTCAAACCCTCTGTCAGGGGCAACTGATCTGACAAGTGCAGCTCACTTAGTGCAGCTTCATTTCTCTATTTTCAGTGGTTTGTCTGGTTAGTGTTACTTTTCTGGTTAGTAAACATTTTTTTGTCCACCTGATTATGTGTATTCTCATTTATTACATTCCTATTAAGGTAATTGATCACTTTTAGAGCATTGAAATTTTAAAAAAAGGAAAATATAGCCAATTTTCTAGCCTGTGCCGGACAGGCGCAATGCCCCTAAACTCGTTATGAAACATATTGCCCCTGACGGAGGGTTAATGGATGGGTGTTGCAGTTTTCTGACCAGCAGGTAGCCGTAAGCACTGCAGCTGTGTCAAGATCAATGGGGCCCCAAGGTCCACCATAAGACACTCCTTTAATAACTGTATGTTAAAGGAAATGGACACTCTGTGTGACTGCAGACTTATGAATCCCCACAGCGCACGCATTGTGCTCTGCGGAGATTCACCGGTTTCTGAGCAGGGAACGGCGGTGATGTATGTGTTATGCATACTCCTGGCCAGAGCCCGACTAATGGGTGCGGCCACGCTCCATAGACTTGTATTGGCCAAGGCCGTGCACACTAGTCGGTTTCTGGCTGGAAGTATGCATAACACATACATCACCGCCGTTCCCGACTCAGAAACCGGCGAATCCCCGCAAAGCACAATGCGTGCGCTAGGGGGATTTAGTCTGCAGTCACACAGAGCGACTGCAGACTTATCATTATGGACCGGACAAACTCTTTAAAGATACTTTAAAGATATAGCAACTATAGTATTTAATTAAATGCTATATCCATTATTCGTTATATTATTGCTTTAGTTTGTGTTGTGTATGTCCTTTTTGCTCTAAACTTTGTCCTAAGAGTATATTGTTTTACAATTTATTAAAAAACATTTTCAACACTGTTGATTTGATAAGACACAGTATAAATGCCAGTATATAAACTAGGTAATAGTCACACAGTAATTTCAAAGGTGAAAGAGAATAGGGTTCTATCTCAGATGCCCTTTAAACTATTAATAGTATGGTAAATCTCAGTTACCTCCGTTTATATGCACCAAAAGTTTTGGTTTGTCCTCTTTAGTATTCTAGTTATATATTTTTCAGCCCCCTACATCCAGGTTTCCTTTTTTTCTTTCTGTGTTATTTAACCCTATGTCAAGACAGCGTCTTCATACATTTAAATACCATTTTTCAATATGTTTTTAAGCAGTGGCAGCTGTGTCATATGAGAGCTCGGCTTTAGGGCATTTGTGTATTCTGCATCATTCTTTGAAGTGCATTCATTTCTACCATTCGCCTTTATGCAAGGAACTTGCTTTCGATTTACATGGACTGGTTCTTCAAGATCTGCTGAAAGTACAGAGGAGGACTTCTGGGCAGCTAACAAATATCGTTTCCGCCTGTTGATTTTATATTGGTGGATCCTCTCTTTTTCTGCTACAGGATCTTCAAGAACTCCTTCCCATCTCAAACTCTCATTTACTAGGTCTTCCTGCGCCACTGTAGATAAACATGCAGATTCAAGCTCTTCCTTGGTTTTTGATTCATCAGATTTGTCCTTTGAGTCACTTTTGGTAGTAGTTTGCAGCTCTGATGATGCAGGAATGACTGGGAGATTCTTAGCATTTTCTGGAAAAGTAATATTCGGATATCAAAGATCAAATTGATGAAGTGGTTAAACACAATTTACACACTAAGTGTAATCTTCTGGAGAATATAATATATTGCATCTTGGCCACTACTTTACAAGTCCCTTTCAAGTGAATTAATTGCCATAGATAAGCACTTTACTAAATAGCTTGCTTTCCCAAATCCTTCTGTAACCTGAGGTGCTCTCCTGGTCACATGATCTCTAGCTGAAAATAATCTGACTTCCTGTGAGGTCACGTCAGATTCTCCCAGAGTTCCAGCCTCTGGAAACTGATTGGTGGGCATAGCTTGCTGTGTAGGTGGGTAGGGCTCCATTCAGCAGAGCTCACTTTGCTCATGTGCATGCTGCTGCAGACACAGTTCGCCCTGCAATTCAGCAGAGCCCACTTTGCTCCTGTGCATGCTGCTGCAGACACAGTTCTCCCTGCAAACACAGCACTCCCTTGTATCTGTGTATATTATAGCGCCATTTTTTCCATGGCGCTTTACATGTGAAAAAGGGGTATACATACAAAAACAATTACAATGATCTTGGTTCATTGCGATTGGTACAGGAGGAGCAAGGACCCTGCCCGCGTATATAATACTATAAGTATATATATATATATACACATATATATACACATATATATATTATGACTACTATAATATAAATATATATTGCCTAACAAACAGACACATGCAGCCGCAACGACACTTACATCGATGCCGAGCACCGAAAGGATTAACAATTCATATTTGCTCATCACTAATATACTGTATATATCCCTCTAAAATATGAATACATTCATATCTTTCTCCCCTTCCTAGAAGAGCTGCTTTGCTGTGTGACTTCAAGCAAAGAAGCCATCAGTCCATAGTGACAAAGACTTGGAAAGTGCTTCTGTGTCTCCAAAGCACTTCAACTTCAAGCCTCTGGAAAACAAACTTTATAAAAGAAGATTTCTCTGCAATCAGACCTCTGTTATGGGCCATACAGGTAAGTATAGATTTACTTTTCGGTCACCTGTATGCCCATAGTAGAGGTCTGATATCTCCCAGGGGGGGTGACACATTCCCTTTAAAAAAAAAAAACTGTGCAAGTTTGGTACCACTGGAATTGTAGTGATCTGAGAATCATACTGCCATGTCATTTGTTACAGCATAATTAGCACCGTAAAACAAAACAAAACACAGAAAATAATGGCGAAATTTTGTTTGTGTTTTTTTTTTTTTCTTTTCACCATTTCTTTCACCCAATGTGGAATCTCTTGACTTTTTATTCACTATATATTTACATGGTAAAATGTCATGCACAACTAAAACTTGTCATGCCCTCATATGGCAATTTATATGAAAAAATACAAAAGTTATGGCTTTTAGAAGAAGAGAAAGAAAAAAACAAAAGCGCAAAAAATAAAATTAGCTCTGACGACAATAGGTTTAAGGGGTTTTCTATGTTCATTTTTTTTACTTCTGGCGTAGGCATCCTATGTATAAATATAGCAAAATCATAATCCACCCTCAGTGGTTGCAGGGCTGCTTCTCAGTTGCTGTCTTTGCTGACATGGCAGCAGTGATGTCATGACAGTGGTGACATCACGACTACAACTCATTACTTCAGCAACCAATCACTTGGCTCAGCAGTCATCATGACCGCTGAGCCTAGGAACCTAGAGGTTGGTTGCTGAAGTAACGAGTTGTAGTCGTGATGTCACCACTGTGTGGTCCACAATGACTTTTGGGGAGTAGCATAGAGGCATCTCTGTACCTCATGGGGTAAGTACAGCAGATTCTTGCGATTATATTTATAAATTTGTATTTTCCTTATTTTTTGAGCCCGTGCTTTCCTTTGCGCCTGTGTAGAACTGTAGCTAGAGAATTAATTCCAAAGTAAAAAAGAGAAGCAAAAAAAATGAAGGTTGAATCATTGCAACCTTTTTATGAAGTACAATATTAAGTAATTTTGAAAAATGCTTAAGTGAGATTTTTAGCTTGAACTGCTGACATTATTAATGACGTACAATCCATTAAAGTAAATTCACAGAAAAGAAAAATCACTTAGAATGAAAGAAATGATGCGAGTGCCACCTGCTGGTCTTATAAAGAACATCCCTGACAATTTCTTGGTACTAGTTTTACATATTACAGTGTTTTGAAGGAAATGCAATAGTATACTAGAAAAAAAAAGTACATTGGAGAAGATATTACCATATTTTTTTTAGGGTTTTTTTTGGGCTTGAATTTATGAACAACAATTCTGTATTAAACTTACTTCGTACTGAATATATGGACATTGTAGGTAGACTCATACGTGGGAGACTGATAGTAGAAATTTCAGCATCTGATGGTATTGGGTGGAGGAATCAGGTGGCTGCATTCAAAGCTGCAGCCACCTGCAGGGGTGAGCAAGTGTGTAAGTTGGCAGACAACACCTCAATGTGCTATGAGGGTACAAGTCTGTAGTCACTCTATGTGACTGCAGACTTGTAAATCCTCACAGCGCGCACACTGTGGACTGTCAGGATTCTCCAATCCCGGCACTGAGGGCAGGCAGACGTGTGACCGAAAGTATGTGATTTGCATACATGTGGTCACGTGCCGACTAGACGTACGCAGCCTCACGCAATAAAAGGTCATTAAGCGAGGTCAGACACGTCTAGTCAGAATGTGGGCGGAAGTTTGCAAATAGCATACTTGGGGGTCACATGACCGGCCGATTCCAGCACTGGCACCGGAGAATACTGACAGTGCGCTTAGAGTGACTGCAGACTTGTACCCAAAGTCTTGACAACACGTTTAAATCAGACAATGGGTCAATGCTCACTGTTGCGTCAGGTGACATTTTCATGATGGTTGAGACCATGTCTACATTTAAAAAGTATTTATTGCTAATCAACTCTTGGACAAACCTTTTGATTACTGTAAGGGTTTGGAATAGATCAAAACTGTAAGTAGGAGTAAGATTTAGAGCCCAATAGAGCATCACAAGATGTTGATTTTTAAAGGGGTTGTCCCACAAACAAAGTACATTTTAATTAATAGATTTTGGAATAAAAATAAGTTCCACAATTGGATCTTTAAAAAAAAAAAAAAAAGTTCCTGTGCTGAGATAATGTTACAAAATGTGCCTGTAATGTCTGCCTGAGTCCACAGGCTTAAAAGACTGCCTCAGACATACTTAGCACAAGCCACTCTGTCTTACAGGCTCCGGAGAAATTCCAATACCCTTTAACCCCAGTATAGGGATCTGGTTTTACAACAGGACTCTGTGGAATGCTACCATGTAAGGGCTGCCGTCCAGAGGTAGGAATGGTCACCAAGCAGGGTCAGAGTCGAGAGGTCACGTCAAGCAATATAGTAAACCAGGAGGAGAGGATGCACACCTAACCAGGAAACACTAATCTACATCTGAGAGCTTCCAGCAGCAAGCTAGAAGCTTTAGTAGGGTGTGGTGTTCTCCAATTGGCTGAGGCAGGGAGCTGATAACTTCACCTGGAATCACACACACGCATACTGCCAGACTGGAAGGCACTATAGGTCCCAGCCACTCTAACCTTCGTGGCTGGATAGAGCATGCCATGCAGAGCTTCTGGTTCTGACATTTCTAACACCAGCACCACCCACAGAGTGAATACAGCGGAGTCTGGTGACAGAAGCAGAAGTCGCAGGAGGAGGTTATGGTGGAGATGCGACAGTACCCGTTTTGTACTATGTAATGGCTGTGTCTGACCGTGCAGGAACATGGTCGGTTCATACCACAGCAGTGGAAGAAGAAAAAGAGTATACAGACAGGCCAGCATGGAATCGAACATGATTCTTTCTGTTACTTAAAACATTTCCCTGCCTGTTTTTAAAAAGGCAGGAATATTTTACCTCACAGAAGCAGCCTTTGTGACTCGATGCTATAATGTCTGTATACTCTCTTTAGCTTACTTCCCTGGCCAGGAGATGTGGTATGATCAGACTATGTTCCTGTACGGTCAGACACACACAGTATATAACAGGGCACATTTATAAGATTATCTTAGCACAGGAATATTTTTTAACACATCCAATTGTAGAATTTATTTTTATTTAATTTATTAGATTAAAATGTATTTTGTTCGTGGAACAATCCCTTTAAGTATATTTGTTGACAGATTAACCACGCTGATGGGCAGTGGTACAGCATTGTCTAAATCTGTTTGAGACAGGGAGTTTCTCCTTACTGGGTGCTTCATACCCATTCTTCGTTTTCTGAAGACAGATTATTTCTATTTTTATTCTGATTTCTGCTACATCTAGTTTAGTGCAGTAGTATATTTTGATGGGTGGTGAGCTGGTAAGTCACCCCTATCCTTGTTTTCATAGTCTCTTGATCATCAGTATAGAGCATCCACACAGTCTTTATCCGGATCAGAACTTTCCACACCAGTTGAATATAACATTTTTATCCCTACTCCATCTCCTCTTGCTACTAGACTTCAAGATAGATTTAGAGCTATGAAGAGTAATGTGTCTAGCTTTCTACCAGGCATACATCAGTTCTTCTGATAATCAATTGGATATCAAATTAACCTTTTTAATATTTATAATATACTGCTCACATTTAGTTATGGTTTCCTGTAATTTATTACGCAATGTTGCAAAGTCAGAATGTGCTTAGTGTGCTTTACTTTAAAGAACATAAAACAAGAGCACAGTACAGTGCCTGGTATAAAGCACACACTTCCTAGAATTAAAGCTCTGTGCAGATACTAAAAAGCAAGGACTGCTGTGAGAAGTCAGCTCTGATTTGCAATGTATTGGTAAAGTTGCTCAGCTTTTAACTTAGATTATTTTAACATGCAACCTGTAAAATAGTGCACAAACACTTTAAAGCATTTTGAAATATTCCATGGCAACAGCTGGGTGTCTCACGTATGCAGAAATATTTAGGACTTTTGGTATTTAGCTCAGATACTGTCCAAAGCAAACACTTTTTACCTTTTGTTACAACTCAACAGTAAAAAGTGAATTGAAAGTCAGACCATCTCTCCTACCCCAATCAGTCAACTCAACCAGCCAAATATTATCTAAAACCACCTTATGGCAGCCAAACATTTGTAAATCATAGAAGCATGCACACAGCAATACTTCTTAAGATTTCCAGTGGTATATTTCAGTGACATTAGCAGGTCCTTAAAGCCTTGAACATTGCTAGCTGGGGTTTTTGTGAATTGGGGTCTGTAGACATTCACTCACTCTGGTAGGCATTAGGTTGGTAGACATTAGGTTGTGTTCACACAGGGAATGCAGTTTTGGTCCAAACACGTGCAGTTTTTATTGCTTTCCACAGGTTGCCCAGCACCCAGCAACAAAATCACAAACATAAACCCCTAGCCTTGTACAGGCGCTAACTAAACAGTATTGACCCTACGTCAGACAGCTGAGCTAGCCCCAGTTCGGTCAAACAAAACTGCTATCATCCACAGCAACCACTGATACTTGCGGTTTAGTGCACACAGCCTGTCCAGATTCTTCTTTTCTTTTAAACTTTTTATTGAAATTTGTTATATAGAACAAACATAGAAATTACAGGTATATGACTCAGGTTCTACAATGTCAACATCAACATTTTAACAAACTTTCGATCTTAAAAAATTGGATAGTGACAGCCAAATCTGTTAGTTTAGCTAAGCACTGAATATCACTCAGTCATAACCTGAAGGGTAAAAAGCAGGAGTAAACAAGGTAGTTATAAACATTGTCATAATAGGAGTGTATTAATCGAAGATACCAGGATAGGTAAAGGGAGTACAGGTGAAGGGTAAAGGAGGCAGTGTAGGAGAAAGTTTGTGGGGGGGGGAGGTGGGTTGGTTCATCCGTTTTAAGCTTCAACGTCAAGACACATCCAGTTTGATCAGCCTCCCCAGCAGACTGACTTAAAAGAGCACCTAGCCTGTTTATATGAGCTAGCCAGGTGTACTAATCAAAGCCTGTGGAACTAGGATTTAACCTTAGCCTACGTGGCATTGCTACATACCCCCCCCCCCCTCTGTCAACACACAGAGCCTACAGAACTTTAAATTGACTCGAACATGGGGCCCATGCTTGATGACAAAAGAGTGTCCTAGTAAATCCAAGAATCTGCCCCTATTTTTAGCCGTGCTGATTTTTGGACAGCGGCAAAGTTCCTGCCACTTTGACACCCGCAAGTTTGGCTTCTGACCAAGCCAACCAACAAGGGTTTCGAGCAGAACCCTACCTTCCAGGGTTTTAATAGGTTGCCATAATATATGAGAAAGGCCTTCCTTTTCTCTGGTTGGTGTACCTATAGGTTGACTTCTCCCACTTGTTCCACCACCATATAGGACCTCTGCCACTGGGTAAGGAACTTGTTCTCTCCTCTGAGCACTAACACAAGTACTTGATCCCCAGGCTTAAATTGTTTCACTCAAGCAGACAAATTATACCCCCTGAATTTAGATCTTGTGCCTTAAGGAGGTGCTCTTTTCCCTGTCCCTTCACTTTGTCCCCACAACACAATATATCATTATGCCTGGCCCCTTGTGGAAACAGTCTATTGGCACCGGTCTCTTGGGAAACCCCATTTATATTTTCCTCGGTACCTTTTACTGTTAAGTCTCTGAGCTGGGCCGTCCCAAAGTTGTCCTGGGACTCCTCCAGGTCAGAGATATTAGATTCAGGGGATACTTCCTTATCCTCCTTCATAGCCAGTACAGTGAATGGAAATTCTCCGTTTACATCATCATGTTCCTTTGTTACCATAGCTGACTCCTGGGTGCTACAGCTTTAGCCCATAAGTCTCAGAACAAAGGAAAATCTCGACTGATAACAATAGCATGCAAAAAGTCCTTGATCACTTCCACTTGTTGGGACATGGAACCACAGTCTGTGTGTATGTTCATCTGGGCCATGGGATAGTTCTTGGCGTCTCTATGGGTACACCTTACCCCCACCCCCTTCCCAGGGACTAGCGCATGCAGAAGTGTGGCCTTTGCCAGGGTCACCAAACTCCCCGAGTCCAGTAGTCGCGTGACTTGGACAACATTCACAGTCACCTGGATTAATTGCTTAACAAGCTTCTCCATGCTTTCAGACTGTGTTTGTAATGCTGTAATTGCCTTTTACCCAGGACATTCAATCTTTACACTGCAATTGCCTGTGCTCTCTGGGACTTCATGCCCGCACTCTCAAAACCAATTGTAGGGATGCACTTGCTCTGGTAGACATTAGGCTTTAGGTAGCGTTCACACAGGCAATGCACTTTTAGTTCAAACATGTTCAGTTTTTATTCCTTTCCATAGACTGCACAGCACCAAAACAGCAAAATCTTAAACATAATGTAAATCCCCAGCCTAGTCCAGGCATTAACTAAACAGTATAGACCCTGACTACTTAAGACACCGCTGAGCTAGCCCCAGTTCAGTCGAATAAAACTGCCATCGTCCATAGCAACCACTGATACTTACAGTTTGGTGCAGACCCTTCTTAAGGAAATTCTGGCTTGTTTCTCTCTTCAACTTCAAGACACATCCAGTCTGCTCAGCCACCCCAGCAAAAGAACACCTAGCCTGTTTATATGCAGAGCCAAAGCCTGCAGAGCTAGGATTTAACTGTAGCCTGCATGGGATTGCTACATGCCTCTATGCTTTACCTGCACATGCTTATACATGCTTGATCAGGCTGAGATCTGGAGAATTTGGAGGCCAGGTTAATACCTTACAGCACCAATCCAGCATTTTTTTTTACTGACAGAGTGGTGCCACTAATCTAAGATCCCTGCACCTAGTATCATACTTAGCAGATGCAGCCTCCATCTGTTATTGGCGCTGTTCCGATCGGTCTTCTGCAGATTGTGACCTGCCGGATTGTTCCAGTGTTTCATTGGCGAACTGGAAGTCACAGCTCAATGCAAGTCTATGAGATCCAGAAAGAGGCTCTCGTAGACTTACATCAAGAGCTTGTGACCACTACCTCTGACTTCCAGTCAATCAGAGGTTGCAATCACAAGATGGCGGAGTGGGACCAGAGCATGGCGGGGAAGACGAGAAGACAGTGGCTGTTAAGTATAATACTAGGGTCATAGAACTTGCGTTAGTGACACCACTCCATTGTTGAAATAAATAAAAATGCTGCAGTGGGGCTTTAAACTCTATTGTGCTCCTCAAAGCAAGCAGGACACATTATCCTACTGAAAGAGCCCCATGCCATTTAGGAATACAACATAAAACAATGTTTAGATACAGTGCCTTGAAAAAGTATTAATACCCTGTGAACTTTTCCACAGTTTTTCATGTTATACCTATAAAACTTAAATGTATTTTATTGGGATTTTATGTGATATACCACAAAAAGCAGAACGTATTTATGAAGTGTTAAGGAAATGATACATGGTTTGCTAATTATTTTCAAAATACAAATCTAAAAATTGTGACTTGCATTTGTATTCAGCCCCTGTTGTTCGAAATTGATAAATAAAATCCTGTACACCTTTCAGTTAAAAAATAATGAATTACATCATAAATCACTTAATTATCTATGGTGAAACAATGGTGCTGAACAGCACTGTAAAATACTAGAAAGGTGTCTAAATAATGGTGCAGAGTTGAATAGGGATATGTTGAAGATCTGACTATTGATGAGTACGGCAAAATTGCGGCGGCACGTATGCTATATATGGCAAAAAAATTGATAGCCGATCAGGAGCCTATGATATCAGAATTTATTGATAAAGTTAACTGGCTAGTAAATTTGGAAAAGGCATATACCTAAAAAGAGATGCTATCTCTAAATTTGACAAGATATGGGGTCTATAGATTGATGGCTCTGGTTTGACATCTAGAGAACTGAGGAGATTTCGCCTTGGCTTGAGTTATGTTTATATGATGCCTCAAATTAAACTTCTTGGAAAATGAATAAAAATGTTATTAGTACTTCCACAAGTTATATGCAATTGGATTGACTATTGTTACTATGTTCAAATATTTGTTCATCTAATTATGCTGGTTTTGCAGAGCCAAGAAGTATAAATAACTAATGTTTAATGCTTCGTAAGGTTGGGGGGTGAAGAACTGTGTTTCTCCAATGTATGTCTGGTTGTTGTAAAAATTAATAAAAAACATTTGATTTAAAAAAAAAAAAAAAAAAAAGAGTTGAATAGGGGAGATAGGTAGTGAGCAATTTGAAACCTTGTGAGTGGAATTGCATAGGAAGGTAAACACAAAATAATTTTTGGTTTAATCTATAGACCCCCAAAGAGGAGTTGGAAGGACTGCTACACAATTTGATGGCGGGAGCTGCACAAAATTTGACAGTAGTGATTATAGGAGATTTTAACTTTCCAGGTATTGACTCGAGTCATGGTTCTGCTTCAGCTGCAAATGGAACACAATTCCTCAGCTTGTTTCAGGATAATTTTAAGGGCTTGGTCGTTAAGGACTCGACAAGAGTCATTGCTCTATTTATTCTGGTCTTTCTAACAAAGCAGAACTGTCTGGAAATGTCACTGCAAAATCTTTGGTGCCAGCGACCACAATATAATTTAATTTTGCTTATACTATAAAAACTTAATCTAAGTGTTTATCTCCAGAAACCTGGAGTAAAATACTTTGATAAGTTGAGGCTGAGCAAAAATTGCGACTTTTGGCATTTTCACGCCAGTTTCACCCTGCTCTGCCAAAATGGGAAGTGCTATGTCTAGTCTGTGATGAGTTGTGGCATACTTTAAGACAGAAATCTTGCGCCAGTAAAAAAGTGCACACCACTTTTCAGACATGAACGATTTATTAAAAGGCGCCTATAATGAATCCAACGCATAACTGACTCTAGCACTCTCCATCCATTAAGACCAACAACTGTTGATGAATTGAGGCCTTCATTTTAAAAAGACCAATTTCCCCAGCTTAAATGCTGTACTTCAGGAAATTGACTGCGAGCAGCTACTGTCAGATAGCAACAGTTATAGAAATGGAAGCACTTGAAGTCTATATTGTTCAGTCAGACTGCAAGATATATATTTCTATGGATGACAAGTATAGAAGACAAAAATGTAAACAACACATGGCTTACTCCTACAGTTATGAAGGTTATTAACCCCTTCCTCACGTGGCAAATTTCTGTTTTCGTTTTTCTTCACCATTCCAAGTGCAGTGAGATTGTGAAAAAAAACCTCAATTCTGACATTGTTTGTTGGGAATTGTTTTTTACGGTGTACATTTTATGGTAAAAATGACCTTGCAGTATGATTTTGCTCATCATTACGGTTATGACGATACCAAACATGTCAAGTTGTTTTGTTATTTTAGTGAAAAAAAAAATCTTAATTTTTTTGGGGGGTTGAGTCACCATTTTTCAAGACCAGGAGTGGATTAAGAGTAGCCAGGGCCTTGGGCAGTTCAAAAGGCGTAGGGCCTCCCCAGGTACCCAATGTATGACGTGACATGTCACATGATCCCTTTGATAAATCATTTGATATGTCATGTGAGTCTGGTGCTCATCTGTAGATGGAGAAAGACAGATAGTGGCGGGCATAGCGTACCGTGCAAATTTTTCCCTTGTGTACAACACTATGCACAACATAGCGCTATGCATAATGGATCAGGTGTGGGAGATTAATTTTCCCGAGGGGCCACATGAGAGACCCTGACTGTTGTGGAGACTAAACTGGCTGAAATTAATTCTGCTCATTATTAATATTAATATATTAATTATAATTATTGTTTTACATTAATTGCATGACTTAATATTGAGCACAATTAAGTATGCTGACATCCCCCTGTTTACAGTATGAGCCCCCACATAATGCCCCTATATACAATAAAAGCCCCACATAGCTCCCTATATACAGTATGAGCCCCTATATAACTCCCAAGATCCAGTATGAGGCTGCACCTAGCTCCCAAGATCCAGTATGAGGCCGCACCTAGCTCTCTAGATCCAGTATAAGGCCGCACCTAGCTCCCTAGATCCAGTATAAGGCCGCACCTAGCTCCCTAGGTCCAGTATGAGGCCGCACGTAGCTCCCTAGATCCAGTATGAGGCCGCACGTAGCTCCCTAGATCCAGTATGAGGCCGCACGTAGCTCCCTAGATCCAGTATGAGGCTGTACGTACATCACTCGCAGTCAGACACCAGCAGGCAAGTGCACACAGACAGACAGTCAGTCAGTCATACACATGCAATCACACACATACGCAGTCACGTATACACAAGCAGACTTGCACATATACGGGTCTCTGAAATGTGCACACACAAACATATACAAAGACACATACAGGCATAGGTACATTTGAAGACATACACAAAAATACATATAAAACAGACATATCACACATACATAAACACAATCACATATGCACACACAGACACACTGTTCACACACGCACACGTCACTCACCTTCCCCTGGCTTGACTCCGGTCCAGCTCCTCTCCAGTGGTAAGCAGCAGTGCAGGACACACCGCATGATGTCACTTTAGCAGACACGGCCGCGCACAGGGCCATGTCTGCTAGCTGTGACGCGGCTAAAGGTGCAGTGCTGGCCCGGCCGAAGAAGAAGCAGAAGCCCTGCACAGCTGCTGGGTGAGAGGCCCGGCGCACCCTGGTCCAGCCAGTCCCTGCCTGCCGGCATATGTGTGCCACATACAACATTATAATGAGGCCAATCTAGCCATGGGCCCCCCAGAGCGTCGGGCCCCGGGCGGTAGCCTAGATTGTCCTTATTATAATCTGCCTGTGTGACGCGCCCCCAGGGCAGTGGAGTACTCGGTATCTGGGCCTATGGATGCTGGGGGGAATATGTCACAGTGGTTGGCCTGGTCCGTGGCCCAGGGCGGTCAACAAAAAGGGGATAGTTTATATGGGATTTGTAGTTTGATCGTGACGCCACCTGTGGTTTCTGGTAATTTGTACCAGCGCTGCTGCAGACCTCTGAGGCAGTTGATAGGCAGCTAGGATGGAAAAGCTCCCCACAGGTGGAGCGGGCCTCAGGGCAGTGTAGAGTTTGACGGTGGGTGGTGATGCTGGGGCTTGTAGTGCAGTCGGGATGGTGCAGCAGGAGTAACTGACAGAGACAGGGGTTTCGCTTCAATACCTTTACTGGTGCGGATGTCAGGTATGAACCAGGGTACTCGGTAGGAAGTACTTCTCCCCAGTGAGCGAGTATAAGGCCTCCTGGTCCGTGTCTCTCTCTCTAAGCTCCTGGCCAGCCTGCAACTGGGCCTAGCTTCTGTGTCGTGCTGTTCCTTCACCTGTCGCTTGGTAGTAGGACCTTTTCCTGGCAACCACTATCCCTGGGCGCCAGGGCCTTCGTGGTTCCTGGTCCTGTATTGGGTTTAGCTTCAGGTCGGCCAGGGACTTGTAGTCCTCCTGGTATGCCGGTGATCCCTACTGGGTATAAAGGGACACTGTAGGCGCGGACCCGGTGTCCGGTTTGTATACTCGGGGTGAGCCTATGATGCTCCTCTGCCCCCTCAACTCCTCTCTCCTCTTTTCCTTCAGCCACACTCGGGGCCCTCAATACAGCAGCAGACGTGCTGCGTCTTCGCTGCTCTCAGCGTCAGCACGCTCTCCTCAGACTAACTTCTGACTCTCTCACTCAGTCTGACTGCACTGCCTGGCTCCACCCTCCATATATATATATCCCTAACGGGCTCTCTCTGGTGGTATGAAGTGGAAGGGTGGAGGTGTTTGTATGTAATGAGGGCCTCTTGTGGAGAAGTCCGTCCATGCACCCTTTGGGTCCTGTTGTAGCTGTGAACAGCAGGGTGCCACATATGCTTATAGCGTTTTCATTTTTCAGTCAATGAAGCTGTGTGATGGCTTATTTTTTTGTAGGGTGAGATAACGTTTTTATTGATACTATTTTGGGATGGATATGACATTTTGATTGCTTGTTACAGCATTTTTTGTTGTATTGCAGCGACCAAAAAAAACATAAAATTTTGGCATTCTTGAATTTTTTCCGTTTACAGTGCTTACCAATTGGGTTAATTGTTTTTATATTTTGATAGACTGGACTTTTTTGAACTCGGTGATACCACATACAGTACAGACCAAAAGTTTGGACCCACCTTCTCATTTAAAGATTTTTCTGTATTTTCATGACTATGAAAATTGTACATTCACACTGAAGGCATCAAGACTATGAATTAACACATGTGGAATTATATACTTAACAAAAAAGTGTGAAACAACTGAAAATATGTCTTATATTCTAGGTTCTTCAAAGTAGCCACCTTTTGCTTTGATGACTGCTTTGCACACTCTTGGCATTCTCTTGATGAGCTTCAAGAGGTAGTCACCGGAAATGGTTTTCACTTCACAGGTGTGCCCTGTCAGGTATAATAAGTGGGATTTCTTGCCTTATAAATGGGGTTGGGAACATCAGTTGTGTTGTGCAGAAGTCAGGTGGATACAAAGCTGATCGTCCTACTGAATAGACTGTTAGAATTTGTATTATGGCAAGAAAAAAGCAGCTAAGTAAAGAAAAACGAGTGGCCATCATTACTTTAAGAAATGAAGGTCAGTCAGTCCGAAAAATTGGGCAAACTTTGAAAGTCTCCCCACGTGCAGTTGCAAAAACCATCAAGCGCTACAAAGAAACTGGCTCATATGAGGACCGCCCCAGGAAAGGAAGACCAAGAGTCACCTCTGCTTCTGAAGATAAGTTTATCCGAGTCACCAGCCTCAGAAATCGCAGGTTAACAGCAGCTCAGATTAAAGACCAGGTCCATGCCACACAGAGTTCTATCAGCAGACACACCTCTACAACAACTGTTAAAAGGAGACTTTGTGCAGCAGGCCTTCATGGTAAAATAGCTGCTAGGAAACCACTGCTAAGGACAGGCAACAAGCAGAAGAGACGAGTTTGGGCTAAAAAACACAAGGAATGGACATTAGACCAGTGGAAATCTGTGCTTTGGTCTGACGAGTCCAAATTTGAGATCTTTGGTTCCAACCACCGTGTCTTTGTGCGATGCAGAAAAGGTGAACGCATGGACTCTACATGCCTGGTTCCTACCGTGAAGCATGGAGGAGGAGGTGTAATGGTGTGGGGGTGCTTTGCTGGTGACACTGTTGGGGATTTATTCAAAAGTGAAGGCATACTGAACCAGCATGGCTACCACAGCATCTTGCAGCGGCATGCTATTCCATCCGGTTTGCGTTTAGTTGGACCATCATTTATTTTTCAACAGGACAATGACCCCAAACACACCTCCAGGCTGTGTAAGGGCTATTTGACCAGGAAGGAGAGTGATGGGGGCTACGCCAGATGACCTGGCCTCCACAGTCACCAGACCTGAACCCAATCGAGATGGTTTGGGGTGAGCCGGACCGCAGAGTGAAGGCAAAAGGGCCAACAAGTGCTAAGCATCTCTGGGAACTCCTTCAAGATTGTTGGAAGACCATTTCTAGTGACTACCTCTTGAAGCTCATCAAGAGAATGCCAAGAGTGTGCAAAGCAGTCATCAAAGCAAAAGGTGGCTACTTTGAAGAACCTAGAATATAAGACATATTTTCAGTTGTTTCACACTTTTTTGTTAAGTATATAATTCCACATGTGTTAATTCATAGTTTTGATGCCTTCAGTGTGAATGTACAATTTTCAAAGTCATGAAAATACAGAAAAATCTTTAAATGAGAAGGTGTGTCCAAACTTTTGGTCTGTACTGTATGTATTTTTTTAATATCTTTAATGAGGGAAAAAGTTGATTTGAACTTGTTTTTTTATTTTTTCATATTTATTAAAACATTTTTTTTTTTTACTTTTCACTTTACTTGTTAGTCCCCTTAGGGGGCTTTGACCTGCGATCATCTGATTGCTTATGCTATATACAGCAATACCACCACTACATATAGTGAAAATCAAGGTCTCCCTTTAAGCAATGCCACAGGATGGTTTTCAAGGCAGCTCCATAATTATAAACACGGAGGTCTTCAACAGACCCCGGCAGTCATAGCCACCCATCGGCAAACCATGATAAAAAAAAACTACTACATAAAACTTGCTATTGCAATAATGGTGCTGACCAGCAGAATAAAGTCAACATTTTATTTGTGCAACACATGCAAAGCATAAAATTTAACCGGAAATAGTAGCAAGAGGTTAAAAATATCAATGTTTTATTTAATTCTAATAAAAAAAAAAACATATAGAATTATCACCCAGAAAAAAGTGCACTGTGCATACATAAAAATCAGATATGCATATGTGGCGCCCCGAGGGTTCGGTTGCCACAGGGGTATTGCACCTCAACCAGAGGTGTGATATTCCACTTCCAGGTAAGGATGGAGTGTGGACCAGGGCTCAGTTAGCTGCATACACACACTCACCCCATTTCCGGGGGACAGCTTGACGGTGCTCCCATTTGTGCGGGCACAACTGACCATGTCCCTGGCTGGAGTGGGGAGGTGGGAGAGAACCCAGTGATGTAGTAGCAGTAGGGGATGGATTCTGGAGCATAGGAAGGAGCTCATTGGGTGCAGGTCTCCTGAGCTCAGACACAGAGAAGCAGATAAAAGGTGGGAGCCATCTTTAGTCAGAGAGAAGTTCAGTCCAGTTCAGAGAAAGAGAGCTGACAGGGAGCTGTGGCTCAGCCTGAGCTCAGCTCCACGAGGCAGGCCTGGAGAGAAGGCCGGGGCCAGAGAGGAGAAGAGGAGAAGGAAGGAAAGAGGAGAGACAGAGGAGTGGAAAGGCTCCAGAAACAAGAAGGCAGAAGGGACCCTAAGAGAGCAGAACGGACAGCAACCGTTGCAAGCCCGCGTTATATCGGGTGAAGGGTCAGGCCGTGGAAGGTTACCGGATTCCCAAGTTGGTGGAGGTAAATCATCCCTCAGCCAAGAACAGGACGTCGTGATCATTTATTGGTGCGACCCCTTGCTACACCCGCTAGGAAGGCACCACATAGGGTCAGGGAAACTGGCGCCAAGTTTTACCAGAGAAGGCCCGAGGCAGCCGGACAGAAGCGTGGTCACTGGTGGGGCACGAGAGGCCAGAGAAAGGATAGAAGGGGGTCCTGTGCCACACTCCTGAGTTGCCTGGGGGTTGACCGAGCCCCTCACCTGGTGGACGCAGCACGGCTTGGGCAGTCATTGCTGACAGAGGTGACTTGGATATCAACTGTGAATAAAAGTCCTGAACTGCACCATTGGACTCTGTGTGATTTATGCTGCGCCTGCACCATCACCCCCAGCATCCACCTACATTGCCCTGAGGCTACACTCTTCCCGTGGGGAGTTATCCTATCCCTTTGCTGCACACCAACACCAGCCTCAGCGGTCTGTCTTGCAGCGGCGGTCATCCCTGGTGGCGTAGTTGGACATTCCAAAACAAACACTGATAAATAGACTGCCACAGCAATTGGTCTGACCACCCTGAGCCACGGGATCGGGTTGCCACTACTACTTCCAGCATCGCACAGAAGCCCGGTTCCAGGTGCCCCAAGGCCCAGGGGGCGAGTCACATATATGCACTCTGAAAAAGAGAACAGACAAATTCCTGGATTTATACCATTATGAAATCAAGTTTTTAAATTTGAATGCGCAATTACAATTCATATACTCTGTTTCCTACCGGAGGCTCAGAAAAGGCTTACTGATAATTGTTCAATCATTATGCCTCAGTTCGAGCTCTTTTGAATAGGGGGGCCTTTTTGCATTATAAATCATCAAACACTCCTATTGAACCATTTATTCAGGGGATAAGAGTGAATATTATACCCCCTTTTTTTTCTAAAACAGACAAAAATTTCATTCAGTGAACGTGGTAAAAAAACAACAAAAAAAAACAACTGTGGAATAGCATTTTTTTTGCAATTTCATCGCACTTGGAATTTTTTCCTGTTTTCCAGTAGACGATATGGTTAAACCAGTGATGGTGTTTAAAAGTACAACTTGTACCGCAAAAAATAAGCCCTCACACGGCCATATTGACAGAAAAATAAAAAGGCTATGGCTCTGGGAAGAAGGGGAGCAAAAAATGAGAAGCAAAAATGGAAAATCCCAAGGTCATTAAGGGGTTAAAATGTAAAAAGAAAACAACAACAGAATTGCTGTTTTTTCCCTATTTTTTATTCCCATAAAGAGTGTTAATAAAAGTTAGGCATTAGGTTTTACGTGCCCCAAAATAGTCCCACTGACAAATAGAAAACTCATCCCTGAAAAAAAGCCCTTATATAGCTGCATCAATAAAAAATAAAAATGATGGCTCTTGGAATGAAACAATTAGAAAAAAAAAACCAGTGTGTGGACATTAAGGCAGAATGCAAAAAATGTGGGGGTCGGGCGGCAGTGGTCCTCTTGTATACATACAGAGTGCTGACGCCAGCCCAGCATGCCTGCTTACAAGTTTTTGCATATCAAGAATGAAGAACTTTTGGAGTTTGCCAAGTCCCATTTTCAATGCAACATGGTAGCAGGGCCGGCGTTCAGGCAGGGCAGACTAGACATCTGCCTAGGGCCCCCACTCAAGAGCTTCACTGATAATAGCATTATCAGTCAAGCTTCCGATGTAGAGATTGGTTGAGGACCTGTAGTGACATCACGATCATGTGACCATGATGTCACTACAGGCCTTTCAGTCTGAGGAGCTTCAGGACCTTTGCTGAGACAGGAGCACCGGCCACTGAACCTCCCCCATCAGAGGGATAGAAGCGCTCATTGGCCAGTGCTCCTGTCCTCCTGCACAGAGCCTGAAGGGGAGGAGGAGCCAGAGACCAGCACCTACTGAGCTGAGCTGCCAGATGAGTTCCCCTGTGTCCACCTGTGTGTGCTGTGCTCCTCCTGCCCCCACCAGCAGTCCCAGCAGAGGAGAGGCAGGGAGGTGTCTGCTAGGACAGTGCTGCTGTGAGCAGAAGCTGCAGCTCATAGTGAGGACATCTTAATTCTCTTCAGCATAAAGCAGTGTGTGTATATGAATAGTGTGTATGTGAGGTGTGAGTAGTGTGTGCTGTCTGTGAGATAGCTGTATGTGTTTATATGAATGTTTGTTGTCCCGCTTACATGTGCAGTGTGTATCTACTGAGCATTTGTTGTACAGCATGTGTGTGCCGTGTACATGTGTGTGCCGTGTACATGTGTGTGCCTTGTACATGTGTGTATAATTGTGTGCCTTGTACATGGGTGTATATAAAGTGTGTATGTTTATATACAGGGTGGTCCAAAAGTAGGTGGACAGAAAGTGTAATAAGGTTATGAAGTGGGAGATTTATCAAACATGGTGTAAACTGAAACTGGCTCAGTTGCCCTTAGCAACCAATCAGATTCCACTTTTCATTCCTCACAGACTCTTTGGAAAATGAAAGGTGGAATCTGATTGGTTGCGAAGGGCAACTGAGCCAGTTTCACAGACCTAGTTTTCACAGATAGATCTCAAAATAAATGTTATTATTCTCTGGCCACCTAATTTTGGACCACCCTGTATTTTATTGCATTATTCTAACTTGTACCTATTTAATAGTATATGTAGATGGTCGGGTCTAATAATAATAATTTGTATTTCTATAGTGCCAACATATACCGCAGCACTTTTCCATTTTAGAGGGTAATTGTACAGATAATACATTACAGAATAACAATAATTACATATATCAACAGATACCAAGAGGAGTGAGGACCCTGCTCGCAAGCTTACAACCTATGATAGACACACAGTGGCAGTATGTGACACACTGTGTGTGTGATCCACATTTATAAATCCTGGTTGCACAGACGAGAGCTCGTAGGTGTAAACACGTCAGCAATAATCCAACGAACGAGCAAAATGCTGCTCATTCATCGGGTGATTAGAATGATTTTGTTCTGCCATAGACATTGTTCTCAGCAGAATGTCACCCGAAGAAAGCTGCAGATGTGCTGCTGATAACATATGTATGGAGACAGATTGATCTACTAGTGATCGTTCTGTCCCCATCATTGTTAGTCAGCCTGTGTAAAGAGGCCGGGAAACAAGCACGGAAAGACTTCAATATTGTCAATCACACTCATTTAATGGTCTGATCTCAGCGCATATAACTGCAACCGCAATGTTTCTGTGTGATGGTGCACTATGTCAGCATTTAGGGCCACAGATTAAACTTTTGCCAAGGGCCCCACGTTGCCTAAAACCGGCCCAGCATGGTAGTTTACATAAAAGAGAGTACGAGGTAGTGACAGGCTGGCACAGTGTAGGTAAGTTAGGGGAGAGTGTGATATAAAAAGCAGCATTTTTTGTAGTCCATTTGTGCCGACACAGTCATGGAGACCCTTGTCAACAGTAATAAACATCACAGTAAATGCTGCATTTTTTCATGACAAAAACCAAATGGAAAAAGCGGCAAAAACTTGATATTTGAACATACCCTTAGCAAGTATTCATGTATTTTCAATGTGGAAAGGAAGCCACTTGCAGACACTTCTAGCAGCAACTCAACGCCTATTAAAAAATAGGAAAGGGCATTTGAATTCAAACTGCCGACGCCTATCTTCCCTAATATTTATTTGGCCAGTATTGGCAGGCTCAGCCAACTTTTATCTAATGTGTTCGGGGGCTTTTAGATCCTACCAAGTCCCCAGATTGACCTCATTAAAATCTACTCTATGTTCATGTTTGTGTGCCATCATAAACAGGATTTGAAGAGGACCTTGAAGATCATGTTGGTGGAATGGGTTAGAATTTAGTTATATACAATATATTATACATACACACACACACTAGTATATATGATGTGTGCATGTGTAGAGTGGCGTCGGGCAGTAGTGGCCGGATACAATTCTATGTAGGTAGAAGGAGGGAGGAACAAGAGACAGAGCTCCTCCTAGCTACATAGAATCTCATCACTAGCACCTGCCATCTCCTATCTCAGTAATGGGAAAGTCTGTCTTCACTGACTACAGATTTTACCTCAGAAATGAGAATTTTGATAATGACTGATCAGTTCTGGCAGAGAAAGAAGCAAATCTCTCTGATAATATATATTACAAAGTTAACCAATTGCAGGGTATAATCCACAATCTACGATGAATATCCCCAATATAGAGTATATACAGTGGGGAAAAAAAGTATTTAGTCAGCCACCAATTGTGCAAGTTCTCCCACTTAAAAAGATGAGAGAGGCCTGTAATTGACATCATAGGTAGACCTCAACTATGAGAGACAAAATGAGAAAACAAATCCTGAAAATCACATTGTCTGATTTGGAAAGAAATTTTTTTTCACATTTTGGTGGAAAATAAGTATTTGGTCAATTACAAACAAGCAAGATTTCTCACAGACCTGTAACTTCTTCTTTACGAGGCTCCTCTGTCCTCCACTCATTACCTGTAGTACTGGCACCTGTTTGAACTTGTTATCAGTATAAAATACACCTGAATACTAAATACTTTTTTTTCCCCACTGTATCAGGATTAGGAAAAAAAAACATAAACAAAGAAAATAAAGAAGTATATCAAATGTTATTATTCAAAAATACATCATATAAATACAAAAGGAATAATAGGTAGAGGGAGAAGTACAGCTAAAAACTGATATGGGTAAAGCTGGAAAATATCCCATATGCACGAGACAAACGGTCCTGGGTGAAGCACACCAGCTAGAAATAAGATTCTTCAATAAATATAGTGCCCTGTGGCAAGGAATCAAATGTCCATGACCCTAAATGATTCTGAACAAATCAGGATAGTGTCCCGAGATATATAAACACTGTATCTATAATGCTAGATGTGTCCCTCTGTCTTACGCCTCTATAGACTGCGCAAGCGTGACGCGACTGTGCAGTCTGGTTCCAGACAGAAGAAAACATCTGCCGTTACAGGTGAGAGGAAGGAGGACAAGGTCGGGGTGAAGGACTGTGGTGCCGCAGATCGCGGTAAGCGGAAGCACTCACCGTATACTGCTATCTCCAGCGCCATTAGGCTACATACCTCGCTCTCCAGCGAGTCTGGAGGAGGAGTGTGGCGCCAGAGCTCGCGCCCAGTTTCCGGCGCCATTTTTTTGAAGACATATTTGCAGTGTGCAAATTTGTCTTCAACAAAATGTCGCCGGAGAACGCACAATGCGCAGGCGCGAACTCCGGAGCCACACTCCTCCTCCAGACTCACCGGAGATTGAGGATGCTCTGCAAGGGAGAGGGGAAAAGGTGAGTAGGATTTATTATTTTTGTATGGATGAGGGCAGCACATAATAGGATGGTGGAGAACATGACAGGATGAGGGCACAGGATGGGGGCAGCACATAACGAAATGGGGGCACAGGATGGGGGCAGCACATAACAGGATCGGGGCAGCACATAACAGGATCGGGAAGCAGGATGGGGGGCACACATAACGGGATTGGGAAGCAGGATGGGGGCAGCGCAGGGACAGAGTAGAGACAGCGCAGGGACAGAGTAGAGACAGCGCAGGGACAGAGTAGACACAGAGCAGGGACAGAGTAGAGACAGCGCAGGGACAGAGTAGAGACAGCACTGTGCACAGGGCAGACAGTGCAGGAACAGAGTAGTGACAGCGCTGTGCACAGGGGAGACAGCACAGGGAAAGAGTAGAGAAAGCTGGGCACAGGGGAGACAGCACAGGGAAAGAGTAGAGACAGCGCTGTGCACAGGGGAGACAGCGCTGTGCACAGGGGAGACAGCGCAGGGACAGAATAGAGACAGCGCTGTGCACAGGGGGAGACAGCGCAAGGACAGAGTAGAGACAGCGCTGTGGACAGGAGAGACAGAGTAGAGACAGCGATGTGCACAGGGCAGACAGCGCAGGAACAGAGTAGAGACACCGCTGTGCACAGGGGAGACAGAGCAGGGACAGAGTAGAGACAGTGCTGTGCACAGGGCAGACAGCGCAGGAACAGAGTAGAGACACCGCTGTGCACAGGGGAGACAGAGCAGGGACAGAGTAGAGACAGCGCTGTGCACAGGGGAGACAGCGCAGGGACAGAGTAGAGACAGCACTATGCACAGGGGAGACCGAGCAGGGACAGAGTAGGGACAGCGCTGTGCACAAGGAAAGAGTAGAGACAGCGCAGGGACAAAATAGAGACAGCGCAGGGACAGGGTAGAGACAGCGCTGTGCACAGGGGAGACAGCGCAGGGAGAGAGTAGAGACAGCGCAGGGACAGAGTACAGACAGCACTGTGCACAGGGGAGACAGCGTAGGGACAGAGTAGGGACAGCGCTGTGCACAGGGAAGACAGAGCAGGGACAGAGTAGAGACAGCACTGTGCACAGGGGAGACAGTGCAGGGACAGAGTAGAGACAGCGCTGTGCACAGGGGAGACAGCGCAGGGACAGAGTAGAGACAGCGCTGTGCACAGGGGAGACAGCGCAGGGACAGAGTAGAGACAGCGCTGTGCACAGGGGAGACAGCGCAGGAACAGAGTAGAGACAGCGCTGTGCACAGGGGAGACAGCGCAGGGACAGAGTAGAGACAGCGCTGTGCACAGGGGAGACAGCGCAGGAACAGAGTAGAGACAGCGCTGTGCACAGGGAAAGAGTAGAGACAGCGCAGGGACAAAATAGAGACAGCACAGGGACAGGGTAGAGACAGCGCTGTGCACAGGGGAGACCGCGCAGGGAGAGAGTAGAGACAGTGCTGTGCACAGAGTAGAGACAGCGCAGGGACAGAGTAGAGACAGCACTGTGCACAGGGGAGACAGCGTAGGGACAGCGCTGTGCACAGGGAAGACAGAGCAGGGACAGAGTAGAGACAGCACTGTGCACAGGGGAGACAGCGCAGGGACAGAGTAGAGACAGCACTGTGCACAGGGGAGACAGCGCAGGGACAGAGTAAAGACAGCGCTGTGCACAGGGGAGACAGCGCAGGGACAGAGTAGAGACAGCGCTGTGCACAGGGGAGACAGCGCAGGGACAGAGTAGAAACAGCGCTGTGCACAGGGGAGACAGCGCAGGGACAGAGTAGAGACAGCGCTGTGCACAGGGGAGACAGCGCAGGGACAGAGTAGAGACAGCGCTGTGCACAGGGGAGACAGCGCAGGGACAGAGTAGAGACAGAGTTGTGCACAGGGGAGACAGCGCAGGGACAGAATAGAGACAGCGCTGTGCACAGGGGAGACAGCGCAGGGACAAAGCTGGGACAGCACTGTGCACAGTGGAGACAGCGCAGGGACAGCATAGCCCCTGAAACGAGCGTCACTGATGATGTGTCATTTCAGGGAGGGGGCAGTTGGTGCCGAGTGACTGTTGTCTCAGCCTCCTGATGACGCTTTGTTTTGAGTCTTCCAGCATGCACTGGTGATACTCAAACGAATCGTCATCAGACCGGAAATAGAAAAAAAATACAATAGCTGTTAGGCTATGTGCCCACGATGCAGAAATGCTCCAGATTTTTCTGCATCTCCCATGCGTTTTTCCTGCCAGGGACAAGCGGATGTGAAGAGTTCTTCACATGCATTTCTGCATGCGGGTTGACAAGCGCTTTCCAAGCGATTTTAGCATCACTTGGAAAGTGCTTGACAACTTGGTCACACTATATAATTCCATGCAAACGCATGGATTTATATACTGTGACCGTAAAAGAATGGTAAAAAATAAATATCATACTTACCTTCTGATGGCCCCCGGAGTCTTTAATCGATGCGTCTCGGCTTGCCAGCAGCTCGCGGTACACTGAAGGACCTGCCATCACATGACTAAATGACGTCAGCGCAGGTCCTTGAGTCCACCGCGATCTGCCGGCAAGCCAAGACAAGCACACCGGGGGCCATCAGAAGGTAAGTATAATGTTTATTTGTTATTTTATTCTTATTTTTACAGGTTCTATGGTACCCGGGTCCGGAGGAGAGTCTCCCTTTCTCCAGACCCGGGTACCATCCGCACATTGAAACGCATGGAATGCGCATGTACAGATCCAGTGATGCGGATTCCATGCGTTCCAATGCAAGTCAATGGCGGCGAAAACGCAGCGCTTCCGCAAAATAATTGGTAGTGCTGCTTTTTTTTCCGCAATGATAATCCGCAGTGGAAATTTCCGCAGCATGTGCACAGCACATGCGGATTATCATTGGGGAACATGGCAGGCCTTCTACCAAGCGTTTTTTAAGCGTTTCTGCAGCGGAATTGCCGCTGCGGAAACACTTAAAAAACGCATCGTGGGCACACAGCCTTAAGTCGTTATGGAACGGTAGGGAAATTTTAAAGCAGGTATATTAGAAAATAGCTTTGATTATGAGACTAAATAGTGAGTTATGAGAAAAACGCTTTGCCTTCGAACCACCCCTTGAAACCCCCACCATAAAATATGCAATGTCATGGGTTTTAGCCATCAGGACTGCCCACTGGATACAATGACAAGCATTCCTTAACCCCTTCACGCCACTGCAATTTCCCGTTCCCTTCTTCCAAGAAGTCATAACTTTATTTTTCCGTCAATATAGCCATTTCAGGGCTTTTTTTTTTTTTACAGGACGAGTTGTACTTTTGAATGGCACCATACAGTGTAGTGGAAAACGGGGAAAAAATTCCAAGTGTGGAGAAATTGCAAAAAAAATGCAATTCCGCAATTGTTTATTTTATTTACCATGCTCACTACAGTATATGGTAAAATTGACTTGGCAATATGATTCTCCAGGTCAGTAAGAGCACGCAGATTCCAAACATCATTATTATTTATTTATTTGGTGAAAAATATGACATTTATATAATAAGAAGTTTTTGCATTTGTTAGCATTTTCCCATATTTCCCAGAGAAGCATTGCGGCTTTAAAAGTCTCCTCACCTGACGTGCTTAACATGTCACTCTCCGCAGGGAGAAATGTTACCCCTTAGATACTGGTCTGACGCCTCTCAACCAGCCAAACCAGAACTCACACTTTGCACTGACGAGGGGCAGTACCCCGAAACACAGTGTCTGCAAATTGAGTGGCTTATATCCCAACTAATGTGATAAGACTCGATAAAGGGTCACCATTGACTTTTAGGATTGCTACTTCCTGTAGGTGGCACTAGAGTTCTGGTCCTCTTCCTCTCTGAAGAGACAATTAGCATTTTGCGAGACCCGTAGCATTTTAATTTTTTGGGACCTTGGGCTGGGTGATAGTTTCTTTTTTCGCGCCCTGAGCTGACATTTTTATTGATACCATTTTGGGGTAGATACGATGTTTTGATCGCCTCTTATTGCAATGTTGCTGTTGGCAAAACCTAAATCTGGAGTTTGTACAATTTTTTCTCAGTACGCTGTTTACCGATCTGATTCATTTATTTTATACACTGCTCAAAAAAATAAAGGGAACACTTAAACAACAGATTAGAACTCCAAGTAAATCAAACTTCTGTGAAATAAAACTGTCCACTTAGGAAGCAACACTGATTGACAATCAATTTCACCTGCTGTTGTGCAAATGGAATAGACAATAGATGGAAATGATTGGTAATTATCAAGACACACTCAATAAAGGAGTGGTTCTGCAGGTGGGGACCACAGACCACATCTCAGTACCAATGCTTTCTGGCTGATGTTTTGGTCACTTTTGAATGTTGGTTGTGCTTTCACACTCGTGGTAGCATGAGACGGACTCTACAACCCACAGAAGTTGCTCAGGTAGTGCAGCTCATCCAGGATGGCACATCAATGCGAGCTGTGGCAAGAAGGTTTGCTGTGTCTGTCAGCGTAGTGTCCAGAGGCTGGAGGAGCTACCAGGAGACAGGCCAGTACACCAGGAGACGTGGAGGGGGCCGCAGGAGGGCAACAACCCAGCAGCAGGCCCGCTACCTCTGCCTTTGTGCAAGGAGGACCAGGAGGAGCACTGCCAGAGCCCTGCAAAATTACCTCCAGAAGGCCACGAATGTGCATGTGTCTGCACAAACGGTTAGAAACCGACTGCATGAGGGTGGTATGAGGGCCCGACATCCACAGATGGGGGTTGTGCTCACAGCCCAACACCGTGCAGGACTCTTGGCATTTGCCACAGGACACCAGGATTGGCAAAGTCGCCACTGGCGCCCTGTTCTCTTCACAGATGAAAGCAGTTCACACTGAGCACATGTGACAGACGTGACAGAGTCTGGAGAGGCCGTGGAGAGCGATCTGCTGCCTGCAACATCCTTCGGCATGGCCGGTTTAGCAGTGGGTCAGTAATGGTGTTGGGTGGCATTTCTTTGGAGGGCCACACAGCCCTCCATGTGCTCGCCAGAGGTAGCCTGACTGCCATTAGGTACCAAGATGAGATCCTCAGACCCCTTGTGAGACCATATGCTGGTGCGGTTGGCCCTGGGTTTCTCCTAATGCAGGACAATGCCAGACCTCATGTGGCTGGAGTGTGTCAGCAGTGCCTGCAAGATGAAGGCATTAAAGCTATGGACTGGCCCGCCCATTCCCCAGACCTGAATCCGATTGAGCACATTTGGGACATTATGTCTCGCTCCATCCACAAACGTCACGTTGTACCACAGACTGTCCAGGAGTTGGCGGATGCTTTAGTCCAGGTCTGGGAGGAGATCCCACAGGAGACCATCCGCAACCTCATCAGGTGCATGCCCAGGCATTGTAGGGAGGTCATACAGGCACGTGGAGGCCACACACAATACTGAACCTCATTTTGACTTGTTTTAAGGACATTACATCAAAGTTGGATCAGCCTGTAGTGTGTTTTTCCACTTTAATTTTGCGGGTGACTCCAAATCCAGGCCTCCATTGGTTAATAAATTTTATTTCCATTGATGATTTTTGTGTGATTTTGTTTTCAGCACATTCAACTTTGACAGAACAAAGTATTCAATGAGAATATTTCATTCATTCAGATCTAGGATGTGTTATTGGAGTGTTCCCTTTATTTTTTGAGCAGTGTATTCTGATAGATCGGACATTTATGGACACAGTAATACCAAATAAGTGAATATGTGTTGTAAAATAGCTCACGGACACATAGTTGATGGGAGGTATGTATCACAGTGATGGTTGTCATCTGTGATATAATCCTGGAATGTTGCTCTAGTGCATCTAAGCAGCAAGAGGATTATTTGGTGCTCTGGGCCAGCTTTTACGGGTAGCCAGAAAGATGGGCGGGTCTGGCTACCCACATACCTCATCTCTGGGTGTGGTTAACAAGTTAACATGGAGGCCATTGTTTGGCACATGGTCTGTGTTTGGAGTGAGAAGGCCTACTGTGTGTTGCTGTCTCCAAACAGAGCCAGGGTACTGGACGCTATCTAGCCTGTGGGCCACAGGACTGGCTAACTAGAGACTTTGCCTAAAGGACTGTTTACTTTGTTTTGCCTGCACTAAAGGCTGTTTGTTTTCCTTTTTACTTATGAACGGTTTATGAAATAATAAACCGACATGGATATTTGAATGAAAAACGCTTCTTTTTTCCCACCCGACGCACCTAAGTCAGTAGAAACCCTACAATTGGTGTTAGAAGTGCGAGCAGTGTTACCAGAAGACACGTGTGACTGCTACAAGACATACTGCATGTCCTAGGTGAAGTCTGCCACAAACCAGCAAGCGACGCCATTCAAGATGGAGGACCTACTTAAACATCTGGTGCAAGCACAGCAGGCACAAAACCAGCAGCACCAACAATTGTTACAGCAGCACAGGGAACAGCAGTAGCAACAAATGGCGCAACAGGAGACAAGTAAGCTGCCTATGCAGCAGCTCCGGCTTCAGCAGCAGCTCCAACAGGACCACCACCGTCAACAGCAGCAGAAAATTGATTTATTCGCAGAGGCGATTCGTGGCACGGCGACAGCTCCGACAAGGTCAGTGGGTGACTTTTCCATCTGGAAGTCAGTAAGGGGAGCCCTGCAGAAAATGACCCTGGGGGATGATATAGAGGCCTTTTTGACGTTGTTTGAAAGGGTCGCCGAGAGGGACAGACTTCTGCCAGCGAAGTGGGCAGAGGTGCTGGCACCATTCTTGACAGGGGAGCCCCAGAAGGCTTATTATGACTTCGCCTTGCAGGACGCCAAAGAGTATGGCAAGTGGAAAACAGAAATTCTGGCGCGCTTGGGGTTGACGATGACTGTCCGGGCGCAGCATGTCTACCGCTGGGTGTATTACCGGGATAATCCCCCCCCTCACTCCCAAATGTTTGCCCTTTTGCATCTGGTTCAAAAAATGGCTACAGACAGAGACCTCCACGCCTGCACAGATGGTAGAGCAAGTGGTGATGGACCAGTTTGTGCATTCCCTGCCGAAGCCAATAGAGACTTGGGTTGCCCAGGATGATACCCGGAATGCCGATGAACTGATCGGACTGATCGAGAGATATCAGGGGGTTGAGCGTTCCTTGGGAAGACAGCCCACTCCGTACTAGGGATCCCAGCAGGGGGAGGTCCAAAAGGGGGTGGGGCGTCCAAGGTCCAAAGGGGCGAGGGAGGTAATGCCAAAAAGTACCTACAGGCGATATATGCTGGAAATGCTACGGCCCAGACCATATAGCCGCTCGTTGTCCCCTGACCCCCGAGCAAATCGACTGCAGCCTGGGAAACCGCTGTTCATACTATGCGTATCCGGCCTGCAGTGTGAACTGTCCACCCAGCGAGGGGCCACAAGCGTGTCCCGTGAGGGTAAATGGTTGAAAGATAACTGGACTGCTAGACTCCGGGAGTCTGGTGACCCTTGTGAGGGCCACACTTCCTCTCCAACTGATCCCAGGGAAGAAGGTTGGCATCCGCTGCATTCATGGTGATGCTAAAGACTCCGGTGGCCAGAGTGAACATTGAAATGGCCCACAGTACTGAGTCCCACGAGGTCAGCGTAATCCAGGCCTTGTTGCACCCCATTATTATAGGCCGGGACTTTTATTTATTTTGGGATCTGTAAGGGGGGTGAGGTTCAGGGTTCAGTGGCTCGGATATGAAACCGGTTAACCCTGAAGAGGTATCACCACACCCAGACGGGTTTCCCTTCTGTGTTCTTGTAGGGGAGGAGGTAGTGTCCCCTGGGACTGACATTCCTGAGTTATCGGTGACCAGCGAGAATTTTAGGTCCGCCCAACATAAGGACCTAACTCTGAGAGAAGCCTTTAACAATGTCACAGTCATAAATGTCGTTGCACAGGAGCTGGGGGCTGACACAAGATTTCCCTATTTTATGTTGAGTGGGGAGTTGTACTGGGTCAGGAAAGTGAGGGAGGAGCTTGTGGAAGTTATTGGTCCCGGGGCCGTATAGACGGAAGGTGTTGGACATGGCCAATTCACATGTCTTGGGTGGCCATCAGGGAGTGGGAATTGGTCCGGATGTCACCGGGAAATCTTAAAGTATTGCAGGTCCTGCCCTAAGTGCCAGTTAACTGCCTCCAACTCTCACTTTTGAAGTCACCTCGTGCCATTGCAAATCATTGAAGTGCCGTTCGAGAGAATTGCTATGGACTTGGTCGGTCCCCTGGTTAAATCTGCTCGTGGGCATCAATATATTTTGGTCATCTTGGACTATGCCACCCGCTATCCTGAAGCGATCTCCCTGAGAAACTCCTGTGCCAAGAGTATAGCTTGCGAATTGGTCCACGTTTTTCCCCCGGACAGGGTTACCAAGGGAGATCCTGACCAACCAGGGAACACCATTTATGAGTAAAAGTGATGAGGGAATTGTGTAAAGCCCTGCAAATCTTCCAACTGAGAACATCAGTATACCATCCTCAGACAGATGGCCTCGTGGAAAGGTTCAACAAAACTCTGAAGAATATGCTGAGGAAGGCCATAGAAAAGGATGGTACAGACTGGGACTGTCTCCTGTCGTATCTGTTGTTCTCTGAGAGGTTCCACAGGCCTCTACTGGGTTCTCGCCATTTGAACTCCTGTATGGCCGACATCCGAGGGGTCTCCTAGATATAGCAAAGGAAACCTGGGAGGCCGAAGTCACACCCCACAGAAGCGTCATCGAGCACGTCGCAATGATGCAGGAGATGATTGCGAAGGTAATGCTCATCGTAAAAAGACATGTCCTCCAAGTACAAGAGGCTCAGGCCAGGGTCTACAATTGGTCAGCCAGAGTGAGGCAGTTCAGTCCTGGAGACAGAGTCCTTGTGCTAATTCCTACCGCGGAGAATAAATTCTTGACCAAGTGGCGTGGGGCGGTTATGAGGTGGTGGAGAAGCTTGGTGAAGTGAGCTATAAGATTCATCAACCAGGAAGATGTACACCATATCAGATCTACCACGTTAATCTCATCAAACCATGGCAAGACAGAGAGCCTGTTGAAACTCTATGCTTGCTGGGCCAGCCAGAAGGCAAGGTTGGAGGAGTCACAATAGCGGGCACGCCCAAAAACAGCAGTGTCGGGAACTGCTGCAGAAGAACAGGGACCTGTTCTCGGAATTGCCTGGGTGCACAAAGGTCATAGAACACGACGTTCTGACGGAGCCACATGTGTGGGTAAATTTGAAGCCCTATCGAATTCCTGAGGCCCAACAAGAATTGATCTCCAAGGAAGTGGATCGTATGTTGAAGAATCCAAGAGCGGGTGGTCGAGTCCTATTGTCCTGGTCCCAAAACCCGAAGGCGAATGGAGATTCTGCAACGACTATAGGAAGTTGAATGAAATCTCCAAATTCGACGCATATCCGATGCCGCTTGTTGATGAGCTGATCAAAAGACTTGGGCCATCAAGGTACATAACCACCTTAGATTTAACAAAGGGATATTGGCAGATACCCATGTCATGGGGAGCCAAGGAGAAGACTGCGTTTTTTATGCCTGACGGGTACTTCCAATATGTCCGAATGCCATTTGGATTGTAGGGGGCTTCGGCCACCTTCCAGAGAGCCATGGACCGAATCCTTGCACCCCATAAGAAATAAGCCACTGCATACCTGGACGATATTGTAATCTTCAGCCCAGACTGGGGAAGTCATCTGGAAAAGGTCCAGGCGGTGTTTGATGCTCTAAGAAAGGCGAGGTTTTCAATAAATAAAAAAAAAATGTGCCATAGGAAAGGATGAAGCCAAATACCTGGGATATGTAGTGGGTAGAGGCGAGATCAAACCCCAAATCAGTAAAGTGGAGGCAATCCAATTCTGGCCGAGACCACTGTTGAAGAAACAAGTTAGAGCCTTTCTAGGAATTGTGGGATACTACAGGAGGTTCATCCCATACTTCGCCATGATGTCCGCACCCCTGACTGACCTCCTTAAGGGGACGAAATCAGCAATGGCCAATTGGTCTGCCGAGGTGGAGATGGCCTTTCAAGAAATGAAAGGGGCTCTGTGTAAGCAACCAGTTCTGGTTGCCTCCGACTTCAAGAGGGAATTTATACTCCAAACAGACGCCTCAGATGTCAGTTTAGGAGCAGTCCTTTCCCAGGAGATACACGGGGAGGAGCACCCTGTTCTCTACCTGAGTAGGAAGCTATCCTCATGTGAGAAAAATTATTTTGTCATAGAAAAGGAATGCTTGGTTATAAAGTGGGCAGCAGTACCGTAACATGTCCATCTGTTGGGACGGAAGTTTAAATTGGTATCGGACCATGCCCCACTCAGGTGGATGAGGGAGAAAAAAGGGAAAAATGCTAGAGTCACCCGCTGGTTCTTAGCCCTACAGGATTTCAGCTTCCATGTAGAACATAGAGCCGGGAAGCTACATGGGAATGCTAATGCCCTCTCGAGAATCCCCTGTCTAGCAGTAGAAGGTGCCAAGCCCCACCGCTTTAGGCAGAGGGGGGAGGTATGCAAGATAGCTCACGGACATATAGTTGATGAGAGGTATGAAAAACGCTTCCTGATTGCCTCCCGACGCACCCAAGTGAGTAGAAACCCTACAGTGTATATATTTTTTTAATTGTTTTATTTTCAATGGGGCAAAAGGGGAGTGACTTGAACTTGTGTTTTTTATTTTTTTCATATTTTTAAAAACTTTTTTTTCACTTTTTACTATACTGAATAGTCTCCTTAGGAGACTTGAAGCTGCGATTGTCCGATCGCCTGTGCTATACATAACAGGGCTTCAAACATGACATATGACATAATTATAAGTCATATGTCGTGAAGGGTTTAAAGGGAATCTGTCACTGGGTTTTTGACATTCCATCTGAGAGCAGCATGGCATAGGGGCAGAAATCCTGATTGCAGCTTTGTATCACTTACTAGGCTGCTTGCTGTAGTTTTAGTAAAATCACTGTTTTATCTGCTGCACCGGTTCTCTGAATGCGGAGCTCTGTATAACCCCACCCCCACCACCGATTGTGTATAGGCAGAAAGCTGCCAATCAGTGGTGGTGGTGGGTTATATAGAGATCATTAATATGGAGGACTACATGGCAGCAGGTTTACTAGTCCTCTAGTGATAAAATCATCTTTATCAACAAGAGATTATCAACACTATAACAAGCAATCCAATAAGTGACACATTATTGGAATCAGGTTCACTGCCCCTATATTATGCCACTTTTAGATTATATGGCAAAAACCTGATGACAGATTCCCTTAAGTGGTTAAAGTGGTCTTACAGGATTAGAAAGACAGCACCACTTCTGTCCACAGGTTGTGTGCAGTACTGTAGCTCAGACATACTTATTTCAATAATGGACAGCTGCAATCCTGCACACAACCTGCTTTTGAAAGAATACAGCTATGTTTTACTAATCCTTCAGTTTGTTTCATTTTAAAGCCCCCAAAACAACATGATTTCATAATGCAGAGCAGTTTGTGACAATCCTAGCTATGAGTTAAAGTTGCTTTAGTATCAAGATGAGAAACTTCAATTTACACCATTTACTGATTGTTTCAGATACGAGATTTATTGTTAAATTCATACATAAACCTCCTAGTCGGACTGTTGCACTTTGTTTATGGTATGCAAGGAAAGGGCTGCCAAATTATGAGCTGCACCTTTTTGTACCTGACCATTCTGAATAGCAATTGTAAAGGAATTAAAGATCTTGTACATGAGACTATGCGATAGCTGAAGGTGATCCATCTACTTAAGCTTGTCTAAGATATTCACTGCTAAGCGATTGTCCCAACAAGCCATTGATTTATCCGTCTGATACTCATTGGCAAAGTAAATATCAGCCCGTCTTCAGAGGAATACTTTTTAATCCAAGAAACTTGTGTTGATGTTGCAATGTCCCAGCTATGTACACAAGAATATCCGAGACAGAATAAAATAGCTACTATATAATCTTATTCAGCTAAGTTTATTATTACACAGGTCTGCAAAAAATAAAATTTCAATTTGTTTTGGTTATTCCACGTAATCTGTTTTTTTGGCGCGCTGAATCGAAAATGACCTCCGTTTTGTCATAGGACATCACGTTTCCTGAAAATTTAGGTAACTATGCTAAATAAGGCAATACCGCAAAATAAATGAAAATAGACTTATAAAATTATTTTTTTCTTACAAATTTTTCATGAAAATCATTTTTGAACTGAAATGAGCTCACTAACACTCTATAAAATCGATTTTTTTCCCTGTGAGGCTCCTCTTGGTACATTTATGCTTGTGAGTAGCATCTGGAATATCTCTCTGAAGCATCTAACAGTAGTCTGCCATCATTGTTATGCTCCATTTTCCCTGGTATTTTCTTTCCATCTCTTTAATGTCCTGGTGGAATCGTTCACCTTGCTCTTCACTCACAGCTCTCAAATTTTCAGGAAAATAGTCAAGGTGGGAATGGAGGAAATGCACTTCCAAACTCATCAAGCAACCTAAAGCTTGAAATGCTTTCAGCGTTCATCAGACGATCTTTTTGTAGTCAGGATCTTTTTTATTGCCTAAAAATTTCTCTACAACCTCTTTAAATGCAATCCGCCCTTCTTTTTGAGGATCTGTCATGGTATTGACAAACTCATTATCTGCTATAAGCCTTCTAATGTCTGGTCCATCGAACACACCTTCCTTCAATTTTGCCTCCGAGAGGCATGGAAACTTGGTGACCAAGTATTTGAAGCATTCCCCATCTCTTGGAAGTGATTTTACGAATTGCTTCATCAAGCCCAATTTTATGTGGAGAGGTGGTAGAAGAACTTTATAGAGAGGTACCAAAGTTTCTGAGAGGACATTTTTTTCACCGACTGAGCACCTTCGGCTGCCAACTCTTGGTCCAGTGATTTTGTCGGTCTCGACTGTCCCACAGACACAGAAAACAAGTGTATTTGGTATACCCAGCTTGTTGCCCGAGCAGCATGCACAAGACCTTCAAATCCCCACACGCTTGCCAACCGTGGTCTGCATATTTAAGTTTACGAAGAACCAATGGCAAGATCTCATAGGTTTCCTTCAAGTGTACGGAATGACCTACAGGGATGGAAGCGTAAAAACTGCTGTTGTGGAGTAAAACTGCTTTGTGACTTCTTTTTGAAGAATCTATAAAAAGATGCCATTACGCTGAATCATGTTGGATTTTGAATTAACCCATCAAACCTTCGACATCGATGCAATAAACTTGTCTTCCTGAGCAAAGTAAGGAACAAACTCCTTTTCATAATGTCTGAAAAAGACTTGAAAAAGACACTCCTGGTAACAAATTCCTGTCTGCTTTTGAGCCTTGATTCGAGTAACTCAGTGGCATCTTTGGGAAGAGTCTCTTACTAAATCCTTCATCTCTTCCTGGGAAAAATTTTTTGCTCTTGTATCATCTTCAAAGTCAGAACTTGATTCGTCATCTGGTTCAGGTATGATTCCACCTTCATCGGAGCTAGGTATCTCTTCCAAAGTAGCAGGGGCCTTGGGTACAGGTATATCTGTGCCATGGGGGATGGGACGAATTGCTGAGTGAAGATTGGGGTATGAAATGGAATGCTTGCATTTGGAATTATACCCTTTCACATTGCATTAACAAAAGTAACAGTCGTCACTATGGTTCTTTTGCTCTCACCATACCATAGGAATCCCATAACAGAAAGCTTTTTTCTTACCCTCGAACCAATTTCGGAGGTCCTCAACACACCGTTTGCACACTTTATAAGGCGTCGAAACTTTATCTTGATGTCCAAGTTTTAGTCTGAAGTATGCGAAGTATACTTTTTTCACAAAGTCTGTAATATTCAGCGGTTGATTCAACACTGTATATTCACCAAAAATTAAACAGAAACGGTCAGGCGAATTAATACAGTTCTGCAAAGCCATAACGCTAATTTGGGGAAACACGGTTGATGAATGAAATTCCAATGCAAGTTTCTTGAAAGCATAAGAACCTTTCATTATGTCACTAACCACCTGACTGCCACCAGTCAATCACGCAGATCCTATTGATGTTAATGGGAAAAGAAAATAAGCTGCCTGCCGATGATTCACACCAGAGTTTGCAGAAGAACCTATAGGTTTGTGGCAAGTCCTGACGTTTAGGATATTTTTTCGTTATCAAAACACCAAAATACATGGAAATTATATCAAAATAATCAAACAGCTTTTTAGTCGCAGACCTGTGTGTTGTTTTTTTAAAGTAAAGGAGATTTTCTTTATCATCCGGGATATTCATGGTTTCATGACTCCATGGCGACATGTCTAACATAACACAAAGACTGTGGTTGTGAATTGCATCACATAATTGTCAATGGGATTGTGTTGCAACATGTAACCCACAGTATTTACAACACAACGGTCATAAAAAAAAAAATCCAAAATTGATCATTCCATGCAACTGAAAGATATGTGAAGATGGTGTAAGGAAACTTATGGGCCATGAAATGCTCATTTAGGAAATTAAAAATGCAAATTGTCTCTCCAGAAAGGAAGACGACTTGAACTCTAGTACCAGCAATTTGAAGTAACAATCCAAAAAGTCAATATCAGTTCTTTAACTTCTTTATGATGTGGTACGTAATAGTATGCACCACGTCATCACCCTCTGCACAGTGCAGGCTCCGGTGCTGAGCCTACCCTAAACCGGGCACATGTCAGCTGATCTATACAGCTGACATGTGCCCGCAACAGCCGCGGGTGGAATCGCGATCCACCCACGGCTGTTAACATCGCCGCACCGGAAGCGCGTCACTTACCCCGCCCATCGGTGACCCTGTCACATGATTGTGGGTCACCAATGGGTTGGCATGACAACCAGGGGTCTGCAGGAGACCCCTGTGGTTGTCATCGCCAGATTACTATGAGCGCCCTCCAGTGGTCGGCGATCATAGCAAGTGAGCAAATTTGCTACATACAGGAGATTTGCTTATTGCCTGTATGTAGCAGAGCTGATCAGGCAAGTGCTGCTTCTAGTCTCCCATGGAGACTATTGAAGCAAGCAAAAAGTAAAAAAAAATTTTTAAAAAATATTTTTAAAAACAACAAATATAAAAGTTTAAATCACCCCCCCTTTCATCCCAAAATAAAACCATAATAAAAAATAAAAAAACAACATACACATATCTGGTATCGCCACGTTCAGAATTGCCCAATCTATCAATATAAAAAAAAGAATTAATCCGATTGGTAAACGGCGTAACGAGAAAAAAATTCTAAACGCCAGAATTACGTTTTTTTTGGTCACCGCAACATTACAATAAAATGCAATAACGGGCGATCAAAACATTGTATCTACGTCAGCATGACTAAATGATGACATGGCAGGTCCTTTTAC
Source organism: Phyllobates terribilis (assembly GCF_046119375.1). Lineage (NCBI taxonomy): Eukaryota > Metazoa > Chordata > Amphibia > Anura > Dendrobatidae > Phyllobates > Phyllobates terribilis. The sequence goes on from NW_027362762.1 coordinate 431,476,534, forward strand.
ACAATCACGAGCCGCCGGGGAGCCAGGATGCACCGTACAGGAGACCGGGGGACATCAGAAGGTGAGTATAATGTATATTTTTTATTTTAAATTCTTTTTTTTAACAGGTACTATAGTACCCGGGTCTGGAGAAGAGTATCCTCTTCTCCAGACCCTTCTACAGACCCAAGTACCATCCGCACATTGAATCGCTTAATATCCGCATGTGCACATGTAGTCATGCAGATATTAAGGGTCTCAATGCAAGTCAATGGCGGCAATTACGCGGCGTTTCCGCAAAAATAATGGACATGCAACTGATTTTTCCGCAATGATAATCCACAGCGGAAATTTCCGCAAAATGTGCACAGCACATGCGGATTATCATTGGGGACCATGGGGCACGTATTACCAAGCGTTTTTAAGCGTTTTCGCTGCAGAAATTCCGAGGCAAAAACGCTTGAAAAACGCATAGTGGGCACGCAGCCTCAATGAGCTGTTGAGATCTATGGACCAGGCATAGATCTGCATGAGAATCTGCCTCCAGACATTATTTTAAATAAAAGTAGGCGTTACCAGTGTGAGACATGTAATGACTGACACTTTGCTCCCATATTCAAACATAGCTAGGCAGGTAGATCAGAACTAACGTAGACAATAGAGCAAGTGGTCCGATTTGTCTGGATGAGAAGCCTCTGACAGAGCCTAAGGGGTAGCATTTCTCCTTGTGTTGAGAGCTAAGCTGGTGTAAAGGCCCCGTCACACTTAGCGACGCTGCAACGATCCCGACAACGATACGACCTGTCAGGGATCGTTGCTGCGTCGCTATGTGGTCGCTGGTGAGCTGTCAAACAGGCAGGCTCACCAACGATCAGGGGAGCAGCGACATCGATCAGGGGAGCAGCGACATCGTGGAAGGAATCTTTCCACGATGTCCTGCTCCGGTTACCAGCCTGCTGAAGCAGGAGCAGGCTGGTAACCATGATAAACATCGGGCTGCTAGGGGCACACGCGCCCCTAGTAACCCGATGTTTATCATGGTTACCAGCCTGATCGCTGCTCCCGCTGGTCACACACAGCGATGTGTGCTGACCAGCGGGAGGGCAACGACCAAAAAATGGTCCAGGACACTTTGCAGCGATCAGCGACCTCACAGCAGGGGCCTGATCGCTGCAAAGTGTCACACATAGCGACATCGCTGGTGAGGTCGCTGTTGCATCACCAAAACCGTGACACAGCAGCGATCTTGCTAGCGATCTCGCTATGTGAGACGGGGGCTTAAGGAGACTTATAAGCCATGCAATGCTCCTCTAGGAAGTTAAATAAGCAAATTATCTCTTCAGAGAAGAGGACTTGAACTATAGGTGACACTAGGGTTCAAGTCCTCTTCCTCTCTGAAGAGACAATTAACAAAGCCTAATAAACTAGGTAAAATTCCAAACTGTACCACCGCCAGCTATTAAGAGATTGCTTATGTTACATTTGGAAATTCTCTCTGGGTCATAATCTTTTTGCATATTAGCTTTACACATACAGTGCACAATTTCAATAGTTGTAATTTAATAACCAACTATCTCTAATGGCTTTCTCTTTCATATAAACAGAGAAATAGAAGAATGATCTCCTAATGTTCTCATATTTCTAGAACAAACAAAAAGGTCTTAATGTTCAGGTTAGATTTCTGCTGCCCATAAACATTAGATAATTGTGTGTATATAACAATTTCTATTACTGGCTTTAAAAGGTATCAAAGGGTTTTTATCACGCAGACTAATCTGCTCATGTATGGAAAAAGAAAGCTGTACCAGGAACTAGCCATTCATGTGACCAGCCGCTCATTACGTGGAATGCTCTGTGAACTACTTTACAGATCTTCTGAGAGTCTTCAGATGACATATATTGATATCATGAATTCTATCTAAATGTATAGTGTTCTCTGTTACCCTGATGCTACTCTTCAGTGAGTGGGCAGACACTGGTGAGTGACACCACAAGCTGTGGCTGTCCACTCAATTCACTGACATTGTGCTAAAGGCTAATTACAGGCATTATTACAGCGTCTCACACGACTGTTTATCCCATGCTGCCTTTACTGGAAACCATGACTAGCGCTGTGAATGTAATAACCATAATCCTATTGAGAAAAGCAGCTCAGGGCTGAAAACAAAATCACAACATTTTCAAAGTGATTAATTAACGCATTTTCTTTTAGATATGACCTAATGTGTGATCAATCGGAGTGCAAGCACTCGGTTTCCCCTTCCCATCACAATAACCCCTTCATGACGTGGCCAAGATCAGTTTTCCTTTTTTCTTCCCAGAGACATAACTCTTATTTTTCTGTCCACATAGACATATGAGGGCTTGTTTTTTTGCGGGACAAGTTGTGCTTTTGAATGACACCATTCATTTTACCACAGTGTTCTGGAAAAAGGAAAGAAAAATTCCAAGTTGGGAGAAATTATGAAGGGGAAAAAAAATGACTTTGCAATATTATTCTGATCTCAGTACATTTACATTATACTAAACTTGTCCAGTTTCTTTTATTAAAAAAAAAAAAGTCTGACTTTCCCACCCCACCCCCTTCCCTCCAAAAAAAAAATTTGGGTTGTGTTGCTATTTTCTGAGACCCGTAACATTTTAATTTTTCGCTTGATAGAGCTTAATTTTTGCAGGGGGGACACAACATTTTTATTGATATCATTTTGGGATAGATATCACATATTGATCGTTTTTTACAGCAGTTTTTCTGGTATTGCAGCGAGCAAAAAAAAACAAAACGTAATTTTGGCATTCATTAGACAAATAAATGTTTTGCTCACTGGCAAGTTTACATAGGCTGATAATTGGGAACGAGCGTTCGTTTGACGATTTTCTTGTCTAAATTTGCTATTACCTACATCACCAAATAGGGAAATTAGGCATTATATAAATCTCAAATAAAAATATATAGGTCAATCATGCAATACATGGACCTGTCAGATTATCCAGAAGAATGGGGTACACGTGCAGTACCAAACATAGAACATCTGTTCTGTTGAGATGCTGCTGTGCAGGAGTAGACAAAGAAAGGGCACAGCAATCTACTAATCCAGGGTTAAAGCCCCATAGACTTGTGGTGTCTGAACTCAACAATATTGATAGGGTCGGCGGACAGTCTAATGTATATAGGAACCCCCGATTCTTCCCCGACAAATGATGTTGTGTGATATTGGGATACAGCATGCCAGATTGTGGACTGCTCATCCATTTGTGCTCTTGTAAACTGCCTCCAGAGGAGTCTGACAGCGCCTCTCTTATAGAGAACACAGGAGCGCTCGGCAGAGTGAATGCATCTGGGTATGGAAGAGTCGGGTGAGAACTGTCGGCAAAATGATCGTTTGACTGACAGCTATCTAAAGTAAATGGGCGACTTTAGAGCTCCACAAAACAAACAGACCTCTAGAGTGATGCAAACAGAAAAGGGATCCAATACAAGAACAGTACTGTACATGGGCCCTTTGCAGTCCATTAGCTAATCATGATGCACAATTCCACCTGCTTTGGAGGTAGAAACGGGACCCCTTACCTCTTGGGCCCATGTGGCTGCCCAGGTTGCACCAATGGTATATCCCCCCGATTGACCTATTTGATAAATAGGACCAATCGGTTGTTTAAACAGCATGACAAAAAAAAAAAAAAAATCAAACTTCTGAGACTGGTAAAGTCACTTTCATCGACTGCCTAACATGTTACATCATATTTTTTTTTTAGAGATCTAAGAAGTCTTGAAAGCTTGCTATTTTTCCTCACCTTTTATTTCAGTCATTTAAAGGGAATCTGTCAGCACAGACTGACTGTTCAAACCAAGCACAGGCGCTTAGCGCATCATGGCGGAGCCAGACGCGATTGACAGTTCTGGCTTTATAGTCAGAGAAGGGAGGAGATTGTTTTTCTGCAATTAGGTGGGAAGGGTATTTATATGTTTGGCCACGCCATGATGCACAGAGCGCCTGTACTTGGTTTGAACAGTCATTCTATGCAGACAGAGTACCTTAAAAGGGATCATTCACTGAGGTCTCACATTCTATTTTTACTTTCTCTATATATTGGCTAACATGGCATAAAGATGTTTTAATGTAACTAAATAGATAACAACAGTTTCAGGCTACGTTACATAATGGCGAATATGCAGAATATTTTCCACTATGGATTTCCGTGCAGAAAATTTGTGTACTATAGGAGATTTTTATAGTTTTCAATTAGATTTAATTAAATCTATCTGCAGTGTATATTCTAGATCTATTGGCAGCATATATTCTATATATTCTGGCAGCTATCCACCCAAGCAATCTTGATAAAAGCGGCCATACACATTAGTTCACCCTAAACAAACATGTCCAGCTCCAGACAGGCCATTTTAAGGCAATGTGCCCACGATCAGGCTATAATAGCTGTTTGGAAGCAGCCTATTTTCGCTGCGTCCGATCACGCAGATAAATCCGCATGTATTCATTGAACACATGCGGAGTTACTGCACCATATACGTTAAATTGTGGAAATTTCTGTTGTGGAAACCAGCGTTTCTGCTACAGAAATTGACTTGCTGCAGCTCGTAAAGCTGAGTTTACGCAGCATCAAATAGAAGCACAGTGGGCATAGGATTTCTATAATTCCCATCTACTGTGCTTGTATCGTAGAACGCAGCGTTTTTGACGCAGCGCAGGTTATCTGAGTGCAAAACGCTGCTATTTCTGGGCATGCAGCCTAAGTGGTTTTCTAATTTATATAGTACCTTATGTATGGGCTATATAAGGTATACATAGGATTAATGTTAGGAAAGTAGTTGAAACTGCTGGTAATACACTTTTCAAACCAATGACTGATGTAATAGAAACCACTGCTGATACTGTCTGGTCCTTATGTATGACTATAGCATAATCCCAGGATAATGACATTACAGAGAAGCAGCAGAGCTGCTGAGAAGGAACAGCTCCTCACCCCCCTCGTCTGCAGTGGATGGAGTGCTGGAGACATGGCCTCTCTTCTTGCTGGGCTTAGTGTGGACTTTGTCCTTCTTCTTGGGGATCTTGCTCCTCTCAGCAGACTGCCTGCAGGGCTCTCTTCCTAGCTGACTCCTCTGCTTTGCTCTGGTGCGCTGAGTGTGGCTCGGTTCCTCCATGGTGTTCAGCCCCCGGGGCTCAGTGGCTGGAGATGGTCCTCTCCATGCTGTGTGATCACTCCTCAGTTCCCTGCAGTAAGTGGAGCACGTGGAGTAGTAGGACGCGTCTCCTAGGTAACAGGGAGGGGCGCTGACAGTGCCTACTGTTCCCCCAGTGATAACCAGAGGACAGGGTGTGGTGGCAGCCCATTGAGTAAGTGGTATGGCTGGCGGTCCACAGTCACAGCTAGATCAGTACACTTGTGGAGTGTTCTGTGACCTTCCATTCACCAACAGTCAGACACAATCACACCTAGAACAATGGACCTCATATTCTCTACTGTATTTTTTATCTGCTGCTTCTGTCCATAAAGGTGAAGACAAACTGCTTGGTGATGCTTTATGTTTCATAGGAGTTGGTCACGTTTGGGGCCAAATTTTTATTTTTTTTAGCTTCAATGCATGTATTGTGCACTAAAACATCATTTTTGCAATTATGTTTCATTTCAAATTTTGCACTGTTTTGTCTTTACAGGCTCTTTGTTTCCTGGCACATTCAACTAAAAAGGGGTTGTCCAGATTCAACATAGAGTAATTGCAGACTTTCATTTCAAATCTGGACAACATCTGTAGTCTGTAAATCAGCTGAGAGCCCAGAAAAAGACGGATAAAAAAAAATAAAAATGATTTCATATTCAGGGTCTCTAGAAAACTAAATTGTTATGAGAATTAATGCGGTGCTCGTGCTGATGTCATTGAGATTAACAGAGTTCATCAGCTCTGAACTCCGCTCACCTTATTCTTGTCACCGCAAGCTCAGTGACTCTGCTGCATGTCAGACTGAATGGTTGCATGATGCGACCATTCAGCCTGCCATGTAGATGTAGCAGAACTATATGCGTCAAGGGACAAATGGAAAAGCTTCTCATCGGATGGGTGAGGAATATGGTGGTTTATTATTATTTTTTTTTTTTTACAGGGGACATTGGCTTCAGTGGATTATCTGCTCGTTGGACAGGTGAGAATTATGTTGGTTTATTATTTTTATTCTTTTACAGGGGACATGGGCTTCAGTGGATTGGGCTTAAAGGTGAGTATAACTGTGTGTTTTTTTATTTCAATAAAGGAGTCTGTGTCATTATTTTAAAAAAGGACTTTATTCTGGGTGTTTTTTTATTTACACAATATGACCATAGGGTTAGTAACAGGGGCGTCTTATAGACACCTCTCCATTACTAACCCCTGGGCTTGATGTCAGCTGCCAATACAAAGCTGACTTCAACCCCAATCCTATTACCCCACTTGCCAATGCACCAGGGCAAGTGGGAAGAGCGGAGGTTAAGCACCAGAATTGGCATCTATCCGCCATTTCTGAGGCGGCTGAGAGCTGATGTTTTAGTCTAGTAGGGGGCCAATATTCATGGCCTCTTCCTAGGCTATTAATATCAGCCCACAGCTGTCTGCCTACCCTTTGCTGGTTGTTAAAATAGGGGGGAACCCTTGTTTTGTTTTGGGGGGATCCACCATTTTAATAACCAGTAAAGGCTAAGTATACATCTGTGAGCTGATGTTAATAGCCTGGGAAGCTCCATGGGTATTACCTCCTTCCCAGGCTATAAACATCAGCCCCCAGCTGTCCGCTTTCCCTCAGCTGGTTAACAAAAATTCGGGGGACCCATGCCATTTTTTTCTGCAATTTATTTATTTATTAATAAAAATACATGTACAGTAAGCTACACACACACACTATACTAAGTCTATGTCACTCATACATTTATATCTATCTATTATATGTATAAATAACTATTCTATCTATTCTATTCTGACGGGTCACAGTGTGATTTTACTGTACGCGGCTGTTGAAATGTCGGGTTTTCTATGAGATAAATGAGTAAAAATAAGACGTCACTCGAATGGTCCGAGTGCTGTGTGATTTTTTTTTTTCTCTCGCACACATAGTCTTGAACTGGCAAGTCTAGTCCAATATACATGGCACAACGCAGCATGCTGCGATTTTATTCTCAGTCCAATCTGAGCTGAGAAAAAAAATCGCAGATGTGCAGAGATTCATAGATTAACATTAGTCAGAGTGCAATCCGATTTTTTATCGGATTGCACTTGTCCATTTTTCTCGAAGATGAGTATGAGTCCTAAAGCAGGGACTAGAGTAAGATTTGTGATGAAGCACATACCACTTTGTGCCTTGCCTGATTCATTAAGAGGCATGCGTCTCTTAATTTATTAGGAGCCTCCCACTCCTCACCCCTTCCCCCCCCCCCCCCCAATGCCGGTCTTGATGAATTGGGCCCACAGATTTCAGCTACAATTTTTGAGCAACACATAGTTCCTCAAAAATGTTCAGAATTTTAGTGTTTTATTCAACAGCTAGAGCACTTTTCAGAAAAGCCAAGCACATGCACTATAATTTATGCCATAACACGTTGTAAATTATAGCAGAAATGTACTCAAGGTCAAGACTGGAGTTCATGTATGATTTACAGGGACAGATGTGCCACATTCATTTGGTGGTGTGCACCTCTTCATGAATTTGGTGCATCTTACTCCAGCAGGTTTTTGAGTAAGACTCGCATATAAAACTCCAGTCTAGATAAAGTTCACCTGGAGTATCTGCTTTTGGTGTAATGCAATATTGTGGTCATTATGGGGTTAGGAACCAGATCTATGCAGTAAAGCTCTTATAGCTCTACATTTTGTGGTTTTGACCATTCAGCCCCTCTGATTCCCAGATACAGAATGCTGTATATTTTGCCAGATCATCATTTGAGATATAAAGATTATTACTGGTACACTTCAAATTAAAATATCATTCTCATCAGCTATAATCTTGACCTAAAGAAGAATCAAGCAATGTCGATGTGACAGTGCGCTCGATGCTTTTATTATCAATTTTTGTCTCTGGAAACATAAATGGCGTCATAGCAATTAAAAGCATCTCTACTCTTCAGTCATGAATCAGTTGCCATGACAACCTCTCATCTAATGTCATATTTGAAGCATGCAGCCAGAATAACCGTCACAGCCGAGAATGTAAGAATGAATTTTCCATTATAAAGTTTGGAGAAAAATAAATCAAAACAGTAGTTTATAGAAGCAATACATAGAAGCCAGTGGTTGTGCTACATTGAAAACTCTTGCCACTCAATGTGCATTTTATTGTTTAGTATCTTATTTAATTTCTGACCTAAGTAGAGACAAATGGTTCTAAGAGGAAAACACTATTTCTTCTAGTCCTATATTATTCACTTGTATTCACACTTTTCGCCCAGCTTCAACAACATGGGCAGAGCTGGGGCAAAGCGGGGGTGTGGCTACCACCACTCATCAACTTCATGATGAGCGGTGGCATTCACCACCAGTCACAATTTTACTCCAACAGTGACTGGAATAAGATTTGTGGCGAGGCAGACACTAAGGTGCACGCCACTCATCCAAAGCTCTTGATTCATGAAGTGGCATACGAATAACACATTATTGCAGTGTATAGCAAAAATCACCGTCTAGCTGGCAATGATGGCAACCCATCAGGGGCACTGATGGGCAGTCAGAAAAGCCCATCACCTGGGCTGCGAGGTAAAAAAATAAAAAGACACAGTCACAGGTTGACAGCAGCATTTAACAGGTTAACAGCCACGAGCAAAGCTCCGCTCCACTCACAGCTGTTAGAGGACGATGACAGCTGAATAATACAGCCATCGTCTGCCAGGAAAGTATACAAGCCCTGCTCCTGAGCCCACATCAAAGACAGTGAGCTGACATAAGACATATCAGTTCAACATATGTTGATAAGGGGTTAACTATTCTGATTTCACAGGTGAGTTTCAGTTAGAGAAGCTCTGGTGATACCACAAAGTTTTTAACAGATAAGCAGAGGCTACATAGAAATCATGGGGACCCATAGCAGAAGTTCTAATTGGGCCCCAACAAAATAAATAAATAATTGATATTTGGTATGGTCACAGAAGAGCATATTTTACAACCTTGCAGCCTTTACAAAGTAATTTTCCTCCTACCGAAGCCCCTAGATTTCCCTTTCATTGCACCCATAAAATATGAAGCCAACTGAAGTGCCCCCCAAACACTGCATGATACCTGCACAGTACCCTCCACATGCCCAGTATGATGACACTACTATACCCCTCCTCAACTCCCCCAGCAAAGTCTGGTGACCCCAACACAGTATGATCACCCAAATGTGACCCCCACACAGTCCTTCATGCAGAATAATGAGCCTATATACAGTATAATGGCCTCACACCTCACCACACTATATAATGGCCCTCACTAGCCCTCCAAACAGTATAATGGCCCCCACACAGCCCTCCACACAGTATGATGGACCCCACACAAACCTTCACACTGCATAATTGCTTGCATACAGTAAAATGGCCCCCACATAGCCCTCAATAAAGTATAAAGGCTCCCACATAGCCCCCCAAATATTCTAATGATCCCCACATAGCCCTCCAAATATTATACTGCACCCCATAGTCCTCCATATACTGTAGTATCACTCCCCATAGTCCTACATATAGTATAATACACTCCCCATAGTCCTCCATACAGTATAATGCACTCCCCATAGTCCTCCATACAATATAATGCACTCACCATAGTACTCCATATAACATAAGGCACTCCTCATAGTCCTCCATATATTATAATGCACTTCCCATAGTTCTCAGTACAGTATTATGGCCACCACAATGTACTCACTGATTAAAAAAAGATAACAATACTCACCTCTCCTTCTTGTTCCCCACTGCTCTGGTCTCTGCAGTGAGCATTCTGAAGCACCTGCACATCTCAGCAGAGCGGACTCCATGTAGTGATGTCATAGCGTCCACTGCCCTGAGACGTCAGATGCCGAGGGAGAATGATGGAGGACATAGCATCAGGTGACGTTCCCTCTTTCATTATTGCATTCAACTGTATTGGCATCCAGGATGCTGATACAGTTGAACGTGTGATAGCGGGAGGGGGTCCAATGCCAGTGCTGGCACTGCCCCCACTCCCCCGGCTCACGGGCTGCATGGCAGCTGCGTGGCCTGCAGCCATTAGCAGTATGCCATTGCAGGTAAGTTATTGTGACATCAAAGTTGCATTTTTGGCAAAGAATCTGCTGTAACGTAAGAAATGGATTACTGAAGGGTAAGTCACTGTAAGATCACAAGTGAGTCTTAAGACCCCCATACACATTAGAAGAAAGTTGGCCAAAGCCACTGATTTCAGTGGGACCGGACGAAAATCTGTGCATGTGGGCCTTTCAACTGTCTTCTTACAGATGATGTCATGGAAGAGCAGCATGAGGTTGTTGGAATTTCAAAAGTCGATCCTTTTGTTTTCATGAAAACACTTGACCAAGCTGAATGCTCATGTGTATGGGAGAGTTGGGAAACATAGCTATCAGTCAAACACAAGTACAGCGGAAAGTTATCTCATATGAATAGCCAGCTTTGGGGTGCATTTACAGTAACCGAATATCATAATTAAATTTTCCAAGGAACCATTGGTTCCTGATAATTGGCCAGTGTAAACAGACTGCCAAACACACAACGCTCATTCATTTAAAAAATAAAGATTATACTTACCTTCCGATGGCCCCCGGTCTTTTCTCCGCTGCGTCCGGTCTCTTGTACGTCTCGCGGTGGTCTAAAAGGACCTTCCATGACGTCATTTAGTCATGTGACAGGTCACGCGACCGCGAGCCGTACAAGAGACCGGACGCATCGCTGAGGAGACCGGGGGACATCGGAAGGTAAGTATAATCTTTAATTTTTATTTTAAATTATTTTTTTAACAGGTACTATGGTACCTGGGTCTGGAGTAGAGTCTCCTCTTCTCCAGACCCGGGGGTACCATCCGCACATTGAATCGCTTAATGTCCGCATGTGCACAATTACACTGCATGTCCGCAAAATTAATGGACATGCTGCGTATTTTTCCGCAATGATAATCCGCAGCGGAAATTTTCGCAGCATGTGCACAGCACATGCGAATTATCATTGGGGACCATGGGACATGTATTACCAAGCGGTTTTTAAGCGTTTTCGCTGCGGAAATTCCGCGGCAAAAACGATTGAAAAACGCATAGTGGGCACGCAGCCTTATTGTTCTATGAGCATCTAAAGCACAGTCGGCCTAAACCAGGGATGTCAAACGCAAACACACAGAGGGCCAAAATGAAAAACTTTGAAAAAGTCGTGGGCCAACCACTATACAGTATAATGGGCCCCTTATAGTCCTCCATACAGAATAATGGGCCCCACATAGTCCTCCATACAGAATAATGGACCCCACATAGTCCTCCATACAGAATAATGGGCCCTACATAGACCTCCATACAGAATAATGTGCCCCACATAGTCCTCCATACAGAATAATGGCCCCACATAGGGGTGGCTGTTCTGGTGTCGCGGGCCACATATAACCACCAGAATTTGACATGTATGGCCTAAACGTTTGTCTTCAGCAAGTGTAAATGAGCCTTTAGTCATAAAAGTCACTGTGACATCATAGGTAGTTACCAGAGAAGACAATCTAACTGAACCCTATCACTGCTATTTGGTTTCTTTGTGTTTTGAACATCCTGATTGCATACCTCTCAACTTCTAAAGAACAGAAGGAGGGACAGATCTTGTTTTGCACTATGTTTTGTCCACATCCCTGGCTACACCCCCAATTAACGCCCATTTACCATTTCTTTCTCCCACGGCAGGAAGAGATGTCAGAGGGGCAGTGGTAGTGAGGGAAATTCAGCAGACGCCTGAGACTGCAGGTTGTAGACCCAAATCCGGAACTGTCTGCTGTATCTGGGACAGTTGGGACTAGAGATGAGCAGATGGATTCACGGGTCTCTGGTCCAGCGTCCAGGTCAGTGCTACCTGGCAGCTTGATGGCAGGCCGCGAATCTCTAACCTTCTGGTTAGCTTTTGATTAGCCAGGGCTGGCGGGACGTCATCTGTGCATCCTGCTCATCTGTAGTTGGAACCTATGGATTTAATTTCTGTTCTTTCATTCATTCATTCATTCATTCACAGTCTGAGCCACCAGAAGTTTCTCATCTTTATGTAGCTTCGCTACATGACATCTGGCTTTTTTGTGTCTGCAAGGCCATGATCACATGTTGCAGAAATACTGTGTTTTTTTGTTTTCTGCAGATGTCCACACCAAACTACACAATAACAATCTTCTCCCCCTTATTTGATGCGTTCTTGGTGGAGATGTGAAGCCGCGTTTTTAATGTGTTTTAATAGTACAGAAAAGCTTTGATTCTGCACTTAAAAAAGTAACTGCAGTTTTTAAATGCATTTTTTTAGGCTCCACATAGAAGACAAGAGAGAAAAAAAAGCAAAAAAGCACCAAAACCTCACAGTTCAGCAGCGTCCTTGTGCACATAGTGGGTGTAGTTTTCATGAAATCACATCCACTTTGCTTGGACAGTTAAACACAGCAGAATTTTTTGTGCAAAAGAAGCAGCAGAAAATGCACAACATTTAGGCTGTGTGCCCACGTAGCATTTTTCAAGCGTATATGCTGCGGAATTTCCGCAGCGTAAACGCTTGAAAAACGCATGTATATCCGCACCCCATGGTCCCCAATGGGATTCCGCAAGTTCTATGCACATGCTGCGGATTTTTCCGCAGCGTTTATGCCGCGTTCAAAAATCCGCAGCATGTCATTTAATTTTGCGTTTCCGCAAGCGGAATTGCCTTTGTCCAATGCATAAAAAACGCAAGGCAATTCCGCATGTGGAAAACGCGTGATAAACGCGCGAAAAATGCGCGATAAACGCGTGCGGAATTCCGCATGCGTTTTTCCGGGAGAGGACTTGCATTTATGCAGCAGAAATTTTCTGCTTCATAAATGCAACGTGGGCACATAGCCTTAAGCTACATGTAAACAAGGTCTAAATTTCAAAGCAAAGTGGCTGCTGTTCTGCGATTATTGGCCATAATGTGGACTCCATTATATCAAACAACAACGGAGAAAAAATTTCGATCACACAGACACTATCATGTGATAGTGAATTTGTAATATATGTTATAACTTGTGCCTGTGGTCTACAATACGTGGGTCGCACAATGCAGACCTTAAGAACTCGTATGAATGGCCACAGGCACAATGCAAAGAATGGATTTCTCAAACATAGCTTGTCAAGACATTTATGTTTAAAACATAATAAAATATTTTATATAACTGTCACCTGTCACCCCAGTGGAACAAATTCCTGCAAATTGTTTAAATTGAGTTGAAAAATTAAATCGCAAGGAATCGTTTTGGATTTTCCGATTGGGGACATTGTACCCTGACGGGCTAAATGATATCGTAGAAGGAATATGAAGAATGTACGATAAATAATTCCAGGGTTTATCAGATTTAAATGTTTCTGACATATATAAAGAAATATAATTTTAAGATTTTATTTATGTGTTTTATGTATAAGAAAAATATTTTTTATCTGCATGTTGATGTTGGCGTTTTAATATGAACATTAACATAGGCAGCTATGCGTATATATACATATATATATATATATATATATTAAAAAGTGTTTTTTTTTTTGTTTTTGTTTTTGTTTATATCAAGATATGGAGTTTTTTAGAACTAGACTACCTATGTAAGAGGGATTTTAATTGGGTGTGCCTTGATTTGCTAAACACGGCCTCCGCCCTAACTGATGTGTTTCTGCTTCCTATATAAAGCAGTCATGGCTTTTGTTTATTTAGATAAATATACCTGATGAAGACTATTTTATGTCGAAACGCATTGTATGATGAAATAAAAATTGTACAGGAAATAATATTTGCCTATATTTACTTGTATTATCGATTTATTGGGAGCGCATTTAGCCTGGAGAGTAATCGATGTCCGAAGCAAAGTGGATGTGATGCCATGAAACCTCCACTACCTGTGGTTTGAAGACACTGCTGAACTCTGCCGTTTTGGTGTATTTTTTCTCTATAAGCTTCTTCTGAAAAAAGGCATGAAAACCAAAACAAACGCTGTTGCATTTTTAAGAGCGGAATCAAAGCTTTTCTGTACTATTAAAAAAGCGTTGAAAACTATATTTCATATCTGCCCCAAATTCATTTCAAATAAGCGGAAAAACGCATAAAAGAAATGCAGCAAACACGCAATAATCAGAGAAGATTGTTATTGCGTTGTGTGATGAGGACACCTGCAGAAAAAAATCAGCAGAAAGAATGCAGTATTTACGCTACGTGTGAACACGACCTCAGCATTAGTTTTGTTACATTTTTATGGGCTTAATAGAGAAAAAATATCAATCATGCAATTTTTTTAAAATCATTTACCGATCCCCATAAATAATCTGATCGCTGTGCTGTGTGGGTCGTTACGATTACAGGGACACCAAATATGTCCGTGTTATTTGCTGATTGGTCATGTTTATTATTTAAAAAAAAAACCATATTAAAAATTTCAATATTTTTATCATTATCAAGTGTTTTTAATTATTATTTTTTAGTAATTTTATAGCATGAAAAAAATCTTATTCTCCCTCTAGAATAAAAATACATACAGTGCCTACAAGTAGTATTCAACCGCCTGCAGATTTAGCTGGTTGACACATGCGGAATTAACTTGGCATTGTGACATTTGTACTGTAGATCAGCCTGGAAGTGGGAAATGCACTGCAGCAAATTTTTTTTTTTTTTTTTTTTTTTTAAACGTAAAAAGTTAATTCAGAGTGTCATTTATTATTCAACCCCTCAAACCACAAGAATTCTGTTTGGTCCCCCTAAAGTATTAAGAAGTAGTTCAGGCACCAAGAATAATGAGCTTCACATGTGTGGATTAAAGATCTCTTTTGCCAGCCTTTTCTGACTATTTAAGACCCTCCCCAAACTTGTGACCAGCACTCAGACATGGTCAACATGGGAAAGACAAAGGAGCATTCCAAGGCCATCAGAGACAAGATCGTGGAGGGTCACAAGGCTGGCAAGGGGTACAAAACCCTTTCCAAGGAGTTGGGCCTACCTGTCTCCACTGTTGGGAGCATCATCCGTAAGTGGAAGGCTTATGGAACTACTGTTAGCCTTCCACGGCCAGGACAGCCTTTGAAAGTGTCCTCCCGTGCCGAGGCCAGGCTTGTCCGAAGAGTCAAGGCTAACCCAAGGACAACAAGGAAGGAGCTCCGGGAAGATCTCATGGCAGTGGGGACATTGGTTTCAGTCAATACCATAAGTAACGTACTCCACCGCAATGGTCTCCGTTCCAGACGAGCCCGTAAGGTACCTTTACTTTCAAAGCGTCATGTCAAGGCTCGTCTACAGTTTGCTCATGATCACTTGGAGGACTCTGAGACAGACTGGTTCAAGGTTCTATGGTCTGATGAGACCAAGATCGAGATCTTTGGTGCCAACCACACACGTGACGTTTGGAGACTGGATGGCACTGCATACGACCCCAAGAATACCATCCCTACAGTCAAGCATGGTGGTGGCAGCATCATGCTGTGGGGCTGTTTCTCTGCCAAGGGGCCTGGCCATCTGGTCCGCATCCATGGGAAGATGGATAGCACGGCCTACCTGGAGATTTTGGCCAAGAACCTCCGCTCCTCCATCAAGGATCTTAAGATGGGTCGTAATTTCATCTTCCAACAAGACAACGACCCAAAGCACACAGCCAAGAAAACCAAGGCCTGGTTCAATATGGAAAAAGTCAAGGTGTTGGAGTGGCCTAGTCAGTCTCCTGACCTTAACCCAATTGAAAACTTGTGGAAGGAGCTCAAGAATAAAGTCCACATGAGACACCCAAAGAACCTAGATAACTTGGAGAAGATCTGCATGGAGGAGTGGGCCAAGATAACTCCACAGACCTGTGCCGGCCTGATCAGGTCTTATAAAAGACGATTATTAGCTGTAATTGCAAACAAGGGTTATTCCACAAAATATTAAACATAGGGGTTGTATAATAATTGACCCACACTTTTATGTTTAAAATTTAATAAAATTTAACTGAGCAACATAACTTTTTGGTTTGTAAGATTTATGCTTCTGTTCATAAAACCTACTCTCGTTTGCAGTTTGAAGGCTCTAACTTATTTGCATCTTATCAAACCAGCTAAATCTGCAGGGGGTTGAATACTACTTGTAGGCACTGTATATATACTCTGCCATGTACAATGTATCAGTATAATCTGAGAGCCTGCAATACAGATGAAGTATACAAAATACTCCCCATTACATCACCAAAGTGTTTGGCTCAGTAGCATAAGTGCCTAACTGGTAATTTTAAGCTTGTGGGTTCGAGACCTGTGGAGACTCATAGAAAAAAAACAAGGTACACAAAAGAGTTGTTCCAATCCCAGGCCGCCCCATAGTGTCCGGTAATAGCAACTTAATAGAGGGTGCGAGTAAATATGTTGATAAAATATTAGCACCATTTGTCTATGCATTGCCCTCATTTATAAGGGACACTAAAGATCTTGTCTCTAAATTGAGTGATATTACTATTTGGACACAACCATTCTGATGAGTTTGGACGTGGAGGCCCTATACAGCAATATAGATCATGAGCTGGGCATTGCGGCAATTGCGGATTTTTTGAACACAAAGAGTAGGAAATTCGACTCTCACAATCTGTTAGTCTTTTCACTCTTAAGGTTCATACTTAAGCATAATTTCTGTACTTTTGATGATACATTTTATTATCAAAAGAAAGGGACTGCAATGGGGACTACATGTGCGCCCACTTTCACAAACTTATTTTTGGGGTGGTGGGAGGACCAACATGTTTTTAATGAGGATCTGAGATTTTTCACTAGTCATATTTTCTTCTGGGGGAGATTTATAGACGACGTCCTAATTTTATGGGACGGTGACACCAATATTTTTTTGGACTTTGTGTCCATATTGAATAAGAACCAGGTTGGCATGCTCTTCACTGATGAGGTTGGCTTCAAGAGAATTAACTTTCTCGATCTAACCATACAGATTGATAGGACAGGTAACATTCATTGGGTGGTTTTTCAGAAGCTCACCTCCACCAACAATCTCCTGTTATGCACACGCCCGGGCTAAGCGGCGTGTGCGTGTGATTGGTAGTGATTCCACTGGACCGTGCCGGAGAGTGAATGCCTGGAGGGGCGTAACTAGGTATTCACCCGATCCGACCAGGGTCGCACGACGGCATACGACGCCAGTGCACCAAGGAGGAACCGAGCAGAGGGACCAGGTGCTACTCCAGGACAGACCCCGGACACGGCTGTTGACCCACACAGGGGAATACAGGAACAGACTGGTAGGCTGGCACACAGACTGGTGGGTATAGGCAGGCACGACTGGTATGTAGGCAGGCGGGTAAGCAGGCAGGGGGGTACAGGCAAGCACAGCTAGAGTGCAGACAGGGAGGCACTAGCAGGTAGGAACACAGGCGGGATAGGACCCAGTACACACTGGGACTCAGGAACATTACAGGCAGAGGGGTACAGGCAGGGCAGGACAGGACTGCCGGAGCAGCGGGCAGAAGCAGGGCAGGACAGGACTGCCGGAGCAGCGGGCAGAAGCAGGGCAGGACAGGACTGCCGGAGCAGCGGGCAGAAGCAGGGCAGGACAGGACTGCCGGAGCAGCGGGCAGAAGCAGGGCAGGAGCGGAGCAAGGCTGCCGGAGCAGAACGGACAGGACTCTGTTCACACGGAACAGACAGGAAGGGAAAGGCAGAGCCAGATACCCACAGGGTACTTGCAGTGAAGTAGCGAGGGGACCACAAACTCACAAACGGGAGTACAGAGACAACAAGCAGGAGTTAGGTACGAGTTCAGACTCTGCAGAAAAAGGAAGGGAACGGACATAGAGGCAAAACAGGTAAAGGATAGGAGAGAGTTCAGACTGGAACTGAGTGTACGGAGGAGACCGACACTGCAGCGGGATACAGGAGCGGGTCTGGGAATACTGCCCCCAGAGAGGCAGGACGAACAGGCAAGGAGCGTGTTCAGACAGGACAGACAAGATACAGGAGCGGGTCTAGGTAATCGGCCCCTAGAAGGCGGGAGGAACAGGCTAGGAGCGTGTTCAGACAGGACAGACAAGATACAGGAGAGGGTCTAGGTAATCGGCCCCTAGAAGGCGGGAGAAACAGGCTAAGAGCGAGTTCAGACAGGCCTGGAAATACAGCCTCCAGGAAAGGCAGACAAGGAAACAAAGAACGGGACCTGGCACCTTCAGAGTGCAAGCACACACTGAAGGAAACACTATGCACAGGCAGGGATAGAAGGGAGCTGCTGAGCTATATACCAAGTGACAGACAGCAATAGGCTGAGGACGCACAAGGGGTGTGACCCACAGCAGGTACAAAAGGCAGGAAGTGATCGGGCGCCGCCCTTAAGCAGCAGAAACAGACACAAACAGACAGCATGGAGGGAAGCCAGAGAGACATTCTGGACAGGAGATCAAGTGCGCCCTCTTGCACAGTGGGAGATGGACCACCATGCAAGGACGCCGCCAGGTATGTTACATCTCCTCCATTGGGAGAGTTGGCATCCTAGGGCCCTATGAGCTGGTATACCGGTGGGGCAGTATTTGCGTGCAAGAGAGCAGGAACCTGTTTTCAAGATTCACAGCAAGGGGTTACCCCAAACAGGTCCTGCATAAAGCCTTTAATAGGGCTAAGACAACTGACAGAGATTCTTTGTTGTGTCCTAGGAGACCCTCTCCTACAAACAATCGAGTCTGATGTATAGGAACCTACGATGATCAGACTAGTGTAGTATTTAATATCATGAGCAAATATTGGCCTATACTTCTAGACGACCCTGATCTGAGAGAGATTGTTGGTGGACATCCAGAGATTACCTTTCGTAGAGGGAAGAATTTGAGGGATAGTTAGTTTAGAGGGAATGGTATGACGCGACCTATGGATCAACAAATTGACTACACTGGTGGTTCTGGCCCATGTGGGGGCTGCTCCTTTTGCAAACATACGACCCAGGTTACGATTTTCATCAATGCATTTGACGGACGGGAATATTTTGTTAAAAAACAGATTAATTGCAGATCCAAGGGAATAATTTATGTGGCAAGATGTCCCTGTCCTAAATTGTATGTGGAAAAGACCATTCAGGAGCTTAGGAAAAGAATATCTAAACACCTCAGTTCCATAAATACAGGTGTAGCCCCATGGGCCTTAATGAAGGTTTTAGCTATAGTGCTTTTTTATAATGATACCTTCATGAAGCTTTCGAATAAATATGAGTGAAGTAACTAGTTCTACACTGCATCTAATGTATAATAACTAGTGTTGAGCCACTCCCGCAGTGTTCGAGTTCGGTTCGGTTCGTCGAACACCGTTAAAACCAATGGCAGGCAAACAAAAACACATAGAAACACATAGAAAACACCTTCAAAGGTGTCCAAAAGCTGACAAACTGCTCAGAAGACATAACTAACACATGGAAAAGTGACAAGTACATATAGTCATGCGAAAAGAAAAGAGGTGGAGGAGTAAAAGGAGGGGGAGACACAGATATAGGCATGTCATGCCCTTCTAAAATCCAAAAAGTGAGAAGCCAACACGGCCAGTCCGCTCCTGCCCGTGCCACCTCCGTGTCGCCGGGTTTGTGCCAGAGGCGCGGTGAACACTGACGGCCAGCCCCCCTCTCCCAATACTGGTGCCTGTCCGCTGGTGGGTCGAGCGAGCCCCCCTGTGGTGGAGGCTGCTCTAAGCTTTTTAATTTAAATTGTCTCTCTAATTTGAATGAATACACTTTAAATCCATTTACAAGGATCTATTGGAGGGCAAGTCTCATGCCAGCAGCCGCGTAATTCCAGCTCCAGTAGCGCCCACTAAAGCTGCTGCAGTTGAAAAGCTTTTATAAGGATCGAGCTCGGCTGTCCACCGCAAGGCATCCTACTGCCAGTCCCAGCCCCTATGCCTTGGGGTGCCTCCTGATGCTCTTCACTGAGTATCCCGTGGTCCCGAAGCATTTCCTTTGATAAAATTAAGTGTCAAAACTACAGGTGGTGTAGCTTGCTTAACAGCCGGGATAATCCGCTGACTAGCAGACACTGCTACTAGGCACAAAGTATTTCCTGGGCTAGATGCAGTTAAAAATTTGTAATTAGATACTCTCGTTGGATGCTGAGAAAGCATTCCATAGAGTCTCCTGGCACGCCATATATTATTCTCTTAAAAAGTTTGGGGTAGGGGTCTAGGGGACCCTTTTATAGCCAAAATCACGGCCCTGTATCGCAATACGTCACCTAAGCTGAAGATAAATGGAACTGTAGCACTCTGAGGGCTCGGTTGCTACAGAGGTATTGCACCTCACCCAGAGGTGTGATATCTCACTCTCAGGTAAGGATGGAGTGTGGATCAGGACTCGACACCTGCATGCATTACACCACATTGCCGTGGGGCAGGGCGACCAATATGCCCCTGAGATGGGCATGACAGTCCCTGTCCCTGGCTGGAGTGGGGGGAGGGAACACTGAGGAAGGGGAACCCTGTAGTGCAGGAGCAGGGAGGAAGCAGTTCCTGGGTACATTGAGAAGGGAGTATAAAAGGTGGGCACCATCTTAGTTCAGTGCAGAGAAGTCTGAGCAGAAGTGACAGGGAGCAGGGGCTCTGCATGAGCTCTGCTCCGGAGGCGGGCCTAGTAACAGAGGCCCAGGCCTGGAAGAGGGAGAAGGAAGGAAGAGGAGCGGAGAAGGCTCCAGGAACGAGGAACGAAGGGATCCCAGGGGTGCGGACGGGCGAGTCGCCACCGCACGCCCGAATCCACCTGCGTGTAGGGGTCAGGCCAAAGGGGGAGACCGGTCCCCGAAACTATTGGAGGCGGGAAACGACCCTCAGCTAGAAACCGGAGGCTGTGACATTTTATGTGGCGCAGCCCCTCACTACACCCGCTAGGAAGGCACCACATAGGGTCAGGGAAACTGGCGCCAAGTTTACCAAGAGGAGGCCCGAGGCAGCCGGACAGAAGGGTTGGTAAGAAAGGCCAGACAAAGGACACACAAAGGGGGTCCTGTGAAGCGCTCCAAAGTTATCTGGGAGTTGTCTGAGCCCCTCACCTGGTGATCACAGTACGACGTGGGCAGCCGTTACCTGCAGACGTGGTCTGGATAATAAGAACTGTGAGTAAAGGCCCTGGACTGCATCACTGACTCCGTGTCGTTACTGCTGCTGCCCTGCACCATCACCCCCATCCTCCGCATACACTGCCCTGAGGCTATACTCCTCCCGTGGGGAGTTATGCTACGCTCTGCTGCACCCACAACACCAGCCTCAGCGGTCTGTCCTGCAGCGGCGGTTCACTCTGACCACAATCCACGGGTGGCGTAGTCGGACATTTAAACATCAAAACCACATAAATAGTTCCGCCACTGGTTTGACCGCCCTGAGCCACGGAACCGGGTCGCCGCCACGGAGACTACAACCACCAGCATCCACCAAAAAGGGTCCGGCTCCGGGTGTCCAAAGGCCCAGGGGGCGCGTCAGAACATTTTCATCGCCTTTCATAATCACCAATGGGACAAGGCAGGGATGTCCTCTGTCCCCTCTCTTATACATCCTAGTGACAGAGCACCTGCTCTCATCAATTCGCCATAACCCCAATATTAGGTGTATTGAGGTGGGAGGCACCGAGTACAAGTGCTCTCTATTTGCTGATGATGTCCTAGTATATATCACTCAATCACATATATCCATCCCTGCTGTTATGGCTGAAATAGATCACTTTGTTACATGGTCAAATTTTAAAATCAATGCAGCGAAGTCTGAAGCCCTCGATGTCTCCCTCCCCAAATCCATACAAGATTCCATCCAGTCCAACTTTCCCTTTGCCTGGCCCTCACAGGGTATCAAATACTTAGGAATTCCTA
Source organism: Phyllobates terribilis (assembly GCF_046119375.1). Taxonomy (NCBI): domain Eukaryota; kingdom Metazoa; phylum Chordata; class Amphibia; order Anura; family Dendrobatidae; genus Phyllobates; species Phyllobates terribilis. The sequence continues at coordinate 431,498,516 of NW_027362762.1, forward strand.
TTCATAGAGACCTCTCCCATCTATGTTATCTTAATTTTGGGCCCTTTATTGAACAACTCCATACAGACCACGGTTGGCAAGTTAGAACTGTAAGATTCACTACGTGAACCACTGGTGTTTTATGGAAAAGCACATGTACACTGTGTTCCAAATTATTATGCAAAAAGTGTTTAGGAGTGATAAGGGAAGAATTTGTTTGTTTGTCAGTTAAACTCATTGATGGTGATGTGTGTCAGGGCTCTTTATATCACTGTAAGCAATTGCAGACACCTGTGCTAATTAGTTTGGCAGGTGTGTCCAATGAAAGGCAAGACTACTTAAAAAGGCTGTCCCACATTATTAAGCAGCCTACATTTTCTGCCAAAATGGGAAAGAAAAAGGATGTGTCGGCTGCTGAGAAGCAACAAATTGTGGAGTGTTTAGGTCAAGGCATGACTACAATCAACATTGTGCGATGATCAGGATGAAGTGTCTTGGCAATCAAGAAGTATGTAGCTGATTCACAGTACACACGTGTGCGTGCTGATAAGGGCAAATTGAGGACTCTTTCCTACAGGCAATTTCGTCAGGTTAAAAGAGCAGCGGCAAAAAAGCCTTGTCATAGCAGCAGACAAGTTTTTGAAGCTGCTGGTGCCTCCAACGTCCCCCGAACAACAAGATGCAGGGTCCTTCAGAGGTTTGCAGCTGTGCATACGCCATCCTGTCGACCTCCTCTATCCACTTCACACAAGCAGAAACGGCTCCAGTGGGCCAAACATTACATGAAGACTGATTTCAAAACTGTTTTGTTCATGGATGAGTGAGGTGCAACGCTCGATGGTCCAGATTGATGGAGTGGAGGATGGCTGGTTGATGGACACCCCACGCAAACACGGCTACAGCGCCAACAAGGAGGAGGTGGAGTAATGTTTTGGGCTGGAATCATGGGGAGAGAGATTGTCGGCCCCTTTAGGATCCCTGAAGGGGTAAAGATGAACTCCATAATGTATGTGGAGTTTCTCAAACAGCACTTCCTGCCATGGTTCAAGAAGAAGAACCGTGTATTCCACAGCAAGATCATTTTTATGCATGATAATGCACCATCTCATGCTGCACATAACACATCTGCATCTCTGGCTGATATGGGTATAAAAGGGGACAAACTTATGGTGTGACCCCCATGCTCCCCTGACCTCTACCCCATTCAGAACCTCTGGAGCATCATCAAAAGGAGTGTCTATGATGGCGGGAGGCAGTTCACATCTAAGCAACAGCTCTGGGAGGGTATTCTGTCCTCATGCAAAACAATTGAAGCAGAAACCATCCAAAACCTGACAAATTCAATGGACGAGAGAGTTCAGAAGCTCCTTTCGAACAAGGGGTCATATGTGCAAATGTAACATCACCTAGAATAAAGTTTTGAGTTGAAAACTGTTTGATTTCAGTTTCTAATAACCTGCTAATGCTTATAATTTCAAAAATGACCATTTTTTTGGTCTTTATTAAAATGAAAAGGTTGATCGAAGAGTGTGGGGGATCTAAGAGTGTGGGAACCCAGTAGTCAGGATTACTTCGAATTCTGACAATCTGAGGGTCATGTTGCAGGTAGTGCAGCAAGAAAGCACTTATGTGTCTTGCGCATCTCGGAGCCCCAAAATTATTTTCCGGGCTAGATGCAGCTAAAAATTATTATTAATTTTAAATCTGGTGGAGCTTAGTATAGATGGCCTAATAGAATCAGTACTGCACACTGCTACAAAGCCCAAATTATTTTCCAGCCAAGATACAGATAAACATGATTAGTAATTTTAAATCTGGTGGAGCTTAGTATAGATGGCCTAATAGAATCAGTACTGCACACTGCTACAAAGCCCAAATAATTTTCCAGCCAAGATACAGATAAACATGATTAGTAATTTGAAAACTTAAAATGGTTGGTGAGGTGATTATAACCAATCATCAAGCTTTTACTCTCCCCAGGATGACACAGGGGTAGAAAAGTCGTTTCGGATCCATGATTTGTTCATCTTTATAAACGTGAGTCTGTCTACATTATCAGTGGAGAGCCGCGTGCGCTTATCTGTCAGCACACCACCAGCAGCGCTGAACACACGTTCAGACAGAACGCTGGCTGCGGGGCATGACAAGATCTGCAAGGCGTAAGTGGCTAGCTCCGGCCATTTATCCAGATTGGAAGCCCAAAAAGAGCAAGGGTCCAGTGACACAGTCATGGCTTCAATGTTTACTTGGAGATACTCTTGTACCATCGTCTCTAGGCGTTGACTATGTGTCAGACTTCTTGTCTCCTGTGGCCTTGCAAAGGATGGGCTAAAAAAGTGGTGAAATGATTCCGCAAAATTGATGTTACCAGCAGATACTGTGTTTCTGTTACGGTTTGAGTGCTGAACACTCGACGGTCCCACGGTTGGCAAGTTGGAACTGTGAGATTCAGTACGTACACCACTGGTGTTTTGTGGAAAAGGACATGTAAGATTCTGCAACAGTCTCTGCTGATACTCCTGCATGCGTGCATCCCTTTCTATGGCAGGAATAATTTCTGCAAATTTACTTTTGTACCGGGGATCTAACAGTGTGGCAACCCAGTAGTCAGGATTATTTCTAATTCTCACAATTCGAGGGTCATGTTGCAGGTAGTGCAGCAAGAAGGCACTCATGTGTGTTGCGCATCCAGGAGCACCAAGTCCCTGTTGTGTCGGTGGCGAGGTAACAATCATGCTTCCTTCCTCTGTCCTCTCCCCCCAACCTCGCACAACAGAAATGTGATCAAGGTCTCCCTCATCTGATGAGTCTTCCATCAGTTCGTCCTCCACTTCTTCCTGGGCTCCTGCACCTTCCTCACTAGTTTGGCTGCTACCATGCGCCCTGGTAAAAGCATCTCCCCCACCCTCACATGCCTGCCGCCTTGGTGCTGCCAACCGTCTGGACCTTGCAGATGTTAGCCCTTCCGCATATAACTCCTCCTCCTCTACTTCCTCCACCTCCTCTTGTGCCACCACCTGACTCCGAATTCTGTTTAACATGTGCTCCAGCATGTAAATCACCGGAATAGTCATGCTGATAATGTCATCGTCAGCACTAAACATCTTCGTCGCCATTTCAAAACTGTGCAGAAGGGTGCATAGGTCCCTGATCTGAGACCACTCCTCCAGCGTGATTTGCCCCACCTCTGGATCTCGTTGGCCCAGGCTATACGTCAGAACGTATTGCACCAGGGCTTGTCGGTGCTGCCACAGTCGCTGCAACATGTGCAGAGTTGAATTCCACCGGGTAGGCACATCGCATTTTAGCCGGTGAAGTGGCAGGCCCAACGACTTCTGTAGAGATGTAAGTCGCTGAGCTGCGGGATGCGAACGGCAGAAGTGAGCACACAGCGACCGTGCCCTCTGCAGAAGGCTATCTAGTCCGGGATAGTGGGCTAAAAATTGCTGGACAACCAGGTTCAACACGTGAGCCATGCAAGGCACGTGTGTGACATTGCCCCGGCGAAGGGCCGCACCCAGGTTTGCAGCATTGTCGCACAAGGCCTTCCCTGGTTTCAGGTCCAGTGGAGACAACCATTCATGAAATTGGTTCTCCAGAGCTGACCACAACTCCTCAGCTGTGTGACTCACATTTCCCAGACATTTCAAAGTAAAAACCGCCTGATGACGTTGAGCCCTACTGCCAGCATAGTATGGAGGTGTGCAGGATCCCTTCTGCGCAGTTAGAAAGCTTGTGGCATGACCAGACAGGCTTTGGGTGCAGGTGGAGGACCGAGAGGAGGTTGAGGAGGCAGAAGCAGTGGAGGAACTTTGAGATAAAGAGGATTGACGCACAACTCGTGGGGACGGCAAGACTTGGACAGCAGCCCCTTGCCCTGCTGTCACCATAGTTACCCAGTGCCCAGTCAGCGACATGTAACGCCCCTGTCCATGCCTACTCGTCCAAGTGTCTGTGGTGAAATGCACCCTGTCACACACAGAGTTTCTCAAAGAAGCGGTGATGTTGTGTGTGACATGCTGGTGGAGCGCAGGCACACCTTTCTTTGAGAAGTAGTGCCGACTGGGCATCTGGTACTGGGGCACTGCGACGGACATAAGGTCTCAAAAATCCTCTGTGTCCACCAGGCGGAAAGGCAGCATTTCTGTAGCCAAGAGCTTGCAGATGGTGAAATTCAACCTCTTAGCTTTCTCATGGCTAGGAGGAAATGGTATTTTACTTGTCCACATCTGAGGGACCGAGGGCTAGCTATTGTGCTTAGACGGGGTTGATAAGGGTGTCCCCGGCAAACTGCCGGTCTGTGAGGAAGATGCAGGCGGACATGTTAGGTTGCCTTGATCCAAAGGTGGTGCTATCGATGTCGGACAGCGCTCAACACCAGCTGGTGTTACCACCACCAAAGAAAATGATGACCTGCCAATCACGCTGGCTGTTGCGGGTAAAGAGGTGGCAGGTCTGCGCCCCAAAACAGGTGTGACTGCTGTCCCCCCAGTCACAGAGGATGAAGAGGCCGTGGATGCACAAGATATGGCAGACGGTGGTTGGCCCGGCCGGCTAGGCCGCATTGTAGCACAGTGAGCTTCCCACTGCAACTTATGCTTCATGTCCATGTGCCGGTTCATGCATGAAGTACTCAAACTATGTATTTTTTGGCCTCTACTTAGCTTTTGCTGACAAATGTTACAGATAACACGAGTTGGGTCATCTTTATCGATCTGAAAAAATGCCCAGGCTATGCAAGGCTTAGCACCCATGCGACCTGAAGAGCCACCACGACTTGTGGTGAGAGGCAGAGTTGTGTTTGAGGATGCAGTTGTTGACGTGCTTCCAGTACTACGTCTCTGTCCAGGAAGGCGCAACCTGACCTCGTCGTCACTATCATTCTCCTCCACCTCCTCTGCTGACCTCATCTCTTGGCTGACTGTGGGTTGACAGTAAGTGGGATCTCCAACCTCATCATCATCACCCTGTGCGTTATCACACCCGTCGTCCTCAGAGCCAACCTGTTCCTGCCCTGACAAAAAACTAAAGTTGTCGCTCCAATCAGGTATTTGAGTCTCATCATCATCTTCCTCATTGTCTCCACCAACAGGAGTTACAGTTTGGGAATGAGGGTCTACATTATGGTCAGAACCTTCAGCGTCTGGTCCTGGATCCGACTCATAAAGATTCTGGGCATCAGTGCAGATCATTTCCTCGTCTGGATTCACAGAAGCGCTGGAGTCGACCTCTGATTCCCAGGCTATGGTATGAGTAAACAGCTCTGCAGACTCAACCATCTGTTCTACCTCATACTCAGACAGGCAGCTGGAGATTTGGGAGCTGTGAGGAAGCAAGTGCGATTGGGGTGACACCTTTGAGGACTGGAGTATTTGTGATGTTGAAGTTGATGTGGAGGAGAGCCCACTTAAAGGAACACTTGATATCCGTTGAAGCACCTGCTGTTTTTGTACCTCATCTGGAATTTGTAGCGATTTGCGTGGCCGTAAGAAAGGGATCTTATCACATTGTCCGCTAAAAGAAGTAGACATTTTAGTTTGGCTGGAAGATGGTCTTTCTTCTGCAGATGTTACTGTTGCTTTAACACCTACCCCACGGACACAACCTTTTTTCCCCTTCCCAACACGCCTATTCCCCTTTCCACCAGCAGCAGGCCTTTTTCCACTCATTTTGGTGGTTAACTAATTCACAACTCTGGAGTTGTTTGCACAAAAAAAACAATGGATGGGAACCGAGCAGAGCTGAGTGGCCAAACTGTGGTATTAGGCCAAAACTATTGGCTGGGTTAGATGCAGAAAAAAATTATATTCAATTTGCAACCTGATGGAAGTCAGTATAGATGGACTAGTAGAACAAGTCCCACACACTGCTAGAAGGACAAATATTTTTTCAGAGCTAGATGCAGAAAAAAATTATATTCAATTTGCAACCTGATGGAGGTCAGTATAGATGGACTAATAGAACAAGTCCCACACACTGCTAGAAGGCCAAATATTTTTTCAGAGCTAGATGCAGATAAAAATTATTTTTAATTTGCAACCTGATGGAGGTCAGTATAGATGGACTAATAGAACAAGTCCCACACACTGCTAGAAGGCCAAATATTTTTTCAGAGCTAGATGCAGACAAAAAAATATTTTTAATTTGCAACCTGATGGAGGTCAGTATGGATGGACTAATAGACCCAGTCCCACACACTGCTAGAAGCCCAAATATTTTTTCAGAGCTAGATGCAGACAAAAAAATATTTTTAATTTGCAACCTGATGGAGGTCAGTATAGATGGACTAATAGACCAAGTCCCACACACTGCTAGAAGGCCAAATATTTTTTCAGAGCTAGATGCAGACAAAAAAATATTTTTAATTTGCAACCTGATGGAGGTCAGTATAGATGGACTAATAGAACAAGTCCCACACACTGCTAGAAGCCCAAATATTTTTTCAGAGCTAGATGCAGACAAAAAATTATTTTGAATTTGCAACCTGATGGAGGTCAGTATAGATGGACTAGTAGAACAAGTCCCACACACTGCTAGAAGGACAAATATTTTTTCAGAGCTAGATGCAGAAAAAACTTATATTCAATTTGCAACCTTATGGAGGTCAGTATAGATGGACTAATAGAATGATGCTATGCCCAAAAGGTTTTAGTTCACTAGGTGCAGTAAAAAAATTGGTATTCTATACACAGGTGGTGTATCTTGCAACACAGATAGGCTACCCCACTGACTAACACACTCTGCAATAGGCCAAAAAGGATTAGCTTTGCTAGATTCAGCCAAATGCTGTGAAAAAAACTTGCACAGCACTGGCACAGACCTGCCTGGCAAAAACTGATAGGAACTGATGTAACTTAGTCCTGAAAAGGACTGCAATTACAATTAGTCTTTTCTCCCACAACCTATCTATTTAAGAGCACAGACCAGCCTGATAAAAGTCATAGGAAATGCTGTAACCTAGTCCTTAAAAGGACTGCAATCACAACTATTCCCTACTCCCAAGTTATCTGTAGATTTGTGCGAAAATTGGCTTGAAATTAACAAGGTATAGCGCACACAGCAACAGCGGTGCCGTCTAACACGCAGCTGCAGCAGTGAGAAAATGGTGGCTACGGGGAAAATGGCTGGGTCTTATAGGGCAAGGACATGTGACATACACTGCCAATGACACATGCCCTTGCTTGTGTGAAAAAAAGCACTTCGCTCCGTGTGTGCGCTGCTGATAGGCTGACAGACTGCACCTCCCCACTGTAAATGCGGGAAAGAGAAAAAAAAATGGAGATCTTCATTATTCCTGCAGAGATCCATCCCCTACCCCTCCCCCCGCCCCGCTGTACACTCAAACTGCGTATTAACATTAATTTTCATCATTACTGAGAAAAAATTCAGTTATGATTTTGGTGCACGAACAGTTATCGAACATAACCTCGAACAGCCGAATTTTTCTCAAATCGTTCGTGTTCGCCGAACGGCTCGAACACCGCCCAAAACAGCTCTAATTTGAGATTGGCGAACAGTTCGAGTCGAACAACGCTCATCTCTAATAATAACATACTCGTGGACGAATAATGTAACTAAATTTATTTTATAAGAAAAGACTGATTTTTTGACTGACTAGCATCTTGGTAGACCTGATAATATTCCAGTGATGAATTAGGCTATGTGCCCACGATGCAGAAATGCTGCATATTTTTTACGCTTCTCCCTGGCAGGAAAAACGCATGCGGATTTTACATGCGTTTTTTCCGCCAGGTAGAAGCGTTTGTCAAGCGTCTTTGCATGCATTTCTGCATGCGGGTTATCAAGCGCTTTTCCAAGCGATTTTAGCATCACTTGGAAAAGTGCTTGACACAGGGCCGGCTCCAGGTTTTTCTGGGCCCCGGGCGAAAGAGTCTCAGTGGGCCCCTTTAACACATACCTGAGTGATATCTATTGTAAATTCCACAATAGCTCAGAAACCGGTGAATCGCTCCACACAGAATACTGGCCCCCATATAAGGCTCCATACGGAATACTGGCCCCCATATAATTCTTCATACGGAATACTGGCCCCCATATAAGGCCCCATACGGAATACTGGCCCCCATATAAGGCCCCATAAGGAATACTGGCCCCCATATAAGGCCCCATACGGAATACTGGCCCCCATATAAGGCTCCATGCGGAATAATGACCCCCATATAAGGCTCCATACGGAATACTGGCCCCCATATAAGGCTCCATACAGAATACTGGCCCCCATATAAGGCTCCATACGGAATACTGGCCCCCATATAAGGCTCCATACGGAATACTGGCCCCCATATAAGGCTCCATACGGAATACTGGCCCCCATATAAGGCTCCATACGGAATACTGGCCCCCATATAAGGCCCCATACGGAATACTGGCCCCCATATAAGGCCCCATACGGAATACTGGCCCCCATATAAGGTTCCATACGGAATACTGGCCCCCATATAAGGCTCCATACGGAATACTGGCCCCCATATAAGGCTCCATACGGAATACTTGCCCCCATATAAGGCCCCATACGTAATACTGGCCCCCATATAAGGCCCCATACGGAATACTCGCCCCCATATAAGGCTCCATACGTAATACTGGCCCCCTTATAAGGCTCCATACGGAATACCGGCCCCCATATAAGGCTCCATACGGAATACTGGCCCCCATATAAGGCTCCATACGGAATACTGGCCCCCATATAAGGCTCCATACGGAATACTGGCCCCCATATAAGGCTCCATACAGGATACTGGTCCCCTTATAAAGCTCCATAGAGGATACTGGCCCCCATATAACGCTCCATACAGGATACTGGTCCCCTTATAAAACTCCATACAGGATACTGGCCCCCATATAACGCTCCATACAGGATACCGGTCCCCTTATAACGCTCCATACAGGATACTGGCCCCCATATAATGCTGCATGCAGGCTGTTACCCCCCACATATTGCCCCATACAGGCTGTCCCCCCCTTATAATGCTCCATGCAGGCTGTTACCCCCCACATAATGCCCCATACAGGCCCCCCCCTTTTAATGCTCCATGCAAGCTGTTTCCCCCCACATAATGCACTATGCAGGCTGCCCCCCCCCTTATAATGCCCCATGCAGGCTGTTCCCCTCTTTATAATGCCCCATGCAGGATGCCCCCCCCTCTCTTTATAATGCCCCATGCAGGATGCCCACCCCCCCTCTCTTTATAATGCTCCATGGAGGATGCCACCCACCCCCCCCTTCTCTTTATACTGCCCCATGCCTCCATACATTAAAAAAAAAAAATCAAATACTCACCTCCCTTCTCCTCACCTGCTACCTGCTACCTGCTGCCCGCTGCTCGGGTCCGAACTCCAGCGTTGTCGGCGTCTTCCCGCTCAGCGCTCCCTGTGACGGCTCAGGGGAGCGCGTGGTGTAAAGATGTCACAGGGAGCGCAGAGCAGGAAGACAGCTGATCTGCGGAGGCACGGGGAGAGGTAAGTATCTAGCTGCCGGGGCCCTGAGCAAGCGGCGGAGAAGGGCGGGCGCTGACACCGCTCTCCTCCGCCCATAGCCCAGCGGGGTGCGCGACCGCCAGTGGGCCCCTCTGCCTGCTCAGGGCCCCGGCATTTGCCCGGGTGCGCCGGGTGCTGACGCCGGCCCTGGCTTGACAACTTGGTCACACTATATAAATCCATGCAACCGGCATGGATTTATAGTAGTGTGATCAAGTTAGTTAAAAAAAAAGAATAAGAATGAAAAAAAAATAAAAAAATAAAGTTTATACTTACCTTCCGTTGTTCTCCCAGTGTTATCTCTGCTGCGTCCGGTGTGTTGGGCGGCTCGCGCTGTTGTGAAGGACCTGCGGTGGCGTCATTGAGCCATGTGATGGGTCACATGACTCAGTGACGTCATGGCAGGTCCTTCACAATACTGCGAGCATTGCAAGAGACCGGACGGAGCAGACAAAACACCAGGAGGTCATCGGAAGGTAAGTATAAACTTTAATTTTTATTTTAAATTCTTTTTTTTACAGTTTCTATGGTACCCAGGTCTGGATGAGAGTCTCCTCTTCTCCAGCCCCGGATACCATCCGCACATAGAAACGCATAATATCCATGTGTACAAATGTACTGACACGGATATTATGCGTTCCAATGCAAGTCAATGGCGGCGATTACGCTGCGTGTCCGCAAAATTAATGGACATGCTGCGGATTATTGAGCGCAGCATAAATGCAGCATTGGCATTGACATTGCGGCTTGTCATTGGGGACCATGGGGGGGCGGATTACCAGGCGTTTCCCAAGCGTTTATGCTGCAGAAATTCTGCAGCATAAATGCTTGGAAGACACATAGTGGGCACACAGCCTTAGGGATGGTTTTGCTTCATCACAGGTGTGAATGAAATGGCTAGTGAATATGCATTTAATTTGTAGTAGTAACTAAGATATAATGATAGTTTTGGGAATTATATTTGAGATGTATTTTTGTAGGCCCCTATTGAAGGGTGTGCATATTTAAGATACAGGGATCAATACATAAGTATTAGGTCCCCATGCACACCTATTTTGAATGTTGTATATATAATAATTAATATGGACTGAGATATGTACACATCATCTCCTTGCCATGGTGTTTTCTCTATGTAATAATCTAATCTAATTTGGTCCATAATTAATGATATTGATGGAAAAGTGACTAAATAGCCCTCTCTTCATTCCTATACGAAAACTAAGTTCCGCTTAATCATCTTGTTACATATGCATCCACGTCGGCTGCCCTGAGGCCATACCCCTCCCGTTGGGGGTTATACCATCTCCGCTGCACAACTGTGTCACCGGCCTCAGCGGTCTGCCCTGCAGCGGCGGCTCCATAGCTGCATTCAACGGGTGGCGTAGTCGTCCAATATCTACTGCTACGTACACCGCCACTCAGTCTGACTCCCTGGGCACGGACCGGGTCACCGCCACAAGGACTACCACCCCTAATAGATCCGGCTCCGGGTAACCCCTGCGTGCGCAACGCTACACCAGAAAGCAGGCCCAGGGGCGCGTCATTGCCATGACGACCCAATGTCGTCATGACAACATCCGGGTCACCAGGCAGCAGGAACATTGTTTGGTCATGCGCAGTGCACGACCAAACAATCTTCTCACTGTGCAGCGCTGACTGCCTGCATAGCACAGGGATGGTGCTCCATCCCTATGCTATGCAGGCGATCAGAATAAAAAAAGTGAAAGTCCCACAGTGGGACAAAGTAAAAAAGTGTAAAAACTGTCAGAAAGTGAAAAAAAATATAAAAAAATTGTAAAAATATTTAAAAAAAAAAAAAAAAAAAAATCCACCAAAAATAAAAATATAATGTACCCATCAATAAATATTATTATGGAAAAAAAGCAAACAAACAATAAAAGTACACATATTTGGTATCGCCGCGTCCGGAACGACCTGACCTATAAAACTGTCCCACTAGTTAACCCCTTCAGTAAACACGGTAAAATAAAAAAAAAAAAAAAAACGAAGCAAAAAACAATGCTTTATCATCATACTGCCAAACAAAAAATGGAATAACACGCAATCAAAAAGACGAATATAAATAAAAATGATACCGCTGAAAACGTAATCTTGTCCCGCAAAAAACAAGCCACCATACAGCTCCATCATCCAAAAAATCAAAAAGTTATAGCTCTTAGAATAAAGCGATGCAAAAAAATAATTTTTTCTATAAAATATCTTTTATTGTGTAAAAGCACCAAAACATAGAAAAACGATATAAATGTGGTACCGCTGTAAACGTACTGACCCAAAGAATAAAGCTACCTTATCAATTTTACCACACGCGGAACAGAATGAAAAAAAAAAAAAAAACAATTCCTGAATTGGTGGTTTTTGTTTATTCTGCCTCCCAAAAATCGGAATAGAAAGCGATCAAAAAATGTCACATGCCTGAAAATGGCACCAATAAAAACGTCAACTCATCCTGCAAAAAGCAAGCCGTCACATGACTGTCGGCCAAAATATGGAAAAATTATAGCTCTCAAAATATGGCGATGCAAAAACTAGATTTTACAAAAAATGCGTCTTTTATTGTGTGACAGCTGTCAATCATAAAAACCCCGTATGATTCTGGTATCGCTGTAATCACACCGACCCGAAGAATAAAGTTGTCTAATCACTTATACAGCATGAGGAACGGCGTAAAAAATAAACTCTCGGGTTAGGGTTGTGCTAGGGTTAGGGTTGTGCTAGGGTTAGGGTTGGACTAGGGATAGGGCTGGGGTTGGGGTTAGGGTTGGGGTTAGGGTTGTGATGGGGTTGGGATTTTTTTCTAAAGTAAGAAAAAAAGATGACGATATGGCGACTAGTGTTGAGCGCAAGTGCTCGCTACTTGAGTTTGCATCGGGTGCTCTGGTATGCATTAAGTATCGTGGGTATTTGAGTGACATGCTCGAGTCTCCGCCCCATATGCTTCGCGTCCAAAAAAACTTTGCGGGGATTGCCTGCCATGCACGAGCAATTCCCGCATGTTTTTTTTTGGGTGTCTAATAACCGTGAAACATGCGGGGCAGGGACTCGAGCATGTCACTCGAGCACACGCAGTACATGGTGCATACCTGAGTACCCAATGCAAACTCAAGTAGCGAGCACTTGCACTCAAGACTTATGACAACTTATTCAATATGATGACCTAATGTTATCAAATTCTGTGTCGTACCTCTGGGTTCAAAATGTTCACTATACTCCTTGATAATATCCTTGAGGGGTCTAGTTTCCAAAATGGGGTCACTTGTGGGGGTTTTCTACTGTTTAGGCACACAGGGGCTCTCCAAACGCGACATGGTGTCCGCTAACAAATTGAATGGAAAATCGGCTCAAATTGTTAGCGGAAACCATGTTGCGTTTGGAGTGCCCCTGTGTGCCTAAACATTGGAGCTCCCCCACAAGTGGCCCCATTTTGGAAACTAGACCCCCCAAGGCACCTATCTAGATGCATAGTGAGCACTTGGAACCCCCAGGTGCTTCAAAAATTGATTCGTAAAAATTAAAAAGTGGAAAACAAAAATACTTTTTCATTTTTAAGAATCAATTTGTGAAGCACCTGGGGGTTCCAAGTGCTCACTATACATCTAGATAGGTGCCTTGGGGGGTCTAGCTTCCAAAATGGGGTCACTAGTGGAGGTTTCCACTGATTAGGCACATCAGGGGCTCTCCAAACGCAACATGGCGTCCGCTAATTATTCAAGCAAATTTTACAATCGAAAATTCAAATGGCGCTCCTTCCCTTCCGATCCCTGCTGAGCGCCCAAACAGTGGTTTTTCCACACATATGGGGTATCTGCGTGCCCAGGGGAAATTGCACAACAAATTTTGGGGTCCATTTTTGCCTGTTACCCCTGCGAAAATAAAAAAAATGGGTCTAAAGTAACATTTTTGTGAAAAAAGTTAAATGTTCATTTTTTTCTTCCACATTCCAAAAATTCCTGTGAAGCACCTGAAGGGTTAATAAAGTTCTTGAATGTGGTTTTGAGCACCTTGAGGGGTGCAGTTTTTAGAATGGTGTCACTTTTTGGTATTTTCTGTCATAAAGACCTCTCAAAGTGACTTCAAATGTGATGTGGTCTCTAGAAAAATGATTTTGTAAATTTTGTTGGAAAAATGAGAAATCACTGGTCAACTTTTAACCCTTATAGCTCCATAACAAAATAAAATTTTGGTTCCAAAATTGTGCTGATGTAAAGTAAACATGTGGGTAATGTTATTTATTAACTATTTTGTGTGACATATCTCTCTGATTTAAGGGCATAAAAATTCAAATTTTGAAAATTGCTAAATTTTCAAAATTTTCACCAAATTTCCGTTTTTTTCCACAAATAAACGCAAGTGATATCGAAGAAATGTTACCATAATCATGAAGTACAATATGTCGCGAAAAAACAGTCTCAGAATCAGGGGGATCCGTTGAAGCGTTCCAGAGTAATTACCTCATAAAGTGACAGTGGTCAGAATTGTAAAAATTGACCTGATCATTAATGTGCAAACCACCTTGGGTTGTAAAGGGGTTAATAATCACCAAGGCAGGTTAACAATGCAACAATATTTTATTCCTTACATCAAAGTTTTACAACATTTCCAGGTAAATAGCCAAAATACAGTTCTCTCAGTCCTCAAGTTCCCAATCTGGAATCATTAGTTCCCCTGACTTTGTATCAGGCGGTACTCACTGTCTCCCAACTTTTGGTTGGCCCACAGATTTCATATCTCCTGCCAGTATAGTCTATAGCCACAGTCCATGATCCTCCAGACGACAGATAAAATGATGGAAGCACAGGTATCCAGTAGCAATAGTCCTTTAAGCATGTTTAAATCCAAATGACAGATAAACGATAGAAGCACAGGTATCCAGCAGCAACAGTCCTTTAAGCAAGTTTAAATCCAAATGACATGTCCCACAACTGTAGCACGTTTATCCAACCCACTCGACAGTTGATTTCTACATCATATGTAGTGTTGAGCGAGCACTAAAATGCTCGGGTGCTCGAAGCTCGGGCCGAGCTCACTGTGATACTGGGGTGCTCGACCCGCGCAACGAGCCTAATGTTAGTCTATGGGAGACCCGAGCATTTTTGTGACGGCACCCCCGTCAGTCTGTAGAAAGCCTAAAAAGTGCCCAAAACGATAGTGACAGTGCTCAAAAGACATGGGGACAGCATGGGCATTGCCCCAGGAAGCATTTCTGACCCCCAGGTCACTGCTGTCAACAACGTGGTCAAAGGTATTAAGCCACTTTAACGGGCTCACAATAAAACGTTCAAAAAACGAAACTGAAACGGTTTTCCTGTGAAATATGTTAAGGAACTTCCTTTCCAGGGTAAAGACTTGTGTATAAGGTATAATAAATAACCAAAAACAAAAATACTCCTCCACACCTTGGGCTATGTTCACAAGTAGCATTTTTTATGCGTTTTTGCACTTTTGTATTGCTTTCAACCGTGACAAATGCATTCACCAGGAAATGTCATTTTAACATTTTACAATCTTATCTGGCCATGTGCTTTTGTGACATATGCATACAGTGCTGAAAAGACATGGGAACAGCAAGACCCCTGGAAGCATCTCTCTCTGACACCCAGGTCACTGCCTAAAAGTGTGCCCATCAGAAGTGATCCTTTCCGCATCAGAAGATGCAGACTTGCAACTATCCCCGTGCAAGTCCTTGTCCCAGGGCAGTGTTCAATTGTACCTCCCCCATTCCTTGCAATGCAAGCGCAAGTATGCAGCCTGTCACCCACCCACCCCCAGGCTGCAATACCATACTGCTAGCTTGCTTGCACTTGAAATGGGGCCTTTTAGTTTGGAGGAGGCCGAAGCGGGCTACTACCTCATGGCTGCTTCGGCAGCAAGGTATCCATACTCAGTCCCCAGCCGCCCGGCGGCAGGGTGTCCACGCTCGGTCCCCAGCCGCCAGGGGGCGGCCGGGGGTCCACACACGGTTCCCAGCCGCCTGGGGGGGGCCGGGTGTCCATAAACGGTCCCCAGCCGCCCCTATTTCCCCTTAAAACTTCCCCACACTTTTCTTAGCCTGGCCTGCTTTACACTGTGTGCAGAATTATTAGGCAGGTTGTATTTTAGAGGATTATTTTTATTACTGATCAACAACTATGTTCTCAATCAACCCAAAAGACTCAGAAATATCCAAGCTTAATATTTTTGGAAGTTTTTAGCGGGCTTTTTTTCGATTTAGCTATCTTAGGAGGATATCTGTTTTTGCAGGTAACTATTACTGTGCAGAATTATTAGGCAACTTAATAAAAACCAAATATAATCCCATCTCACTTGTTTATTTTCACCAGGTAAACCAATATCAGTGCACAATATTTAGAAATAAACATTTCTGACAGGCAAAAATAAAAACCAAAAAATTAGTGATCAGTATAGCCACCTTTCTTTATGATGACACTCAACAGCCTTCCATCCATAGATTCTGTCAGTTGCTTGATCTGTTTTTGATCAACATTGCGTGCAGCAGCCACCACAGCCTCCCAGACACTGTTCCGAGAGGTGTACTGTTTTCCCTCCCTGTAGATCTCACATTTTATGATGGACCACAGGCTCTCTATGGGGTTCAGATCAGGTGAACAAGGGGGCCATGTCATTATTTTTTCTTTTTTTAGACCTATACTGGCCAGCCACGCTGTGGAGTAGTTGGATACATGTGATGGAGCATTGTCCTGCATGAAAATCATGTTTTTCTTGAACGATACCGACTTCTTCCTGTACCACTGCTTGAAGAAGTTGTCTTCCAGAAACTGGCAGTAGGTCTGGGAGAGCTTCACTCCATCCTCAACCCGAAAAGGTCCCACAAGTTCATCTTTGATGATACCAGCCCATACCAGTACCCCACCTCCACGTTGCTGGCGTCTGAGTCGAAGTGGAGCTCTCTGCCTTTTACAGATCCAGCCTCTGGCCCATCCATCTGGCCCATGAAGAGTCACTCTCATTTCATCAGTCCATAAAACCTTTGAAAAATCAGTCTTAAGATATTTCTTGTTCCATTCTTGACGTTTTATCTTATGTTTCTTGTTCAAAGGTGGTCGTTTTTCAGCCTTCCTTACCTTGGCCATGTCCCTGAATATCACATACCTTGTGCTTTTTAATACTCTAGTAACGTTGCAGCTCTGAAACATGGCAAAACTGGTGGCGAATGGCATCTTGGCAGCTTCATGCTTGATTTTCCTCAATTCATTGGCAGTTATTTTGCGCCTTTTTTGGCCAACACGCTTCTTGCGACCCTGTTGGCTATTTGCCATGAAACGCTTGATTGTTCGGTGATCACGCTTCAAAAGTTTGGAAATTTCAAGACTGCTGCATCCCTCTGCAAGACATCTCACAATTTTGGACTTTTCAGAGCCCGTCAAATCTCTCTTCTGACCCATTTTGCCAAAGGAAAGGAAGTTGCCTAATAATTAAGCACACCTTATATAGGGTGTTGATGTCATTAGTCAACACCCCTCCTCATTACAGAGATGCACATCACCAGATTTACTTAATTGGTAGTTGGCTCTCAAGCCTATGCAGCTTGCAGTAGGACAATATGTATAAAAAGTATCAAAGTGATCAAAATACGCATTAGCCTCATAATTCGGCACGTGGTGTAGGGCAGCATTGGACGAGCCCACCAGAGAACCAGACTCCTCCGGTGGGCCCTGGCTTCTCCATCAGGGGAGTTGAGAGTGACAAGTTGAGGAGCATGATGATGATGATAGAAGTTAGCATCTGCTTTGTTTTCTTGGAATGCAAGCGTAAGTGTGAAACCAAACACCCACCCACCCCCAGGCTGCAATACGATACTGCTAGCTTGCACTTGAAATGGGGCCTTTTAGTTTGGAGGAGGCTGAAGCTGGCACTACCTCATGGCTGCTTCGGTAGCGAGGTATCCATACTCAGTCCCCAGCCGCCCGACGGCCGGGTGTCCATAAACGGTCCCCAGCGGCCCTATTTCTCCTTCAAACTTCCCCCACACTTTTCTTAGCCTGGCCTGCTTTAGGGCAGCATTGGACGAGCCCACCAGAGAACCAGACTCCTCCGGTGGGCCCTGGCTTCTCCATCAGGGGAGTTGAGAGTGCCAAGATGAGGAGCATGATGATGATGATAGAAGTTAGCATCTACTTTGTTTTCTTGGAATGCAAGTGCATGTATGTAGTAGCGGCTAGGTCTGAGGTGGTCAGCATTTTGGCGCATATCCTACCTCCTCCGAGGATTGCTGGATGTTTTCCTGCTACTATCCCAGTTCTATGACTCCCGTTAAAACAAAGCTTCAGGTGATGAATGATGGATGAGGTGGTGGCAAAGGAGAAAGAGCAGGAGGAACAGGGACCATTCACATCAATATCAGGCCAGTCAACCACACATCTCTTGTAGGATATGTTTCTGTACCAAAAGGAGCGGTTCGGCTACACAGTTAAAGGGCATGCAGTGAGTGCAATGCCTACCAAAAATTTCGAGGCACTCCAATGCCCCTTGGAAGTGACATGGAGGTCAGAGGGCCTTAACTAAACCATTTTTTCCATTTATAGCAATTGGGTCTCCTGTGCACTGTTATCCTAAGCAGTGAATGGAAGGCTTTCCAAAAATTATGAGGAACTGCAATGCCCCTTGAAACAGACGTGGATTACAGCATACTAAAAACCTTCTACCCATTATTGGGGAGTGGGTCTCCCTTAGTGTTTGCCTATGCGTTGAAAAGCAAAAACTGACTATGCCCGTTGGAAGAATGGTGGAGGTCGTAGTGGAATAAAAAGACAATATCAATGCCCATTGGAAAAGTGGTGGAGGTCGCAGTAGCTTAACAAGACGGTTTTAATGCCCCTTGGAAGAATGGTGGAGGTCGCAGTAGCTTAACAAGACGGTTTTAATGCCCTTGGGGAAAGTGGTGGAGGTCGCAGTAGCTTAACAAGATGGTTTTAATGCCCCTTGGAAGAGACATGGAGTTTGCAGTAGCTTAACAAGACAGTTTTAATGCCCCTTGGAAGAGACGTGGAGGTTGCAGTAGCTTAACAAGACGGTTTTAATGCCCCTTGGAAGAATGGTGAAGGTCGCAGTAACTTAACAAGATGGTTTTAATGCCCCTTGGAAGAGACGTGGAGTTTGCAGTAGCTTAACAAGACGGTTTTAATGAACCTTGGAAGAGACGTGGAGGTTGCAGCAGCTTAACAATACAGTTTTAATGCCCCTTGGAAGAGACGTGGAGGTTGCAGTAGCTTAACAAGACGGTTTTAATGCCCCTTGGAAGAGATGTGGAGGTTGCAGTAGCTTAACAAGATGGTTTTAATGCCCCTTGGAAGAATGGTGGAGGTCGCAGTAGCTTAACAAGACAATTTTAATGCCCCTTGGAAGAGCGGTGGAGGTCGCAGTAGCTTAACAAGACGGTTTTAATGCCCCTTGGAAGAGTGGTGGAGGTCGCAGTAGCTTAACAATACGGTTTTAATGCCCCTTGGAGAAGTGGTGGAGGTTGCAGTAGCTTAACAAGACGGTTTTAATGCCCCTTGGAAGAGACGTGGAGGTCGCTGTGGAATAAAAAGACAATATCAATGCCCCTTGGAAAAGTGGTGGAGGTCGCAGTAGCTTAACAAGACGGTTTTAATGCCCCTTGGAAGAGACGTGGAGGTTGCAGTAGCTTAACAAAACGGTTTAAATGCCCCTTGGAAGAGCTATGCAGTACAGTATCTTAAAAACATTATTCCCATTATTGGGGAGTGGGTCTCCCATAGTCTTTGCCTCTGCCTTCCAAGCAAAAGATGCCAAAAATTAGGACGGAGGAACTTGCAATGCTGGCAAACAAGAGCCATGCAGTACAGCATCTTAAAAACATTATTCCCATTACTGGGGAGTGGGTCTCTCATAGTCTTTGCCTATGCCTTCCAAGCAAAAGCTGCCAAAAATTAAGACGGAGGAACTTGCAATGCTGGCAACACGGACCAAGGTCACCCTGGTGGTATAGTGGTGGTGGAGGCTGAGGATAAGGAGAAGAGCAAAATACAGCTGAAATGAGGAAGCATATACCCATGTGTGGGTGTGAAGTGGTGCATGGGAATACACCTCCCGAAATAACACAGTGGATTTGACTTTATGTTACTCCGCTGTCATTTGGTGGTGATGAGAAGTCTGGCCCAATCCAGCCCTTGTTCATTTTGATAAGGGTCAGCTTGTCAGCATTGTCATTTGACAGGCGAGTGCGCTTATCTGTTATAATTCCCCCAGCGGCACTAAAACACGCTCCGATAACACGCTAGCGGCAGGGCAGGCCAGGACCTCCAAGGTGTACAGAGCGAGTTCATTCCAAGTGTCCAGCTTGGATACCCAATAATTAAAAGGCACAGAGGAATCACGGAGGATGCTGGTACGGTCGGCAAGGTACTCCCTCACCATCTTTTGAAACTTTCCACTCCTTGAGAGAGTAACCCGCGCCTCAGGGCCTGTAAGCTGGGCGGGTCTCAAAAAACTGTCCCAGAACGTTGACAGTGTTCCCCTGCCTCTGCTGGATTGGAGTTGCGTCTCTCTCTCCTGTACGCCTTGGTTGGTCAACGAACTGTGACCTCTGCCGCTAGCGTGTTCAGATGGGAATTTTTTTAACAGTTCTGCAGCAAGGGCCTTCTGGTACTGCCCCATTTTTGTAGACCTCTCCACCTCAGGAATAAGAGAGTGAAAGTTCTCCTTGTAGCGGGGATCTAAAAGTGTCACCAACCAGTAATGACTGTCACCCAACATTTTGACAACGCGAGGGTCACGGTTAAGGCAGCGTAACATAAAGTCAGCCATGCGTGCCAGACTGGTAACGGGCAAGACTTCCGTGTCCTCACCAAGATGTCGACTGACCATGCTCTCCTCCTCCTCTCCCCCCTGTCCTCAGGCCACCCACGCTGAACCGACGGCATGACAGTTGTACAGGTACTACCGTCTACAGCGCATGATACCAGCTCCAGTTCTTCCTCCTCCTCCTCCTCTCCCTCATTGTCCCCCAATGCACGTTGGGATGAGATGAGGCTGGGCTGTGTGTAATCGCCCGCTACGGCTTCTTGATCCATCTCATCATACTCTGGCTGCAATGCCTCCTCTTTAATTCTCTTTAGAGAGCGTTGCAAAAGACAGACAAGTGGGATGCTGACGCTAATGATGGTGTCATCGCCACTCACCATCTTGGTGGCCGCCTCAAAGTTTGTCAGGATGGTACATATGTCAGACATCCAGGTCCACTCCTGAGGTCTTATGTGTGGAGTCTGACCTGAATATCGACAGCCTTGTTGCAGCTGGTACTCCACAACTGCTCTCTTCTGCTCACAAATCCTTTGCAACATGTGGAGGGTAGAGTTCCAACATGTGGGGACATCACACACCAGTCAGTGTGCCGGAAGCTGCAAACGCTGCTGCAACACAGCAAGGGCAGCGGAAGCTGTAGCCGACTTGCGAAAATGAGCTGACAGGCGGCGTACTTTGACGAGCAGATCTGGCAACTCGGGGTACAATTTAAGAAACTGCTGAACCACGAGGTTAAGCACATGAGCCTGGCATGGTACGTGTGTGATCTCGCCCTGCCTCAGAGCCGCCACCAGTTTACGGCCATTGTCACACACGACCATGCCTGGATGTAGGTTCAGCGGTCTCAGCCACAGATCTGCCTGCTCTTTCACAGCTGTCCACAACTCACAAGCAGTGTGAGGTTTATCACCTAAGCTTATGAGTTTCAGCACAGCCTGTTGCCGCTTGGCTGAGGCAGTACTGCAGCGCTTCCAGCTTGTAACTGATGTGGTGATATCTGAGATGGAGGCTGAACACGAGGAGCAGGAGGAGGATGATGCGCAGGAGCTGTACACTGTGGGGGCAACTCTGACTGACATAGGGCCCTCAATCCTCAGTGTGGGGAGGATGTGTTCCATCCCAAGGTCCGACTAGGTCCCGGCTTCCACTATGTTTGCCCAGTGTGCCGTCAGGGAGATGTACAGTCCCTGGCCACAAGCACTTGTCCACGTGTCCGTTGTCAGGTGGACTCTCCCAGTAACTGCGTTGTTGAGGGCACGGCAGATGTTTTGGGACACGTGCTTGTGTAGTGCGGGGATGGCACACCGGGCAAAATAGTGTCGGCTGGGGACCGAGTACCGAGGGATGGCCACCGCCATAAGGTTGCGGAAGGATTCTGTCTCCACCAGCCTAAAAGGCAGCATTTCCAACGCAAGCAGTCGTGAAATGTGCGAATTTAGGACTGTGGCCTGTGGGGCATTGGCTGTGAATTTGCGCTTTCCTTCAAAGCTCTGGGATATGGACAATTGAACGCTGCGGTGGGACGTGGACGTGGACGTTGATGCTGTTTCTTGAGAAACTGCCATAACAAGTGAAGACTGAGAGGAGGGGGCATCTTTGCATGCAGTATGGACAGGGGATTGCCTTGCACGCACAACAGGGGGTTCTATCACACGCACAACAGCGGAAGAAGCAGTGGTGACACCCGCTGACACTGGTCGTGGACCCTGGGGTTCGCAACACAAAGTCGCGTGCTTTGCTGCCTTGTGCCTGATCATGTTGGTGGTGGTCAGGCTGGTAGTTTTGTCACCCCTGCTGATGATGGCATGGCAGGTGGTACAAATGGCCTTTTTGGGGTTATCAGCAGAGTCTTTAAAAAAATTCCATACTCTGGAAGACCTACCGGTACGTCCCTCGTGTTGGTGTTACGGGGAACTGTTGCCCGCCTTCTGTGTGCGGCCACCACACTGCTTCTTCCTGCTTGTTGGGGTACTCTGCCTCCCTCCCCCTGTGTGCTGCTGGTCTCGCTCTACGTGTCCTCCTGCCACGTTGGGTCAGTTACTAGATCATCCACTACCTCCTCCTCTTCCGTACCACGATCCTCCTCCTCACTTCGTGGCAATTGTGTCTCGTCATTTTCCACCTCTTGTGACAAATTGCCAGCGTCGACTTCCTGTGTCCGTGGCTGTTCAAATATTTGGGCATCGCTACATGGGAACTCCTCTTCCACCACGTCAACCGGAGCAGGCGAGGGGCACAAATATGGAAATGGACCAGTGAACAGCTCTTCAGAGTGTCCATGTGTGGGATCAGTTGTTGTCTGACGACACTCGGCATGGTGGGAGGAAGGAGCATCAGGGTGAGGAGGAGTATGCGGTCGAGACTCACGGCTACTAAAACTTGACCGTGTGGAAGACAGACCGGAAGTGGTGGTGCCCAGGTAACTGGAAGTATTATCTGCTATCCAATTAATAACCTGTTCACACTGATCAGTTCGCAATACTGGTGTTGTAGTGTGCTTCCCTAGTAATTCGGTCAAGAAGTGGGAGCGAGAAGATGTGGCTGTTGGTTGTGGCACATTTTCACCTTGGCCACGGCCCCGTCCTCTACACGCACCATCACCAGAACGTCCAGTTCCACGTCCCTTGCCATGCGCCTTGCCCATTGTAAATGAAGTAAAATAGCTTACACTCGCACTATCAATGGAAAAAGGGTAACAAAAAGTAGATTCGAACCGTGGAAGAATAAAACCACAGTTCTATTTGTCTGGCCTACACAAGAATCTTTTAAACAGATATATTTGTGACTGAACAGACAGGGAGACACTATTACTGTTTTTTTTACGTAAAACAGGCCAAAAACAGGATAATACAGAGATTTGACCCGTGGAACTGCAAAACCACAATTATAGTTATGTGGCGTACACCAGACTCTTTCAAACAGATATATTGGTGTCTGACCAGTCAGGGAGACACTATACAGTTTTTTTTAGGCAAAAAATGCCAAAAACAGGATAATACAGAGATTTGACCCGTGGAACTGCAAAACCACAGTTCTGTTTTTCTGGCCTACACCAGACTCTTTTAAACAGATATATTGGTGTCTGAACAGTCAGGGAGACACTATTTCTGTTTTTTTTACGGCAAAAAATGCCAAAAGCAGGATAATACAGAGATTTGACCCGTGGAACTGCAAAACCACAGTTCTAGTTATCTAGCCTACACCAGACTCTTTTAAACAGATATATTTGTGTCTGAACACTCAGGGAGACACTATTACTGTTTTTTTTTACGGAAAAAATGTCAAAAACAGGATAATACAGAGATTAGACCCGTGGAACTGCAAAACCACAGTTATAGTTATGTGGCGTACACCAGAATCTTTCAAACCGATATATTGGTGTCTGAACAGTCACAGAAACACTCAATTTTTTTTTTTGGGGGGGGGGGGATACCAAAAGGTTAATAAGATGCGTATTTGGACAGTCTGACTGAAGAAAAAAAAAATACAGGATTTAGATGGAAAAAAAAAAAAATGTTCCTGGTCCCTGAGACTGGGGTGATAAGTCTAGCAATTTGACCAACAGGAGCACACAGGAACAGTGTTTGCTGGTATAACCACTGTGTCTCCTATACAGCCTGCCTGCCTGCCTGATATCTGGGATGGATATTAGTCCTGAGAAGGACTGTTTGTTTGATTTGGCAGCCTTTAGAGACCCTACACTACCTATTTCGCACTATATATCTCTCCCTAATTCAGCAGCACTGACCCTACACTGGCTGATCCGGAGCGACTGTGTCCAAGATGGCGGCGCCCGGTTTTAAATACTCGAGGTGGTGCTGTGCAGCCAGCCAATCCCTGTAATGCCCACAAACAACATGGCTGCGGCATTACAGTGACTGGCTGGCAATCCCTGCATGTTCATTGGCTCTGTAAAGAGCGCCAAACGTGCAGGGCGGAGACCCGAGCTCCCGCCCGAGTAACCCGGAAATGCTCGGTGCTCGCCAAACATCCCGAGTAGCGTGATGCTCGGACGAGTAACGAGCAGTGTCGAGCATGCTCGCTCAACACTAATCATATGCCATCGATCCATCCATGGTCCAGGTCCTCAGACTAAATCCTATCCCTCCGGCGTCATTCCACCAACTCCCGACTAAACATGTGGTCTCTTTTTCTCCTTTACTGGGATCAGCCCCCTCCCCCTCAAAGCTAAGTGCACATTAGTGGAGGTATTTTTTCTCAGGTCGAACTCATCACCTGGGTTTTCATGTGCGACTCCCTTTGGTGACAGCTCCACCGGATCTACATTTCCCATATACACAATGAGCCTAGTGCCTGAGAGAACAATGGTTAGAGACTCCTCAGATACTAATGAGATTACTGGAATTCTGGACACTTTACAAGTGAAATTAGTGCACATAAACTAACGAGCAAGTTGAACATTAATAAAACACAGCAAGCAAATCTGTAATAAAACATAACAATAAGATCAATGGCATCGGTGCTCCATGCTGGAAAAAGTCTGCTAGTCTTAGTAAGTGGCCAGCTCCTCACACCCGGTACCGGGGAGGCAGATGGGGCAGTCACCACGGGCCCTGCGCTCAGAGGGGCCTACCTATAGCTGCCTGGGGTGACGTCATCACGTTTTTGACATCCTGTGCATGTGTCGGTGCTATGACATTAGCGTGTTGGTCCACCCTGAGCCTCGCCAATGGACTCAACAGGATCCTGGATTAGGTGTGTATATGATGTTTTTTATTTAAAAAAAAATTGTGGTGGGCTGTGGGGGCATCATAAACAGTGGGGGACCCTCATGCAGGGTGGGGAGGGCCCTATTAGATTGTAGGGACTACTGTGGGGAACCTCTAAAGTGTGGGGCCGTTATACAGTATGGGGGCCAATGTGGGGGCCATTATACAATTTGGGGTTTACCGTGGGGGCAGTCATACAGTGTGGGGACTACTGTGGGGAGCACTCATACAGTGTGGGGAGCACTCATACTGTGGGTGGGCCCCTCATACATTGTAAAGACATCTGTGGGGGTCCTCATAAAGTGTGGTCATTTTACAGCGTGGGGGCAATTATACAATTTGGGGCCTACTGTGGAGGCATTCATACAGTGTGGGAGCTAATACGGGGGCCATTATACAGTGTTTGAGCTAATGCAGGGGCCATTATACAGTTTTAGGGCTACTGTTGGGGCCATCATAAAGTGTGGGGACTACTGTGGAGGCGATTATACACTGTGGGTTCTACTGTGAGGGCCATTATACAGTGTAAGGACTACTGTGGGGGTCACTATACAGTGTTTTGGTGCAGGAGTGGGGACATCACATTATGTATAGGGAAGCTGTGGGGGTAATATACTGTGTATAGCGGAGCTGTGGCCCATCAAGCTGTGTATAAGGAAGCCCGCCATACTGTGCATAGGGGAGCTGTGGGGGCATTATACTGTGTATAGGGGAGCTGTTGGTCTATCATACTGTGTATAAGGGAGCTTTAAGGAGCTTTAAGGGAATTATATCGTGTATAGAGAAGCTGTTGGCCCATCATACTGTGTATAGGGGAGCTGTGGGGGCATTATATTGTGGATAGGGGAACTGTGGCCAATCATTCTGTATATAGACAAACTGTGGGTCCATCATACTCTGTATAGAGGAGCTGTACATGGGGAGACTCAGGGGACATTATTAAATGTTGTAACGGGTCTGGGAGGTGGAACCACAGAGCAACTATACAAAGGGGCAGTCCTTGTAAGGAAGCGGGTGACACCCAGGGAAGGCGGGCAGGCAGTCACGGCTAGTGACGGGGACAGTCTCTGAGTAAGAGGGCAGGAGATCACGGCAAGTGACGGGGACAGTCTCTGGGTAAGGGGGCAGGAGGTCACGGCAAGTGACGGGGGCAGTCTCTTGACAGGCAGGTGGTCACGGCAAGTGATGGCTAAGCCTCCAGGTAGGCTAGCAGGCAGGTAGCGGGTGGACGCTCCCAGGTGAGCGGGCGAGAGTCTCTGGACAAGCGGGTGGTCACAGCAAGTAACGGCTGAGCCTCCAGGTAGGCAAGCAGGCAGGTAGCGGGTGGACGCTCCCAGGTGAGCGGGCGAGAGTCTCTGGACAAGCGGGTGGTCACAGCAAGTGACGGCTGAGCCTCCAGGTAGGCAAGCAGGCAGGTAGCGGGTGGACGCTCCCAGGTGAGCGGGCGAGAGTCTCTGGACAAGCGGGTGGTCACAGCAAGTGACGGCAGAGCCTCCAGGTAGGCAAACAGGCAGGTAACAGGTGGACGCTCCCAGGTGAGCGGGCCAGAGTCTCTGGACGGGCAGGTGGTCACAGCACGTGACGGCAGAGCCTCCAGGTAGGCTAGCGGGCAGGTAGCAGGTGAGCGCTCCCAGGTGAGCGGGCAGACGGATCCATAGACAGACTGGCAGGGCTGGTAGGCAGACTGTCGGACCGCAGGAATAACAGCAGATAGACACGAGTCAGGCAGGTATCAGACAGGAAACTGGCAGGAAACTGGCAGGTAACTGGTAACGGGACCTGAGGGCTGAAGCAGAGTGATGAACTATGCTACAACATTACTCGGGCACCTCCATTTTGGAGGAGGTGCCTTATATATGGTGAGGTCCTCCGGCCATTGGCCGGGGACTCCTTAGGACGGCGCGCGCGGCCCCTTTAAGAGAGGGGGAGCGCGCGCGCGCGCCCTAAGCACAGTGGCCGGGAAGCAGCGCGCGCTGCCAGCAGAGCGGGAGGAGGACGCCGGGCACGGAGCGGAGAGGTGAGGGGAACAGCGTCCCTGCCTAGCAGGAGGCAGGGACGCCGACGCTACAAATGTTAAGTCGTCACTTAGGAAGCATTATTGTTATAGAGGCACTCAGAGTACTGCGACCATCAAAGATGCATGGGGGCATTATTACTTTCTAGGTGCAAAATGTGGACACTGTTTTGTAGGGCATTTTCACAGGACATTAAAATTGTCTCATTTTCTAGGGGGCAGTTCTACCATCTAAAGAGCACAAAGGAGGCATTATTAGTATGTAAGAGGCACAGTGGTGGGAATTACTATGTGGGGCAGTAAGAGAAGCACT
The DNA here is from genome assembly GCF_046119375.1 of Phyllobates terribilis. Taxonomy (NCBI): domain Eukaryota; kingdom Metazoa; phylum Chordata; class Amphibia; order Anura; family Dendrobatidae; genus Phyllobates; species Phyllobates terribilis. Next base: position 431,525,850 of record NW_027362762.1, read on the forward strand.
GTTAGGCCACAGCCCCACTATCAGTATTTGGTCAGTATTTTTTCTCAAGAGTGAGAACCAAAACCAGGTGAGAAACAATCGGAGAAAAGGTATAATGGAAACAAGTGCACCAATTCTGCATTTATACCCACTCCTGGTTTTGGCTCCCACTCCTGCTGAAAAATACTGACCAAATACTGATAGTAGGGCCGTGGCCTTACTGTGCAAACAGAAGGTGCAGTAATAGGGACAGTGCCTCAGCATTGAGGTATGAGTAGTTTGTGCAGGTTGGGAACAGATGGGGCTAGTGCTGGAAATGTGAAAAGTCAAATGTGGCTGTGTTGTAATCTCTGCAGACGAGTCCTGGATGGAAGAAGTTTTCATATTGGTCTGGGCAAGATTGAAAAGACTTGAAAAGTGAACGACTCCATAAGAAAGAACGTCAGCTGTAAGTCAACATCTTTAACTGTACTGTAATCACTTGTATGTTCTGCAGGGCTGGTATCTACCACTATATGGACAACAGATAGTGGTAATACCAGTGTTGGTATTTTTGTTACAGATTTATTTTCAGTAACAGCGTGGTCATCTGCTGAGGTTCTCCTATACCCACAATTAGGATGTTGCTTTTTTTTCCCCTTTGTGACGTTGCCTTCTTATGAATGGGAAGCACCAGAGAGGGGGAAAAGTAAACACCCACAAAGGAGAATCTCTGTTAATGAGTCCTCCATTGAAGGGTAAATTTACATTTAAGGCTCCCTAAACTTCAAAAGCCTATATCTGCAATGCAGTGGAGAAAAAAAAAACAAAGACAAAAATGTTTTAATTGGCGCCTCTGCTCCTGTTTAATTATACATACAGTTTCAAATAAAAAATATTGTGTAAAGGTCCTTTTCAAGTGTATCCCTGAAAAAGAAAGAGAATGTATTTAGCTTTAGATCATTATCTGCCATCGCAACAAAAGGTTAAGACTGCATCTAAAATGATCTAATTATCGAAAAGGGAAAACTATCACGAGTCATGAGAGATTGATGGTGAGATGTAGGAGGCCTAATGAAACATCACTTAAAACATTAGATAGCTTAAGAAAAATGTCTTATAATACAGTACAGACCAAAAGTTTGGACACACCTTCTCATTTAAAGATTTTTCTGTATTTTCATGACTATGAAAATTGTACATTCACACTGAAGGCATCAAAACTATGAATTAACACATGTGGAATTATATAGTTAACAAAAAAGTGTGAAACAACTGAAAATATGTCTTATATTCTAGGTTCTTCAAAGTAGCCACCTTTTGCTTTGATGACTGCTTTGCACACTCTTGGCATTCTCTTGATGAGCTTCAAGAGGTAGTCACCGGAAATGGTCTTCCAACAATCTTGAAGGAGTTCCCAGAGATACTTAGCACTTGTTGGCCCTTTTGCCTTCACTCTGCGGTCCAGCTCACCCCAAACCATCTCGATTGGGTTCAGGTCTGGTGACTGTGGAGGCCAGGTCATCTGGCGTAGCACCCCATCACGCTCCTTCTTGGTCAAATAGCCCTTACACAGCCTGGAAGTGTGTTTGGTGTCATTGTCCTGTTGAAAAATAAATGATGGTCCAACTAAACGCAAACCGGATGGAATAGCATGCCGCTGCAAGATGCTGTGGTAGCCATGCTGGTTCAGTATGCCTTCAATTTTGAATAAATCCCCAACAGTGTCACTAGCAAAGCACCCCCACACCATCACACCTCCTCCTCCATGCTTCACGGTGGGAAACAGGCATGTAGAATCCATCCGTTCACCTTTTCTGCGTCGCACAAAGACACGGTGGTTGGAACCAAAGATCTCAAATTTGGACTCATCAGACCAAAGCACAGATTTCCACTAGTCTAATGTCCATTCCTTGTGTTCTTTAGCCCAAACAAGTCTCTTCTGCTTGTTGCCTGTCCTTAGCAGTGGTTTCCTAGCAGCTATTTTACCATGAAGGTCCTGCTGCACAAAGTCTCCTCTTAACAGTTGTTGAAGAGATGTGTCTGCTGCTAGAACTCTGTGTAGCATTTACCTGGTCTCTAATCTGAGCAGCTGTTAACCTGCGATTTCTGAGGCTGGTGACTCGGATAAACTTATCCTCAGAAGCAGAGGTGACTCTTGGTCTTCCTTTTCTGGGGCGCTCCTCATGTGAGCCAGTTTCTTTGTAGCGCTTGATGGTTTTTGCAACTGCACTTGGGGACACTTTCAAAGTTTTCCCAATTTTTCGCACTGACTGACCTTCATTTCTTAAAGTAATGATGGCCACTCGTTTTTCTTTACTTAGCTGCTTTTTTCTTGCCATAATACAAATTCTAACAGTCTATTCAGTAGGACTATCAGCTGTGTATCCACCAGACTTCTGCACAACACAACTGATGGTCCAAACCCCATTTATAAGGCAAGAAATCCCACTTATTAAACCTGACAGGGCACACCTGTGAAGTGAAAACCATTTCCGGTGACTACCTCTTGAAGCTCATCAAGAGAATGCCAAGAGTGTGCAAAGCAGTCATCAAAGCAAAAGGTGGCTACTTTGAAGAACCTAGAATATAAGACATATTTTCAGTTGTTTCACACTTTTTTGTTAAGTATATAATTCCACATGTGTTAATTCATAGTTTTGATGCCTTCAGTGTGAATGTACAATTTTCAAAGTCATGAAAATACAGAAAAATCTTTAAATGAGAAGGTGTGTCCAAACTTTTGGTCTGTACTGTATGTTCGGGATAAAATGTGTGTGGGACATCACAGGCTTCCAAAGATGTCCACATGCACTTTTCTGAGTATGGGATGCTCCTTACTCACAAAAGAATCATTATACAAAGTCAAGTGTAGCCAAAGAATCCATGTTTAACAATCCATCATTATTTTCCCAGTTTTAACATACAAAGAAATAGCAAAATTTTGACCCTCTCTTATGGATGGGTCTTTTTCAAGTATTATCTTTTCATCAACAGTGTCAAATGAAGTAACGATCTACTGAAAATCCATACTATATACAAGAATTAGCATTATAGATGCTGTAGATATTTAGAGATGTTTGAAAGAATTAAGAGGGACCTGAAAGGAAAAGTAGAACATGTGTCAAAAGGATGAAAAAGATGTCTTAGGAGTTATGGTGAGAGCTTATGAGTGAAGCTTTAGGGCCTTTGCACATGTTGCAGATTTGTTGCATGTCACAGGGAAAAAAGTGATAAATAAGTGGCTCAGTGAACAAAACATTTAAATTTGGGGTCCATGACTAGGAAAGTCCCAGATCTCAATTCTATTGAGAACCATTAGGCTATGTGCCCACGATGCAGAAATGAAGCAGAAAATTTCTGCAGCATTTCTGCATCTCCCTGGCAGAAAAAACGAATGCATATTGTGCATGCGTTTTTCCTGCAGAATACATGCGGATTCACATGCGTATCCACATGCGTTAACGCATGTGTTTCCGCATGCGGACTGACAAGCACTTTCCAGGCGATAGCATCACTTGGAAAGTGCTTGACAACTAGATCACACTGTATAAATCCATGCAAACAGCATGCATTTATACAGTGTGACCGTAAAAATAAAACAAATAAAGCTATACTTACCTCCAATGCCCCGCCGCGTGAGCTGTCGCGCTCCTTCCAGGTTCCTTCCTGGCTTGCCGGCATCTCGCGAGACAGCCTGCGGTCACATGACCGCGACGTCATCTCAGGTCCTGGAAGGAGAAGCGCTGCAGGGGCCGCAGGACAGGTGAATATAAACTTTATTATTTTATTCTTTTTTTTACAGGTACAATGGTACCCAGGTCTGGATGAGAGTCTTCTCTCCTCCAGGCCTGGGTACCATCCGCACATTGAAACGCATATTATCCGCTTGTACAAATGTACAGACACGGATTCTATGCGTCTCAATGCAAGTCAATGGCGGCGCTTCCGCTGCGCTTCCGCAAAATTAATGAACATGCTGCCGATTTATGAGCGCTGCAGAAACGCTGCGGAAAAATCTGCAGCATGTGCATTGACATTGCGGAATGCCATTGGGGACCATGGGGTGCGGATTACCATGCGTTTTTGACGCATGAAAAACGCATCGTGTGCACGCAGCCTTAGGAAATCTTCAAAAAGTGCATTGACAAACAAAACACATAAATTGTTACAAACTACAAGCACTGATTAGGTTAGAATGGGTTGTCATCAGTCAGGATTTGTCCCACAAGCTGACATCCAGCATGTCAGGATGAATTGCAGAAGTCTTGAAAAAAAAGGGGCAACACTGTAAAGCTTGAATCTTTTCATAAACTTGGTGTATTTTATTTATCAATAAAAGTGTAAAAACTTATTAAATGCTTTTAATTGTACTTCAGTAACCACACAGACATCTGATGAAAGGATCTAAAAACACTGAAGCAGCAAACTTTATGAAAACCAAATTTTGTGTCAGTCTCAAAAATTGTCAGTGACTGTACATTAATTGAATGAACTAGATTGTCCCCTAGCAATGGCCACAAGGGTACATTTGTAACAGTGGAGAAGATGGCATAACACCCTTCTGAAGACTCTAGTTGTTTTAATGTGTGCAAAATGTATTTTGTTGCATCTTTTTATCCAACTGGAGGCTGCAGTTCCTGTTAATAAGGGGTGACAGGGTTAAGTGTAGTAGTTGGAGTAATAGTGACCAGTGTATCAGTTCCAGATTTTTATTATTTGTTAGTGAGCAAGAGACAAGAAAGGACACCTTCAGAGAAAGGTGATCATCACTGGGTGTGTGGCAATCAAGACAAGGAAAGGGAGCAAGACTCAGCAAGAGTTCTATAGTGGCGACAACTCCTCATAGAAGGCAAGTTGGGGCACAGAAAAGCTAAAGGAAGCGGTTGTGTTAGCAGACCTGGAGATCTGCCGTAAAGGAATAAGGTATAGGCCAGGCTGGGGTACGTTAGTAAGGTGGTAACTATGGAGAGCTCCCTCACACGGTTCACAAGAGTGCAGTTAGGGTGCAGTGGTCACAGTGAAACACATTGACCCATGTGACCCTCTACTAGGAAGATGGCTTTACCCAATTTGTACTGTTGTTCCTCAGTAACGTTCATCACAAGTAATGTGCCGCCGTCCATCACCACCAAGAATGTGCTTCTGTATTTCGTAGAATAAAACAAGCAAGCTTTATTCCTGCTAATCTCTGTACATACATTTTGTTGTCAGTAAAAAGGGCTTTAATTTTGCAAAACAGTCTGTTTTCTTCACCGTGAGTTTAAAGAGGTCTGGTACAGCACAAATGGTGCCAGAAGTTAACTTGAAGGTGTCTACAGCAGAAACACGACCGCGCACACACACACACGCACACACACACACAGAGACCCCTATGTAAGGTGTTCAGGAACGCGGAATTAGATGTCGGTCCAAATCCCCCTTTACACATTTACACTGGCTGATTATTGTGAACGAGCAGTGTTAGTTTCCCGATAATCGGCCAGTGTAAATAGGCTGCCAATCACCCGATGGGTGAGCAGAACGTTCGTTCTTGGCAGCACATCATCTTGTGTAAATGGCACATGAGCTGCCAAGAATAAAGACAGTTTATGTGCACAGACCGATCAGATTCAGTCGTTCGATACACGTTCGATACACGTGGGAAGTGCAGTTGGCCTTTCTAAACAGGCTATTAAATTAAGCAGATCAGCTTCTTCGAAGAGGATTGGCGGTAATTAACGGCTGTCATCGGCCAGGGTAAATGCAGCCTAAGTCCAGACACAAGGAAAGCCAAAGAGCGCCGGCTGATGCGCACTACAATACTTTACTCTGCCCTCGGCAGGGCAGAGAAGTGCGTCTGCACAGGAGCGCAATGGAAGACACTGTGTGAATGGCGTAGAACGCGTCATCCACAAGAAGCAAGAAGAGAGGAGGTGCTGGATCAAGAAGAGCGACAGCCATTGGACCGGACCACCCCATAGGTGAATATAATAAAAGCTATTTTTTGTTTTATGGAGAGCGCATTGCGGACATACAGTGCTGGCCAAAAGTATTGGCACCCCTGCAATTCTGTCAGATAATACTCAGTTTCTTCCTGAAAATGATTGCAATCACAAATTCTTTGGTATTATTCTCTTCATTTAATTTGTCTTCAATGAAAAAAAACACAAAAAGAATTGTCCTAAAGCCAAATTGGATATAATTCCACACCAAACCTAAAAAAGGGGGTGGACAAAAGTATTGGCACCCTTTGAAAAATCATGTGATGCTTCTCCAATTCGTGTAATTTACAGCACCTATAACTTACCTGTGGCACCTAACAGGTGTTGGCAATAACTAAATCACACTTGCAGCCAGTTAACATGGATTAAAGTTGACTCAACCTCTGTCCTGTGTCCTTGTGTGTACCACATTGAGCATGGAGAAAAGAAAGAAGACCAAAGAACTGTCTGAGGACTTGAGAAACCAAATTGTGAGGAAGCATGAGCAATCTCAAGGCTACAAGTCCACCTCCAAAGACCTGAATGTTCCTGTGTCTTCCGTGCGCAGTGTCATCAAGAAGTTTAAAGCCCATGGCACTGTGGCTAACCTCCCTAGATGTGCACGGAAAAGAAAAATTGACGAGAGATTTCAACGCAAGATTGTGCGGATGGTGGATAAAGAACCTCGACTAACATCCAAACAAGTTCAAGCTGCCCTGCAGTGCGAGGGTACAACAGTGTCAACCCGTACTATCCGTCGACGTCTGAATGAAAAGGGACTGTATGGTAGGATACCCAGGAAGACCCCACTTCTTACCCCGAGACATAAAAAAGCCAGGCTGGAGTTTGCCAAAACTTACCTGAGAAAGCCTAAAACGTTTTGGAAGAATGTTCTCTGGTCAGATGAGACAAAAGTAGAGCTTTTTGGGAAAAAGCATCAACATAGAGTGTACAGGAAAAAAAAAGAGGCATTCAAAGAAAAGAACACGGTCCCTATAGTCAAACATGGCGGAGGTTCCCTGATGTTTTGGGATTGCTTTTCTGCCTCTGGCACTGGACTGCTTGACCGTGTGCATGGCATTATGAAGTCTGAAGACTGCCAACAAATTTTGCAGCATAATGTAGGGCCCAGTGTGAGAAAGCTGGGTCTCCCTCAGAGGTCATGGGTCTTCCAGCAGGACAATGGCCCAAAACACACTTCCAAAAGCACTATATGGTTTGAGAGAAAGCAATGGAGACTTCTAAGGTGGCCAGCAATGAGTCCAGACCTGAATCCCATAGAACACCTGTGGAGAGATCTCAAAATGGCAGTTTGGAGAAGGCACCCTTCAAATATCAGGGACCTGGAGCAGTTCGCCAAAGAAGAATGGTCTACAATTAAAGCAGAGCATTGTAAGAAACTCATTGATGGTTACCGGAAGCGGTTGTTCGCAGTTATATTGGCTAAAGGTTGTGCAACCAAGTATTAGGCTGAGGGTGCCAATACTTTTGTCTGGCCCATTTTTGGAGTTTTGTGTGAAATGATCAATGATTTGATTTTTGCTTCATTCTCTTTTGTGCTTTTTCCTTGCAAGCAAATTAAATGAAGAGAATAATACCAAAGAATTTGTGATTGCAATATTTTCAGGAAGAAACTGAGTATTATCTGACAGAATTGCAGGGGTGCCAATACTTTTGGCCACCACTGTATATCTCACGGACAGTTATCTATTTATCATCTATCTATGTATCTTTGCACATCTTTATCACATAAAAACAATAATTTCTTCAATGCATTTTATTCCGCTACATGGCACACCGATGGCATTTGGATGTCACACGTGTAGTGCACTCGTACACAAGATGTCACACGGTTGGTACACACAGATGACCAACAGAAAACCAGCACTGTATATACAGAATTCTAGAATGCTGTCACATAGGGATTACAGGTGCTGGCCCAACTTTATATAGGAAAAACCTGGTGACCAGTTCCATTTAAACCACATGAAAGCGGACTGCGCTTTTCTATGCATACCGTTTAGGAATAAATAAAACAGCCAAGCATTGAACAGTTTCCACTGTTCCCTTTTAGGGTATATGCACACATAGAAAGATCTACTGCAAATACTGATATGTTGGCTGGGAAAAAGCTACATTTTTTGACGTGGTTTTTTCCCCATTGATTAAAATTGGCGAGAAACATAAAAAAAATTGACATGCTGTAGAGATTAAACTGCTTCAAATCTGCAAGGAAAAAATAAGCAACATGTGCATGAGCTTTCAGAAATCTCATTCACTATGCAGTAATATTCTGCGTTTTTCATGGAAAAAATGCAGGAAAAATGTGGCAAAAATGTGATATATGATGTGACAGAGTCACTGGTGTAATATACGAGGGGAGGTATGTGTCACTCAGGTTGCTCTCCTGTGTGAACTGAGATCTATTGAATTTATGCCAGCATGTTATATGCTTGGGGTTAACTCTTTTAAAGGGTGTGGTTTTATGTGAATGACACAGAGATGGGAGGGAAGTCACCATACCTCCCCCCAGGGTGTGGCTGAGCATGGTTTAAATGTTCAGTCCTGTTTTTTTTTCTCTGTGTTGTGGTCTGGAGAGGCAAGGTCTCCAGACTGGGAAAGCTTCAGCTCAGCACAGAGCTGAAGGCTGGGACTACACCATGTGGGCAAGTTCCACATACATATGGACTGTGCTTTCGTTTATCTTTTGTTTTGTGATTTTGCCAGTAAGGCCGTGTTTATTTTTGCTGTAGTTGCAGGGCTTTATGCCATATAATAAAGCCTGAAAAGAAAACCCAGTTCCTGAGTCTACTTCCAGAAGTGGCTGAGCGAGTCGTCTTACCACAGTTGGTGTGAGAGTGCGAGCACAATACAAGGAACACGTGTACCTGCCACAGAAATCGGTGGATGTCCTGGGTAAAGGCCGTCAGCCAGCCAGAGGTGTCCGGCAGCATAGAGGAGCTCCTGAAGCACTTGCTTCAAAGCCAACAACAGCAACATCAACTGCACTTGCAGAGCCAGCAGAGCCTACAACAGCAGCATCGGGAGCTTCTACAGCAGCGAGAGCAGCAGTTGCAGAGCCAGCAAGAACAGCAAGAGACCAATAAACTCCTGATGCAGCAGAATCAGCAGCAACAAAGGCAGATGGAACTTATAGCGGGGGAAGTTCGTAGCAGAGAGGCCGCCCCTCCTCCAACTCCAGGTGATCTCTAATACGTCCGGAAGGCGGTAAGGCATGCGTGCCAAAAGATGACCCCAGGGGATGATGTTGAAACATTTCTGACTGTGTTTGAAAGGGTAGCAGAGCAGGAAAAACTGCCGCCGGAGCAGTAGGCGAAGGTGCTGATCCCCTATTTAACGGGTGAACCCCAAAAGGCCTACTATGACCTGACCCTAAGGATGCACAGGATTAGTACAGGTAATGAGTGCAGAGTAGGAGGGATTCTTAAAGAAAAACTGACAGGTCTGTGAGAGCCAGAATTCTTGCTGGTTGGTAGTTGATCAAATACTTATTTCATGCAATAAAATGCAATTTAGTTATTAAAAAATCATATGATGTGATTTCCTGGATTTTTTTTTAGATTCTGTCTCTCACAGTTGAAGTGTACCTACAATAAAAATTTCAGACAACCCCATTCTTTGTAGGTGGGAAAACTTGCAAAATCGGCAGTGTATCAAATACTTATTTTCCCCACTGTATGCAATTCTCTGCTGCTCTGTCCTATGTATTTACATCCATCCTCTGAAGATGTTTTCAGCTGATCAGTGGTGGTCCTGGGTGTCGGACACCCATCGTTCTCATATTGATGACCTATCCAAAGACTATCTCCAATGGTGCTTAGTTTTCTCTGGTGGTTTCATTATAATTGAATGGAGCAGATGTTTACTTGATCATCAACTGCTCCATTCACATGGGGCTCCCTGGTTTTTGGGATCGGCGAGGGTCCCAACGATTGGTCACCAGCGAATGGGAAGTTATCACCTATCTCTGAGATAGTGGATAATGTTCAAACTTGAGACTACTCCTTTAAGGCATGTTGTAACTGTCAACTTCTTTACATGTACTTTATATGCATCTCACACAAACTGTTTATTGTCATTTGACAAAATTAAAAAAAACATTTATTACATTTAATTGGATAAAATAGATAATGAAATGCACAAAACACAATCTGTTTATATATTATGCTAATGCAAATTGCCTTTTCTTAATTGTCAATAGAACAAAAAATCTGTTTAATTGGCTTCTGTTATTAGTCAAGATTTTAGATTTTTGTTTAGTGGCTTTGTATTACCTGTGTAATTTTAAGCTTTGTCTAAACAGACAGTTTTGGCCTTAATGACACAGCGCTATTTTTCAAATCTGACTTTAATGTGGGTATAACTTTTTAATACTTTAGTTATCACCTTGAGTTCAAGATTTTTTAATGACACATTGTTCCATATGTTAGTAGCTCATCTTGGTTGATACATTTTCTGTTTATTTGTAAAAAACCCAAATAAACAAAAATCACCCAAATTTCTCTAAATTTTGGAATCATTTGTTGTTTTCAAAATTTAAATTGAATCTGTCATAAGAAAAAAACAATTAACCTGCAGATATGCAGTTAATCTGCAGGTTAATAGTGTTTTGAAGCCATGCGACCGCTGTGCTGAAAGCCTGGCTATCGAGAGGAATAAAGTTTATTCCTCCCAACAGCATCAGGCTTTAGTCACAGAGGTGAAGCTCATGCGGCTTCAGTCACCATTCAGTACATAGTGAGCAGCAGCTGTAACCGTGCCCCTGGCACTGACTGACAGCTGGCTCAGCAGAGCATCAGTACAGAGTCGGCTTTCAGTCAGTGCCAGGGTGTGGTTACAGCTGCTGCTCACTATGTATTGAGCGGTACAAATAAACAGAAAAAAATGTCCGGCACTCCCAAAACAAGGAGTGAACAGATGCTTACTAGGAGCAGCAACCTCCATATACAACTAACAGACAAAGCAGCACACTGCAACGCAAACATTAAATATATGTAATTTGAATAGCATTACTGCTGTAGAAAATAGAAATAAATGAGAAATCTTAGCGCATAAATTGGCCAATTCATATGTACCTGGTAGCCACGTTAAGGCGTCTCTCAAAATATCAGGACCCTGTCAATATGAACTCCTCTTTAAGTGACTATGTCTGCTTGTATGTGGGAACCCTATCAATATGAACTCCTCTCTAAGAGACTGTCTGCTTGTATGTGGAATAATAACATCCTGCTGTAATTAAAATTGCCTGTGGCATAAAAGCGGAGTGCTCAGTCAAGGCTTATATATAGAGACAGAAAAAACTGTCAGGCACTTCCAAAACAAGAAATAGGTGTGAACAGGTGCTTACTAGGAGCTGCTACCTCCATATACAACTAACAAACAAAGCAGCACTCTGCAACTCTAAGTATGCAAACATGAAATATATGAAATTTGAATAGCATTACTGCTGTAGAAAATAGAAATAACTGAGAAATCTTAGCTCATAAATTGGCCAATTCCTGTGTACCTTGTAGCCACGTTAAGGCATTTCTTAAAATACCAGGACCCTATTAATGTGAACTCCTCTCTAAGAAACTTAAGTCTGCTTATGTGTGGGATAATAAGATCCTGCTGCAATTAAAACCGCCTGTGGCATAGAGGCGGAATGCTCAGTCAAAGCTTATACGTAGAAACAGAAATCTTATTATCCCACATACAAGCAGACAGTCTCTTAGAGAGGAGTTCATATTGATAGGGTTCCCACATACCAGCAGACATAATCGCTTAGAGAGGAGTTCACATTGATAGGGTCCTGGTATTTTGAGAGACGTCTCAACGTGGCTACCAGGTACACATGAATTGGCAAATTTATACGCTAAGATTTCTCATTTATTTCTATTTTCTACAGCAGTAATGCTATTCAAATTTAATATATTTAATGTTTGCATACTTAGCGTTACAGTGTGCTGCTTTATTTGTTATATGTATTGAGCGGTGACCGAAGACGCACCTCTGTGACTGAAATCCAAAGGCTGCTGGGTGGAATAAAGTTCATTTCTTCCTTGTAGTCGGGCTGTCAGTGTGACGGCCGCATGGCTTCAAAACGCTATTAAGCTGCAGATACTCCCCATATCTGCAGGTTTTTTCACACAATAGGTTACCTTTAAATTTCCCTGTTTGTCAGGCAGTTTGCCATACTGCACAAAATGTCTAATAACTAATAAATGTCTACTTTTAGTTGCCATCATTTTTGAATGCCTATTTATTTTTTAGGACTTAGAAGGCTTATCAGTAGTGTTGAGCATTCCGATACTGAAATATCGGGTATCGGCCGATATTCGCGGTATCGGAATTCCGATAATTAATTCTGATACTTTTACAATATCGAATACCGGAATCGGAAGTTCCCATAATGCCTGCGCTCTGCAGTGTCTCTGAAGGATGACAAGCTGGGTGGCAGCGCTCAGCTGAGATCCAGCCTGTCATCAGAATGCCATCCCAGCGTGAGAGAATTCTCCTGATTGTTTAAAAGCTGGCGGGCGGTAAAAAGCCGCCGGCTTTTAAAAAATCACACGACCCCATACTGCTTCCCCGCAGCCTCCCACCTCGATCCTCCGCTCCTCTCGCCACCTCCAATCCCAATCGTAAGTTAGGACCGGGCGGGGAGGGCAGCACCAAGGAGCGGGGAGCGAAGGACCCGGGCGGGGAAGCCGGCAGTGAAAAGACTTCACCGCCGGCTTTCCCGTTCTGTGCTGCGCTTTCCCGCCGGTTATTTCAAATGAACAGCTGAGGTATCAGGTGATGCTGATCAGCTGTTCATTTGAAGTCGCCGCGGTGCCCTCAGAGGGTTCATGTGAGTTCATGCTTGACTGCATTGCATGAACTCACATGAACTTTCCCACGGCCACACAGGTCAGCCTCACCTCCCAGACCATCAGCCCGTCATGATTGGTGTGTGTGGGTGTCTGTGCGATGTCTGCGGGTGTGCGCGGTGTCTGTGCGATGTCTGCAAGTGTGTGCGGGTGTGCGCTGTGTCTGTGCGATGTGTGCGGGTGTGTGCGTGCAGGCAGACATAGGCCGATGTGACACTACTACTCCCATCAGCCTATGTCTGTCCCCCGTTCACTCGTGCCAGCAGGATCAGCTCGATGGGAGCAGTAGTTCCCCTCAACCTGATCCCGCTATTTAAATTGCCCTACTGTGTCCCCAATAAATTTTAAATACATGTCATTGGTGGCCAGTGGTTACCTACAATAAATTAGTTCATACATTACCTGTCCCCGCCGATCGCCACCTAAAATAAAGTAAAAAATAAAAAACTACACCTATACTCACCTAGACACCTAATTCCCCGAAGCCATCGATCTCCTGTAAATATAAAATAATAAACCACAACCTTATCCTTACCCCTCCGTAGCAGTCCACGAGTGTCCCACGATGATCTCCAGTTCAGAGCAGCCACATAGAATGTGACCGCTCTGAACCGCTGCCGCCGCTAGAATGACGGGGCCGTAAAGCAGCCCCGTCATTGCATAAGCGGGTTCACCGGAGTTCAGGCAGCGCTGCTCCGGTCAGCTCCTTTACGGCCCTGCTGTATCGTGAGAAATTCCCACGGTACAGCAGTGCCGTAAAGGAGGTCTCCGGAGCAGCGCTGACTGAATGCACTCCGGTGACCTCAGTCAGTGGCTCCCGCTGCCGGGAGCGGACGTGTTCCCGGCAGCGTGAGCTTACAGCAGCCATGCACAGCTGTCACCATCTCCAGATGTGACAGCTGTGCATGGGAGATCAGCACAGGAACGTGGACAGGTAACTATTTTTTTTTTTTTTTTTTTAGTAAACTAAGAATTAAATAAAATGGTGTGTTTTATTTCAAATAAATTATTTTTTTCTGGGTGTAGTGTGTGTTTTTTCTTTTTAACACTTTGTAGGTTAGTAATGGGGGTGTCTTATAGACGCCCATCATTACTAACCTGGGCTTCATGGCAGCTGGCGCTGACATGAACCCCAGCCCTATTACCCCCTGCCACCGCACCAGGGCAGCGTGGAAGAGCGAGGCTAAGTGCCAGAGTTGGCGCATCCTATGGATGCGCCATTTCTGGGGCGGCTGACGGCTGGTGTTTCTAGCCTGGGAGGGGGCCAATATTCATGGCTCCCTTCCTGGGCTATTAATATCAGCCCCCAGCTGTCTGCCTAGCCTTTGCTAGCTATTAAAATAGGGGGGACCCCACGTCATTTTTTGGGGGGGGGTCCCCCATTTTAATAGCTAGTAAAGGCTAGGTATTCAGCTGGGGGCTGATATTAGTGGCCTGGGAAGCTCCGTGGGTATTACCCCCTTCCCAGGCTTCAAACATCTGCCCCAGCTGTCTGCTTAACCTCCGCTAGAGACTAAAATTATGGGGGATCCCAAGCCAATTTTTTTTTTAAATAAATCCTTTATTTTAACACTAAATGACATTTGAGGAGTTAATAAAGATGCAGTCCCTAAATTATTATTTATTTTTTAATTAATTTTTCCCAAAAATTTTGATGTGGGCTTTGCTATATTTTTGTATGCCAGCCAGATACATCATCCAGCTTCTATGAACGCGCCATTTTCCGGGGTGGCTGCGGACTGCAATTTGCAGCGGGGGGGGGGGGGCCAGAAAGCTTGGGCCTCCCTGCGCTGCAGATTCCATCCCCCAGCTGCCTAGTTGTACCTGGCTGGACACACAAATAGGGCGAAGCCCCACGTATTTTTTTTTTTTAATTATTTCATGAAATTCATGAAATAATAAAGAAAAAAGTGCTTCCCTATATTGTTGTGTCCGGCCAGGTACAAATAGGCAGCTGGGGGTTGGGGGCAGCCCGTTCCTGCCTGCTGTACCTGGCTGGACCCAAATATAGTGCGAAGCACCACGTCAATGTTTTTTTTATTATTTCAGGAAATTCATGAAATAATTAAAAAAAAATTGATGTGGGGCTTCGCCCTATATTTGTGTCCAGCCAGGTACAGCAGGCAGGAACGGGCTGCGCCCAACCACCAGCTGCCTATTTGTACCTGGCCGGACACAACAATATAGGGAAGCCCTTTTTTAAAAAAATTATTTCATGAAATAATTAAAAAAAAATTGACGTGGAGCTTCGCACTGTATTTGGGTCCAGCCAGGTACAGCAGGCAGGAACGGGCTGCCCCCAACCACCAGCTGCCTATTTGTACCTGGCCGGACACAACAATATAGGTAAGCCCTTTTTTTCTTAATTATTTCATGAATTTCATGAAATAATTTAAAAAAAAAAATACGTGGAGCTTCGCCCTATTTTTGTGTCCAGCCAGGTACAACTAGGCAGCTGGGGGCTGGAATCTGCAGCGCAGGGAGACCCAAGCTTTCTGGGCCCCACCCGCTGCAAATTGCAGTCCGCAGCCGCCCCGGAAAATGGCGCGTTCATAGAAGCGCCATCTTCTGGCGCTGTACCCAACTCATCCAGGGCCCTGGTGCGGTGGCTCACTGGGTAATAAAGGGGTTAAGGCCAGCTTGGCATTATCAGCTGGCCCTAAGCCCGAAATTCATGGGGTCACGCCAATATTAGACATGACCACCATGAATTTCTAGTAAAGTATTTAAAAAAAACACAACACCCAGAATAAAGTCCTTTAATTGAAATAAAGACACAATTCTTTATTGTTCTAAATTAAACTATACTTACCATCACGCCCATTCCAGCTGAAGCCAACGATCTCCTGCAATAAAAGAAAAATAATAAACCAACATCATCCTTACCTTTCCATGGTTCCCACGACAGCTTCAGCTCTGCTACATCGAGATGACAGGCTGGACCGCAGCAGAACGCTGCCATCCAGCCTGTCATCCCGCAGACACTGAGAAGCGCAGGCATGCTTGCGCTCCTCAGTGTCTCTCTGTGACGGCATCCAGATGAGCCGACAATGAACTCGGCTCACCTCATGCACGTCACTGACAGCGTGGGAAAATTCTCCTGCACTCAGCGCTTCAGCGTGAGAATTCTCCCACGCTGTCAGTGACGTGCATGAGGTGAGCCGAGTTCATTGTCGGCTCATCTGGATGCCGTCACAGAGAGACACTGAGGAGCGCAAGCATGCCTGCGCTTCTCAGTGTCCGCGGGATGACAGGCTGGATGGCAGCGTTCTGCTGCGGTCCAGCCTGTCATCTCGATGTAGCAGAGCTGGAGCCATCGTGGGAACCATGGAAAGGTAAGGATGAGGTTGTTTTATTATTTTTCTTTTATTGCAGGAGATCGTTGGCTTCAGCTGGAATGGGCGTGATGGTAAGTATGGTTTAATTTAGAACAATAAAGAATTGTGTGTTTATTTCAATTAAAGGACTTTATTCTGGGTGTTTGTGTTTTTTTTAACTTTGACTATGGGGTTAGTAATGGGGGTGTCTTATAGACGCCTCTCCATTACTAACCTGGGCTTGATGTCAGCTGGCATTATAAGCTGACATCAACTTCAGCCCTATTACCCCACTGCCACCGCTACAGGGCAGTGGGAAGAGCGAGGCTAAGTGCCAGAATTGGCGCATCCTATGGATGCGCCATTTCTGGGGCGGCTGACGGCTGGGAGGGGGCCAATATTCATGGCTCCCTTCCTGGGCTATTAATCTCATCCCCCAGCTGTCTGCCTAGCCTTTGCTAGCTATTAAATTAGGGGGGACCCCACGTCATTTTTTTGGGGGGTCCCCCATTTTAATAGCTAGTAAATGCTAGGTATTCAGCTGGGGGCTGATATTAGTAGCCTGGGAAGCTCCGTGGGTATTATCCCCTTCCCAGGCTTCAAACATCTGTCCCAGCCGTCTGCTTAACCTCCGCTAGAGACTAAAATTACGGGGAACCCCACGCCAATTTTTTTTTAAATAAATCCTTTATTTTAACATTAAATGACAAGTACAGTAATCAACACTGTCACTGTACTTCATATATATGTGACTGACATGTTTCTATCTATCTAATCTATGTATGATTCTCTATTCCTTCTATTCTAAATTGTCGGGTACAGATGCTGAATTGCCGGCCGGCTTTCTTAAAGAGACGGTGCATTAAAACACTATTATTTTTTTAAATAAATCCTTTACACTAAATGACAAGTACAGTAACCAATACTGTCACTGTACTTCATTTATATGTGACTGACATGTTTCTATCTATCTAATCTATGTGTGAAGCTCTATTCTGTCTGTTATAAATTGTCGGGTACCGCTGCTGAATTGCCGGCCGGCTTTTTTAAAGAGACGGTGCATGAAAACACTATTATTTTTTTTAATAAATCCTTTACACTAATTGACAAGTACAGTAAGCAACACTGTCACTGTACTTCATATATATGTGACTGACATGTTTCTATCTATCTAATCTATGTGTGGTGCTCTATTCTTTCTGTTGTAAATTGTCGGGTACCGGTGTATGCGCTGATGAATTGCCGGCTTTTCGCATAATACATTCTACATTATTCTTAGTTGTTTTACTTCATGTAGAATTAACCTACAAGGAAAGAAAGGGTTTATTTTCATTCCGATATTAGTGTCCCATTGACTTGCATTGGTTTCCGGTATCGGAATTGGCGATATCCGATACTTTTTGAGTATCGGTCCGATCCAATCCGATACGATATTTCCTGATATCGGAAGGTATCGCTCAACACTACTTATCAGTTAAACAGCACTTTTCATTTTTTATTAATCCTACACATGGCCCTAGTGTGCAGCCTGACTCAAACTCAAGAAATTAAGGAGCTCCTCTGAATTTTAGGACATTCTTTTTGTTAGGATATTTTCCAAGCACCGTTTCAGATTTGCAGAAACCTTGAGGTGCTAGAACACATCCCATTTTGGAAGCACTTCTCTAGCCATTCAATATAGGGGTGCACTGAGCAATTTGACCCACAGCCATTTCATAGAATGTAATAAATTTGGGCTCGTAAAAATAAAAAAAAAATACCTTTCCAATAATGTTTTTTTTATTTGGAATTTTCACAAAGAATGAAGGATAAGTGACACAATTTATTGCAATTTATTTATTATTTATTGTATTTTCTTTTTGTGCAGCAGCACCTCATACGACCACTAATTGCTGTTTGAGCGTACAACAGGGCTCAGAAGTAATAATCGATAAATTGGATTTTGTAGTGCAGGTTTCCCTTGAATGGATTTCAGGGCAATGTCAGATTTGCAGAGCCCCTGAGGTACCAGGACAATGTTATCTCCAAGAAATTGTAGAATTAATCTAGGGATTTAATGGGCCCCATAAGTGTTTTGCATAAATTAATGCACAGCGAAAATTGCAATTTTTCCATATACCGTATATGCTATTTTTGTTAGAACCTTGCTGTTAGGTTTTTTTTCCTTTGCTGGTCACATGACCTTGTTGGCCTATTTAATCCTGCTCCGCCCTTCTGGCTTTGCTGGACTTCATTGTATATCTACTTTCTAGCTAGCCTGTGCTCTGTATCTAGCTCTGTTAGTTTGCTTGGTCTACGGACCTCTATGTTCTATCTATTTTGTTTGTTCGTCTGTCTGCTACTATTTCTGTTAGGAGGTGTCCCATATTCCTCCCAGTCCTTAGTACTTGTAGGGATTCCCTCCCCACATCTGTAGGTCTCCGTACAGACTAGATTAGGACTTTAGCAGGTCTGATCGCAGGATCAGGTTCCCTGTTACATCGTAGGGATTCAGCTGAGTCCTATAGTAGGGACAGATCTCCTCTCTTTCCTTAGCTTTGGTAGCAGAACATAACAGTAAGTCCAGCCAGCAAATTCTCTAAGGAAAGATTTTTCTGTTCCATCATGGTGTCGGTTCAGGATTTGGCTCATCGCCTGCAGGGACTCTCTCTGGAGGTGGCCGAGCTCCGTCAGCACGTGAGTAACTGTCCTGGAGCACATTTCTTGGAGCCTAAGGTATGTTTGCCGGATTTATTTTTTGGTGAACACCGAGAATTTTTTTCATTTAAAAATGCTTGCTTATTGTATTTTCGTTTGAGACCTAAGTCCTCTGGGGATGAATCCCAGCGCGTAGGGTTCATAATGTCACTTTTGCGCAAAGAGCCTCAGGAGTGGGCCTTTTCTTTGCAACCTAGTGATTCATGCTTCAGATCAGTGGATAGTTTTTTTTCTGCTTTGGGACTATTATATGATGATCCTGACCGTGTCGCATCAGCTGAGACTGAGTTGAGACGTTTAAAACAAGGATCAGGTAATGTGGAAAAATATTGTACACATTTTCGTCGTTGGTCCACTCAAACAGGGTGGAACGATTCTGCTCTGAAAAGTCTATTTCTTGCTGGGCTCAGTGAAAGGGTTAAAGACCTGCTAATTGCTTATCCTACACCTGAGGATTTGCAACAGGCTATGCAATTAGCTATACGGGTGGATAGAAGACTGCGTGCTAGGGTTAATGAGAGCAAATCCTCTGCTATGTCAGTTTCTGGTTATGATAATGTGTGTACTAACAGTGGTGAACCGATGGAGATTGGATCGGTGGCACCTCGCTCTCAAGAAAAAGACCGTCGTTTTTCGGAAGGCTTGTGTTTCTATTGCGGAAAATCTGGTCATTTGATTAAAGGCTGTGAGCTTCGTATGAAGAAAGAAAAAAAAATGGTCAGTCACGCCCGTATTGCCTGTTTAAATTCCAAGGGTATATTTTTAGCTGCTTCCACGATTGCTCAGGAAAAATTAATGGAATTTCGGGTGTTTGTTGATTGCGGGTCTACACTGAATGTAATTGATGGGGGATTCGTGGAAAAACTCAATTTAAAACCTGAACCTTTATCATCCCCCATTGCTGTGGTTTCTGTGGATGGTTCCCCTTTGAAGAATATTACTCTCAAGGTCAGTGAATTTCCTCTCACTATTAATGGTGTTCACCATGAGAAATTGGATTTGGTAGTGTTGAATAACTTGCCTTCTCCAGTAATATTGGGTTTGCCCTGGTTAAAATTTCACAATCCTGGACTGGATTGGTCTACCAGTGAAATTAAATCCTGGAGCCATAAATGTTATGACAAGTGTTGTAACGGGCGTATTGCAGCTTTGGATAGGGGAGAATTGCCTGTTCCTATTCAGGATTTTTGGAGAGTTTTTTCTGAGAAAGAATCGCAGGTTTTGCCTCCCCATAGAGACTATGATTGTTCTATTGAATTTGTCCCTGGAGCGACTCTTCCTAAGAGTCGTTTATTTAACCTTACTATTCCTGAGAGGAAGGCTTTGGAGGAATACATACAGACAAGCTTGGCCGCCGGTCACATTAGGCCCTCTAAGTCTCCTGTGGCGGTTGGATTTTTTTTTGTAAAAAAAAAGGACGGCGGTTTACGTCCTTGTCTGGATTTTCGTGAGATTAACAAAATTACGGTACGCAATCCTTACCCACTGCCATTGATTCCTGATCTGTTTAACCAGTTATTGGGGGCCAAGTGGTTCTCTAAAATTGACCTTAAGGGGGCATACAATCTGTTGCGCATGAAGGAGGGTGATGAATGGAAGACTGCTTTTAACACTCCTGTGGGTCATTTTGAGAATCTGGTTATGCCTTTTGGTCTTACTAATGCTCCTGCATTTTTTCAGAATCTGATTAATGACATCCTTAGACCTTTGATCGGTAAAAATGTGGTTGTGTATTTGGATGACATTTTGATTTATTCGCCAGATCTGGAGTCTCATTGGCGGAGCGTGCGTGAGGTATTACAGTTATTAATGGACAATTCGCTTTTTGCTAAGCTGGAGAAATGTGAGTTCGCTGTACAGAGAATTAGTTTTTTGGGCTACATTATCTCCAGCAAAGGTTTTGAGATGGATCCGGTTAAGGTTCAGGCTGTGCAGGAATGGCCTAGGCCTATTGGTTTGAAATCGATACAGAGGTTTTTGGGTTTCGCCAATTACTATAGAAAATTCATAAAAAATTTTTCTAGTATTGTCAAACCTCTGACTGATCTCACCAGGAAAGGTGCTGATGCGGTACAGTGGTCTTCTGAGGCCATTGAAGCTTTTGTGTATCTCAAAGAGAGGTTCACCTCTGCTCCCATCCTTATGCAGCCTGATGTTACTAGGCCATTTTTGGTTGAGGTTGATGCTTCCTCTGTGGGGGTTGGCGCAGTATTGTCTCAGGATAACGGGGATGGATTACATCCCTGTGCCTTTTTTTCAAAAAAATTTTCGGAGACTGAATTGAATTACGATATTGGTAATCGGGAATTATTGGCTATTAAACTCGCATTTGCACACTGGCGCCACTTCTTGGAAGGTGCGGAATTTCCCGTTCAGGTTCTTACGGATCATAAAAATCTGATATATCTTGATGCTGCCAAGCGCCTGAATGCCCGTCAGGCTAGGTGGGCACTGTTTTTCTTGCGGTTTAATTTCTCCGTTACTTACATCCCTGGTACTAAGAATGTTAAGGCGGATGCCTTGTCTCGCAGTTTTTCTCCCATAGTCGGTGCTGAGAAAGAGGAAAACATTTTACAAGAAGGTGTTGTGATAGCTGCTTTAGACTCCGTTTTGGAAGATGAGATTCTTAAAGCTCAGGAGAATGCCCCATCTAACACTCCTCATGGGAGGTTGTTTGTGCCTGGGACCTTTAGGAGAGATTTGTTTGTTGAGTGTCACGAATCTCGGTTGGCAGGTCATCCCGGAATCTCTGAGACCAAGAGACTGGTGGGTCGCAGTTTTTGGTGGCCTGGATGGCAGAAGGAAGTCATTAAGTGGGTGCGCCAATGTACTATATGTGCTAGATCTAAGTCCTCACATACTCCTGCTGCGGGGTTGCTTTGTCCTTTGGAGGTCCCCAGTGCTCCTTGGACACATTTGGCTATGGACTTTATAACTGACCTTCCCCCCTCTGAGGGTTTTACTGTCATCTGGGTGGTCGTGGACCGTTTTAGCAAGATGTGTCACTTGGTTCCCTTCGTCAAACTGCCCTGCGCTAAAACTCTCGCTAAGGCCTTTGTCAAGGAAATTGTCAGACTTCATGGCGTTCCTACTGACATTGTTTCTGATAGGGGTCCTCAGTTCGTGGCTCGTTTTTGGCGTGCCTTTTGTGACAGGTTGGGAATTCATTTGTCGTTTTCGTCCGGATATCATCCTGAATCTAATGGCCAGACAGAAAGGAAAAACCAGGATGTTGAGCAGTTCTTGCGTTGTTTTGTGGCAGACAATCAAGAGGGGTGGTCTGAGTTTCTGCCACTTGCCGAATTTGCTCTGAACAATCATACATCTTCTTCTGCTGGTTGTTCGCCTTTTTTTTGTTGTTCTGGGAGACATCCGTCGTTTGGGTCGTTCTCCAAGTTGGGATCTGCCGTGCCTGAGGAGGAGAATTTTTCCGGTGATTTGGAAAGAGTTTGGACGGATGTGCGTGGTAATCTTCAGGAGGCCAACAGAAAATCTAAAGACTACTTTGATAGGAAACGACAGGAGGTTTTGTTCGCTGTTGGTGACATGGTTTGGTTGTCCTCTAGGAATCTGCGGTTGAGGATTCCTTCTAAGAAATTGGGTCCCAAGTTTGTAGGGCCCTTTAAGGTGCTTCAGGTTGTCAACCAATCTGCTGTTAGGTTGGAGGTTCCTACCTCCTGGAGAATTAATCCGGTCTTTCATGTCTCTCTGTTAAAAAAAGCTGTTGTGTCGGATGGTGACGCCGCTGCCTCTGTTCCTCCGGTGGTGGAGGACGGGGAATATGAAATTTCTCGCATCCTTGACTCTAGACGGTATAGAGGTAGTTTGCAGTATCTTGTGGCCTGGAAAGGTTTCGGACCCGAGGATAACTCTTGGGTGAGGTCAGATGATGTTTCCGCGTCCAGACTTATCAGAGCGTTTCACAGGAGATTTCCTGATAAGCCTGGTCCTAGGGGATCCGGAGGATCCTCTTAGAAGGGGGGGTACTGTTAGAACCTTGCTGTTAGGTTTTTTTTCCTTTGCTGGTCACATGACCTTGTTGGCCTATTTAATCCTGCTCCGCCCTTCTGGCTTTGCTGGACTTCATTGTATATCTACTTTCTAGCTAGCCTGTGCTCTGTATCTAGCTCTGTTAGTTTGCTTGGTCTACGGACCTCTATGTTCTATCTATTTTGTTTGTTCGTCTGTCTGCTACTATTTCTGTTAGGAGGTGTCCCATATTCCTCCCAGTCCTTAGTACTTGTAGGGATTCCCTCCCCACATCTATAGGTCTCCGTACAGACTAGATTAGGACTTTAGCAGGTCTGATCGCAGGATCAGGTTCCCTGTTACATCGTAGGGATTCAGCTGAGTCCTATAGTAGGGACAGATCTCCTCTCTTTCCTTAGCTTTGGTAGCAGAACATAACAATTTTCATGCCCAATATGTTTTGTCTACCTTGTTATTCTGTGTAACGACAGCTCCCTATTTGTTGTACCGTGTGTCCTGGATTCGCATACCCTTAAGGCGTCTGTAATCCTTTGCTCATACAACAAGGCTTATGAGTGAATCAACACTTTGTGCATTTGAAGCCCGATTTGATGATTTATATGTCATTAGCACACAATTGCAGAGATTCTGAAAACCCTAAGAATAAACCCCAGCTCAGGAAAGTACACTCTTTAATGAATTTATCAAGTGATGTAATGATCATTTTGACTTCACAAATGCATTGCAGAAACTTATGCTCAGTAGATGATGAAACATAAAAACTGAAATTTTCCTCAGATACAGTATGTCATTTGAGTGCTCATTATACTATGCTTAGCTTCTGCCATTGTGAAAATACAGCTCTACTACAACCCCTGGCAAAAATTATGGAATCACCGGGCTCGGAGGATGTTCATTCAGTTGTTTAATGTTGTTGAAAAAAAGCAGATCACAGACATGGAACAAAACTAAAGTCATTTCAAATGGCAACTTTAGGGCTTTAAGAAACACTAAAAGAAATCAAGATTAACAATGTGGTACTCAGTAAGGGTAATTTTTTTCAGACCAAACAGAGGGAAAAAATTGTGGAATCATGAAAAACAAACACACAAAACAACACTCCAATACATCACTAGTATTTTGTTGCACCACCTCTGGCTTTAATAACAGCTTGCAGTCTCTGAGGCATGGACTTAATTTGTGACAAACAGTACTCTTCATCAATCTGGCTCCAACTTTCTCTGATTGCTGTTGCCAGATCAGCTTTGCAGGTTGGAGCCTTGTCATGGATCATTTTCTTCAACTTCCACCAAAGATTTTCAATTGGATTGAGATCTGGACTATTTGCAGGCCATGACATTGACCTTATGTGTCTTCTTTCAAGGAATGTTTTCACAGTTTTTGCTCTATGGCAGGATGCATTATCATCTTGAAAAATGATGTCATCATCCCCAAACATCCTTTCAATTGATGGGATAAGAAAACTGTCCAAAATATCAATGTAAACTTGGGCATTTATTGAAGATGTAATGACAGCCATCTCCCCAGTGCCTTTACCTGACATGCAGCCCCATATCATCAATGACTGTGGAAATTTGCATGTTCTCTTCATGCAGTCAGCTTTATAAATCTAATTGGAACGGCACCAAACAAAAGTTCCAGCATCATCACCTTGCCTAATGCAGATTCGCGATTCATCACTGAATGTGACTTTCAGCCAGTCATCCACAGTCCACGATTGCTTTTTCTTAGCCCATTGTAACCTTGTTTTTTTGTGTTTAGGTGTTAATGATGTCTTATGTTTAGCTTTTCTCTATGTAAATCCCATTTCCTTTAGGCGGTTTCTTACAGTTCGGTCACAGACATTGACTCCAGTTTCCTCGCATTCGTTCCTCATTTGTTTTGTTGCGCATTTCCTGTTTTGGAGACATATTGCTGTAAGTTTCCGGTCTTGACGCTTTGATGTCTTCCTTGGTCTACCAGAATGTTTGCCTTTAACAACCTTCCCATGTTGTTTGTATTTGGTCCAGATTTTAGACACAGCTGACTGTGAACAACCGACGTCTTTTGCAACATTGCGTGATGATTTACCTTCTTTTAAGAGTTTGATAATCCTCTCCTTTGTTTCAATTGAGATCTCTCGTGTTGGAGCCATGATTCATGTCAGTCCACTTGGTGCAACAGCTCTCCAAGGTGTGATCACTCCTTTTTAGATGCAGACTAACGAGCAGATCTAATTTGATGCAGGTGTTAGTTTTGGAAATGAAAATTTACAGGGTGATTCCATCATTTTTTCCTTGTTTTGTGCCATGTCTGTGATCTGCTTTTTGTCAACATCATTAATCAATTGAATGAACATCCGACGAGCCCGGTGATTCCATAATTTTTGCCAGGAGTTGTATTATGTTGTGTTTTCTGGTTTTAGAAACATCATAAATGTGGTCTTAAATGAATCTTTTGCCTGGACATTTGAGGCCTCATTACATTGAAAGGCCTAGTTAGCATTAGAGGTGTCAAACACACAAGCACTGCTGGGTCTGAAGACCTGATAGAACATGCACAGACACAGTCTGCCATGATTGTGTAAAGTGTGTTGGGAAACAATCTTTTGACATGGAAGATGGTAATACCCAGTTGTCCATATTTTTTACACCATTTCCAGAGAAAGAACAGAGGGACAAAACAACATGGAGTTCTTAAGGTCGTCCAGGAGGCCACCACCCTACACTACTGGACCTAGCATCTGGAACATGTAATGCTACATTTCACAGCTTCACTCCACAAAAAAACAGCTGATCATTAGTTATCTGACCCATAGTGATTAGCTGATGGCCTAGCCGGCTTCTATGCAAATGGAGGTCTTTACTTTTTTTTTCTTTGTGTCAGGCCACATATTTGTGGAGGGTCATGCACATTAGCTATAGTGCTATGACATGTTTCTCTGTTACAGATCCATAATACAGCACTGCTATGAGTTTATATACTATGTCACACTATGCCCCAGAAACTGAATACATAAACACAACATATTAGCACATATTCCATATTAATTTATTAGCAGCAATTATGACATGCTCTAATAATACATAGGTGTCATGTGACGCTGAGTTACTACTCCCGGGCAAGGAGACAGGGTAGTCAGGAGGTCTGATATCAGATACCAGGAGGGTTCGTAGTACTGAGGGGTAAGTCAACGACATGATCAGGAAACAGTCCTGGGTCAAATGCCAGAAGGGTACATCAAAACCAGAGAGTACAATAAATGCATAGTCAGAGTCTGGGGTCAGATACCTAAAGTTAGAGAGCATCAAAAGCAGAAGGGATAATCCGAGAGAATCGTCACAACAGATCCAAAGTCATAAACATAATCAGAAGTCAGTAACAGACCTAAGCACACACACCTAAAGCAAAGCTGCAACTCCCTGCAAGCCAGTTAAATACCTAGCAAATCATGAGGATGGGAGGCACCTGGGGAAATGGGAAACGCCTGCAGACTAGACAAGATTGAGCAGCAGGGCTGTCAATCAAAATGCTGACAGCCCAGCACACCCCAGGATCAGATTGGATGACTGGACTGACACTCACAAATCTGACAGCCCAGCACACTCCAGATTCCATAGGGCGGCTGAACTGTCACTCGCAGCATCCCTAGACCACAGTCAATTATGAAACCGTGACATGGTAGAATTGCTTTTAGGATAGAAAACAATGAAGACATCATTAGGCCTCCTTTACACTTCCTGATTTTTCCGGTACTGGAAAAACCAATACCGGTGTTATCCGTGTCCGTGTGCGTCATTCGTGTGACATATGGGTGCCATCCATGTGTATGTAATGCAGGTGCCGGATTGCAACACACAGAGACACAAGGCAAGGACAGTCAGAAATGAATATAAACAGTTTATATATAGATATAACAGGTATTCTGAACAAGGGAATGGCAACAGGGGTAATGAACGGTAATTTGAAATATTAACAAAATACGAAGTCTCTCAAGTTAGTGTGGTGCACCCAATCATGGGAGTCACCACGTCAGTTCTTTAACTCTGTATATGGCCCTAGCGGGGGTCACCGGTTATTCCCGCTAGGCCGAAAATCTTTTCCGGACAAAGTCAATTAAATCACGTTTAGCTTCTTCTGCCCCAACCGTTCCCCTCCCAACCTGAGTATCTAAACCCAACTGGCCCCGGTACCATGAGTGAACAGTTGAAGTGACGGCCCTGTTCACGTATGCAGCTCCTCTGCTTTCACTGGCGTGACTTTCCTGGTGCAGCCGTCTTTCAACTCCTCTCTTCCTGGCCGTTGGAGGCAGTCTCCCAAGCCGTGGATAGGGGGGTCAAGAACTCGTCTGTCGGCGGGCGACGTCGGGTTCCGCGAACTCACTCAGCACCGCAAGCAGGTTTCAACTCTCCTCAGTAGGCACAGCACTCGGGGCACATCTGTGAGGGATCCGGAGCTCATCCACCCGTGTCCGGCTGTGGCACCTCACAGACCTCTGGCTTAGGCCTGCCACGCGGGGCTTCTTAGCACGTAGGGAGCACGTCTGCTCCTCTCTGCTGCTTGGCACCAAAACCACCTCAGGCTTGGCGCGCTGGCCTCTTATACCCAGGAACTCCTTCCTGGAAGTCATCTGACTGGGTCCAATTGGTTCTAGTTTTTGAGATAATTCATCCATGAAAATAATGCATTCCCCAATGCGACTTTTGTGTGATAAAAATGCAATAGCTTTTGGCCTTTTGGTCTTTTGACTCTTTAACAGTGTCTTAGGTAATGAAATATCCCATATAATTATTTAGTATTTCAATTTGTAGGCTTACAATGCTATAAAAGCAACTTTATGAAACCAGAATTCTATTGTAATTAATTGATATTAACTATTAAATTTCTCAGAAACTAGAGCCAATCTGGCAAATCCGAAGTCATATTCTTAAAGGGGATTTCCGTGTCTTAAAGGCATGTAGTTGCTAACAGAGGCAACCACCTGTCTGCTTTATCCGGCGCCGGTCATTGACGTCTCCTGCCAGAGTTCAGCTACTCCCTGTCAACAGAGCAGCAGTTTCTCTTCCTGTTGACAGGGCGGGACTACTGGTGTCATGCTGATTGACAGCTGTCTCTCTGCTGCCTAATTGGGGAAAGCCAGCTGTCAATCAGCATGACACCAGTAGTCCCGCCCTGTCAATAGGAAGAGAAACTGCTGCTTTGTTGACAGAGTAGCTAAATCTGCCAATGACCGGCACCGGGTACAACTGACAGGTAGTTGCCTCTGTTAGCAACTACATGCCTTTTTTTAAGTACTGGATATCCCCTTTAATCAGCACCATAAACTTAATATAAAACCGTTCAGACATTGTTGAAACGAAAATCACTGTATACCAGTGTAATTAGTGCTTTGCATGTGTAGCTTAATGTACAGTACATGTATTAAGCTAATAAATATATAGATGGGAAAAAAAATAAGATAGGGTTCCCCCCCATTTTTGATAACCAGCAAAGGTAAAGCAGACAGCTGTGAGCCACTAATTGTATATCTCACGGATATCTATCTATCTATCTATATCTTTGCACATCTTAATATTTAAACATCTGTCATTTCTATTCTGCATTCTATTTCAGTACATGGCACACGGACGGCACACGGATGTCACTCTTTATGTCATCCGTGTGGGGGACTTATTGACATCCATGCTGCTGGAAAAAAACTGACATGTCTACGTGTGGGTTGCACGGTCCATGTAAAAACACTGGACATGTGTGCAGCCCCAAAGATTATAATGGGTGTGTGTGTTTAAGTGTCTCAGGTATATGTGAAAAATGACCCACATGTACCGGAAACACTGACGAGTGAAGGGGGCCTAAAGTGGTATACCGAGCTTTAAGGTCAAAGCTATCATGTGTGCCCTGCCTTGATTTAGAACAGATAGAACTAGTATGCATGGACTTTACCTTATGCTTTGTTACATTTCTTTGTGAATCACGGATTAGAAATACTTAATGGACAAAATAATATAAAACCGCACATGCACACACACGCTCCCCCCTCCCCTCCACTGTCTACTGTATTTGCTTCTATGAAACGGATGGATCATGGTTGGTTGGTTGGCGTAATACAGTGACTGCACTGTGTTATCTCTGGGCAGGTGAAGTTACAGGAAGGTTTCCTCTGCAGGCAGTGTGCTATTTTAACCTTTGTATTCCTGGTGCAGCTGTTCAAATAACTATATCGAAACTGTTACAGCATTTACTTTAAATAGTCAATAACCCAGTCAGCTTTCTCCATTTTTCTGCTCAACTGATTCTGACTGACAAATAGTCTGCATTTATCAATCTGAAATAAAATTTTGTATTCATAAATCCGTTGTCCATAGTACCAAACTGGGCTAACTAGCCATTTGACAGGGTTTTTAAATTAAAATGCAAGCTGCATTTACACTATTACATTTAGGTTTCTGTTTTTGCAACAAAATATATAAACCTTACTTCATTCACATTTCTGTATTCGAGATCCTTGAGGCAATGTGATATACCACTAAGAGCTTGTTCACACACAGTGCTTTTGCTGTGTGTTTTTACGAGTGTTTTTGCTGCAGAAAAAAACAAACACAGTGGTTTGCAGTACCATCAAAGTGAATGAGATTTCTGTAATGCTGTTCATTTTTTCCTTGCGTATTTGAACCATCAAAGCATTTTTTTTTTTCAAATCTGGAGAATGTAATTTATTTCAGTTTTTTTTGAATTTTTTACCCATTCAAAAGATTGTGAAAAAAAAAACAAGCAAAAATTAGTATAAAAATGTTTTTATTCTGCTGCAGAAAAGTCTGCTGCAAATATTCAATGTGTGCACATAGGCTAGGATTAGATACCATCGTGGGAAAGTACCCCCTCTAAAAATATCTGAGAAAAGTTTCCATGTTTTTGATATACAATCTCTTTTTCAGCCCAAAATACTTGGCTGTGAAGTAAAAGGAATCTGTCAGCAGGTTTTTGCTATGTAATCTGACAGCATCATGAGGACCCTGATTCGAGTGATGTATGACTTTGTTTTCTCTGCTGCAGATCTAACAGAGCTCAGTTGTTGAGCTGTGTATAACCTAACCCACACCACGTCTTTCTGCTTACAATGTATAGTGACAGAGAGCTGCTAGTGCTAATCAGTGCTAGGGGCATGGTTGAATTAGGATGCACGAGGTCATTTGTCATGTTGCGAAAATCTCCTGCTGATAAAACACTGATTATATTGAAACAGAAAAACAAGCGCAGTAAATGACACATCAATGTAATCAGAGTCTCTGCTTCTACATTATGGTGCTCTCAGATTACATAGCAAAAACCTGCTGACAAATTCCCTTGAAGTAGTGGACATTGAATGGTTTGAAAGTTTGACAAGGCTTGTGCCAACAGTGGTCAAAAGCTCATATCTTCATCATGTATGTATGCATGTATTTAGGACTAAAAATCATTTTTTCAGTAAGCTCTTTATTTCCCTGTATATTTATCTTTTAAGTTGTCGGTAGTCATAAATCAGCTGAGAGAAGATCAGAAAAAAAATAATAAATGGGTTCCAAACTCTTTATCAGACTGTCAGAACGAGCTCACTAATGGATTTTCATCTAACTCATTCTGCAGACAGCAATAGACAGTGCAACACAGAAGCTACAGAAGGCAAAATTTTTATTGAAAACCAATTGTAAAAATAATATTTTAGCCCATTTAAAGGGAAGCTGTCATCTGAAAAAAATGCTATTAACCTGCAGATATGGGGTTAATCTGCAGGTTAAAACCGTTATTATGCTAGCTGGTGCCTGCACGTAGCCTAACACTGCACCTTGCCCACCGCCCTGACCGACAGCCGGCCCCAATGCAGAGCCAGTGTCAGTCAGTACAGGGGGGTGCGGTTTCAGTCATGAGGATGGAGCCGGCGCTGGTTCAGTCACCGCTCTGAGTATACAGAGCAGCGCCTGTAAGCGCACCCTCGGCCCCGACTGACACTGGCTCTGCATTGGGGCTCTGCTGTCAGTGAGTGCCAGGGGCGTGGTTACAGCCGCCGCTCACAGCGGTGACTGAATCAGCGCAAACGCCGCCTCCGTCACTGAAATGGGAACGCTGCCAGGGGGAATAAAGTTCATTTTCTCCCTGCTGCATCTGGCTAAGTGCGGGCGACGGCCAGCATTATAACGCTGTTAACCTGCAGATTACCCCATATCTGCAGGTTAATAGCGTTTTTTTCTGGTGACAGGTTCCCTTTAAGTAAAAAAATGATGTTCCCAAAGGTGGACAACCCCCATACATTTACATACCCAAGTTACTGAATACCAACTGGATGCCATATGTACAGAGTTCCTCCTTTTAGGAAAAATAGATCTGTACAAATGCTTTAGAACAATACAGGACTCCATGTGTTGCTGTGGTATTTGCATAAGGCCTAACAAGATGCATTTTCCACACATTGTGATAAAATTGATTGATCATATATATTTTTTTCAAATTGTTGCAAGATCACGCACTCGCAACTTTTTTCCAATCTGTAGTGTTGTAAAGCCACCCAAAAAAAAAATTCTCATGGGCAACACCTTGTTCCTGAGAAGCTCTATCATTTGAAAGGGATGTCCCAAAAAAGTAGTTGATATCACTGAGGGAAGCTAGGTGCCGCCATAGATTTGCTCTGCAGCTGCTGCTACATGTGAGATGTAGTATTACATAGCGCAGATTGAAATGAATTGATCCACATATAAAACTGCACTACCCCGAAGTTGGTTTGGCAAATATATCCTGATCCTCTAATGTGGAATATGGATGCCATACAGGGCCAGCGTTAGGGGGAAGAAAACTGGGCAATTGTCCAGGGGCTCCCAGCGTCTCCCAGCGTCTACAGCAAAATTTAGATTGATAATAGATCTGCATTATTAATCTAATTTCTGATACTAAGACTGCTTAAATACCTTCGGTGACATCACAGTCATGTGACCGTGATGTCACCACAGGTCTTATAGTCGTGTTCTCAGGACCTTTGCTGACATCACAATCACGTGACCGGTCATGTGACCATGTTATCACCACAGGTCCTGTACTGTGCGAGAGTTTAGAGGAACTGCAGAAGAGGTGACTGGTAAGTATTCTATTGTGTGTGTATGTATATATGTATGTGCCTGTTAATGCGAGTATCTGTATGTATATATGTGCATGCATGTGTCTGTGTATATATATATATATATATATATAATATGCATGTGTCTATATTGTATATGTGTGCATGTATGTCTCTGTATGTATGCATGTGCTCCGTGCATGCATATATCTGTATATATGTGCTTCATGTATGGATATATCTGTATGTATGTGCTCTGTGTATACATATATGTGTGTATGTGCTCGTTGTATACGTGTGTGCTATATGTATATACATGTATGTGTGTGTAACATACAATGTTTATGGCACAAAATGTGTGTGTAGCATCCACATTTATAAATCCCGTCAGTGCAGACGAGAGTTCAATGGTGTAAACATCACCCAACAAACGCGCAAAATGCTGCTCATTCATCGGGTGATTGGATTGTTTATACTGGAACAAAAATCAGTGTTCTCAGTGGCACATCGCCCGGTGTAAACGGCAGATGTGCTGCTGACAACATGATACTCTATGGGGACAGATTGATCTACTAGTGATCGTTCCGTGCCCATCATTCTTCCTCAGCCGGTGTAAAGAGGCCGGTAAACAAGAGCTGAACGACTTCAATATTGTTGATCATGCTCATTTAATAGTCTGAACTCAGCGCATATAAATGCAAGGTAAATGTTTCTGTGTGATGGTGCAATATGTTAGCATTTGGGGCCCCACTTTAAACTTTTGCCCAGTGTCCCACTTTGTCTAAAACCATCATTGATGCCATATGTTTTTCCAGCATTCCTCACATGTATTAAATCTGTCAAACAGTTGCAAATCATGTTCACGGAGCGACGAAAACTTAAAGCCCGAGCATTCTATAAATACTCGGTGCTCGGCCGAGCATACTCGGCGAAAGGGATAACAAAACATACTCGCTCATCAATAATGGGCACCTTCAAATTGCCCTGGTTTTTTTTCTGGCTTTGCCTGATAAAAACACTGTATGATAAAATATACTTTTCTAATAAAATCTAAGGAGCTTAATAATCAATAATTTCAATAGAAATAACCCTTTACTAAGCACTGCTTAAAACTGAAATTAAAATAGCTTTTGTGGACCTATTAAAGTCAAGAGAATCTGAAGGACAGCCTTTGATCCATATAGAGGGTTAGAAAACATGCTGTCCTAGGAGAGCCCTGATTAATCCTCTGGATAGATGAGAATCAGAAGAGGCCCATTACTTCTTCCTCAATCACAGCGTGACTCATGCAGCATTATACCGCAATACAGGTGGAAATTACAAGCTGACAGGATATGTAAGACAAGCAGCTGTGCAGA
The DNA here is from genome assembly GCF_046119375.1 of Phyllobates terribilis. NCBI lineage: Eukaryota > Metazoa > Chordata > Amphibia > Anura > Dendrobatidae > Phyllobates > Phyllobates terribilis. The sequence continues at coordinate 431,559,066 of NW_027362762.1, forward strand.
AGAAAGCTCAAGTGTGGGATACTATTAGTTGAGACCCCAGGTAGATCCACAATCCAAGATAAAATGGCTGATACATAATATAGTGTTATCTTGGAAGACACTGTATACTGGATTATTTACCTATAATAGTTTATCTGAGACTATATTTACACCCTTACCATTGCCGACTTCATGTATCACATGTATTATAGACCTGTACACTATGGGGCCGATTCATCAAGACTGTTGCAACACACGCTTGCGTTACGCCAGTCCTGATGGAGTACAAGACACGAAATTCATTAACAGGCACGCGCCTTTCATGAATTCAGACCATCTTATAAGTGGAGGATGCCTCTGTAAACAGAGCCAGAAATGCCACTCCAGTTAAGGACTGGAGTAGCATTTCCGGCATACAAAATGCCATCACTTTTAATGAATTGAATGGGAGGGTGTGGCAACAACCATCCTGCCCCAGCTCCACCCATTTTGGCTGAGCTGATTCAAACTGGCATAAAAAAAACACCAGTCGCAAAACTTTTATGCATTGCGCAAAAATGTTGCAACTTTTGGCATCAAAACTTTAATAAATCGGCCCCAATGGGTATGACAATTTGTTTCGTTATCACTTTGCACTTGTTAGTCTTCTATATGTTAATTGTGTTTAGGCGTTTTGAGGAAAAGTTTTCCTGGACATGTGCCCTTTTACAACATTATGATGTAACCTTAAAAAGAAGGATTTTGCCACCTAATCTGAGAGCAGCATAATGTCGAGGCAGAGATCCTGATTTTTGTGATGTATCACTTACTGGGCTGCTTAGTGCACTTTTGATAAAATCACAGTTTTATCAGCAGGAGATCATTAGAGGACTAGTAAACCTACTGCCATGTAGTCAAGCACATTCATGAGCTCTGTATAACCCTGCTCCCACCACTGATTGGCAGCACACTCAGTGGTGTGGCTTACAGATGATCCAGCATTCTGATGAAAAAACAGTTTGCGGATGAGAAAATTCTGTGACGTGATTTGACCTTACTATGTAAGTGATGGAAGCAAAGGAAAGAGTTTTCTCAGGAGATTAGAAAGAAATTTATAGACAAGCATGTTAAAGGTAAAGGTTATAAGGCCATCTCCAAGCAGCTTGATGTTCCTGTGACTACAGTTGCACATATTATTCAGAAATTTATGATCCATGGGACTGTAGCCAACCTCCCTAGATGTGGCCGCAGGAGGAAAATTGATGACAAATCAAAGAGAGGGATAATACAAATGGTAACAAAAGAGCCCAGGAAAACTTCTAAAGAGATTAAAGGTGAACTTCAAGCTCAAGGAACATCAGTGTCAGATCTCACCATCCGTCGCTGTTTGATCCAAAGTAGACTTCATGGGAGACGACCAAGGAGAACACCATTGTTGAAAAAAAATCAGAAAAAAGCCAGACTGGAAAATGCCAAACTACATGTTGACAAGCCACAAAGATTATGGGAGAATGTCCTATGGACAGATGAGACCAAAATGCAAGTTTTTGGCAAGGCACATCAGCTCTATGTTCACAGATGGAAAAATGAAGTATATCAAGAAAAGAACACTGTCCCTACTGTGAAACATGGAGGAGGCTCTGTTATGTTCTAGGGCTGCTTTGCTGCATGTGGCACAGGGTGTCTTGAATCTGTGCAGGGTACAATGAAATCTCAAGACTATCAAGGAATTCTAGAGAAAAATGTGCTGCCAAGTGTCAGAAAGCTTGGTCTCAGTCGCAGGTCATGGGTCTTGCAACAGGATAATGACCCAAAACACACAGCTAAAAACACCCAAGAATGGCTAAGAGGAAAACATTGGACTATTCTGAAGTGGCCTTCTATGAGCCCTGACCTAAATCCTATTGAGCATCTTTGGAAAGAGCTGAAACATGCCGTCTGGAAAAGGCAACCTTCAAACACGAGACAACTGGAGCAGTTTGCTCATGAGGAGTGAGCCAAAATACCTGTTGAGAGGTGCAGAAGTCTCATTGACAGTTACAGAAATCGTTTGATTGCACTGATTGCCCCAAAAGTTTGTTCAACAAAATATTAAGTTAAGAGTACCATCATTTCTGTCCAGGACTATTTCACCATATCGTCATCATTTTTTTTTCTTTACTTTTGAAAAAATCCCAACTCCAACCCTAATACAACCATAACACAACCTAACCCTAGCACAACCCTAACCCTAGAGTTTATTTTTTATGCCATTCTTCATGTGATATAAGTGATTAGACGACTTTATTCTTCAAACGAATTGGCTGAAGTGCCACATACAGGAACCTTGGGGGATGAAGAAGGATGGGCCACAATTCAGTTGGGCCCGTCAGAACCATCGATGCCAACCCCGAGTGGGACCCAGAATGAATCGGGAAGTGACTTGCAATCCCCAGTGGTTGATTCATCAAGAATGCCGGAGTCACGACCGCAGGAGGAGCCCTGCAGAACTGAGTGGGCTAATGCCGGAATTCCTCCTAACCGGTATGCTCAAGAAGAGTTTATCTGGTCTCAGATCCAACAGAAAACGGAGAAGTGTGCCCAACTCCTGTCTGAACTTGCACTGCCTGGAAAGAGACATCAATTCCGCAAGAAATCCACTCGCCCGAGGACTGGCGAACAAAAAGGAGGGAGGAATGTAGTAGAGGCAAGAGAGCATTTAAGAGAATTCTTACAGGATGCTTCAAAGATGGAAAGAGATTGCCATCTGCTGGTCAGACACAGTCAAGCGGAACCAAGATGTTGAAGGGGGGAGCAGATTTAGACGCTGGACCCAGTCAGGTGACTTCCAGGAAGGAGTTCCTGGGTATGAGAGGCCAGCGCGCCAAGACTGAGGTGGCGCCAAGCAGCAGAGAGGAGCAGACGTGCTCCCTACGTGCTGAGAAGCCCTGCGTGGCAGGCCTAAGCCAGAGGCCTGCGAGGTGCCACAGCCGGACACCAGTGGATGAGCTCCGGATCCCTCACAAATGTGCCCCGAGTGCTGTGCCTACTGAGGAGAGTCGGAACCTGCTTGCGGTGCTGAGTGAGTTTGTGGAACCCGATGTCGCCCGCCGACAGATGAGCTCTGGACTCCCCTATCCAATGCTTGAGACTGCCTCCAACGGCCAGGAAGAGAGGAGTTGGGAGACGGCTGCACCAGGAAAGTCACGCCAGTGAAAGCAGAGGAGCTGCATACGTGAACAGGGCCGTCACTTCTACTGTTCACTCACGGTACCGGGGCCAGTTGGGTTTAGATACTCAGGTTGGGAGGGGAACGGTTGGGGCAAAAGAAGCTAAACGTGATTTAATTGACTTTGTCCGGAAAAGACTTTCGGCCTAACTGGAATCACCATGATTGGGTGTACCGCACTACCTTGAGAGACTTCGCATTTTATTAATATTTCAAATTAACGTTAATTACCCCTGTTGCCATTCCCTTGTTCAGAATACCTGTTATATCTACATATAAACTGTTTATATTCATCTCTGACTGTCCTCGCCTTGTGTCTCTGTGTGTTGCATTCCGGCACCTGCATTACACACAATGGATGAAAAAAAATAATTTTAAATTTACTAAAAATATTTACTCCTTTCTTCTCTCTTCTTTGCCATTTTTGCATCCATCTGATTGATACACAATGAAACATACTGGGCGAGCCTATATTTTTGCTATCCTAAGGTTAGATAGGATAAAAAGATCAGACAGGCAGAAGCTGTGTGAAATTGATCACTGTAGCACACAAACAATGTGCACTTGTTAGACATTCCACCTGCTGTACCTTACAATATGATTTTGCTCAAAAATAATGCTGCACACTAGAGATGGAAGAATCGATTTAAATCTGTGACCACTGGATGGGAGGCCTGCTAATCTCCTTACCTCCATTTATTCCTTGCTCTTCTTTAGAATAGCCGGGCTAGGGAGAAGTCATCATTGTGGTGTAAAGTATTCAAGTCATCGTGGCAACCTGGCTAATCAAAGGAAGAGCCAGGAATGCTGGGAAGTAAGGCGATTACTGACTGGGCCACTGGACCGGAGTTCTGAGAATCGATACTCCCATCTCTAGAGTGTATCGTTTAGAAATCTGCTGAATTGTACGCTTCCTTTCTAGACAATTTCCAAACTTATACATACACGATGCACCAGTAATTAATACATGAACTCCAATATTGCTGTAAACATTAAAAACGTAGCATTTTTGTTTTCAAAGAGTGCAAAATCCATCCATGTCACGGTGTACCTATTAACCCCTTTACAGCCTGGGGTGTAATAGTACGCCCCAAGCTGTCACACCCTGTTCAGCGCGGGCTCAGACGCTGAGCCCACACTGATCCGGGCACATGTCAGCTGATTTATACAGCAAACATGTGCCCGCAACAGCCGCGGGTGGAATCGCGATCCACCCGCGGCTGTTAACATGTTAAATGCCGCTGTCAATCTCTGACAGCGGCATTTAACAGTGCCGCGCCGGAAGCGCGTCACTTACCCCGCCCATCGGTGAAGCAAGCAAAAAGTGTAAAAAAAAAAAATGTTTTTAAAAATATAAAAAAAATATAAAAGTTTAAATCACCCCCCTTTCGCCCCATTCAAAATAAAATAATTAAAAAAAACCTCACATACACATATTTGGTATCGCCGCGTTCAGAATCGCCCGATCTATCAATATATGAAAGAATTAATCCGATCGGTAAACGGCGGAACAAGAAAAAAATTCTAAACCCCAGAATTACGTTTTTTGGTCGCCGCAACATTGCAATAACAGGCGATCAAAACATCGGATCTACCCCAATATGGTATCAATAAAAAGTTCAGCTCGGCGCGCAAAAGATAAACCCTCACCCAGCCCCAGATCCCGAAAAATGGAAACGCTACGGGTCTTGGAAAATGGCGCCATTTTTTTTTTTTTTAGCAAACTTTGGATTTTTTTTTTCACCACTTAAATAAAAAATAACCTATACGTGTTTGGTGTCTACGAACTCATAATGACCTGGAGAATAAGAATGGCAGGTCAGTTTTAGCATTCAGTGAAGGTGGTAAAAAAACTAAAAAAAAACATCTGTGGTATTGCACTTTTTTTGCAATTTCACCGCACTTGGAATTTTTTCCCGTTTTCCCGTACACTATATGGTAAAACCAGTAATGTTGTTCAAAAGTACAACTCGTTCCACAAAAAATAAGCCCTCACACGGCCATATTGACCAAAAAATAAAAACGCTATGGCTCTGGGAACAAGGGGAGCAAAAAATGAAAATGCAAAAACTGAAAATCCCAGGGTCCTTAAGGGGTTAATATGGATGGTCACTAACTATTATATGTCCTACCCCTCCATGAGCCAAACCAGCCTTATGTGAATGGGGAGTGAAAAATCAACCAGGCATAGCTCACAGTTAAAACCTTGCATGGGAAATATGGGTGGATAAGGGTGCTGAGCCCTGGTGGGGGCCATACCCACCGATATGTACTACACAAAAAATAAAAAATACGGCCCCTGCACCTTTAGTATTAAATGAACGCACAGGTGCACAAATATGCATTTTTTTCTTTTTCTTATTTTTGTGTATAATTTCCAAACTTGTCCAGGAAAACAAAGTCCCCGATTTATCAAAGTGATTCTGACGTTAAACGCTTTGAAAAGTTACAAATTTTTGAGTTGCACAAAAATTTGGCAACTTTTGACCGTTTCACTCCTTTGGGCCAGCTCTGCCAACATGGGCAACGCTGAGGTGGGACAGAGGCTATCCAAATTCATGACAAGTTGCAGCGTGCCTTCCACCACAAATCTTACTCCAGTCAAGGAGGAAGCACATGTCACTTTTCTGAAGTGTCTGATTCCAACCAGCTCAATTAACCATTTCCAATTTTTTTTGTGTCACTTTACTTTTTTTGTCTTGTGCTATGCGCTGACCTTTTTTCCCCCCAAAATTCATGAAAATGGAGCTTGAGATTCATGAATTGTCTGCAATATCATAAAAAGCTCTTTACTTCTGTCTTTAACCTGCATTGCGACTTTTTTTTAGCATAAAAAGTCGCCGGTTCTTCTAAAATGTTGCAAAAATTTATGTCAAAAGGTTCAGGCGTATATTAAAATGCTCCAGAGATGGCAGGAGTAAAGTTGCACCAAATTTTGTAAAAAGTCACAAATGAATACATTTGGAAACGCTAAACTCTGTCACAGTATTAGGCCACAGCCGCACTATCAGCATTTGGTCAGTTTTTTACCTTAGAATTTGTAAGCCAAAAGCAGGAGTGTGTGATAAATACAAAAGTGGTGACGTATTTCTATTATACTTTTCCTTTTAGGCTGCGTGCCCACGATGCGTTTTTCATGCGTTTCCGCTGCGGAATTTGCGCAGCGGAAACGCATCAAAAACGCTTGGTAATCCGCATCCCATGGTCCCCAATGGCATTCCGCAATGCCAATGCACATGCTGCAGATTTTTCCGCAGCGTTTCTGCAGCGCTCATAAATCCGCAGCATGTTCATTAATTTTGCGGAAGCGCAGCGGAATTGCAGCCATTGACTTGCATTGAGACGCATATAATCCGTGTCTGTACATTTGTACACGCGGATTATATGCGTATCAATGTGCGGATGGTACCCAGGTCTGGAGGAGAGAAGACTGTCATCCAGACCTGGGTACCATTGTACCTGTGAAAAAAAGAATAAAATAACAAATAAAGTTTATATTCACCTGTCCGGCGGCTTCTCTCTGCTTGCCGGCAGCGCTTATCTTCCAGGACCTGAGATGACGTCGCGGTCATGTGACCGCAGGCTGTCTCGCGAGAGCTCGGCAACCAGGAAGAAGCCATGACGAGCGCGACAGCACACGTGGCGGGGCATCGGAGGTAAGTATAGCTTTATTTTTACGGTCACACTATATAAATCCATGCCGTTTGCATGGATTTATATAGTGTGACCTAGTTGTCAAGCACTTTCCAAGTGATGCTATTGCCTGGAAAAGTGCTTGTCAGTCCACATGCGGAAACGCAAGCGTTAACGCATGTGAATCCGCATGTATTCTGCAAGAAAAACGCATGCACAATCTGCATGCGTTTTTTCTGGCAAGGGAGATGCAGAAATGCTGCAGATATTTTCTGCTTCATTTCTGCATCGTGGGCACATAGCCTTAGGCTGTGTGCCCACTAAGCGGCTTTTAAGCGTTTCCGCAGCGGCAGTTCTGCTGCAGAAACGCTTAAAAAACGCTTGGTAGAAGGTTTGCAATGTTTTCCAATGACAATCCGCATGTGCTGTGCACATGCTGCGGAAATTTCCGCTGCGGATTATCATTGCGGAAAAATCCGCAGCACTACCAATTATTTTGCATAAATGCGGCCATGGACTTGCATTGGAGCGCATGGATTCCGCATCACTGCATCTGCAGATGCGGAATCCAAGTGTTTCAATGTGCGGATGGTACCTGGGTTTGGAGAAGAGGAGACTCTCCTCTGGACCCGGGTACCATAGTACCTGTTAAAAAAAGAATAAAATAAAAAATATACATTATACTTACCTTCTGATGGCCCCCAGTGTCCTTAGCGATGCGTCTCGGCTTGCCGGCAACTCGCGATGGTCTGAAAAGGACGCGAGCTGCTGGCAAGCCGAGACGCATCGGATAAAGACTCCAGGGGCCATCGGAAGGTAAGTATAGATTTATTTTTTACCATTCTTTCGGTCACCCTATATAAATCCATGCCATTTGCATGGATTTATATAGTGTGACCCAGGGGCGGACACAGACTGTAGTGGGCCCCTGTGCAAGAAATTTTTTGGGCCCCCCCCCCTGCGCTTCATAAGGCAACAAAGTTATCTAAACATAACCCCCCCCATGTGCATCTCTCGCCCCCCCATGTGCAGCTCTCATCCCCCCCATGTGCAGCTCTCATCCGCCCCATGTGCAGCTCTCATCCGCCCCATGTGCAGCTCTCATCCGCCCCATGTGCAGCTCTCATCCCCCCCGTGCATCTCCCATCCCCCCCGTGCATCTCTCATCCCCCCATGTGCATCTCTCATCCCCCCCCATGTGCATCTCTCATCCCCCCCCATGTGCATCTCTCATCCCCCCCCATGTGCATCTCTCATCCCCCCCATGTGCATCTCTCATCCCCCCCACTCCTAGTTAACTACTTGTATTTAAAACAAATAAAACTTGTTATACTTACCCCCATGCGATCCCTGCAGAATCCTGGCGCTCGTCCACGTCGCTGCCACCAGACGGTGCCACATGCATAGCCATCAGCTTTTGTTTTGGCCAAAAGATTTTTAAAGCCGCCACCACGATAAGGTAGACTCTTCTGGCAGGGCCCTACTCTAACCTATTAAAATTTTCTTAAAATATCCAATACTCTTTTTAGATATATTTTTATTTAGTTTTCTTTAAGGGAATGTGTCATATACATTTTTTTTTAAAATGACCAATAATACCACATACAGGGAATACCGCCACACCATGACCAGACCACATATTACCACAACATAGTGACCGAATAATACCACACAGAAGGGGGAAAAACTGCCACACCATGACCAGACCACATATTACCACCACATTACTAATATTACCACCACATTACTAATATTACCATAAGTGTCATTATGCACGGGAGCTCTATACATGGTATGTATAATGTAAGTGTCCAGGTAATCTAGTGATCACCAGTGACATTATACACAGGAGCTCTGTATATAGTGTCAGTGTACAGGTAATACAGTGATCACCAGTGACATTATACACAGGAGCCCGGTACATAGTATATAGTGTAAGTGTACATGTAATACACTGACTCACTGGTGACGTCTCTAGGTGAAGTCCTTCAGCTACGCTTTTCTCCTTCATCCAGCACAGACCGCCATTACGTCTTCCAGCCAGGACTCGTCTCTGCATAAAATAACACAGTTATCTAGAGCACATTCCCCAACTTCTACATTACGCAGCTGAATACAGACGTGCATCCACCATCAATATATGGTTAGTTATTATACAACCTACCATTCCAAATATAAATTGTAATCCACCACGGTGCCTCCATTAACTGTAAATAGGCACTTAATATATAATTTAATTAGAACCTCTACTCTTTCCGCCAATTTGTTACCAGTTACACTCCTGCATCCGCAACGCCCCCTACTCTATACTTCCTGCTCCCCGCATTCATTATTTACATGCACCCCCTGCCCCAATTCATTATATCATGTCCTGCTCTCCCCACCCCATCCACCCCATCATCATTTATCATTTACTGTCCCCCACCCCACATTCATTATGTGCAGCTCATTATCCCCCTACTCCCAATTCCCCCATGTGCAGCTCATTTTCTCCCAATTCCCCCATGTGCAGCTCTCACCCCTCCATGTGCACATCTCTCATCCCCCTCTCTCATCCCCCCATGTGCACATCTCTCATCCCCCTCCCCCACATGTGCACCTCTCTCATCCCCCTCCCCCACATGTTCACCTCTCTCATCCCCCTCCCCCACATGTGCACCTCTCTCATCCCCCTCCCCCACATGTGCACCTCTCTCATTCCCCTCCCCCACATGTGCACCTCTCTCATCCCCCTCCCCCACATGTGCACCTCTCTCATCCCCCTCCCCCACATGTGCACCTCTCTCATCCCCCTCCCCCACATGTGCACCTCTCTCATCCCCCTCCCCCACATGTGCACCTCTCTCATCCCCCTCCCCCACATGTGCACCTCTCTCATTCCCCTCCCCCACATGTGCACCTCTCTCATCCCCCTCCCCATGTGCACCTCTCTCATCCCCCTCCCCCACATGTGCACCTCTCTCATCCCCCTCCCCCACATGTGCACCTCTCTCATTCCCCTCCCCCACATGTGCCCCTCTCTCATCCCCCCCATGTGCACATCTCTCATCCCCCTCCCCCACATGTGCACATCTCTCATCCCCCTCCCCCACATGTGCACTTCTCTCATTCCCCTCCCCCACATGTGCACCTCTCTCATCCCCCTCCCCCACATGTGCACCTCTCTCATTCCCCTCCCCCACATGTGCACCTCTCTCATCCCCCTCCCCCACATGTGCACCTCTCTCATCCCCCTCCACCACATGTGCATCTCCCATTCCCCCCACTCCTAGTAAATTGTATTTAAAAAAAAAAAAAAACTTGTTATACTTACCCCCATGCGATCCCTGCAGAATCCTGGCGCTCGTCCAAATCGCTGACACCAGGTTCTCCTGACTTCCGGTCATGTGACGGTGCCGTCACATGACCGGAAGTCAGGGGAATCATGAAAGCGCTGCCGCAGCAGCGCAGCGCTGAGATGTCCCGGCCCCGGCGCTTAGCATGGGGCCGGGGGCCCCATGAGGAGAGAGACGCACAAGAGGGGGGCCCCCAAGGGGGCCCCTACCGGCTGGGCCCCATACTGGAGTCAGGGCAGTCATGCCCTGATGGCGGCCCTGCTGGAGGCTGAAGGGGCCCCCTCTCCCTCGGGGCCCCCGTTCAATGAACCGGCTGCACGGGCGGTAGTTCCGCCCCTGGTGTGACCAAGTTGACAAGCACTTTCCAAGTGATGCTAAAATCGCTTGGAAAGCGCTTGACAACCCGCATGCGGAAATGCATGTGAAGAACGCTTCACATCCGCATGTCCCTGGCAGGAAAACGCATGTACAATCCGCATGTACAATCCACATGTACAATCCGCATGTGTTTTTTCTGCCAGGGGAGATGCAGAAACGCTCAGGAAAAATCTGGAGCATTTCTGCATCGTGGGCACATAGCCTAATAGAAACAAGTCACCAATTCTGCATTTATCACCCACTTCTGGTTTCGTCTCCCACTCCTGAGAAAAAATACTGACCGAATACTGATAGTGGGGCTGTGACCATACTGTTCCACTCCTGTTCCTCCAGATACTGAGGTAAAAGTCTCACCAAATACTTAACGTGTGCACGTGGCCTTAAACTGATAAAAACATCAGACAGACACATAAAAAGGTGGAAATGGAAAAGAGGAATACGGCAAAACACTAAAAACTTGACAAAAATGGTGCAAATGCAATAATGAATAATTTCCAAAAATGTGTCTAAAACACAAAATGAATTTGGTGCAGAGCGGGTGTGCTGTTAGTTTTTGGTCTTTTGGCAGACTTCTGGCTTGTCTAGTGCATATTGGCGGGGTGCAGTTTGCTTCAGCTTCCTGGAGCGCCAGAATCACTTGTCATCCATTTCCTATAGTCTTTCTGACTGAGGTATTACTCAGTATGAACTGTCCCCTATCTGTATTCACACCAGATTGTAAGTAGGAGAAAGGGTAGCATGGCAGGAGACAGCACAGAGTTACAGTATACTGCACAGCTATGATGTCCCAGCCCTGAGTATACAGCAGTACAGCTGGAGACAGCAGCACTCAGTCATTAGGAGACATATGTCCAGAGGAGACACACGTGTAGCTGTCTCCACCTGTGACTCAGCCTGTCCTTGTGACGTGCCCGGCTCCTGTGTGACTGACTGACTGGCCAGGTCCCCTCTTCCCGCCAGCTGCTCACTCACTCACTGTTCACTGCTAGCAGAAAGCTCACAGCAGCCTCTCCTCCTCATAGTGCCGGGAGCAGGAGCAGGAGCCACACGTCCAGCTGCTGAGGTAAGTTTCTGTGTCTGTCATGTTTCTGGATGCTCAGCTCCTGCTTTACATTTAGAAATCATTCAGATTCTTAGCTGTTTTGTCTTATTGAATTGTTGTGTTGCTTATGCAGCTTCTGAGTTACAATTCTTGTTTGCACTAAATGTATAGAAGTGTCAGTTTTTTCCCCCCTCATTTTACAATTCCCATAAATGTGTTCTGGGAGTAGGTGTACTGGACTGAGCCACATAATGGGGCACTTTTATAAAAATTCATTTTTGCAGCCGAAAATGGTTTAATTTGTTTGTGACCTGACAGAATAATGATTTATATGGCGACTGCTCTTACAAGGACGCTATAAAGCAAAGGTACAGGCACCACTATTGTATTGTACTGGGAACATTAAGAAAACCTGCACTTTCCATAGCTGCAGTCTTCATAAATGAGAGGGACGTGAAGCGTTTGACAAAAAGTTGTTGGCCATTTTAAAGGGGTTGTTTCTTTTTAAAAAATTCTGTCCACAGGCTCAGTTAGTTGTAAAAAAAACAAACTGAGCTTTTCTTATCCTTCCTGGTTCCAGTGCCCCAGTCTCTGTTTGGCTGCAGCGGTGACGGTCACATCTGCGCCATGGGTGTACCCAGGATCAAAACTAGGGGTGGGGGGGGGCAAGCCATGGTCACAGATACCGAAGAGAAATATATATATAGTACAATACAAAGATTTCACTTCTTACATTACATGAGCAATATCTATTGTAAATTCCACAATAGCTCAGAAACCGGCGAATCGCTCCATACAGAATACTGGCCGCCATAAAATGCCCCATACTGGATACTGGTCCCCATATAACGCTCCATACAGGATACTGGCCCCCATATAACGCTCCATACAGAATACTGGCCCCCATATAACGCTCCATACAGAATACTGGCTCCCATATAACGCTCCATATAGGATACTGGCCCCCATATAATGCTCCATACAGAATACTGGCCCCCATATAACGCTCCATACAGAATACTGGCCCCCATATAACGCTCCATACAGGATACTGGCCCCCATATAATGCTCCATACAGAATACTGGCCCCCATAAAATGCTCCATACAGAATACTGGCCCCCATATAACGCTACATACAGAATACTGGCCCCCATATAACACTCCATACAGGATACTGGCCCCCATATAACGCTCCATACGGAATACTGGCCCCCATATAACACTCCATGCAGGATACTGGCCCCCATATAACGCTCCATGCAGGATACTGGCCCCCATATAACGCTCCATGCAGGATACTGGCCCCCATATAACGCTCCATGCAGGATACTGGCCCCCATATAACGCTCCATGCAGGATACTGGCCCCCATATAACGCTCCATACAGAATACTGGCCCCCATATAACGCTCCATACAGAATACTGGCCCCCATATAACGCTCCATACAGAATACTGGCTCCCATATAACGCTCCATGCAGGCTGTTCCCCACACATAATGCCTCATGCAGGCTGTTCCCCCCACATAATGCCCCACGCAGGCTGCTCCCCCCACATAATGCCCCATGCAGGCTGTTCCCCCCACATAATGCCCCATGCAGGCTGTTCCCCCCCCCATATAATGCCCCATGTAGGATGTCACCCCACCTTATAATGCCCCATGCAGGATGACCCCCCCCTTCCTTATAATGCCCCATGCAGGATGTCACACACCCCTCCCTTATAATGCCCCATGCAGGATGTCACACACACCCCCTCCCTTATAATGCCCCATGCAGGATGTCACCCCCCTCCCTTATAATGCCCCATGCAGGATGTCACCCCCCTCCCTTATAATGCCCCATGCAGGCTGTTCCCCCCCATATAATGCCCCATGTAGGATGTCACCCCACCTTATAATGCCCCATGCAGGATGTCACACACACCCCCTCCCTTAAAATGCCCCATGCAGGATGTCACACCCCCATATAATGCCCCATGCAGGATGTCACCCCCCCTTATAATGACCCATGCAGGATGTCACACACCCCCACCTCACCCGCTCCCTTATATTGCCACAGGCCTCCATATAATAAAAAAAAAAAATCAAATACTCACCTCACATCTCACCTGCTGCCGCTGCTCCGGACTCCTCAGCGTCGCCGGCCTCATCCCGCTCTGCGCTGTGACTGCTCAGGAGAGAGCGCGGTGTAAAGACGTCACCGCACCCTCTGACCTGAGATGTCACAGTGCAGCAGCCTGCTCAGGGCCCCGGGTGCTGACGACGGCCCTGGTGTGCGGCTTGCGTGCCTGCTTCTAGGGAGGGGGGGGGCAGCTGCCCCCCCCTGCCCCACGGTGGGTACGCCCATGATCTGCGCTATTGAATTCAGTGATTGGCTGCAGCACTGCTGGCTGAATGTCACCATGGCAGTGGTCATGATACAGGATACGACTCGGCAAGAATTAGTAAAGTTCACTTTGTTTTGTTTTTCTACAGGTATCTGAGCTCGCGAATAGAAGTTTTTTTTTTTGTAAAAGGGGACAACTCCTTAACGGCTGTTTATACAAAAATCATTCCCCTTTTCCTGATACAAACAAAATGTCTGAGAAGGCTAAATTCAGGTGCACAGTGCCCAAACTAGCCGTACTCATTCGTGGCAATCCTTCTTACTTTTCCGATGTCCACGGTACATTGCTCTTCTCTGCCAGCTTTGTGGACTGCCTGCCTCTATGCTGTGATGGATGTCTGAAAGGAATTGGAATTTGGAACTATTCATTGGTATATCAGTATGCGCCATCAGGGATCACTACTCTGCTTTATACATGGGCAACATTAATATATATTATTTTCCCCGACCTACCATAAAGGTTGCGGCAGAAATCTGGCATAAAACTGTTTGAAATGTCACAAATTTTTGCACAGTTCTCAATTGCGATATTTTACATTTTTAAGTCAGCTCTGACACCTCTTTGAAAAATGGGAGGAGCTTAGCAACAGGGCATGGCCAACTGCCACCCTAAAAATTCATCCTTATTTATGCCACATAAGTGGTGTAAAATAAGACAGCTATGACTGGAGTATATTTTTGGCACTAATACACGTCAGCTGAAAGACATGCCAAATTAATTTATAGGTGCACGTCTTTTAATAAATTTAGTGCATCTTAATCTGCACCCTGGATCAATTCTAGAATACAAAATGTCAATCTTGATGAACCCGCCCCAATGTCTCTCTTTTAATATTCTGCTCTATCTTTCTCCATAAATTAAATCCTTCTTTAACAGTCAGATCCTCTTAGAACATCCAGTCTCCTTCCATTACCCAGATCCTTCTCAAACATTCTGTCTTCCAATACCAAGACCTTTTCCAGCAAACACTTCTTTCTCCATTACTCTAATCCCTCAACACCTATGCAGTACTCCAATACCCAGATCTCTCTAAACTCCAAGACCTCAATTCATCATTGCCTTTGTGCCTGTTTTTTGTCTACTTTTGTGTGTTTTGAGTCTTTTTTAAGGCTATGTGCCCAAGATGCAGCGTTTTTGCATGCATTTCTGCATGCGGGTTATCAAGCGCTTTTCCAAGCGATTTTAGCATCACGTGGAAAAGTGCTTGACAACTTGGTCACACTATATAAATCCATGCAATTGGCATGGATTTATATCGTGTGACCAAGTAATAGTTAAAAAAAAAGAATAAGAATGGTGAAAAATAAAAAATAAACATTATACTTACCTTCCGGTGGCCCCTGGTCTCCTTCTCCGATGCGTCCGGTCTCCCTGGTGTCTCACAGTGGTGTGAAGGACCTGCGATGACGTCATTGAGTCATGTGACTGGTCACTTGACCGCCGACGTCAGTGGTCGCGTGACCTGTCACATGACTCAATGACGTCATGTCAGGTCCTCACACCACCGCGAGCTGCCCATCACACGCATCGCTGAGGAGGCTGGGGGACATCGGAAGGTAAGTATAATCTTTATTTTTTTATTTTTAAAAATATTAAAAAAAAAATGAAAATACTGTACCCATAAATAAATATTATTAGGAAAAAAAAATAAACCAATAAAAGTATGTCCCACTAGTTAACCCCTTTAGTAAATACGTAAAAAATAAAGCATCATTTTTTGCTTTGTTTTTTATTAATCATCATACCGCCAAACAAAAAATTGAATAAAATGCGATCAAAAAGACAAATGTAAATAAAAATGGTACTGCTGAAAACGTCATCTTGTCCCGCAAAAAACAGAGCTGTATGGCGGCTTATCAGCCGAAAAATAAAAAAGTTATAGCTCTCAGAATAAAGCGACACAAAAAAATTATTTTTTCTATAAAATAGTTTTTATTATGTAAAAGCGGTAAAACATAAAAAAATTATATAAATGTGGTACCACTGTAAACGTACTGACCCGAAGAATAACGCTGCCTTATCAATTTTACCACACGCGTAAAAGCATAAAAAAAACAATTCCTGAATTGTTGGTTTTTGTTTATTCTGTCTCCCAAAAATCGGAATAGAAAGCGATCAAAAAATGTCACATGCCCAAAAATGGTACCAATAAAAACATCAACTTGGCGCGCAAAAAACAAGCCCTTACATGACTGTCGGCCAAAATATGGAAAAATTATAGCTCTCAAAATATGGCAATGCAAAAACTAGTCTTTGCAAAAAAAAAAAAGCGTCTGTTAGCGTATGACAGCTGTCAATCATAAAAACTTGATATGAATCTGGCATCGCTGTAATCGCACCGACCCGAAGAATAAAGTCGTCTAATCACTTATACCGCACGAGGAAAGGCGTAAAAAATAAACTCTAGGGTTAGGGTTGTGCTAGGGTTAGTGTTGAGCTAGGGTTAGGGCTGTGCTAGGGTTAGTGTTAGGGCTGTGCTAGGGCTAGGGTTGTGCTAGGGTTAGGCTTGTGCTAGGGTTAGGGTTGTTCTAGGGTTGGGATTTTTTCAAAAGTAAATAAAAAAAAAATGATGACGATATGGGGACCTGTGTTGAGCCTATGTGCTCACTACTTGAGTTTGCATCGGGTGCTCGGGTATGCACTGAGTATCGGGGTGCTTGAGTGACATGCTCGAGTCTCTGCCCCATATGCTTTGTGGCCAAAAAAAAGTTGCATGGATTTCCTGCCATGCACGAGCGATCCCCGCATGTTTATTTTGGGTGTCTAACAACAATGAAATATGCAGGGCGGGGTTTCGAGCATGTTACTCGGGCACCTGCGATACATGGTGCATACCTGAGTACCCGATGCAAACTTAAGTAGTGAGCATTTGCGCTCAAGACTACTGACAACTTATTTAATATGATGACCTAATGTTATCAAATTCTGTGTCGTACCTCTTGGTTCAAAATGTTCACTATACCCCTTGATAAAATCCTTGAGGGGTCAAGTTTCCAAAATGGGGTCACTTGTGGGGGGTTTCCACTATTTAGGCACATCAGGGGCTCTCCAAACGTGACATGGCCTCTGCTCTCGATTCCAGATAATTTTGCGTTCAAAAAGTCAGTGCTCCTTCCCTTCTGAACCCTGCCGTGCGCCCAAACAGTTCCCTGAGGGGCCTAGTTTCCAAAATGGTGTCAGTTGGGGTCACCTGTGGGGGATTTCCACTGTTTAGGCACATTAGGGGCTCTCCAAACGCAACATGGCATCTGCTAATTATTCAAGCAAATTTTACGTTCAAAAAGTCAAATGGTGCTCCTTCCCTTCCGAACCCTGCCGTGCGCCCAAACAGTGGTTTTCCCCCACATATTGGGTATCGGCGTGCTCCGGAGAAATTGCACAACAAATTTTGGTGTCCATTTTTTCCTGTTACCTTTGCGAAAATAAAAAAATTGGGGTCTAAACTAACATTTTTGTGAAAAAAGTTAAATGTTCGTTTTTTTTCTTCCACATTCCAAAAATTCCTGTGAAGCACCTGAAGGGTTAATAAAGTTCTTGAATGTGGTTTTGAGCACCTTGAGGGGTACAGTTTTTAGAATGGTGTCACTTTTGGGTATTTTCTGTCATAACGGCCCCTCAAAGTCACTTCAAATGTGATGTGGTCCCTAAAAAAATGGTTTTGTAAATTTTGTTGGAAAAATGAGAAATCGCTGGTCAACTTTTAACCCTTATAAACTTCCCAACAAAAAAAAATGTTGGTTCCAAAATTGTGCTGATGTTAAGTATTCATGTGGGAAATGTTATTTATTAACTATTTTGTGTGACATATCTCTCTGATTTAAGGGCATGAAAATTCAAAGTTTGAAAATTGTGAAAATTTCAAAATTTTCGCCAAATTTGTTTTTTTTCACCAATAAACGCAAGTCATATTGAAAAAATGTTACCACTATAATGAAGTACAATATGTCATGAAAAAGCAGTCTCAGAATCAGGGGGATCCGTTGAAGCGTTCCAGAGTAATTACCTCATAAAGTGACAGTGGTCAGAATTTTAAAAATTGGCCTCCATTAACGTGCAAACCACCCTCGGGGGTAAAGGGGTTAAACCATTCGTATCTAGCAAAATATACTGTAACTGTAAAATGGGTTGTGAGAACATCCAAATTGGGATTACTGCTGTAAAATATCCTCTTTCTGTAAATCAATCCCTAAGAGCATAAACTTGTACAACTGGGGCATAGGCTCCATGAGCAATAGGCTTTTAACCCATTTCTGGCTGGGCAAATTTCCACTTAAGTTTTTTTCTGCCGTTCTACCAAGAGTTATACCATTTTTATCCCCCAAGAACCATAACATAGCCACAATCTGCCAGGAATAATGCAGGCTCCACTCCCCGTCTAATGTCAAAAAGAGGTTAATAAACTATTATCCGCATATTAGGCATATTTGTAAGTACTTTGAGGGGAATTATCATCCTTCTTCACCCGCTTTCTGGCAACAAAATTGGGAAAATATGGCACAAAGACATTTACACACACACATAGAAAAAAAAGAAAATGTTTGCCCTGCAAAGTGAATGGGGCAAGGCCAATCACCATGTGAAAAATTTACTATATTTTATGACAGAAAACTACACCCTTATTAGTAGAATACATTTTCTGATGCAGACAACCCAAAGATATTCTAAAATAATTGCCATGCGCCTACTAGTAAATTTGGTACACCTCACTGCATGAGCAGAACATTTTTGCATGGTTGCATTCATTTTCTACTTTATTATGTTAATAGGGCTAGAGCTACACCGCAACATGTGTCGCACAACCTTGAAATTGCAGTGTCTCATGACGACATTGCATGTAATAATTTCCTATAGTGTCGCATCTAGTGTCACGTATAGTGACAATCGCAAATGTTTCAAAATGCTTTTGATTTTCTTTTGCTTGTGACTCACTTGCCATAGACTACAATGCAAGTTACATGTTACTGAGTCTTGAGTGCGAATTATCTGTGATTTGGCCATTTGTTTTTTGTTTGTTTTTTTACAGCAAATTCACAGCTTTAATCTTACCGCGACAGCAAGTTGCAGGCAAGCTGCATAGATGTGTTTAGTTGCACAACTTGTCCAAGAATTGCTGTTATGTGACATTAATTGCCTTATAGCCCCAGCCCAGCCTATATGCTACCCAGGACTATAGTACTGTTATTTCCAATCGTACAATAGCCCTGCCTGGTTTTGTATTTTTACTAGAGACTGTCTATACCTGGATCATTATTATTTGTGTACAGATGTTTAATCTATAGTTCAAGAGAAAATGTAAGTAAAAGTAATATAAAATCATTATTATCGGTCCTTTAGCGATGTCTAGTGTGCAAATATTAGGATATATTAGGATATATACAGAAGAATTATTAGAGGACTAGATGGTGGCCCGATTCTAACGCATCGGGTATTCTAGAACATGTATGCGGCCGACCATGCGCAATCAGCAGAGCGTTGTTTAAATTTGGCGCCAATATCGCTGATTGGTCGCAGCCGCCGGCCGCGACCAATCAGCGAACCGTATTACTGAGGACCGGGCAGCGGCGCCGTCCCTCCCTTCACACTTGCTGTCGGGAGATCAGCAGGCCTCGCCGCTGATCTCTGTGCGGAGCGGTGTTTAAACTTGGCGCCAATCTCGCTGATTGGCCGCGACCAGTCAGCAGAGCGGTGTTTAAATTTGGCGCCAAAATTGCTCCTCAGCGAACCGTATTACTGAGGACCGGGCAGCGGCGCCGTCCCTCCCTTCACACTTGCCGTCGGGAGATCAGCGGCCCAAGCCGCTGATCTCCCGACAGTAGCCGCATGGGGGTCAGCGGCGCCGCAGGTCAGGGTACTTATGCTGCTAGCAGCCGGGAGATGAGCGGCTAGCGCTGCTCATCTCCCAGCTGCATCGCCGCTGACATCTGTGCAGAGCGGTGTTTAAATTTGGCGCCAGCCGCGACCAATCAGCGAATCGTATTTCTGAGGACCGGGCAGCGGCATTGCCTGTGCGGGTACTTACACTGCGAAGAGCCGGGAGATGGTCGGCTGCTCGCAGCTGAAGTATCCCGACCGGCGGCACCACTCACCGGTCCTCCCTTCACCCTTGCCGCCGGGAGATCAGCGGGCCAAGCCGCTGATCTCCCGACGGTAGCCGCATGGAGGTCAGCGGCGCTGCCCGTCGGGGTACTTGTGCTGCCAGCAGCGGGGAGATGAGCGGCTAGCGCCGCTCATCTCCCCGCTGCATCACCGCTGACCTCCGTCCGGCAGATGAGCCGCTAACTGCCGCCATCTTTTTCTGAAATCCCACGTCGCTGATTGGCCGTGGCCAGACCAATCAGCGACGTGGGATTTCCTGGACAGACAGACGGGATAAGACGATTATATATATTAGACTAGATGGTGGCCCGATTCTAATGCATCGGGTATTCTAGAATAGGTATGCGGCCGACCGGGCGCAATTAGCAGAGCGGTGTTTAAATTTTGCGCCAAAATCGCTGATTGGTCACGTTCGGCAACCGCGACCAATCAGCAAAGCGGTGTTTAAATTTGGCGGCAATATTGGTGATTGGTCGCGGGCGGCGGCCGCGACCAATCAGCGAACCATTTTAGTGAGGACTGGAGAGCGTGTTTAAATTTGGCACCAAAATCGCTGATTAGTCACGACCAATCAGCAGAGCGGTGTTTAAATTTGGCGCCAATACTGCTGATTGGTCGAGGCCGCCGGCCGCGACCAATCAGCGATTTTGGCGCAAAATTTAAACAACGCTCTGCATCGCTCTGCTGATTGGTCGCGGTCGCCGGCCTCGACCAATCAGCAGAGCGTTGTTTAAATTTGGCGCCAATCTCGCTGATTGGTCGCGGCCACCATCCGCGAGCAATCAGCAGAGCGGTGTTTAAATTTGGCGCCAAAATCGCTGATTGGTCGCGGGCGGCGGCCGCGACCAATCAGCGAACCGTGTTAGTGAGGAATGGAGAGCGTGTTTAAATTTGGCGCCAATACTGCTGATTGGTCGCGGCCGGCGACCGCGACCAATCAGCAGAGCGGGGTTTGAATTTTGCGCCAATACTGCTGATTGATCTCGGCCAGCGACCGCGATCAGTCAGCAGAGCGTTGTTTAAATTTGGCGCCAATCTCGCTGATTGGACGCGTCTGGCATCCGCGACCAATGAGCAGAGCGTTGTTTAAATTTGGCGCCAAGCTCGCTGATTGGTCGCGGCTGGCGTCAGCGACCAATTAGCACAGCAGTGTTTAAATGTCGCGGCAAGATCGGTGATTGGTCGCGGCCGCTATTTAAATGTGGCGCCCAAAACGGTGATTGGTGGCGGGCAGCGGCCGCGACCAATCAGCAGAGCGGTGTTTAACTTTAGCGCCAAGATCACTGATTGGTCTCGTGCGGAGAGCGCGACCAATCAGCGAATCGTATTGGTGAGGAGCGGGGAGCGGAATCGTATTAGTGAGGACTGGGGAGCGCCGCTCCCCGGTCCTCCCTTCACACCCTAGCCGCTGATGTCCCCACAGTATCCGCATGGTGTTATAAAGGTCCGGACATTTGTGTTAAAAATCGCTGATTGGTCGCTGGCGCTGCCCGCGACCAATCACCGATTTGGGCGCCAAATTCAAATATCGGCCGTGACCAATCACCGATCTTGGCTCCACATTTAAACACCGCTGTGCTGATTGGTCGCGGCCGATATTTGAATTTGGCGCCCAAATCGGTGATTGGTCGCGGGCAGCGCCAGCGACCAATCAGCGATTTTTAACACAAATGTCCGGACCTTTATAACACCATGCGGATACTGTGGGGACATCAGCGGCTAGGGTGTGAAGGGAGGACCGGGGAGCGGCGCTGCGGGTCGGGATACTTCTGCTGCGAGCAGTCGCTCATGTCCCGGCTTCTCGGAGTGGAAGTATCCGCACAGGCAGCGGCGCTCCCCGGTCCTCAATAATACGATTCCGCTCCCCGCTCCTCACCAATACGATTCGCTGATTGGTCGCGCTCTCCGCACGCGACCAATCAGTGATCTTGGCGCTAAAGTTAAACACCGTTGTGCTGATTGGTCGCCGACGCTGTGCGCGACCAATCACCGATTTGGGCGGCACATTTAAATAGCGTCCGCGACCAATCAGTACAGCGGTGTTTAAATGTGGAGCTAAGATCGGTGATTGGTCGCGGCCGATATTTAAATTTGGCGCCGAAATCGGTGATTGGTCGCGGGCAGTGCCAGCGACCAATCAGCGTTTTTTAACACAAATGTCCGGACCTTTGTAACACCATGCAGATACTATGGGGACATCAGCGGCTAGGGTGTGAAGGGAGGACCGGGGAGCGGCGCTGCGGGTCCGGATACTTCTGCTCCGAGCGCCTGCTCATGTCCCGGGTTCTCGGAGCGGAAGTACCCGCACAGGCAGCGCCGCTGACATCCATGCGGCTAGGGCGTGAAGGGAGGACAGGGGAGCGGCGTTGCGGGTCCAATTGGTCGGGCCGCTATTTAAATGTGCCGCACAAATCGTTGATTGGTCGCGGACTTGGCCCGCGACCAATTACTGATCTTGCGGCCAAAGTTAAACACTACTGTGCTGATTGGTCATAGACGCTGCCTGCGACCAATCACCGATTTGGGCGCCAAATTTAAATATCGGCCGCGACCAATCACCGATCTTGGCTCCACATTTAAACACCGCTGTGCTGATTGGTCGTGGCCGATATTTAAATGTGGCGGCCAAATCCGTGATTGGTCGCGGGCAGCGTCTATGACCAATCAGCACAGTAGTGTTTAACTTTGGCCGCAAGATCAGTAATTGGTCGCGGGCCAAGTCCGCGACCAATCAACGATTTGTGCGGCACATTTAAATAGCGGCCCCGACCAATTGGACCCGCAACGCCGCTCCCCTGTCCTCCCTTCACGCCCTAGCCGCATGGATGTCAGCGGCGCTGCACAGCGGTGTTTAAGTTTTGCGCTAAGATCAGTGATTGGTCGGGTCCGAAGACCGCGACCAATCATCGAATCGTTTTCGTGAGGACCGGGGAGCGGCACTGCCTGTGCGGGTACTTATGCTGCGAGAACCCGGGACATAGCGGGCGCTCGCAGCAGAAGTATCCCGACCCGCAGCGCCGCTCCCCGGTCCTCCCTTCCGCATGGAGGTCAGCGGCGCCGGCGGTCCTTCCGCTGATACCGGCCAGGAGATGAGCGCCTCGCGCCGCTCATCTCCCGGCTGCATCTCCGTCCCGCAGATGGGTCCGGCGGTCGGGTTCCTTCTGCTGTTGCCGGCCGTGAGATGAGCGCCTCGCGGCGCTCATCTCCCTGCTGCATCGCCGCTCAGCTCCGTCCCGCAGATGAGCCGCTAACGGCCGCCATCTTTTTTTCAGAAATCCCGCGGCGCTGATTGGCCGCTGCCGGACCAATGAGCGACGCGGGATTTCCTGGACAGACAGACACACAGACAGACAGACGGGATAAGACGATTATATATATAGATTACATTTTTGGATCAAAATTATTAAATACTTTTAAAACAATTAAAAAAAAAAAAAAATAGAACAAATTTATCCCCCCCCCACCTCCTCCTGAAAGCTAATGGAGTGTAGAGCTGCAGTTCATTTCAGAGAAATACGTTTCCATGTACGATTTAATGAGATATGATGGTACTAGTATAAATGCACTCCTAATTTACCATCATGCTTGAGATTAAGAGACATCAAACTCACCATAAATGGACTTTTGTTTAAATGGACGTTTTTATTGAATAACATTTAGATGGTATTTACCATTAACTAGAATATTTTGTCTTCAACTTTTGAATCTTTTTTTTGTCATAAAATTAGGTCTGTATCGAAGTGTTTGCATAGACTGGAAACAACTCAGTTATGGACTTAACGAAAGCCGTTGATACACCCCGTCATCTTTACTGTAGTAGGTGCTAATGTAATGGGCAAGGCTGCAGCAATGGCTGAGAAAATTAGGTTCCTGGTTGAGTGTAAGTGCTGCTGTTACCTTGGCAATACGCCTATGCTGACCGCATGCTGCCGCTTGACATGGCAAGCCTGGACCAGATGAAGTGCAGATTAATGAAGGAGACCAGAATCCATAAATAAACTTTTCTTTACTGGACATCAAATAGAGGACACAACACTTTACGAATACTTCTGGACAATCCAGAGGCAGGAACTTAATGTATATTGCTTCCATTAAATCTTACATCAGTCCCGCAAACCATTATGGGAACCTCCATATTCTCCAGTGAGGACCACATGAGTCGAGGTGTCTCGCTATGGCCCTTTGCCCCTCACAGCTAGTCTCAATGCCTAGTTGATTTGTAAGGACATCACTGGCTGAGGTACGTCGGTACGACTTCTCTCTCCTACTTTCCCAGCGTATTCAATGAGGGCCACATACTCCATGCTGTACCACTGCATTTCCAATTCCTTGTAGGAGAACTTGTGTACCAGCCTGGCCATCTTCTCCTCTATGAACCTCAGGTCTGGCTACACTAAAGCAATTGATTACACAGGTCTACAAAAAAAATATATTTTCAGGTGCCAAGGTATTTTGAATGGATTTAGGGTAGTTTGAGGGTGCCGAGTTTAGAGTTCAGAAATCCCAATACTTTTGCTGAATTGGCTCTAGTTTTTGAGATAATTCATCCATGAAAATAATGTATTCCCACAATGCGACTCACGTGTGATAATAAATGCAATAGTTTTTGGTCTTTTGGCCTGTCTTTTGACTCTTTAAAAGTGTCTTAGGTAATGAAATATCCCATATAATTATGTATTTCAATTTGTAGGCTTACAATGTTATAAAAGCAACTTTTTAAAGCCAGAACTCTACTGTAACATAGTAACGTAGGTTGAATAAAGCCTAGGTCCATCAAGTTCAACCCCCCTCCCCCAGTTGTACCCCCTGCACTAACAATACACTAACGTACTAACTAACTGGGACTAGGCCTCACAAATTATTATTATTATTATTATTATTATTATTATTACCATTTTTATTATTGCTGCACTATTACAAAAAAAAAAATTGCTTTTATAATTAATTTTTTTTAATTCGTTTTATATTTTGTATTCCTCTTGTGATTCTAATAAAGGGAATTAGACCTACCGGTAATTCGGTTTCCAGGTAGTCCCTCAGGACAGCACACATGGAGGTAGTCCTTCCTTGATCCATGATGGGACAGGATCACAGAGAGGTTAAAAGGCCCCTCCCACCTCCACCCTCCAGTGTTTTCACCAATTCCCAAGGAAGGATGGATGAAAATGGTCTATACTAGCCACTAGAAACTCATATACAAGAACCACTTTAACAGCTCCAGCTCAACCGAGAGCCATGGCGACCAGACAAACGAATGACCCGCGGGAAGACCGATTCCACGAAAGCCCAAAGATAAAAATAAGAGAGGGAATTAATGGTGCTGTCCTGAGGGACTACCTTGAAACAGAATTACCAGTAGATCTAATTCCCTTTTTCCAGTACATCCCTCAGGACAGCACACATGGAGAAATACCAAATAAATAGCACCAGGGTGGGTACAGAAGCCTCCACGGACCAAAGTCCTGGGCAAGAACCAGGCCAGATATAGAAAAGATCTGTACGATCAGTAGAAATATAGACAAGTAAAGAGATCTACAAAGATAAATCACCATAACGAGTGTCTGATATATATGTATAATGCAAATATTCAGTATAAATGTGATAAATTATGCAGCAGAAACAGAGGGAGAGAGAGACTCCCATGTTGTACCCCAACACCAATAATAAACCGCTGTGATTGTTAGAAAGATTGTACTTATAACACCGCAGCCATAGAATAGACCTTAAACACCTTTTATAGCCCCGCAAAAGTATGGTGATAGCCTCTGTCACAAACCCAATGAGGACTGTTGTAGACAAACAATAAACTTGCATGTGCTTAATAACACAGGGCTGTTCATTCACCGGTCCTCCTGAGCTCCGACTAAACCCTGGTTACAGACCAGCTTACCATAGTACGATGAGTCCGGCAGGACAAATGCCCTGGATTGCTGGAAGATCCAACCAATAACAGTTAGCATATGGATAAATGGGCAGAGCATTGAGATGTTTATACTTTACTCATCCAGGAGCCCACAGGCGTCTATTCTAACTTTATAGATCTCTAGGCCTCAAGTAAGGGGCTGGATATTATTGAAACCAATGAACATTCAGGCTGTCAGGTAACATCCCCTGCCATTAACAATGCTGGGCTCCTCATCAGAACCCCTGATAGGAAAGCGTAGATCACCCCCCCTTTGGTGTCGATGTTAATGACACAGGGAATCTGGGCTCTGAAATTAATGAAAGTGGCCTAAATTAATGCCCTTCCCGTTGGTGGTGCCATATACATAAATATATATATATATATATATATATATATATATATATATATATATATATATATATATACAGTACAGACCAAAAGTTTGGACACACCTTCTCATTTAAAGATTTTTCTGTATTTTCATGACTATGAAAATTGTACATTCACACTGAAGGCATCAAAACTATGAATTAACACATGTGGAATTATATACTTAACAAAAAAGTGTGAAACAACTGAAAATATGTCTTATATTCTAGGTTCTTCAAAGTAGCCACCTTTTGCTTTGATGACTGCTTTGCACACTCTTGGCATTCTCTTGACGAGCTTCAAGGGGTAGTCATCGGAAATGGTTTTCACTTCATAGGTGTGCCCTGTCAGGTTTAATAAGAGGGATTTCTTGCCTTATAAATGGGGTTGGGACCATCAGTTTTGCAGAAGTCAGCTGGATACACAGCTGATAGTCCTACTGAATAGACTGTTAGAATTCGTATTATGGCAAGAAAAAAGCAGCTAAGTAAAGAAAAACGAGTGGCCATCATTACTTTAAGAAATGAAGGTCAGTCAGTCTGAAAAATTGGGAAAATTTTGAAAGTGTCCCCAAGTGCAGTTGCAAAAACCATCAAGCGCTACAAAGAAACTGACTCACATGAGGACCGCCCCAGGAAAGGAAGACCAAGAGTCACCTCTGCTTCTGAGGATAAGTTTATCCGAGTCACCAGCCTCAGAAATCGCAGGTTAACAGCAGCTCAGATTAGAGACCAGGTCAATGCCACACAGAGTTCTAGCAGCAGACACATATCTTCAACAACTGTTAAGAGGAGACTTTGTGCAGCAGGCCTTCATGGTAAAATAGCTGCTAGGAAACCACTGCTAAGGACAGGCAACAAGCAGAAGAGACTTGTTTGGGCTAAAGAACACAAGGAATGGACATTAGACCAGTGGAAATCTGTGCTTTGGTCTGATGAGTCCAAATTTGAGATCTTTGGTTCCAACCATCGTGTCTTTGTGCGACGCAGAAAAGGTGAACGGATGGACTCTACATGCCTGGTTCCCACCGTGAAGCATGGAGGAGGAGGTGTGATGGTGTGGGGGGGCTTTGCTGGTGACACTGTTAGAGATTTATTCAAAATTGAAGGCATACTGAACTAGCATGGCTACCACAGCATCTTGCAGCGGCATGCTATTCCATCCAGTTTGCGTTTAGTTGGACCATCATTTATTTTTCAACAGGACAATGACCCCAAACACACCTCCAGGCTGTGTAAGGGCTATTTGACCAAGAAGGAGAGTGATGGGGGGCTACAGCAGATGACCTGGCCTCCACAGTCACCAGACCTGAACCCAATCGAGATGGTTTGGGGTGAGCTGGTCCGCAGAGTGAAGGCAAAAGGGCCAACAAGTGCTAAGCATCTCTGGGAACTCCTTCAAGATTGTTGGAAGACCATTTCCGGTGACTACCTCTTGAAGCTCATCAAGAGAATGCCAAGAGTGTGCAAAGCAGTCATCAAAGCAAAAGGTGGCTACTCTGAAGAACCTAGAATATAAGACATATTTTCAGTTGTTTCACACTTTTTTGTTAAGTATATAATTCCACATGTGTTAATTCATAGTTTTGATGCCTTCAGTGTGAATGTACAATTTTCATAGTCATGAAAATACAGAAAAATCTTTAAATGAGAAGGTGTGTCCAAACTTTTGGTCTGTACTGTACATGAAGAAAATCTAGAACTGATTTGTCATATTCACATCTGGCTCATAATCCAGGACCTCTGGGGACTGGTACGAACCCCTTCCCACAAGAAAGAATACTTTAGAAACTGTCTCTATACAAGTAACTAGCCCAGACATTTCATGTCAACGTTTGTATTATATATAATTTTATTTTTAATATATTCAGGACCAGTTATCAAACTTGGGCTCGGCCTAGAGAAAATAAAGGCCTAAAAGGCGACTCCACTACCATGTGCAAAATAAATGTGGGAACAAGATGAGATCTCCTCAGTGATATTTGTACCCCCGAACTGCGCCCGTGACAGGGATCCTCCTCTATAGCTAGAGGAATGATATTTTCTTCCCATCGCTGAGAAAGATTATCTACTGTGAGGCAATGGAACTATGGGTTCTTAAATTCCTTATTGTAGGTGCCCTGACTGCTGTAAGTGTAGTGAGAGTACGGGATCTTCTGCCATATCATGCTGTACTGTTGAGTCACAGCAAAAGTACAAAGAGGGTCAAAATACCCTCCTTGATAAATATAATATTACAGACTATGGGACTAGAATTTTTAACAGGAGGATGATTGAGGAAACTAGACCAATCGATCGCCCCACCATACAGAGAGACAAACATGCTTGGCATAAGCCAAACTGTGAAGCCCAATCATGAGGCCCTCTGCAGCCATGACATGCGGCTAACTGAAGTCAAACTTTAGCACATGGGGCTCTAGGCCCAACTTTGGCATAAGGTATGAGGCTATTAACTGCCCAGAGGCCTAGTCCCGTGCACTTACCTGTGCTGGCTCCACACCCATTGGAATACCAAGCAGAGCTGGTAATGCCGAGAGCCCATCATGGAGGGAAGCGGCATTACACCGGGACTGCTGCACAGGATGGCTGCTGGCTGAGGGACCTCTGCCCAGAGAAGTGTCGGCCCCGGACTGCTTGACAGAGGGAAGGGAAGGCCGAGATCCCCAATCCCCCTGAGTCCGTAAAACGAAGCTCCACCTTGGAGCACATGCAGCTTGATTGCCGAGAGCCCTCCACTGCAAAGCCAGAAGCCACTTCCCGCTCTACTTACCTGGCTGAGGGACCCCGCCCAGTGAGGTATCATCCCGAAGCCTCTTCACAGAAGGAAGCGAAGAGATCGATCCCCACCGATCCCCCTGAGCTCCCAGGTAATCAGGAAAAAACACTGGAGGGTGGAGGTGGGAGGGGCCTTTTAACCTCTCTGTGATCCTGTCCCTTCATAGGTCAAGGAAGGACTACTTCCATGTGTTTTGTCCTGAGGGATGTACTGGAAAACGGTATTACTAAAATCCCTATGTCTAAATCTGTTGATCCAGAAGTAGGCAAAAAAGCCAAGACACCTTCAGCTAATTTGTAACTGTAATTTATTAGCTATTAAATATCTCAGAAACTAGCCAATCTGGCAACACCAAAGTCATATTCTTAATCAGCACCATAAACTTAATAAAAAACTGCTCAGACATCATTGGCACCAAAATTGCTGTATACCAGTGTTATCTATACTAGATAAGAAACCAAATACCCTTGCCTGGGAGATAAGGAATCCTTCCTCCACTTAATCCTTGTTTTTTTTCAGAACATACTATGCGTTATACACAAACACAAACACCCTTTTTAATGCAGGTGTACTACATTATGACCATAGGTCCTTTTACTTCTGAATACTCTTCCCTTTCTGCCTAACAGAAAACTTCCTTCCTTTGCCCATGTAACTTCTCCCATCGTGGGATGGTTCCAATAGTTGACCGTTGTCTAACTGGTTAATTGGCTGTTTAGCTGCAATTTTTCTTTTGGGCTGATTTGTCATTTTTAACCCCTTTACCCCCCAAGGTGGAATGCACGTTAATGACCAGGCCAATTTTTACAATTCTGACCACTGTCACTTTATGAGGTAATTACTCTGGAACGCTTCAACGGATCCCCCTGATTCTGAGATTGTTTTTTCATGACATATTGTACTTCATGATTGTGGTAAAATTTCTTCGCTATCACTTGTGTTTATTTGTGAAAAAACGGAAATTTGGCGAAAATTTTGAAAATTTTGCAATGTTCAAAATTTACATTTTTATGCCCTTAAATCAGAGAGATACAGTACAGACAAAGATTGGACACACCTTCTCATTTAAAGATTTTTCTGTATTTTCATGACTATGAAAATTGTACATTCACACTGAAGGCATCAAAACTATGAATTAACACATGTGGAATTATATACTTAACAAAAAAGTGTGAAACAACTGAAAATATGTCTTAAATTCTAGGTTCTTCAAAGTAGCCACCTTTTGCTTTGATGACTGCTTTGCACACTCTTGGCATTCTCTTGATGACTACCTCTTGAAGCTCATCAGGAGAATGCCAAGAGTGTGCAAAGCAGTCATCAAAGCAAAAGGTGGCTACTTTGAAGAACCTAGAATTTTTCGGCTGATGGAGCTTGTTTTTTTGTGGGACATTTTCAGCGGTACCATTTTTATTTATATTCATCTTTTTGATCTCGTGTTATTCTATTTTTTGTTTGGTGGTATGATGATAAAGCATTGTTTTTGCTTCGTTTTTTATTTATTTTTTTGTACCGTGTTCCCTAAAGGGGTTAACTAGTGGGACAGTTTTATAGGTCAGGTCTTTCCGGACGCG
Organism: Phyllobates terribilis; assembly: GCF_046119375.1. Lineage (NCBI taxonomy): Eukaryota > Metazoa > Chordata > Amphibia > Anura > Dendrobatidae > Phyllobates > Phyllobates terribilis. Next base: position 431,589,727 of record NW_027362762.1, read on the forward strand.
GCGATACCAAATATGTGTACTTTTATTGTTTTTTTTTTTCATAACCATATTTATTGATGGGTACATTGTATTTTTTATTTTTGGGGGATTTTTTATTTTATTTATATTTTTACAATTTTTTTTTTTTTTCATTTTTTAACACTTTTTTTTACTTTTATACTTTGTCCCACTATGGGACTTTCACTTTTTTTTTTACTCAGATCGCCTGTATAGCATAGGGATGGAGCACTATCCCTGTGCTATACAGGCTGCCAGCGCTGCAGATGTAGAAGATACTTTGGTCATGCACTGCGCATGACCAAAGTATCTTCCTGCTGTCTGGTGACCCGGATGTTGTCATGACGACATCGGGTATTCATGGCAACATCCGGGAAGCCGCGGCAGACAGCGTTGGACGCCGGCAGGAGAGGGGAGTATCACGATCACCTCCCCTTGCCCCCGCAATGCTGCGATCGACTTCGATTGCAGCATTGCAGGGGTCAATGTGTCGGGAGCTGTGCGGGACCGCTCCGAGCACATAGCACCGGGTGTCAGCTGTAACAATCAGCTGACACCCAGCGGCGATCGCGCCCGCACAGCTTGTGTGCGGGCGAAATCAGCAGGGCGTACTAATACGTACCTGGCTCTTAAAGCCCAGGGCGCAGGTACGTATTAGTACGTCTTTGGCTTTTAAGGGGTTAAACCAGGCGATGACACCTCTTACAAGGTCCTGGCTGTAAAAGTTTTGAGTATGATGAGTGTAGTAAATGCACTAAAAGGGTTTGTCTGAGATTCAACAATTGATGACTTATCTACAGGAGAGGTCATCAATATAAGATCGTTGGAGTCTGACACACAGCTCCCCCACCATTCAGGTGAAATCTTTTAGACTAGTTACAGCAGGAGTCTCAAACTTGTATGGGTATATGGGCCGCACATACAAAAAATTTTAATTTGACGGGCCACATTCTTTGCAGGATGAGATGACATTTTTAGTGATACTATTTTTTTTTCTATACACCTGTTGAGCATTTTTTACATATTATTTATTTCATTGTTTTAAATGGCATTAATTGTATGAGTTATGATACAGTTTTATAGCTTGGGTCGTTGCGGATGCAGCGATAAAAAATGTGCACTTTTTTGTTTACTTTGTACATAAAAAAACAGTTTTGGTGGAAAAATATTTTTTCATACTTTATTTGGATTTTTTTTTCACATTTTTAAAATTTTTTTCATTTTTTGTCTATCTTTCAATTGGCGACATATAATAATATTGTCTTACAATTAGCACCATATAGTAATTCTAGTCAACATCTTGTCCCCCATACTGATCCCCATCTTGTAGTTATGCCCTTATGCTGTAGTAATGTACTCCATCCAGGTCCCCATATTGCAGTAATGTCCCCATATTGCAGTAATATAACCCATATTGGTCCCATGTTGCAGTAATGTCTCTCATCCTGTTCCTCATATTGTGGTAATTTCCCCAAGTCTGGTCCCCACATTGCAGTAATGTCTCCAGCCTGGTCCCCACATTGCAGTAATGTCTTCAGTCTGGCCCCCACATTGCAGTAATGTCCCCAGTCTGGTCCCCACATTGCAGTAATGTCTCCAGCCTGGTCCCCACATTGCAGTAATGTCTTCAGTCTGGCCCCCACATTGCAGTAATGTCCCCAGTCTGGTCCCCACATTGCAGTAATGTCCCCCATCCTGGTCCCCACATTGCAATAATGTTCCTATTGTGGTCCCTATATTGCCGTTCTTTCCCCATTCTGGTTCCCATATTGCAGTAATCTCCCCCATCCTAGTTCCCATATAGCAGCCATGTCCCCATATAGCAGCCATGCCCCCAAGCCTGGTCCCCATATAGCAGCCATGATCCCTTTTTAATAATAATAATAATAATAATAATAATAATAATAATAATCTTTATATAGCACCAACATATTCTGCAGAACTTTACAATTCAGTGGTTCATATACAACTGTCATAAGTAACAAAGTTAAAGATAATACAATAATTAAAGCAAAAATAATGACGGCCCTGCTCGTAAGAGCTTATAATCTACAGTGAGGTGGATGTGACACAAAGTACAGGTGCTTATTTACAATGATTGTCCAGCCATCTTGAGGGAATGGGGGATAGATAAAAGCTGCATGAGCTCGTCACCGGCCAATGTTTGTAGTGGTTTTGGGTGCGGTTGAGTTTGATGGAGAATTATGATAGTGATAGGCTGCCCTAAACAGATGTGTTTTTAGGGAGCGCCTAAAACTGTGTAAGTTGTGGATCATTCTAATTTCTTGGGGTAGAGCATTTCAAAGAACTGGTGCAACTCGGGAGAAGTCTTGCCAGGGGTGGGAGCGTAGAGAACCGGTAGGCTGATAAACAGAAATGAGGGAAGAGATGTAGGGGGGTGCCGCAATTTGGAGAGCTTTGTGAGTGAGAACAAGCAACTAAATTGGATCCTATAATGTATGTGACGCGCCCCTGGGCCTACTTGGTGTAGCGTTGCGCACGCGGGGACTACCCGGAGCCGGGCCTGTTGGGGGTAGTAGTCTCGTGGCGGTGACCCGGTCCGTGCCCAGGGAGTCAAACTGTGTGGCTGAGTATTAGCAGTAGATGTTGGACGACTACGCCACCCGTTGAATGCAGCTATGGAGCTGCCGCTGCAGGGCAGACCGCTGAGGCCGGTGGTAGGATTGTGCAGCGTAGATGGTATAACCCCCAACGGGAGGGATATGGCCTCAGGGCAGCCGACGTGGATGATGGGGGTAGCAGGAACCACTCAGAGACGATGCGGTGTAGTTCAGGGTCTTTACTGGTGATAAAGATAGACCCTCCCGGAGTACTGGCTAGCGATCGGGGCCTGGTCAGTCTTTGAGCAGATGGGATTTCCCCTGGCCAGGCGGAGTTGTAGGCCTCCCCAACTAATTGTACTCTTCTGGCTACCTTGCTAGAGGCGGGTAAAAGTAGCCCACGTCCCTGAGTGTACCGTGTGGTGCTCACCCGTATGGCCGGTGACTCGGGGCCTTCTAGTGGCTTCCGCTCCACGACGGCGGTGCTGGTCCCACGCGTGTGACCGTACCTTCGGGTTTCTTGGCCAGAGGACCTGAAATCCCCTGCCGGTCGGTTTCTGCTGCTGGGTAAGGATTAGTCCCCACAGCCTCGGACTCCGGGTCCGGTGGTAACTCTTCAATCAGGGCGAGCTCTACAGCTGCCAGCCCCTGATTCCTTTTAGCACGACTTCCCCAGAGCTCCTGATCTCTCTTTCCTATAGCTGCTTCTCCTCTTCTTAACTAACTAACCCTGCCTCAGCCCCAGTTTTATATAGGGGAAGTTCTTCCCCTCCCAGGACTGGGCAGGAGGTGTGGCATGCATAGGATTCCTGACCAAGAGACCTCCCACCTGCTCTCAGACGTAATATCTCTATTACTGTGGCAACCAGACCCCTGGGGTGTCACATATGGGCTGCCAGTGCAATGACTGGCTCAGAGCGGAAGTGTCCGAGTAACGATTAACCAGATAGGTGATACTGGCTGCTGCATTAAGGATGGACTGGAGAGAGGAAAGTCGAGTGATGGGGAGGCCAATTAATAGAGAATTACAGTAGTCAAAGCGGGAGTGGATCTGAGCAAAGGGGCGGATTCTAGAGATGTTCTTTAGGTCCAAGCGACAAGAGCGGGCAAGAGATTGTATGTGGGAGGTGAAGGGAAGATTGGTGTCAAACACAACACCCAGACAGCATGCCTGCTGGCTCGGCGTTATTGTAGTTCCACACACGGAAAGGGAGATGTCAGATTTGGGGAGGTAAGTAAACGGTGAGAGCAGTAGAAGCTCAGTTTGGAAAGGTTGACTTTTCAGATAGAGAGCGGACGTGATGTTGGAAACTGCGGACAGACAGTCACTGGTGTTCTGTAGTACAGCGGGGGTAAGGTCAGGGGATGAAGTGTATAGTTGTGTGTCATCAGCATAAAGATGGCACTGAAGGCCAAATTTGCTGATGGTCTGTCCAATTGGGGCCGTGTAGAGAGAGTAGAGAAGAGGGCCAAGGACTGAACCCTGAGGGATCCCAATAGTGAGAGGAAGAGGAGAGGAAGTGGAGCCAGCGAACCATACACTGAAGGAGCGGTCAGAAAGACAGGAGGAAAACCAGAAGAGAACAGTGTCCTTTATGCCGATTAAGTGGAGCATAGAGAGTAGGAGGTGGTGGTCAACGGTGTCAAAAAGCTGCAGAGAGGTCAAGAAGAATGAGCAGAGAGTAGTCACCTTTACGTTTTGCTGTCAAAAGGTAATTGGTCACTTTGATGAGTGCAGTTTCTGTAGAATGTAGCGGGCGGAAGCTGGACTCTGATGGATCTAGAAGCGAGTGAGTGGAGAGGTAACGGGTAAGGCGGGAGTAGACCAGGCGCTCCAGGGGTTTAGAGATGAAGGGGAGATTGGAGACTGGTCTGTAGTTATTTGTGCAGGTTGAGCTAAGAGAAGGTTTGTTTAATAATGGAGTAATGATACGGTGTTTGAAGGAGGAGGGGAAGATACCAGAAGAGAGGGAGAGATTGAATATTTTAGTTAGGTGAGTAGTGACAACTGGAGAGAGAGCTTGAAGTAGGTGTGAGGCAATGGGGTCAGTACTGCATGTAGTAGAACGAGAAGAAGAGAGGGGCCTGGAGACTTCTTCTTCTGTGACTGGGTCAAATTTTGAGAGTGATCCCGAGGAGATTTGGGGAGGGATGGGAGTCACAGCACTTGGTGGCTGGGAGTTGATTTCCTGACGGATATTTTTTATTTTCCCTTTCAAGTAGGAGGCCAGATCATCAGCACAAATGTCCGTAATAGAGTCCTGCATTTTAGGACTGAGAAGGGAGTGAAAGGTGTCAAAGAGTTTTTTTGGGTTGTTGGATAGGGAGGAGATCAGGGTGGTGAAGTAGGTCTGTTTGGCGAAGTAAAGGGCAGAGTTATAGGTTCTTAATACTCTTCACATACTTATTAAAAAAATCCATCTCACCTGTCCTCGGCTCCCTAAGCGAACAGCATCCTTTCACAGCCTGAACAGCGCATGGCAGTGGCGTCATACCCTACCGGCAGCTGCTGGCCTCTGATTGGCCTGTGACTGCTATTGTTATTGCAGCGCAGAGCTGGTCTCTGCGCTGCAATACATTTCAAATTAATATGCATCCTTGGACACACATTCAATTGAAGAGAAGTGCTGGTGTCGCCAGCACCCTGGACCGGGCCACATCATTACGGGAGCTCACATGCCTGCGGGCCGCATGAAACAGTCTGAGGGGCCGCATGCAGCCCCCGTGTTTGAGACCCCAGAGTTATAGCAAAGTGTATGGGATTCGTAGAAATCTCATGTCCACTGTTTTTTTTTTTATGCTGTGGAAACTGTAATTTTAAAATCCGCAACATGTTAATTTCTCATGCAGTAAATATGCATTTTATCTGCGGATTTCCCCCCTAGACTTGAACGAGAAGTGGCAATTATGCAGATAAAAAAAAATGGAAAAAAATAAAAAAAAGGTATGGTTCTTGAAAGAAAGGGAAGAAAAAAGAATCAGCTGGGGGTGCCGCGTGTGGGACCCCGGCCGATCATACATTGATGCCCTATCCTATGGATAGGGCATCAATGTCAAAGTAGTGGACAACCCCTTTTAGGGATTAATGGCTTGAAATTGGTCCTTCTGTATGGGCCTTCAGAGAAGTTGTGCATTTGTATTCAATTATAATGAGTGAAAAAGATCTGTGTTATCATGTGATACCTCTTAGTTAAATAGCGATAGCGTGAACTAGCAACAGGTCAGTAAATGGGCCATAAACCATATAGTTATCCAACATTGTGCATTAACAACTCTAAAATTGAAGAATTTAAAGTGTTAGCAATTTTGCTAATTGAGATTCTGATTTGTCTTTTATCCTAAGTCATATTGCACGACTCGTTAAAGGGTTGATTGTGACTTGTAGGATTGCTGCTTCCAATAGGTGGTGCTGTAGAGTTCCAGTCCTCTTCTTCTCTGAAGAGGCAATTTGCATATTGAATTTCCCAGAGGAGCATTGCACGGCAAATAAGCTTCCTTACCTTGACATGCCAGAGCCGGTATGTCACTTTCCACAAGGAGAAACGTTACCCCTTAGACCTCAGCAATTCTTTAGTCATTTATGCATTTTCTTTTATAGCAAACTTGAAATAAACATCTTTGACCTTGGAAAGGCATTTATAATACCCTTTCACTGCGGCGCAGCTCTTACAGTTTCAATGAACACAATTATAACCTAACTTATAAAATAAAAAAAAATAAACATATTTCTACACATTCTAATTTTTTTTTTTTTTTTTTAAATGTTGTGTGACAGACTTATTGTGAAAAAGCCACCTAACACTTTTCAATTATGGATGTCTTCACGCAATTTTATTGTCAAAGTGTAACATTATGTTAAAAATGCATACAAATTCATGATAGGGGCTATAAGTAGCGTAGGCTTGTGGCTCCCTCCGATGAACGTATAATACGGATGTGTGCTGTCCCAGTGAATTTCGGACACTGATAATTTTAATTCAATAGGGGTGTTCAGATTACAGTTTTTTTGGAATCAAACCAGCAACGCGATATGAAGTCACCAGCTACTTGGCTGTTCAATAGGGCACAGTGAGGCGCACCTGTGTAGCTCTCTAATTCCACTGGGCAGGCACGAGACTTCAGGCACTGTGTGGATGATGCACATTGCACAGTGACAGGGATCTATTGAGCATAAATTTAAATTGACAACTGACACACGCTCAGTAGAGCAGGGACTAGCCCAGCCCCTGACATGGATGTCACTGATGACGCTTTGTTTCAGGGAGGGGGCAGAGGCTGCGGCATTTAATGCAGCCTCTGCCCCCTGATGACGACTTGTTTGACTCTCCCAGCATGCACTGGGATTGTCAAACAAAGCATCATCAAGGAAGAAGTAATAAGAAAAAGATAAATAAGAAAAACAAGCAGTTAAAGTAGTGAGGGAACATTGCAGAATTTTTAATTAAAGTATATTAGAAAAGAAATTAGATTATGACATTAACTCCTTCACGACATGTGCCTTACATATACTGCTCTGCAGGAGCTGCGTTCCCACAAAGAGCAGTATATGTACGGCGCAGTGATCGCGCGGGCTCACGCTGAGAGCTGCCGCAATCACATGCGGGTGTCAGCTCTATATGAGAGCTGACACCTCGCAGCAACGCCCACGATCGGTGCTAGCACTGATCACGGGCGTTTAACCCCTCTGATGTCGCTGTCAATAGTGACAGCGACATCCCAGGGTATTGCAGAGGGAGTGAACGCCCTCTATAATTCCAGCAACACAATGCGATACGCGTTGTGTTGGTGGTCTCCATGGTGATTCCCGGTCCCAAGATGGCCGCGGGGCCCTTCAGGGTCCTGCAGGAAGGTGGCCACTCAGCGCCTGGAGTGCTTTATCATCATACCACTGAACAAAAAGGGGAAAAAAATGCGTTCAAAAAGACGCCTGTAAATAAATGTGGTACCACTGAAAACGTCATCTTGTCCCGCAAAAAAACAAGCCACCACACAGCTCTGTCAGCTGAAAAATAAAAAAGTTACAGCTCTCAGAGTAAAGCAATGCCAAAATAATTATTTTTTCTATAAAATAGTTTTTAATGTGTAAAAGCGGCAAAACATAAAAAAACTATATAAATGTGGTATCGCTGTAAACGTACTGACCCGAAGAATAAATCTGCCTTATCAGTTTTACCACATGCGAAACGGCATAAAGAAATCCCCAAAAAATAATTCCTGAATTTCTGTTTTTTGTTTATTCTGCCTAACAAAAAACGGAAAAGAAAGCGAACAAAAAATGTCATTACCAAAAATGTCAACTCATCCCGCAAAACACAAGCAGTAACATGGAAAAATTATAGCTCTCAAAATATGGCGATGCAAACACTTGTATTTACAATAAAAAGCTTCTTTTAGTGTGTGACAGCTGCCAATCATAAAAACCCAATATAAATTTGGTATCGCTGTAATCGCACCGACCCGAAGAATAAAGTCCTCTAATCAATTATACCACAAAAGGAACGGCGTAAAAAAACAATGAAACCAATTCTTCACTGTTGATTGGTTCTTTCTGCCTCCCAAAGATCGCAGTTTATCCTCACATATGTCCTGCGTTCTGCGCTGAGCGCTTACACCAGGGTTTCCGTGTAAATCTGTGAAATACGTGTTTCAGACGGAACCCCTGGTGGAAGATTCCCTATAGTGAGGCAGATGGAGACACTTGGGCGCCGTCTGGCCTATAATCCGGAGGTGTCCGCCTTTTTATTAGGCGTGCATAAAAGTGCCGTTGGCCACAGTTTTGTGCACTTCTGAAAAGGAAACTGCTGAACAGAGGCCAGATGGAGTCCAGAGTAACTTTGCTGCCTCATTATAGTGAATGGATCCCTTGGAGATTTCATCTGATTCACGTCACTCGGAGATTGAGATGGAAACCCAGATAAAAGTACTCCGCGTAGAGCGCAGGATAAACGTGATCCAAAATGTTATGTAAAATGTTCCCAATAAAAGCTTCAACTCCATTCACAAAAAAGCAAGTCCCCACTCAGGTCCATCATCTGTTAACGAAAATATAGGGGCTTCCATGTTACTGGTAGCACAAAGGCTCTGGAAAAACGAAATGGCTCTTTGCCCTCCAAAAGAAATCCAGCGTATTCTGCGCTCCCAAATCCAAATGTCCCCCTCCCTTCTGAGCTCCAGTGTGTGTCTAAACCGCAGTTAGCGTCCAAACCGCAGTTAGCGTCCACATGTTTGGCATTTCTGTAGTGATGAGAGCTTGCCTAATTTATGGGTGCATGTCTCCTGAAGAACGAGCTGGGCATAACGTACTGGTCACTACAGCGTACTGGTTACTACAATGGCAGATTGCAATCTTCACTTAGCAACATCCACAGCTGCATGTTTCTGGAAAACACCCATGGAGTCAAAATAGTCACTACACCTGTAGATGGGGTCACTTGAGGGGGGTATTCTGCTCTTTTAGCAGTACTGTACAGCCACATATGGGGTATTTCTACATTCAGCAGAAATTGTGTCAATATGATCACTGCACTCCTAGATGAATTGATTGAGAGGTGTAGTTTGTAAAATGGTGTCACTGATTTGGGGGTTCTGGTGTTCTGGCACCTAAGGGTCTCTCCCAGTGGATCATGGCACCCACATAACAGTAAAATCTGCACTATAATATGGCGCTCCTTCCATTCTGAGCTTTGTGCCTGAACAGTAGTCCCCAATTACATGTAGAGTATTGGTGCAATCAGGAGAAATTGCAGAACAAACTGAGAGGTACATTTTTTCCTATTAGCTCTTAGAAAAATTAAAACCTTAGGGCTAAAACAACATTTTTGCTGTAAAAATGTAATTATTCTTTCTTCACCGCCCAATGGTATAAAATTCTGTGAGGCACAATTGGTGTCAACATGCTCGCTGTACCCCTAGATTAAGTCATTGGGGGGTTTAGTTTATAAAATGAGATCACTTTTGGGGCATTTCTTCTGGCACCTCAGGGGCACTGCCAATGTGATATGGCACCCTCAAACCTTTCCAGCAAAAGCTTAACTCCATTATGGCTCTTCTTCCCTTCTGAGCTTTGAACTGTGCCTCAAAAGTAGTTTTTGACCACATATGGTTCATCAGTATACTCAGGAAAAATTGCACAACAAATTTTGGAGTCCATTTTCTCCTGCTATCCTTGTGAAAATGAAAAAAAATGGGGCTAAAACATTTTTGTGGGAAAAATACATTTTTTTCATTTTCACAGTTCAACGTTGTAAAATTCTGTGAATCACCTGTGGGTTAAAAGGTGCTCACCACACGTCTATATAAATTCCTTGAGGGGTCTAGTTTCCAAAATGGGGTCACTTGTGGGGGTTTCCACTGTTTAGGCACATCAGGGAATCTCCAAACGCGATATGATACCCGCAGACCATTCCATCGAAGTCTGCATTCCAAAATGGCACTCCTCTGCCGAGCTCTGCCATGTGCCCAAACAGTAGTTTTCCCTGACATATGAGGTATCAGTGTACTCAGGAGAAATTGCACAACAAATTTTGGGGTCCAAGTTTTCCTGTTACCCTTGTAAAAATTAAAAAAAATGGAGCTAAAAGAACATTTTTGTGGAAAAAATTTGATTTTTTCATTTTCACGGCTCTACGTTATAAACTTCTGTGAAGCACCTGGTGGTTCAAGGTGCTCACCACACATCTAGATACATTCTTTGAGGGGTCTTGTTTTCAAAATGGGGTCAGTTGGGGGTTTCCACTGTTTAGGCACATCAGGGGCTCTCCAAACACAACATGGCATCTGCTCTCGATTCCAGACATTTTTTTTTTCAGCGTTCAAAAAGTCAAACTCATTCCATTCCAAGCCCTGCCATTATTTTAGACAGTAGTTTTCCTCCACATATGGGGTATCGGCGTACTCAGGAGAAATTGTACAACATATTTTGGGGTCCATTTTCTCCTGTTACTCTTGTGAAAATAAAAAAAAAATCACTTCAAATGTAATGGGTCCCTAAAAAAATGGTTTTGTAAATTTTGCTGGAAAAATTAGAAATTGTTTATCAACTTTTAACCCTTCTAACTTCCTAACAAAAAAATTGTTTATAAAATGATGAAGATGTAAAATAGACATGTGGTAAATGTTATTTATTAACTATTTTGTGTGACATAACTCTCTTTAAGGGCATAAGAATTAAAAGTTGGAAAATTGCAAAATTTTCAACAAATTTCCAATATTTTTACAAATAAACGCAAGTCATATCGAATAAATTTTATCACTATCATGAAGTACAATATGTCTCGAAAAAACAATCTCAGAATCACTGGGATCCGTTGAAGTGTTCCAGAGTTATTACCTCAAAGTGACACTAGTTAGAATTGTAAAATTTGGCCTGGTCATGAAGATGAAAACAGGCTCAGGGTGAAGGGTTTAAGGAGTGTATGTGGTGATTTCGGGTTTTGCCATATGTGAGAATACAGACAATAAATTGTCATTCTCGTGATTAAACAGCTAGAATACTGTAGGCTATGTGCCCACGATGCAGAAATGCCCAGGATTTTTTCCTGAGCGTTTTTGCATCTCCCTGGCAGAAAAAAACGCATGCGGATTGTACATGCTTTTTCCTGCCAGGGACATGCGGAAATGGAGCGGTTACCCACTGACATTTCCGCATGTGGATTGACAAGCGATTTCCAAGCGATTAGCATCACTTGGAAAGTGCTTGTGACAACTAGGTCACACTATATAAAACCATGCAAACAGCATGGATTTATATAGTGTGACCCGAGAGAGTGGTTAAAAATAAAAAAATAAATATATACTTACCCTCCGATGGCCCCCGGTGTCCCGCTTACTCCGTTCTCCCTTGCCGGCAACAGTGAATTGAAAGACCTGCCGACGTCAGCGTCGCGTGACCCGTCACATGACTCTGACGTCAGCGCAGGTCCTTCAATTCACTGCAAAGTGCCGGGAAGCAAGTAGGAGCGCTGCGCGGGCCGCCCGAAGGTAAATATACATTTATTTTTTATTTTATTCTTTTTTTACAGATTTTTTAATGGTACCTGGGTGTGGAGGAGACTCTCCTCTCATCTACACCCGGGTACCATCCGCACATTAGAACGCTTGGATTACGCATCTACATATACAGTGATGCGTAATCCATGCGGTCTAATGCAAGTCAATGGCGGCGAAGACGCAGCACTTCCGCAAAATAATTGGTAGTTCTGCGTTTTTTTCCGCAATGATAATCCGCAGCGGAAATTTCCGCAGCATGTGCACAGCACATGCGGATTATCATTGGGGAGCATTGCTGCACTTCTACCATGCGTTTTTAATGCGTTTCCGCAGCTGCAAAAACGCTGCGGAAACGCATTCAAAACGCATCGTGGGCACACAGCCTTAGACAAAGTCGCGTGCCAACCTTGCTATTTATTTAGAAAATGTCTACAATTGAGGAAGTTTTTCCTTATCAAATATAACAAACCTGTTCATATGGAAACAAACTTAAAAGTGGCTGTCCCACGAACATAGTACATTTTAATTAATAGATCTTAGAATAAAATAAACACCTAATCACAAATGAGGCATACTGGAATAATATAATATGTTATGTAAGAGTATTGAAAGCATATAGCCCAATGACCTAATTTATATATGTAATAACAAAAGATTAAAACCTTTAATAATACGGATAATAAAGTATGATGCTAAAAAATGTGCCTGCCAAACATTGTAAGATACCCCCACAGTGAATTCCTACACACACACACAGTTTGATGACCCTACTGTACCCCCGCCCTCGGCAAAGTATGGTGGCCCCAACACAGTATGGTTTCCCAACTGTGATCCCCACGACTCGTTTTGTCACGATGATCAGTGCAGCCCTAAAAATAACAAGGTCACATATATTGTATATATACATGTGTCTCCCCCACACTGCGCCCCTGACTACAGATATGTACCCCACCATTAATATACTATTAGCCACTTAGTAATAAAAATATAAAGTGATAAGCAGCACTGTGCCCCCCATTAACTATAATCTCCACCGGCCAATAATATAAATTATTCAGTCTCTGTGACTCTCCCCAATTAACTGTAAGGCTATGTGCACGCGGAAAATATAGAAGGCTTTACAGTACAAGTTAAGTGAAAGCCCCATAATTGCTCTCTCCCAGCACCCCCATCATTGCTCTCTTCCAGCATCCCCACCATAGCTCTCTCCCTGCACCCGCATCATTGCTCTCTCCCAGCACCCGCATCATTGCTCTCTCCCAGCACCCGCATCATTGCTCTCTCCCAGCACCCGCATCATTGCTCTCTCCCAGCACCCGCATCATTGCTCTCTCCCAGCACCCGCATCATTGCTCTCTCCCAGCACCCGCATCATTGCTCTCTCCCAGCACCCGCATCATTGCTCTCTCCCACCACCTCCATCATTGCTCTCTCCCAGCAACCCCATCTTTTCTCTCTCCCACCTCCCCCATCATTGCTCTCTCCCAGCAACCCCATCATTGCTCTCTCCCAGCAACCCCATCATTGCTCTCTCCCAGCAACCCCATCATTGCTCTGTCCCAACACCCCGTCATTGCTCTGTCCCAGCACCTCCATCATTGCTCTCTCCCAGCACCTCCATCATTGCTCTCTCGCAGCACCCTCATCATTGCTCTCTCCCAGCACCCTCATCATTGCTCTCCCCATCCCCACCATTGCTCTCTCCCAGCACCTCCATCATTGCTCTCTCCCAGCACCTCCATCATTGCTCTCTCCCACCTTCCCCATCATTGCTCTCCCCATCCCCATCATTGCTCTCCCCATCCCCATCATTGCTCTACCCAGCCCCACTATTGCTCTCCCCATCATTGCTCTCCTCAGCCCCATCATTGCTCTCTCCATCCCCACCATCCCCATCATTGCGCTCCCCAGCCCCATCATTGCTCTCCCCATCATTGCTCTCCCCAGGCCTACCATCCCCATCCTTGCTCTCCCCAGCCTCATCAGCCTCATCATTGCTCTCCCCATTCCCATCATTGCTCTCCCCAACCCCATCATTTCTCTCCCGAGCCCCACCATCCCCATCATTGCTCTCCCCATCGCCACCATCCCCATCATTGCTCTCCCCATCGCCACCATCCCCATCAGTGCTGTCCCCATCATTGCTCTCCCCAGCATCACCATCCCCATCATTGCTCTCCCCATCGCCACATTCCCATTATTGCTCTCCCCATCCCCACATCCTCATCATTGCTCTCCCCAGCCCCATCATTGCTCTCCCCAGCCTCACCATTGCTCTCCCCATCGCCACCATCCCCATCATTGCTGTCCTCCACCTCCCCTCATTCTGTTCCTCTCCCCAGCGCTTCAGTGAAAAAAAAATAAATACAACTTACCTCTCAGCCCGCTCCCCTGCAGCATCCTCGTTCCCGGCAACTTTCTCCTTGACACAGGCGTGCGCTGCATGATGTCGTCATCAAGCTGCGGCCGTCTGTGTCAGGGAGGAAGCAGAGTGCAGGAAGCAGAGGATGGATCCCTCCTGCTCCGCTGCCATTTTCTCCTGTCAGCAGTTGAGCTGCAGGAATCGCTCCCTGCCCACCGCGTGTGATGAGGGCAATCTGGCCATAGGCCCCTGGAGCTTCGGGCTCCGAGAAGCAAGTCAGATTGGCCTAAATATTAGCCGCCCGGCAAGGGCCCCCTGACCCACCAGGCCCCGGTGCAGCTGCATCGGTGGTATGTCTGCCCCTGGACTGCTATGGAGTCCCCCCCAGGTCACGGGCCTGATAGCAGTCATGCGGCCTGCCGCCATTGGCGGTACGCCACTAGCCCCCACATAGTCCTCCATACAAAATAATGGGCCCACATAGTCCTCCATTCAGAAAAATGGTCCCACATAGTCCTCCATACAGTATAATGAGCCCCACATAGTCCACCATACAGAATACTGGCCCCACATAGTTCATATAGTATATAGTATAATGAGCCCCACATAGTCCTCCATACAGTATAATGGCCCCACATAGTCCTCCATACAGAATAATGGCCCTACATAAAAAAAATAAATACCTCTCCTCGTACCCGACTGTTTCGGTCTCGGCAGCGAGTGCTCTGAAGCTCTTCACTGCTCTGAACAACGGGCGTGTTGTAGTGACGTTATTGCACCCACTGCTCTGAGACGTCAAACGCAAAGGACGAATAGAGGGAGCTGATTGCTTTCCTCTTCCATCATTGCTTTCAACTGTATCGGCATCCAGTATGCCAATATAGTTGAAGTGCGATGCCTGCGGGGAAGGTGATGCCAGTATCACGGGCCGCGATGCCAGTGTCGCATGCCAAATATAATCACCCTGTTGGTCAGAGTTTGACATGTATGCTCTACGTCTACGGTATTAGATTCAGGGGGATTTTGGTGTTTGGATGAGACATGAAAGAAGGCTGCAGTGTCATTACGCACAGTGCATAAGTTGAACATTAATTCTGCAGCTAAAGTGGAAATATACTTTCAAATCTTAACTCAGGATACGGTACATATGCAACGAAGCCTTGCTTTGTATTTTTATAAAAAAAAAACATTTAAAATATACGATAGTAATAATGTTAGTTAAAATATACTTTGAAAACTGAGCTTTGCATATGTCTTCTTTGTTTTCTCACAGTTGGAATGAATTAATAACTGCTTGGATTCTATTAGAAAGCTAATATTTGTAGAGGCATAGTTGAGAAGATGGAACACGTCCCTTTAAAATATTTGTACTGCATTAAGTTTACATATTCTTTCTGGAGAGTAACTCAGCAATGTTTACAGGTATGCCGATGAACTTTTAGACATTATGAAATGCTGAGGTTTCATCTTAGCTTGCTTTTCTTTTCTTCCTCTCCACTCCTCTCTGTAATGGTATTGATAATGTAAAAGCAGCATAGCTCTTAAAAGGAACCCATCACCAGATTTTTTCCCATATAACCTACGGCCTCCACCTTTCAGCCCTCTGTTACAGCATTCTGGAAAACAAAAAAAAGACCTTTTATTATATTCACCTATCCAGTCCAATGGGTGTCGTTGGTCTAGGTCCGGCGCCTTCTCTCTTCTTGCGATGCCATACTTCTTCTCTGCTTCATGTGGATGAAGCATCCTACTTTATCCAGTTGGCAGAGCAAAGTACTGTTCTGTGCATGCGCAGGGAAAAGCTAAACAGTGCCAGCGCATGCACACTACCGTACTTTGCTCTGCCCTCAGCAGGGCAGAGAAAAGTATACCTGTGCCGGAGCGCGATTTGAAATAATGTGTGGATGACGTAGGACGCATCATCCACACGAAGCAGAGGAGGACAGCATCACAAGAAGAGAGGAGGCGCCTGACCAAGACCAGAGACGCCCATTGAACTAGACCGCCCCGTAGGTGAGTATAATAAAAGGTCTTTTTTTGTTTTGAAGGGCGGCTTGGAAACCTATATACAGCACTCCAATATGCTGTAACACAGAGCTGAAAGGTGGTGGCTGTAGGTTATATAGGAAAAACCTCGTCACAAGTTCCCTTTAAGTACAGGTTTATTTTTTCTTTTATACCTTTACACCTTTTATGACAAATTTCAGTTTGCAAGGTTTTCTCTAAAGAGTTAACCTACTTCTTTTTCTATTGTATACATTACTGAGATTATTTTAATACAGTATGGCAATAATAGATACAACATGAACTTCCTGACTGTGGTGCAGGTTATATTTCACCTTCTAGATCAGGGGTCGGGAACCTATGGCTCGCGAGCCAGATGTGGTTCTTTTGATGGCTGCATCTGGCTCACAGACAAATCTTTAATAAAAAAATAATAACGCTTAAAATATAAAACATTCTGTCCCTCACAAACGGGAGCAGAATCATTAAGCGCAGACCGGAGGCGAGCTCACCAGCAGGTATAGGGAGTTTCTGCGCTGTCAGCCATCGTTCTCCTCACCCCAGCGTAGCAGCAACTGAACTCTGTTCACTCAAGCGCCGCTCTAGTTGTCAGGAGAGCGGGTGACTTATATCCCGGGTGACAGCTGCCTGTGGTGCGGATCAGAAGCGGCGGCGCCATTTTAAACTCCACTGGGAGGAATCAGCAGCCGCATCTGACTCGCCCCCTGGGCCGTGGGGCACTCGGATCCGGGCAATGGGGAAACGGTGGGAGTAGTAGTGGCAACCCGGTTCCGTGGCTCAGGGTGGTCAGGCCAGTGGTAGTCCGTTATGTGCTGATGATTATGTCCGACTACGCCACCCGTGGATTTGCGGTCATTAGGAACCGCCGCTGCAAGGCAGACCGCTGGGGCTGATGATGTATGCAGCTGGGATGGTATGACTCCCCATGGGAAGAGTGCGGCCCCAGGGCAGTGTAGTGAATGTTGGGAGTGATGGTAATGAGAGTCCCAGTGCTGATAGTGGTGGAGGAGCAAGGAGCACGCAGACAAAAGGTTGCAGTCCAGGGTCTTTACTAGAACAGGTAAATTGACCCACAAACAGTCCCAGCTAGGAGGGGACCTGGATGTCTGAGAGCAACGGGGAAATTGGCCCTGGTCAGGGTGAGGGTGTAGGCCTACCGTGCTTTCTGTGCTCCTTCTGGCTATCTCCTCGTTATAGGGTAACAGCCCACATTTCCGAGCTTTCCGTGTATTCTCGCCTGTATGACCTGCGACGTGGGTTCCTTTCTGCTCCCAGCCTTGTACGGCTTTACTGGTCCCTCTGTTGTGGCAGGGCCTCCAGGCTTCTTAGGCCAAGGAATATACAGTCCCCTGCGGGCTGGTTATCTGCTGGAGAATGTGGAATCCTCCCAGCCTCAGACACCAAAGTCTAGGAAATTAAGTCCTTTATCTGCCAAGACAGGCTCTCGTCGCCTCTTGTCTCTGGCTTGTGGCTCTCCTCCTGCCACACTTCCTCTTAGGTGCAGTACAACTGTCTGTCCCTGCTCTGCTCTGGGACAAGTCTCAGTCCTGAGACAGGTCATCAAGTTCTCCCTAACCCTGCCCCCAGTACCAGCTTTTATAGGGGCAGCCTGCTCCCCCTACTGGCCTGAGACAGGAGGTACTGCATGCTAATGGACTAGAGAACCTCCCCCTTGCTCTCAGACACAGCTTTATTACATTTTGTGGCATCCAGGCCAGGGTGACACACATCAGTCAGAGAGTGCCTGAATACAGGTAACGCTCTTACTTCATACCACCTACATTTCTGGTAACCAGTCAATTAGGGGGACGCCAGTTACCACTTATATACACAGTACTGCGGGGGTACAGTTTGCCCTTCCCCTTAAGAGCAAAGACGCCATCTCTGTTCCCCACATGGAATCAGCCAGGGACACCTCCAGCACAGTACGAGACAGTAACACTAGTCTACAAGCTGCCTCCTACCTGCATAAAACATTCTCATGTATTTCAATCACTTCATTTCCTACCGATCATGTTCATTGTTGCGGGTGGCTGGAGCCAATCACAGCTGTCCTCCGGGACAACACCAAATTTTTGTTGGATAATGCGTAACGTACACGGGTCGTTGTGAGGTCAGGAAGTAAACTTCCCTCCTTTCAATCAAGTAGTCAGCTAGCTAATTGCAGAAACCCTTTTATCGAAGAAGATGGCTAAAAGAAAAAAAGATTAGGAGTATCGTACTTTTCAGCAGGAATGTACAGAGGAATTCGCCTTTGTGGAGAGAGCAGGTTCTGCAGTGTCTAATATGCAATGATAAAATTGCATTGATGAAACGGTCAAATATAAAGCGCCACTTCAACACACGCCATACTACATTTGCATCCAAATATCCTGCGGGGGACAGCAGGAAGAAAGCATGTCATGAGCTACTATGCAGAGTACAAGCTAGTCAGCAGCAACTCCGTGTTTGGACCCAACAAGGTGACTGGAATTCGGCTAGGTTTGCTGGTGCTTTAGCAATTGTGAGAAACGGAAAGCCATTCACAGCTGGAGAGTATGCCAAAACATTCATGCTTGATGTTGCCAATGAACTTTTTGACGACTTTTCGGATAAAGACAAGATAATCAAACGAATAAAAGACATGCCTCTGTCGGCAAGAACTGTTCATCATGATGGCAAATCAAATTGAGGCACCTCAAGTGAAGGACATAAATGCTGCACCATTTTTTCTCTTGCTTTGGATGTGTCAACAGATGTAAGCTATTTATCCCAGTTCATTGTGATTGCAAGGTATGCTGTCGGTGACACTACTTGAGGAAAGTCTAGCTGTTTTGCCTATGAAACGGACAACAAGAGGGGAGGATTTATTCAAGTCTTTCACTGAGCTCTCTAAAGAAAAAAATCTACAGATGGATAAACTTATTTCGGTGTGTACTGATCTTGCTCCGTGCATGGTGGGGAAAAACAGAGGATTCGTAGCGCTTCTTCGTGAACATGAAAAGAGACCTATCCTAAGTTTTCACTGCATCCTACATCAGGAGGCGCTTTGTGCTCAGATGTGTGGCGAGCAGCTTGGTGAGGTGATGTCGCTGGTCTTTCGGGTGGTCAACTTTATTGTTGCCCGAGCTTTAAATGATCGCCAGTTTAAAATACTGCTGGATGAAGTTGGGAATAATTATCCTGGTCTGCTTCTGCACAGCAATGTGCATTGGTTGTCAAGAAGGATGGTGCTCAGCCGTTTCATGGCTTGTCTGAGCGAAATCCGGACTTTTCTTGAAATGAAAAATGTCGAGCATCCTGAGTTAGCTAACACTGAGTGGCTCCTGAAGTTCTACTATCTCGTGGACATGACAGAACATCTGAACCCGCTCAATGTGAAAATGCAAGGCGTTGGAAATACAGTCTTATCCCTTCAACAAGCAGTGTTTGCATTTGAAAACAAGCTAGAGCTCTTCATCGCTGACATTGAAACAGGTCGTTTACTACACTTTGAAAAACTGGGAGAGTTTAAAGATGCACGGCAAGTGACTCTGCTCAACATCTTGATCTTCAGCACCTAGCGGGCTTCACATCTAATCTCCTGTAGTCATTCAAAGAGCGCTTTGGAGAATTTCATGAGCGCACTCGTCTTTTTAAGTTCATCACCCATCCACACGAGTGTGCAGTGGACAGCGCCGACCTGAGTTACATCCCCGGTGTCTCCGTCAGAGATTTTAGCTACAGGCTGCTGACCTGAAGGCCTCAGAGATGTGGGTGAATAAGTTCAAGTTACTGAATGAAGATTTGGAAAGACTTGCACGACAGCAAGCAGAGTTGGCGCAAACACAAGTGGGGAGAAATGAAAAAACTACCCGCGGACCAGCTGATTGTCAAAACTTGGAATGTGCTTCCCATCACATACCACACACTGCAGCGTGTGAGTATTGCTGTACTGACAATGTTTGGCTCTACGTATGCATGTGAGCAGTCATTCTCACATCTAAAGAGCATTAAGACCAACCTACGATCACGTTTAACAGATGGAAGTCTCAACGTTTGCATGAAGCTTAACCTCACCACATTATCAACCAGACTACAAAGCCATCAGCAAAACCATGCAACATCAGAAGTCACATTAATGGTAAGAAGTACTTTATTTATCATTGGTTAGCAACAGCATAACAACATTATTAAAAAGAATTCAGAGACTTATTGTACTTTAACCCTTTCACGACAGAACCTGTTTTCGCCTTCGTGACCAGGCCAATTTTTTCAATTCTGACCACTGTCTCTTTATGAGGTAATAGCTCTGGAACGTTTCAACAGATCCCACTGATTCTGAGATTGTTTTTTCGTGACATCTTGTACTTCATGACAGTGGTAAAATTTCTTTGATATCAGTTGCATTTATTTGTGAAAAAAATGGAAATTTGGCAAACATTTTGAAAATTTTGCAATTTTCAAACTTTGAATTTTCATGCCCTTAGTTAAAAGTTGACAAGCGATTTCTTATTTTTCAAACAAAATTTAGAAAACCATTTTTTTAGGGACCACATCTTATTTGAAGTGACTTTGAGGGGCCTTTATAACAGAAAATACCCAAAAGTGACAGCATTCTAAAAACTTCACCCCTCAAGGTGCTCAAAACCATATTCAAGAAGTTTATTAACCCTTTAGGTGCTTCACGGGAATTTTTGGAATGTGGAAGAAAACAATGAACATTTAACTTTTTTCACAAAAATGTTACTTTAGACCCCAATTTTTTTATTTTCACAAGGGTAACAGGAAAAAATGGACTAAACAATTTGTAGTGCAATTTCTCTTTAGCACACTGATACCCCATATGTAAGGCAAAACCACTGTTTGGGCACACGGCAGGGTTCGGAAGGGAAGGAGCGCCATTTGACTTTTTGCATGTAAAATTTGTTTGAATAATTAGCGGACGCCATGTCGCATTTGGGGAGCGCCTGATGTGCCTAAACAGTGGAAACCCCCCCACAAGTGACACCATTTTGGAAACTAGACCCCTTAGGGAACTTATCTAGATGTGTGGTGAGCACCTTGAACCTACAGGTGCTTCACAGAAAAATTATAATATTGAGCCGTAAAAATAAAATTTTTACATTTTTCCCACAAAAATGTTTTTCATCCCCCAATTTTATATTAGCATAAGGGTAGCAGGAGAAATTGCACCATGAAATTTGTTGTGCAATTTCTCCTGAGTACGCCAATACCCCATATGTGATGGAAAATTACTGCTTTGGTACACGGCAGTGCTTGGAAGAGAAAGGAGTGCTATGTTGGCTGGGATAGGTTGCAGAAGCCATGTCACATTTGAAGAGTCGCTGACCTGCCGAAACAGCAGAAACCCTCACAAGTGACCCCATATTGTAAACTACACCTGTCAAGGAATTCATCTAGGGAAGTAGTAAGAATTTTTTAATTTTTAAATTTATACCATTGGGCAGTGAAGAAAAAATAATTATATTTTTACCACAAAAAAATTGTTTTAGCCTCAGATTTTACATTTTCACACAGAGCAATGGGTAAAAATGGTGACGAAATGTGTCACACAATTTCTTCTAAACGTGGCAATACCCCATATGTGGCTGTACAGTACTGCTTAGCCATTGCGCTATTTGACTCTTGGAGAGCAAATTATTGTAGAATAGTTTGCGGACTTCATATACACAGCCCCTATGTACTAGAAGAGCAGAATCCCCCCTCAAGTGACCCCATTTTGGAAATTATACCCCTTTGGGAATTTACCTACAGGTGTAGTGACGATTTTGACTCCATGGGTCTTTTCCAGAAACAACCAGCAGTGGATGTTGCTTAGTGAAAATTTCAAACTGCCGTTGAAGTGACCAGTACGCTGTAGTGACCAGTATGTTGTGCCCAGCTCATGCTTCTGGAGACATGCATCTGTAAATTAGAAACTAGCGAAGGCCAGAAACTTGTTATGAAAATCTCAAGTTGATGTAGCAAACAAGTACATATAAAATATAACTTTTATTAATTAAATATTTAAAAACATGTGTTGCTAGATGCCCATATGGTGTATAAACACCGTGAATAAAAAGGTGCTACAACCAAAAACCTGAAATTAGGCAACCTCTCATCGCTACAGGAATGCCAAACATGTGGACCCTAAATGTACTGTAGTTTAGACACATTGTGGGGCTCAGAAGGGAGGGAGGCATTTGGATTTGGGAGCACAAAATTTTCTGAAATTCTTTTGGGGGGCAAGGGCCATTTCGCTTTTCCAGAGCCTTTGTGCTACCAGTAACTTGGAAGTCCCTTATATTTTTAACAGATGACGGACCTGAGTGGGGACTTGCTTTTTTTGAGGACTGAGTTGAAGCTTTTTTTGGGAAGATTTTACATAACGTTTATCCGGCGCTCTAGGTTGAGCACTTACATCGGGGTTTCCATCTAAATCTCCAAGTGATGTAATTCAGATGAAACCCGCATGGGATCCATTCACTATAATGAGGCAGCAGAGTCACTTTGGACTCCTTATGGTCTCTGTTTAGCAGTGTTCTTTTTTTCAGAAGTGCACAAAACTGTGGCCAATCGCACTTTTATGCACGCCTAAAAAAATTGACACCGTGGGATCACAGGTCAGACGGCATCCACAGTGACTTCATCTGCCTCATTACAGGGAATCTTCCGCCAGGGGCTCTGTCTGAATCACGTATTTCAGAGATTTACACGGAAACCCCGGTGTAAGCGCTCAGTGCAGAGCGCAGGATAAATGTGAGCAGAGCCTTACTGCGATCTTTGGGAGACATAATAAACAAATCAGCAGCAGGTGAAGAATTGGTTTTATTTATTTTTTACGCTGTTCCTCATGCTGTATAAGTGATTAGACGACTTTATTCTTCGGTTCGGTGCGATTACAGCGATACCAGATTCATATCGGGTTTTTATGATTGACAGCTGTCACACACTAAAAGACTTTTTTTTGCAAAATCTAGTTTTTGCATCACCATATTTTGAGAGCTATAATTTTTCCATATTTCGGCCGACAGTCATGTAAGGGCTTGTTTTTTGCGGGACGAGTAGACTTTTTTATTGGTACCAATTTTGGGTACGTGACATTTTTTGATCGCTTTCTATTCCGTTTTTTGGAAGGTAAAATGAACAAAAACCAGCAATTCAGGATTTGTTTTTTGAGTTTTTTTTATGCCATTCTGGGTGTGGTAAAATTAATAAGGCAGCTCTATTTTTCGGGTCAGTATGTTTACAGCGATACTACACTTATATAGTTTTTTTATGTTTTGGCGTTTTTACACAAAACTATTTTATAGAAAAAATATTTTTTTTTGCATCGCTTTATTCTGAGAGCTATAGCTTTTTTATTTTTCGGCTGATGGAGCTGTATGGCGGCTTTTTTTTTGCGGGACAAGATGACATTTTCAGCGGTACCATTTTAATTTCCATTTGGCTTTTTGATCACATTTTATTCCACTTTTTGTTTGGCGATATGGTGAAAAAGCATAGTTTTTTGCTCCGTTTTTTTAATTTTTTTTTACAGTGTGCACAGAAGGGGTTAGTTAGTGTGACCGTTTTATAGATCGGGTTGTTCTGGACGCAGAGATACCAAATATGTGTACTTTTTTTATTTTTACATAAATATATGGATTTATTGGTTTAATATTTGAATTTTTTTTTTATTATTATTTTGTGATTTTTTTTTTTAAAGTCTGAAAACATTTTTATATTTTTTTTTATATTTTTACTTAGTCCCTGCATGGGACTTCAATTTTTATTTTTCTGATCACTGGTCTCCTCTCACTATCTTCTAAATGCCGCCATCGCTATGGATCGCGGCATCTAGAAGATAGCAAAGGGTTAACATCATTGGGACCTGATCCAATCAGGTCCCGATGATGTTCCCTGTCAGATCTACTGCTCTGCACTGCACCCGCAGCGCTTGCAGGACCCTGGGGGTCCTGAGCATTGCGGGACCACCGACCATTTATAAACATTGGCGCTGCACAGACCCCAGGCAGCGCCGACGTTTATATACAGTGGACGGTCGGGAAGCGGTTAAAAGTGTTGGTCTTACATAAAATGCACACATTTACTTGTATTTAGTTTTAAACATATTGTATGGCTCTCACGGAATTACATTTTAAAATATGTGGCGTTCATGGCTCTCTCAGCCAAAAAGGTTCCCGATCCCTGTTCTAGATTAACCAGTTCAGGACTGAATCATTTCTCCCCTCCTTCCTGACCAGACACATTTGGAGTTTTTTGTACATTCACTTTTAACGGCTCTAAAAAAAACATTCTCATACTGCTATTCAAATAATTTGTGCCTATTTTTCCACTATATATGTGGCTTAATTTGTATACTACTTTTTTGCTAATATCGGGGAAAAATTTAAAGAAAAATGGGCAATACATCTATTCTTTACATTTTTCTATATATATTTTTATGACCCCAAAAGGACCTTTAAAATTGTTAAAATTAATTTCCTCTTTTCGTAGGAATTTTTATATGTTGGACTTTTTTTTCTTGACAGTGACAGGGTTAGAACCAGTGGCTCACTATGGCAGTGTCACTTTTTTTAGTTTTGTTTTATTTGTTTTTTTTGCTTTTTATTTATCATTCATTAATTTCAAACACTGTGTCCCCCATAAGGTCTTAAAAAACCTTAGCAGTGCATTTTAGTATATGAATAATTTTTTTTCTTTTATTGCTGATGGCAGACCCAATTGGGTTTTCTAGGACTCAACAGCTCCTGCTCTCTCCCTACACTCAGCAATCACATGATCATTTGGGTCCAAAGGAAAAAGTGTTTACCACACTTCCTGTGCTGTATACACAATGCTTGTTCAACGCCGTGTGCATAGTAATCAAGAAGAAAGATGGTAATAAGCCATCTCTGCCTTTTCTATGAGAAGTATGGCTTTGTTTGACTGCCCGCTACCGCTGCACGATCTTGGACAAGTACAGTAGCTTACTCTGTATTGACATTTTAAAGTTGGTGTAGAGAAAAGTGCAGACCGCTTGGACATTTACAGAATAGGGGCGGTCCGGGACTGGTTAAGAAGTCATTATAATGTATTGAAAGGATAATGCAAATTTTGCTGGTTAGTGTGGGAGATTAATGAAAAATTAATATACAGCTTAATCAACGTGCTTAGCTTAAAGTGAAATTCTGGATGTCAATTTCCTTAAATGTTTTTTGCACATTTACTGCTTTTAGTAATTACCCAACATACTTATTTTTTAGGAGTGTTAGGGTAGTATTCTCCCTTTGAACCAGCACTGGCAGTCGCTGCTACACTTCGGGAGGATGGGAGCAGTTTTTGGCAACTTTTGCTACTCTTCTTGCAGTCAGTCAGACTTGCAGCTGAGCATGAACACTCATTTCATTTTTTATATGTGGTATTCTTCCGCTTTCTTTTTCCCTTCAAAGTAAATACAGAGAAATTTCAACAAATACAATGAACAGATTATGTTGCGTGTTGGAAAAACAAGCATACTCTAGAAAATCACACTCATTGTAAACTTATACCCTAAGAAGGCAAAAGGACACATTATGAAAACATAAACTTTAGTCTCTGCTCATAGTGGCCATATTTATTAAAAATGGTGTAATTTGTTCCAAATCTTTAGTGCATTAACTTTAACTTTGCCACTTCATATTTATCAAATGTAATCTTAATGATAAATTTGGGGCAAATTATGCCACTCCAACTTTTTAGGAAAAGAAAAAGAGAGACAAGCGCACATGTAGTGCTAGTGTATGGTAACAGTGGGTAGGGGGTGAGTGATACTCACATGATTGGGTTGTGAATGTCACAACTCCAATAACTGCCCATATAGAATAAATCTGCTGCAATGATCCTTCATAAGTTTTTGAGAAATAGTAGAGAAAATGAATTACAGCAGGTGAATTAAGTATCGAACACCAATTTTCTAAGTAAATATTTCTAAAAGGTGACACAGAATTTTCACTAGATGTCAGAGAAAACTCATCCAATCAACAAAGGCAAAGAAATCAAATCATAGATGTCAATGAATTAAGTTATGATGAGAAATAATAAATAATAATGTGAAATGACACAGAGAAAAAATATTGGACACGTTTAACTGAAATTTAATACGTTTTAAAAAAAGCCTTTGTTGGTGATGACACCTTCAAGACGCCTCCAGTATGGAGAAGCTAGTCAGAAGCATTGCTCTGGTGCGATTTTGGCCTGTTCATCCACACAAACACTCTTCAAATCCTGAAGGTTGCTTGGGCTCCTATGAATTCTGAGCTTTATAGTTCCTTCCATAAATTTTCGATTGGATTCAGGTCAGGTGACTGGCTGGGCCATTCTAGCAGCTTTATTTTCTGTCTCTGAAACCAACTGAGAGTTTCTGTAATGTCGGTGTCCCTGCATGGTTCCCCTTCCTTCCCCCCGGCCGGAATGCCAGTATGCTCCCCACCATGGCCGCACTGCGGCTTCTCCTGCTCCGGTTCTTGCTGAGGCTTCAAGGTTCCATGGCCCGTGCATGTCGCACAAGTTTCCCGGCAACACTTGCTTATTAAAGGGGCTGCACGCGTTCTCCGGAATTGACCCCAGCCTATAGCTGAGAGGCATTAGGTATTTAAGGCATCTTACCCTGTAGGGAGGGGTCTGAGCAACTTCAGTAGGCGTTTTAAGCTTGCTAGCTAGTTGTCAGGTTCCTGATCCTGAATCCGCTCTGTGACCCTGCACCAGAGCCTGTCCTGTGTTCTTGAACCCGTCCTCTCTATACCTGAACCTGATCCTCAACCCATCCTGCTAGTCAGAACCCGAACCCGTACAGTCTAATTCTGAACCTATCCTGTCTGAACCAGCACCTTTACCTGAATCCGTTCTGTCTGTATCAGCTCCGGAATCCCATTTTGCCAGTGATCCTGATCCTGTCCTGCCTGTCACTCTGAGTCCATACCTGTGTCCCTGACCCCTGGGGTCAGCTTCTGCAGTAGCGGGGACTGGCTTTGAGTGGTACCTGGTGGCCACCTGCAGCCCAAGCCTAACTCCACCATCAGGGACTCAAGTGAAGAACCAGGTGGTTGCTTAATCACACCCCTGCAGGGTAAGCCCCGTGTGTAGTGCTAGTGGATCCATGCCCATTAGCTTGACAATTTCCTTGGCTGTGTGTTTGGGATCATTGTCTTGCTGAAATGTCCACACTTGTTTCATCTTCATCATCCTGGTAGATGGCAGCAGATTTTTATCAAGAATGTCTTAATACATTTGTCCATTCATCCTTCCTTCAATCATATGAGGTTTGCAAGTGCTGTATGCCAAAAAACAGCCCCATACGATGATGTTCCCACCTCCAAACTTCACTGTTGGTATGGTGTTTTTAGGGTGATATGCAGTGTCATAAGGAAAAATTTCAATCTATAGACATCTCCAGGGAAGGGTACACCACCCTCAAATTGAACATATGGGGAAATAAGAAAAACTAATTATAACAGGGGAAGAGGGAAAGAGAGCCAACACCTCCATCTCCTTTGAAGTAGCGCCCCCCTGTCCTGAGCAGATAATAAGCTGGGAAATTTGCTGGGAAGGAGACAACAAGCCTGAGATCTGTTTATGCAGAGGTGGGGAAGTATATTTCCCAGGGATAGTGCTTCCTCTCATCATAGAGTCTTTTTAGATTTTTTTTATCTCTGGTTACCAGATATGAATATTGGTG
This sequence comes from Phyllobates terribilis, assembly GCF_046119375.1. Lineage (NCBI taxonomy): Eukaryota > Metazoa > Chordata > Amphibia > Anura > Dendrobatidae > Phyllobates > Phyllobates terribilis. The sequence continues at coordinate 431,617,319 of NW_027362762.1, forward strand.
TTTGCATCAATCCATTATTTATGGCATATAGATTTTCAGCGTTGTAGCGAAGGGACAAACAAAACGCATTCATTCACATCAATGGAGGGCCGTTAGAACCGCTCCAACTTAATAAGGTTCGATGTATGGTGCTATGTCATATTTCATCTCTATCGAAAGGTAAAATCGTGATGGGAAACATGATGATGATATCTACTGACTGGGACCTCCTGGGGTGAAGATATACTGTAAGTAGGGGATCTCAAAATTCTGAAGGGCTGAGCACATCCCACAAACAACCCCCACATAAGCTCATCAAGGAGAGGTATGTGGGCGTAACTTTGATCAAATAAAAAAATCGAAATTAGGTTTGGTCCTTGGAAGGTACATGTCACAGGTGTGTCAGAGGTGACAGTCACCCTGTAGTGGTTTGCAGGAGATCTGCAATGTGGATTGGCAATGCAGGCAGTTGCCTAGATAGGAGGCTGTGTTTAGGACCCAGTGACTACCTCCCTTTAGTCTGGGTGTATATATACCTGGTGTGTCTAGGTGGGCGTCGCCAGTTATACTCATTTCTACTTGGAACTTGGCTGAAGCAGCATCACGTCCTCTCTGGATTCTTGAGGCCGCGTGCCCTGTTGGAGTTCTTCTAATGCTGAGTTGTTGTTCCCCTGTGTTGTCTTACTTTTTTGTCTTTAGAGTGCTAACGGAGGTTGACTAGTGCTCATCTCCTTCCACCCCCAGCTATAGCCTTACCCCAGGGATAGTAGGGTGAGGCATGTGATCGGCGACAGCTGCGGAGGCTGTATAGGGAAGTTAGGGGAGACAGGGTGAGGCTAGTCCAGATTAGGAGGTAACCTCTTCCCCTTTTCCCTAGTGTCTGGGCTCCCTCTCCCTTTCCCCTCTGTGTTGCACTCACACCTGGCGTGACTCTCTGTGTTGCACTCACACCTGGCGTGACATTATAACCGGCCGAGCACGTTTTTGAAAAAAAAACAAAAAACGACACAAGATTGACGTTTTGTCTTTTTTTTCTTTGTGTGTTTTTGGGCATCCACCTTTTTTTTTTCCTTACTCCCTTTAGTATGGAATCAGTGGCAGAGCTCGCGGAGCAGTTCCACTGTCTGTCTCTGGAGGTGAATGGCCTCCGCTGTGAGGTTCAGCAGCAGTATCAGCGGTTACAGGCCGCCAATGTGGGGGTCTCAGCAGATAGGCCTGTCCAGCCTGAACCCAAGGTTGCCCTCCCGGACAGTTTTTCAGGAAGTAGGGACAGGTTTTTTGTGTTTAAGGAGGCATGCAAATTGTATTTCAAGCTTCGTCCCTACTCCTCCGGTAATGAGGAGCCACAGGTTGGCATTGTGATCTCTCTACTGCAGGGGGATCCTCAGTCGTGGACGTTTTTGTTAACGCAGGATTCGGTTTGTCTCCAATCTGTGGAGGTTTTTTTTTTGAGCTCTTGCCATCATCTATGATGACCCTGACCGAGTTGCCTTGGCTGAGTCTAAGCTATGTCGCCTTCAGCAGGGGATTTAGTCAGTGGAAACGTACAGTTCGGAATTCTGTAGATGGGCAACGGATTCCAAATGAAATGACTCAGCCCTTAAAAGTCAATTTTGTGAGGGGCTAATGGCAAGATTGAAAGATGCCTTGGCTGTATATGATATCCCTCAGTCCTTGGAGGCTGCCATGTCTTTGGCCATACGTCTGGATTGGCGCCTCCGGGATAGACGGGTACGACCTCCTTCTCCAGGGCCTTCTTGGGGTTGTGTACCTTTGCCAAGGGAGCGGTCTGGGGGTGAACCAGTACTGGGGGAGGTAGAGGAACCTATGCAGTTAGGGGGTGTCTCTACATCATACATCTCCCCAGAGATTCGCAAGAAAAAAGGCGTATGTTTTTTTTGTGGGAAAAAGGGACACTTTGTTGGGACCTGTCCTTCAATTCCTAAACAAAAAGAGACTCGATTAACTCTCGGTAGTCTGGAGTTGGATAAACAAAGGGTGCATGTGTGGCGAAACTGCAGTTCGCCCTTTGTCCTGACTGCAGAGGTGGTGCTAGAGAGCAAAATCGGAAAAATTTCTGTGTTTGTTGACAGATGAGCCGGGTCAGCATGGTTGATGCTGAGTTTGTGAAAACTCATGGTCTCGCTTGCTGTGCTTTAGCTCAATCTATTTCCATCTTTGCCATTGACTCAGCGCCACTTGCACAGAAAGCATTTACTCAGATTGTACATAATGTGAAACGGAGGGTGGGGCCAGTTCATTGTGAAATCATTCCTTGCTATGTTTTGGAGAATCTCCCTACTTGTTTTAGGTATCCCCTGGCTTGTTAAACATAATCCATTGGTGGATTGGCAAACCGGGGAGATTATTGAATGAGGAGATTACTGCCATGAGAACTGTCTGAATGTTTCCATTGCTGCTGTCTCTACGGAGATTCTGCCTGCTTTTCTGTCTGATTTTGAGGACGTTTTTTCTGAGAAGAGGTGTCAGGATTTGCTTCCTCATCGTGCTTATGACTGTCCTATTAACCTGACCCCTGGAGCTAAACTACCCAAGTCCAAGCTGTATAATCCTTCTGGCCCTGAGAGACAAGCTATGAAGGATTTCATTGTGGAAAGTCTAGATAAGGGACATATCAGACCCTAATCTTCGCCCGTAGTGGCAGGGTTCTTCTTTGTGAAGAAAAAAAGATGGCGGTCTACGTCCCTGTTTAGATTTCCTGGAATTAAATCAAATTACCATCCGTGATCCATACCCTCTTCCTCTGATTCCTGATTTGTTCAGCCAGGTTGTGGGAGCTAAGGTATTCTCCAAATTGGATTTAAGAAGAGCCTACAATCAGGTTAGAATCAGAGAAGGGGACAAGTGGAAGACAGCGTTCAATAGCCCGGAAGGTCATTTTGAGAGTCTCGTTATGCCTTTTGGCTTGATCAATGCACCTGCGGTATTCCAGCATTTCATAAATTATATTTTTCATCATTTGGTGGGGAGGTTTGTGGTGGTCTATCTGGACGAAATTTTGGTTTATTCACCTGATTTTGAGACCCATCGGGGGCATGTTAAGCAGATGCTCCAGATATTAAGGGATAACAAACTCTATGCCAAACTAGAGAAATGTGTTTTCGCTATTCAGGAAGTGCAGTTTTTGGGGTACTTGTTGTCATCTTCAGGTTTTCAGATGGATCTGCAGAAGATCCGTGCAGTCCATGACTGGGAACGTCCCGAGAACCTGAAGGCCCTACAACGTTTTCTGGGCTTTACTAATTTTTAACGGAAATTCATCCAAAATTACTCTGTTGTAGTGAAACCCCTTACTGACATGACTAAGAAGGGCTCTGATTTTTCCAAATGGTCGGATGCTTCCCTCCAGGCTTTTTCTTCCTTAAAGAATCATTTTGCCACTGCACCTATACTCAGTCAGCCCGATGTTTCTCAACCCTTTATTGTGGAGGTTCTTCAAAGTAGCCACCTTTTGCTTTGATGACTGCTTTGCACACTCTTGGCATTCTCTTGATGAGCTTCAAGAGGTAGTCACCGGAAATGGTTTTCACTTCACAGGTGTGCCCTGTCAGGTTTAATAAGTGGGATTTCTTGCCTTATAAATGGGGTTGGGACCATCAGTTGTGTTGTGCAGAAGTCTGGTGGATACACAGCTGATAGTCCTACTGAATAGACTGTTAGAATTTGTATTGTGGCAAGAAAAAGCAGCTAAGTAAAGAAAAATGAGTGGCTATCATTACTTTAAGAAATGAAGGTCAGTCAGTCTGAAAAATTGGGCAAACTTTGAAAGTGTCCCCAAGTGCAGTTGCAAAAACCATCAAGCGCTACAAAGAAACTGTCTCACATGAGGACCGCCCCAGGAAAGGAAGACCAAGAGTCACCTCTGCTTCTGAGGATAAGTTTATCCGAGTCACCAGCCTCAGAAATTGCAGGTTAACAGCAGCTCAGATTAGAGACCAGGTCAATGCCACACAGAGTTCTAGCAGCAGACACATCTCTACAACAACTGTTAAGAGGAGACTTTGTGCAGCAGGCCTTCATGGTAAAATAGCTGCTAGGAAACCACTGCTAAGGACAGGCAACAAGCAGAAGAGACTTGTTTGGGTTAAAGAACACAAGGAATGGACATCAGACCAGTGGAAATCTGTGCTTTGGTCTGATGAGTCCAAATTTGAGATCTTTGGTTACAACCACCGTGTCTTTGTGCGAAGCAGAAAAGGTGAATGGATGGACTCTACATGCCTGGTTCCCACCGTGAAGCATGGAGGAGGAGGAGGTGTGATGGTGTGGGGGTGCTTTGCTCGTGACACTGTTGGGGATTTATTCAAAATTGAAGGCATACTGAACCAGCATGGCTACCACAGCATCTTGCAGCGGCATGCTATTCCATCCGGTTTGCGTTTAGTTGGACCATCATTTATTTTTCAACAGGACAATGACCCCAAACACACCTCCAGGCTGTGTAAGGGCTATTTGACCAAGCAGGTGAGTGATGGGGGGCTACGCCAGATGACCTGGCCTCCAGTCTCCAGACCTGAACCCAATCGAGATGGTTTGGGGTGAGCTGGACCGCAGAGTGAAGGCAAAAGAGCCAGCAAGTGCTAAGCATCTCTGGGAACTCCTTCAAGATTGTTGGAAGACCATTTCCGGTGACTACCTCTTGAAGCTCATCAAGAGAATGCCAAGAGTGTACAAAGCAGTCATCAAAGCAAAAGGTGGCTACTTTAAAGAACCTAGAATATAAGACATATTTTCAGTTGTTTCACACTTTTTTGTTAAGTATATAATTCCACATGTGTTAATTCATAGTTTTGATGCCTTCAGTGTGAATGTACAATTTTCATAGTGAAGAAAATACAGAAAAATGTTTAAATGAGAAGGTGTGTCCAAACTTTTGGTCTGTACTGTATATTCCTTGCTTTGGAATCAAAGGTGTATATACCATATGCTCACTGCGAGTTCCCCAATAACCGGCCTAGTAGGAGAAGCTGCCTTGGCCTTGTCCATAATTCGTCACTCAATTGTGTAATTGTCTTGATGATTGGAGGCAGCGGAGTTGGGTTTCTTTGACAACTGGTGGGATCTGTGGGATCTCTCTGGTTTCATCTATTAGAACATGGTAACAGTTGTGGGATCTGCGTAACTCCCCCGGCTGTTATCTGTGACAAAGTACCTTATGGCTTCCAAACTTGGTGTGTATTATGGCATCCAAAGACTTCAATTTTGGTCTCATCCGTCCAAGCTATATTCTCCTAGTATTTCACAGCCTTGTCTAAATGTTGTTGAGCAAACTTTAAATGCGCTTGCACATGCTTTTTGTTCAGCAATGTATTCTTGCATGTTCAGCGTGCATACAGGTGATTGAAGTTGAGTGCATTACTTATAGTTTTTTTTTAAACTATTGGACCTGCTGATTCCAGGTCTTTCTGTAGGTCTCCACAGGTGGTCCTTGGCTCTTGGACAACTCTTCTGATAATTATTTTCACTCCTCTGTCTGAAATCTTGCAGGGAGCACCTGGTCGTAGCCTCTTTATGGTGAAATGATGTTCTTTCCTCTTCTGGATTATGGCCTCAACAGTGCTCACTGGTACCTTCAGTAGTTTAAAAATTCTGTAACCAATGCCATCAGTATGTTTTGCAACAAACAACAGGTTTCTTATGTGATCTAATTTCTGATAGATTTCAGCTGGTGTCATGACTTTCCATGGCTTTTTGCACCTCTGTTTCTTCATGTGTTCAATACATTTTCTCTTTTTCTTCATGTGTTCAATACATTTTCCATTATTACACCTAACTTAATTTATGGACATCTCTGGTTTGATTTCTTTGCCTGTGTTGATTGCATAGGTTGTTACTGACATCTGGTGAGAATTTTATGTCAATAGCACCTTTTAGAAATATATTTACTTAGAAAATTGGTGATATGTTCAATACTTATTTTACCTACTATATCTGACCGCTGCTATGTAGAATAAGTGGTTCCACGCTTGTAGTTGTACTGAAAGTAATTTTATTACGCATTTTGAGTCTGTACTGTTCTTTAGTGACTCAAAACACCTAAAAACTAGTTGTGCTTTCAGTGACCTGCCTACTATTTTAAATACTGCCTGTATAATTTCTGTGCCAAAGTGAAATTTACATAAACCAAAATGGCCCCCGCCACCCGAGCATGCGCAGTAGCATCTTTCGGTTGCCGAGAGATGCTACTGTGCACGTGCGGGTGCCATTTTGCTGGAGGAAAAAGAATTTGCCTACAGCAATATGGTCCCCTCTGCCTGCGCTTGCGCAATAGCATTTCTCAAGGGATGCTACTGCGCATGCACAGCATATTGCTGCAGGCAAATTATTTTTCCTCTAGCAAAATGGCACCGGTGTGTGCGCAGTAGCATCTCTCAGCAACCTAAAGATGCTACTGCGCATGCGCTGGTGGCGGGGGCCATTTTGGTGTATGTAAATTTCACTTTGGCACAGAAATTACACAGGCAGTATGTAAAATAGTAGGCAGGTCACTGAAAGCACAGTGACCTTTCAGAAGGCAGAGATATGAATACATAAGCAGAGCACTAGTTACATCCCCTCCCAAAAGGCCCGCCCCAAAGCACGAGCATATCATTATGGCAGAAATGAAAATAAAGATTATAAAAGAATCACTGGACGGATTTCATCAACAAAGGTATCATTTTACTCAGTGTAACGGCGCCCATCTGACAGTGTATGTGGTTTACTAAGCACAATCCTGCTGACAGGTGTGCTTTAAGGCTGCAGTATTTTTTTGTGACTATTATGTAGAAATGCATTCATAAATATGTTGTACTTCACGCCAAAAGGTTAACTCCTTTTCATTGTCTTTTTTAGGCTTTGGCATATGTCCTAAAAAATAATATATAAAATGGCATAAAACATTGATTAACTGGGCACACACATTTACAGCAAGAAAAAGTTGCAAATTTTGGGTCCAAATGCAATGATAAATGTACCCCAGTATGTCAGTTGTAGCTTGGCTTTGAGAACACAAAGCAGAGAATGTAAATGTATGCTCTTGCATGGTGGGACTTTTGGATGAGTTTTGAGAGGTTTTCCAGAGCGATGATATTTTTATAGTCATAAAATGTACTGACTTTCCAATATACTTACCTTCCAGATTTCTCTATGCATCCCTCTGTACCTGTAGGCAATTGCTTCCTCCACCGATCCTAGTTTTTATCTGTTCACACTAATATTGTCACAACTCATGTTGTCAGATTACCATGTGCACTCTTTCCCTGTCCCTAACGCTAGGGACGCCCTAGCTATCCCTGCACCTTGGATTACTTCTGATGGTGAAGACATCGGGGCCACGTACCTTGCTGAACTCCTGAATCAGCCCTATATCTGTCCCCCTCCCCCACCCAGGGAAGTAGGGAGTATTAGTGTATGAATATACACAAACCAACATCTGAAAAAAACGGATACTGGAAGCCTGTGCTAGCATTTCTTCTGCGGTGTTGCTATCAGTGTGTCAAGAGTGGGAGAAGAGGTTTGCATTCACAATCCAACACAATGGGCAGCACTTTGAACACATTTTATAAGTTGTCATAAACTTGTAAAAAACTCTTGAAAGAATAAAGTTATGTTAAAACCAAGCACACCACTGTTTTTCTTATGAAATTCTCAATAAGTTTGATGTGTCACGTGACCATCTTCCCATTGAAAAAAAGTTGGATCCAAAATGTCCGACTTCAAAATGGCCGCCATGGTCACCACCCATCTGGAAAAGTTTTCCCCCTCCCTTATACTAATGTGCCACAAACAGGAAGTTGATATAACCAACCATTCCCATTTAATTTAGGTGTATCCATATAAATGGCCCACCCTGTACAGTGAGGGAAATAAGTATTTGATCCCTTGCTGTTTTTGTAAGTTTGCCCACTGACAAAGACATGAACAGTCTATAATTTTAAGGGTAGGTTAATTTTAACATTGAGAGAATATACAAAAAAAATCAAGAAAATCACATTGCATAAATTAGATATTTTTTTTTTGCATTTTGCAGTAAGAAATAAGTATTTGATCCCTCTGGCAAACAACACTTAATACTTGGTGGCAAAACCCTTGTTGGCAAGTACAACAGTCAGAAATTTTTTGTAGTTGATGATGAGGTTTGTGCACATGTCAGGAGGAATTTTGGTCCACTCCTCTTTGCAGATCATCTCTAAATCATTAAGATTTTGAGGCTGTCACTTGGCAACTCGGAGCTTCAACTCTCTCCATAAATTTTCTATGGGATTAAGGTCTGGAGAATGGCTAGGCCACTCCATGACGTTACTGTGAATCTTTTTGAGCCACTCCTTTGTTGCCTTGGCTGTATGTTTTGGGTCATTCTCTTGCTGGAAGACCCAGCCACGACCCATCTTCAATGCTCTTACTGAGGGAAGGAGGTTGTTGGCCAAAATCTTGCGATACATGACCCCATCCATCTGTTCTTCAGTACGGTGCAGTCATCATGTCCCCATTGCAGAAAAGCACCCCCAAAGTATAATGTTTCCCCCACCATGCTTCATGGTTGGGGCGATGTTCTTAGGGTTGTACTCATCCTTATTCTTCCTCCAAACACGGCGAGTTGAGTTAATGCCAAAAAGCTCAATTTTTGTCTCATCTTACCACAGCGTTTTCTCCCAATAACTCACAGAATCATCCAGGTGTTCATTAGCAAACTTCAGACAGGCCTGTACATGTTTCTTCTTGAGCAGGGGGAACTTGCGGGCACTGCAGGATTTTAAACCTTTAAGGCGTAATGTGTTACCAATGGTTTTCTTGGTAACTGTGATCCCAGCTGTGTTGAGATCATTAACAAGTTCTCCCGTGCAGTTTTAGGCTGATCTCTCACCTTCCTCATGATCAAGAATACCCCACGAGATGAGATTTTGCATGGTGCCCCAGATAATGTCGATTGACAGTCATTTTGTATTTTTTTCCATTTTCTTACTATTGAATCAACAGTTGTCTCCTTCTCACCCCGTGTCTTACTTATGGTTTTGCAGCCAATTCCAGCTTTGTGCAGGTCTATGATCTTGTCCATGGCATCCTTAGAAAGCTCTTTGGTCTTGCCCATGTTGTAGAGGTTAGAGTCTGATTAATTGAGTCTGTGGACAGGAGTCTTTTATACAGGTGACTATGTAAGACCGCTGTCTTTAATGCAGGTAATGAGTTGCTTAGGAGCATCTAACTGGTCTGTAGGAGCCAGAACTCATAATGGTTTGTAGGGGATCAAATACTTATTTCTCACTGCAAAATGCAAAAAAATGTATCTAATTCATACAATGTGATTTTCTTGATTTTTTGGGGGGGATATTCTATCTCTCAATGTTAAAATTAACCTACCCTTAAAAATATAGACTGTTCATGCTTTTGTCAGTTGACAAACTTACAAAAACAGCAAGGGCTCAAATACTTATTTCCCCCACTGCAGCAATAAAATGGAGCAGCACTTCAATACTATTAGGTAAAATATAAAGAGGATTTTTAATGGCCCATATTGGCAACATTGTGGTCCACATGAAGTCCTTTCTCAAGCAATGTCAAGGTGCATATGCAGTGCTTTTAAAGGTGCAGCAATTGTAGAAGTGATTATAAATCATTAGAAAAAATACATAGTATGTTAGCAATACATATAGTTCATAATCATATCAGTGTATATGTTGACATACCATTACATATTATAAACCGTTACAAAACAGATACAAAAGTTTTTCCAATATGTAGAAAGGTGCAAAAAGTCTTAATTATTCATAAATATATCATGTGTCCAATTATATTTGATGATGACTTAACCCCATCATATAACCATATTTGAAAGTAAAGCGTTGAAATCTGTTTTAGGAATCAAACTGCGAATGTCTATGATGTATAGAAAAGAGACGAGAAGATAGAAGAAAAATACACATCTGCGCGTGTGCCCAGACATGTTGAAGTGCAAGGCACCATATTGTTGTAGACTAACTAGTCAAGTGCACATGTCCGCATGCTCTCACACTCTCTACACTTAGCCACATCATTCAAATTATGTTACGTGCGGCGCACAGATCTGCACATGCGCACTAACTAATTATAGTCTTAAGGTCTTATGGAGCCGCTTTAGAACAAGGAAATAATTTTTATACAAAAATCTCCATTATTTGCCATAGAATTCATAACTAAGAGACAGAATGAAATATCATAAGGGGTATATCTAAGAATGCCACATCTTAATCAACACAGAATTTGCCAAGCCTGAGGGTCATGAAGAAACACCTCCCCACCCAATTAGCTGGGGCGGGCCCTTCCATAAAAACTGGATAACAGGGGGGGTATGTGTCTATTTAAAGACAACTCCTCCACCCATAATCTATTCGGGACCTACGGCTAAAGATTCTCAACAGAATTATATATGGATGTCTCCACAATACCAGTTTATGATAAAATGTATTACTAATTTAAATTATATAAAGTGATTTTTATTTTAGGTAATTTACTGATGATGTTTTATATATAACATGTTGCAAATAGGGCACCAGAGACATTATTGATCTAGTGGAATTGAACTAGCTAACATGAGTTTGATGTAATTACTCCTGATCCAGGATTGTTTAATCTTTTCCCCTTAGTGATTATAAGGAAGGCACAATCCACATGGACCAATGGCCTGATGAAGGAAATAGTTTGTTTCCGAAATGCGTTGGCTCCTTTTTTGGTCTCCCAGGTCCACCTTACCTGCAGTGCTTATGTCACTTGGTCAGTGGCATCATTTGGACTGCATCCACAAGATTGCTGTGAACGCTGCAGCATTGTTTTTTGAATCCAGAATTTATTTTCAACAAAAGGGGATCTTATCTACTTGCCATAACCTCGAGATTGTCATGCACAATTTGTTTCATCGTATGGACACATGTTGAACTTGTAAAACACATGGGGAGAGCTGCCTATTTACTCTAATTTAAGGATGTTATCCACAATATGCTAGATTTATATATTATTCCATTTATCTAATCTGTTTTTTATACTGAGAAATAACCAATAGCTACAATTAAAAGGATTCTGTCAGCACAAAATGACTGTTCAAACCAAGTACTGGCGCTCGGTGCATCATTTCATGGCCAAACATTTAACTATACCTTCTGACCTGACTGTTTTTACCTCTATTTCAACCTCCCCCTTTCTCTTTGTTAGACAGCTCTAGCTTGATAGATGGAAACCAAGCAGGTGGGAAGGTATATTTAAATAATTGGCCCTGCCATGATGCACAGAGCGCCTATACTTGGTTTGAACAGTCATTCTGTGGTGAAAGACTCCCTTTAAAAGGGAATTTGTCACCCCCTGGGACTTATCAGACCTCTAATATGGGCATACAGGTGATAGAAATGTAAATCTATACATACCTGTATGCCCCATATTAGAGGTCTGCTTGCTTTGAAAAGTCTTTTTATTAAATCAGTTTTCCTTTGCTTGCTTTTCGAGGGGCGAGAAGAAATCCCCGCCTACTTACTGAATTTCAATATTCCTCCCTGTGACGTGCAGTCTTCTCGTCCAGATCCCGCGCATGCGCAAATGACCTATAACGCAAGGCGCACTTTTTTTTCCTCCCGGCTATATTTTTTCCAGTAGTGATCTTGTGCGCAGGTGCTGGGAATTTGCGTTATAGGTCATTTGCTGGGAATCCCCAGCGCCTGCGCACAAGATCACTACTTTGCTCATGCGCGGGATCTGGACGAGAAGACTGCACTTCACAGGGCCCTGTGACGTGCAGGGGAGGGGGGAATATTGAAATTCAGTAAATAGGCGGGTATTTCTTCCCGTCCCCTGGACCGCAAGCATAGGAATACTGATTTAATAAAAAGACTTTTCAAAGCAACCAGACCTCTAATATGGGGTATACAGGTATGTATAGATTTACATTTCTATCACCTGTATGCCCATATTAGAGGTCTGATAAGTCGCAGGGGGTCCAATAGTAAAACCAAACCTATTGGTAAAACCAATAGTAGAAAAATATTCTCACCTGGCAAAGTTGTGCTATAGGCACAACTCCAATTGCACTATAGTGGATTCCAGCAATTCCATTATTCATCTGAGGAAGGCTGGATGCAGCCATAACGCGTTGTGTTTTTTAATAAAAAGTATTTTTTACATAATACTTGTTTATCTACACTTATCGGATCCATTTGCCTTTTTTATCTCGACGGGAGCGCCTTTTATCTGGTTTGTTTAACTTCACAATAAAGACTGAAGAATTTTTACGGCATTACTGGTGCTGGACCATTATTTTTTCTAACTTACTGCAGTGTCACTGAAAGTTGATTAATAAAATACTCAAAGAAATATTTTTCATAGACTTTAAAAGGTTGTGACATATTTTCTGGCATACTTCCCTATAAATCAAGATTAAGTATTACTTAAAATCCACCTGTTTGGAGTATCCATTTACGAAGGGGCATTTAGACTCATTAACGACTTTGACATTTACTGAATGTCAAGAAATATCATGAAATGGTTATGTCTGCTTTTTTTTATTGTGTGTAATTTTCAGCTTATCAAGAAGAATTGGGGATTGTTGCTATAAATTAGTATGTGAAAGCCTCTTGCCACTCATCAAACGGCATGACTCACACATTTTATCAGTTGTTGACCACATTGACATGGTGGCAACAGAACAAACTACAGAATTTGAAAGCAAGAATGTGTTCCTTCAGAAGTGTTGAAGTGATATGGAATTGAAACAGTGTAAAGTAAAATGCATTGGAATTTTTCATATACAATTATTAATCTACACAAACAAGAAACCCCATAATCCCGTTTTCTGATTCTTGAACAGCTATCAATTATCATTATTATTATTTTTTATTGTTATAGCGCCATTTATTCCATGGCGCTTCACATGTGAAAAAGGGGTATACATACAAAAAGAATTACAATAATCTTGAACAAAACGTGACGGCGACTGGTACAGGAGGAGCGAGGACCCTGCCCGCGAGGGCTCACAGTCTACAAGGGATGGATGAGCATACAGTAGGTGAGGGTAGAGCTGGTCATGCAGCGGTATGGTGGGGCGAGAGTTACTGCAGGTTGTAGGCTTGTCGGAAGAGGTGGGTCTTCAGGTTCCTTTTGAAGGTTTCCACGGTACGCGAGAGTCTGATATGCTGGGGTAGAAAGTTCCAGAGTAGGGGGGGATGCACGGGAGAAATCTTGTATGCGATTGTGGGAAGAGGAGATAAGAGGGGAGTAGAGCAGGAGATCTTGTGAGGATCAGAGGTTGTGTGCAGGTATGTATCGGGAGACTAGGTCACAGATATATGGAGGAGACAGATTGTGGATGGCTTTGTTTGCTGTTGTTAGGGTTTTGAACTGGAATCATTGGGCAATGGGGAGCCAGTGAAGAGATTGACAGAGAGGAGAGGCGGAGGAATAGCGGGGAGAGAGGTGGATTAGTCAGGCAGCAGATTTTAGGATAGATTGGAGGGATGCAAGAGTGTAAGAAGGAATGCCACAGAGCTTGCAGTAGTCGAGGAGGGAGATGATGAAGGCATGCACTAGTGTTTTTGCAGATTTGTGGTTGAGGAATGTGCGGATCCCAGAGATATTTTTGAGTTGGAGTTGGCAGGAAGTGGAAAGGGCTTGGATATGTAGTTTGAAGGAGAGATCAGAGTCCAGGGTTATCCCAAGCCAGCGAACTTGCAAGACTAGGGAGAGTGAACAGCCATTGACGTTGATAGATAGGTCAGGTGGGGGGATGGATGAGATTGTGGAAAGATGATGAATTAAGTTTTATCCATGTTAAGTTTTAGAAATCTAGCAGGAAAGAAGGATGAAATAGTGGACAGACATTGTGGGATTTTGGTTAGTAGGGAGGAGACATGGGGTCCGGAGAGGTAGATCTGTGTGTCATCAGCAGAGAGGTGATACTTAAAGCCATGAGACTCTATTAGCTATCCCAGGCCAAAGGTGTAGATGGAGAAGAGCAGGGGTCCTAGAACTGAACCTTGGGGGACACCAACAGATAGGGGGTGAGATGAGGGGGTGGTGTGTCAGTGGGAGACTCTGAATGTCCTGTCTGTTAGGTATGAAGAGATCCAAGATAGGGCCAAGTTTGTGATGCTGAGAGATGAGAGAGACTGTATTAAGAGGGAATGGTCCACTGTGTCAAAGGCAGATGACAGGTCTAGGAGGTGGAGGAAGAGTAGTGTCACTTGGATTTGGCGGTTAGTAGGTCGTTGGTGAATTTAGTCATGGCAGTTTCAGTTGAATGGTGGAGTCAGAAGCCAGATTGGAGGCGGTCAAGAGAGAGAAGGAGGAGAGGTGGGAGGACAGTTCAAAGTGGACATGTTGTTCCAGTAGTTTTGAGGCATAGGGGAGAAGTGATATGGGGCTGTAGCTTGTCAGAGAAGATGGGTCAAGGGAGGGCTTTTTGAGGATGGGTATGATTGAGGCATGTTTGAGGCATGAGGGGAAGACACCAGTTGTTAGTGACAGGTTGAAAAGGTGGGTTAGGGTTGGGATAAAGATAGTGGTAAGGTTGGGGATGAGGTGGAACGGGATTGGGTCAAGTTCACAGGTGGTGAGGCATGATTTGGAGAGTAAAGAGGAAAGTTGATCTTCCGTAATGATGGAGAAGCTGGTTTTGGAGGAGGAGGATTGAGTAGCTGTGAGGAGGGGCTGGGGGGACTTTAGGCAAAAAATTTGTCTGATGGTGTCTATCTTCTGCTTGAAGAATGAGGCAAAGTCTTTGGCTGAGATGAGAGGAGAGGGAGGAGGTGCTGGGGGGGGGGGGCGGAGGAGAGAATTGAAGATGTTGAATAGCTGTTTAGGGTTGTGAGACAGTGAGGATATGAGAGATGAGAATGATGTTTGTTTTTCTGCAGTGAGTGTGGACTTGAAGGTAGTGAGGGACTGTTTGAATGCGATGAAGTGCTCATTGGAGTGGGACCTTTTCCATCTATGCTCAGCAACCCTGGAGGCCCGTCGCAGTTCTTTGGTTAGGCTGGTGTGCCAGGGTTGCCTGTTGATTGTGTGAGCTTTGGTACACTACCGTTCAAAAGTTTGGGGTCATTTAGAAATTTCATTATGTTTGAAAGAAAAGCACATTTTTTTTAATGAAGCTAACATTAAATGAATCAGAAATACACTCTATACATTGTTAATGTGGTAAATGACTATTCTAGCTGCAAACGTCTTGTTTTTATTGCAATATCAACATAGGTGTATAGAGGCCCATTTCCAACAACCACCACTCCAGTGTTTTAATGGTACATTGTGTTTGATAACTGTGTAAGAAGGCTAATGGTTGTTTAGAAAACCCTAGAAAACCCTTGCACAAGTATGTTAGCCCAGCTGAAAACGGTTTGGCTGATTTGAGAAGCTATAAAATTGACCTTCCTTTGAGCTAGTTGAGAATCTGGAGCATTACATTTGTTTGTTCTATGAAACTCTCAAAATGGCCAGAAAAAGAGAACTTTCATGTGAAACTCGACAGTCTATTCTTGTTCTTTGAAATGAAGGCTATTCCATGCGAGAAGTTGCCAAGAAACTGAAGATTTCCTACAACGGTGTGTACTACTCCCTTCAGAGGAGAACACAAACAGGCTCTAACCAGAGTAGAAAGAGAAGTGGGAGGCCCTGCTGCACAACTGAGCAACAAGACAAGTACATTAAAGTCTCTAGTTTGAGAAATCAACGCCTCACAGCTCCTCAACTGGCAGCTTCATTAAATAGTACACGCAAAACGGGCCTTCAGGGCAAAGTGGCAAAGAAAAAGCCATATCTGAGGCTGGCTAATAAAAGGAAAAGATTAATATGGGCAAAAGAACACAGTTATTGGACAGAGGAAGATTGGAAAAAGTTTTATGGACAGACGAATCAAAGTTTGATGTGTTTGGATCACACAGAAGAACATTTGTGAGACGCAGAACAACTGAAAAGATGCTGAAAGAGTGCATGATGCCATCTGTCAAGCTTAGTGGAGGTAATGTGATGGTCTGGGGTTGCTTTGGTGCTGGTAAAGTGGGAGATTTGTACAAGGTAAATGGGATTTTGAATAAGGAAGGCTATCTCTCCATTTTGCAACGCCATGCCATACCCTATGGACAGCGCTTGATTGGAGCCAATTTCATCCTACAACAGGACAATGACCCAAAGCACACCTCCAAATTATGCATGAACTATTTAGGAAAGAAGCAGGCAGCTGGTATTCTATCTGTAATGGAGTGGCCAGCGCAGTCACCAGATCTCAACCCCATTGAGCTTTTGTGGGAGCAACTTGACCGTATGGTACGCAAAAAGTGCCCATCAAGCCAATCCAACTTGTGGGAGGGGCTTCAGGAAGCATGGGGGGAAATTTCTCAAGATTACCTCAGCAAATTAACAGCTAGAATGCCAAAGGTCTGCAATGCTGTAATTGCTGCAAAGGGAGCATTCTGTGACGAAAGCAAAGTTTGAAGGAGAAAATTATTCTTTCTAATAAAAATCATTATTTCTAACCTTGTCAATGTCTGGACTATATTTTCTATTCATTTTGCAACTCTAAATTAAAGTATGAGTTTTCATGGAAAACACAAAATTGTCTGGGTGACCCCAAACTTTTGAACTGTAGTGTATGTGTGAGGGGGCGACCGAATTTAGAGCTGCAGCTGCTGTGGTGTTATATAAAGAGGCAGCCACATCTGTGTCATCTAAGGTACTGATGTTTTTAAGAGGGAGGAGGGATTCAGAGAGTGAGTGTTGGTCAAGGTCTTTAAGATTTCTGCGAGAGTATGCAAGTTTGTGGAGTGGGGATTGTTGCTCTGGAGAGGAGAGCGTAGAGAATGTAAGTAGGTTGTGGTCAGAAAGAGGGAGGGGTTAGTTAGAGAGGTTAGACAGGGAACAGAGGCGGGTGAAGATGAGGTCCAGACTGTGGCCATTTTTGTGAGTGGCTGCGGAAGACCATTGGGAAAGGCCGAAGGAGAAAGTGAGGGATAGAGGCTTAGAGGCAGCTGAGAGAGAAGTGTCAATGGGGATGTTGAAGTCACCCATGATGATAGTGGGGATGTCAGTGAAAAGGAAATGAAGTAGCCAGGTGGTGAAATGGTCTAGGAAGGTGGTGGCTGGTTCTGGGGGGGCGGTAAATGACAGCAAGTGGTATCAATGCAGATCAGTGGAGTTCTTCTTCTTAGTGTGAATGGCAAGAAAATGTACAAGTCTACAAGAGTAGCGCCATGCAATGGTGACATTTGTTACATGATAGTAATAATATCATTCCTTGAGATAAATTTCATAGGCATCCATTGTATGGATTGACATTTGGAAATAAGCATTAACAAACATTCTAAAGCCCTTTTGTCACACACTTACATTGCTCCCAGTAGGACGCTAACTGATGTCTGCAACAGCAGTAACTGGTTAGTTGTTTTATAATCTACTATTTTTCTTTGCAAAAAGGCCTTTATGTTTTTGGTAAACAAAAAGGTAAATAGAAAGGTTAATTAATGCATATAGCTCAGGCAGTATTATCTTTCACAGTTCACTGTTCCTTGCCTGCTCACATGTACACAATTTTTCTTTTCTTATCTAATTATATAGAATGTGGGTTTATCCTTGTAAGGGAAATGGGCAAACTTGATTTACCCGTTTTGCAAGAACTAGAACAAAGGGGTCTTCTTCCTATGAGTACAGAGGTGTCAATCCCGACACCCCAACCTGGTCAGCAGGGGCTGGCTGGCAAATTTTGGCCTAGGGGGCAAGCATACAGCAGTGGCCCATGAGTAGAGATGAGCGTTGTTCTACTCGAACTGTTCGCCAATCTCAAATTCGAGCTGTTTTGGGCGGTGTTCGAGCCGTTCGGCGAACACGAACAATTTGAGAAAAATTCGGCTGTTCGAGGTTATGTTCGATAACTGTTCGTGCACCAAAATCATAACTGGATTTTTTCTCAGTAATGATGAAAATTAATGTTAATACGCAGTTTGAGTGTACAGCGGGGTGGGGGGAGGGGCAGGGG
The DNA here is from genome assembly GCF_046119375.1 of Phyllobates terribilis. Classification (NCBI taxonomy): domain Eukaryota; kingdom Metazoa; phylum Chordata; class Amphibia; order Anura; family Dendrobatidae; genus Phyllobates; species Phyllobates terribilis. Next base: position 431,635,278 of record NW_027362762.1, read on the forward strand.
ATGGATCTCTGCAGGAACAATGAAGATCTCCATTTTTTTTTCTCTTTCCCACATTTACAGTGGGGAGGTGCAATCTGTCAGCCTATCAGCAGCGCACACACGGAGCGAAGTGCTTTTTTTCACACAAGCAAGGGCATGTGTCATTGGCAGTGTATGTCACATGTCCTTGCCCTATAAGACCAAGCCATTTTCCCCGTCGCCACCATTTTCTCACTGCTGCAGCTGCGTGTTAGACGGCACCGCTGTTGCTGTGTGCGCTATACCTTGTTAATTTCAAGCCAATTTTCGCACAAATCTACAGATAGCTTGGGAGGAGGGAATAGTTGTGATTGCAGTCCTTTTAAGGACTAGGTTACAGCATTTCCTACGACTTTTATCAGGCAGGTCTGTGCTCTTAAATAGATAGATTGTGGGAATAAAGACTAATTGTAATTGGAGTCCTTTTCAGGACTAGGTTACATCAATTCCTATCAGTTTTTGCCAGGCAGGTCTGTGCCAGTGCTGTGCAAGTTTTTTTCACAACATTTGGCTGAATCTAGCAAAGCTAATCCTTTTTGGCCTATTGCAGAGTGTGTTAGTCAGTGGAGTAGCCTATCTGTGTTGCAAGATATACCACCTGTGTATAGAATACCAATTTTTTACTGCACCTAGTGAAGTAAAATCTTTTGGGCATAGCATCATTCTATTAGTCCATCTATACTGACCTCCATCAGGTTGCAAATTGAATATAATTTTTTTCTGCATCTAGCTCTGAAAAAATATTGGGCTTCTAGCTGTGTGTGGGACTTGTTGTATTAGTCCATCTATACTGACCTCCATCAGGTTGCAAACTGAATATATTTTTTTCTGCATCTACCTCTGAAAAAATATTGGGCTTCTAACTGTGTGTGGGACTTGTTCTATTAATCCATCTATACAGACCTCCATCAGGTTGCAAACTGAATATATTTTTTTCTGCATCTACCTCTGAAAAAATATTGGGTTTCTAGCTGTGTGTGGGACTTGTTGTATTAGTCCATCTATACTGACCTCCATCAGGTTGCAAACTGAATATATTTTTTTCTGCATCTACCTCTGAAAAAATATTGGGCTTCTAGCTGTGTGTGGGACTTGTTCTATTAATCCATCTATACAGACCTCCATCAGGTTGCAAACTGAATATATTTTTTTCTGCATCTACCTCTGAAAAAATATTGGGCTTCTAGCTGTGTGTGGGACTTGTTGTATTAGTCCATCTATACTGACCTCCATCAGGTTGCAAACTGAATATATTTTTTTCTGCATCTACCTCTGAAAAAATATGTGGTCTTCTAGCAGTGTGTGGGACTTTCTCTATTAGTCCATCTATACTGACCTCCATCAGGTTGCAAACTGAATATAATTTTTTTCTGCATCTAGCTCTGAAAAAATATTTGGCCTTCTAGCAGTGTGTGGGACTTTCTCTATTAGTCCATCTATACTGACCTCCATCAGGTTGCAAATTAAAAATAATTTTTATCTGCATCTACAGTACCTCTGAAAAAATATTTGAGCTTCTAGCTGTGTGTGGGACTTGTTCTATTAGTCCATCTATACTGACCTCCATCAGGTTGCAAATTGAATATAATTTTTATCTGCATCTAGCTCTGAAAAAATATTTGGCCTTCTAGCAGTGTGTGGGACTTTCTCTATTAGTCCATCTATACTGACCTCCATCAGGTTGCAAATTGAATATAATTTTTATCTGCATCTAGCTCTGAAAAAATATTTGGCCTTCTAGCAGTGTGTGGGACTTTCTCTATTAGTCCATCTATACTGACCTCCATCAGGTTGCAAATTAAAAATAATTTTTATCTGCATCTACCTCTGAAAAAATATTTGGGCTTCTAGCTGTGTGTGGGACTTGTTCTATTACTCCATCTATACTGACCTCCATCAGGTTGCAAACTGAATATATTTTTTTCTGCATCTACCTCTGAAAAAATATTTGGCTTCTAGCTGTGTGTGGGACTTGTATTAGTCCATCTATACTGACCTCCATCAGGTTGCAAATTAAAAATAATTTTTATCTGCATCTACAGTACCTCTGAAAAATATTTGGGCTTCTAGCTGTGTGTGGGACTTGTTCTATTAGTCCATCTATACTGACCTCCATCAGGTTGCAAATTGAATATAATTTTTATCTGCATCTAGCTCTGAAAAAATATTTGGCCTTCTAGCAGTGTGTGGGACTTTCTCTATTAGTCCATCTATATTGACCTCCATCAGGTTGCAAATTAAAAATAATTTTTATCTGCATCTACCTCTGAAAAAATATTTGGGCTTCTAGCTGTGTGTGGGACTTGTTCTATTAATCCATCTATACAGACCTCCATCAGGTTGCAAACTGAATATAATTTTTTTCTGCATCTAGCTCTGAAAAAATATTTGGCCTTCTAGCAGTGTGTGGGACTTGTTCTATTAGTCCACCTATACTGACCTCCATCAGGTTGCAAATTCAAAATAATTTTTTGTCTGCATCTAGCTCTGAAAAAATATTTGGCCTTCTAGCAGTGTGTGGGACTTTCTCTATTAGTCCATCTATACTGACCTCCATCAGGTTGCAAACTGAATATATTTTTTTTCTGCATCTACCTCTGAAAAAATATTGGGCTTGTAGCTGTGTGTGGGACTTGTTCTATTAATCCATCTATACAGACCTCCATCAGGTTGCAAACTGAATAAAAAATTTTTCTGCATCTACCTCTGAAAAAATATTTGGGCTTCTAGCTGTGTGTGGGACTTGTTCTATTAGTCCATCTATACTGACCTCCATCAGGTTGCAAATTGAATATAATTTTTTTCTGCATCTAACCCAGCCAATAGTTTTGGCCTAATACCACAGTTTGGCCACTCAGCTCTGCTCGGTTCCCATCCATTGTTTTTTTGTGCAAACAACTCCAGAGTTGTGAATTAGTTAACCACCAAAATGAGTGGAAAAAGGCCTGCTGCTGGTGGAAAGGGGAATAGGCGTGTTGGGAAGGGGAAAAAAGGTTGTGTCCGTGGGGTAGGTGTTAAAGCAACAGTAACATCTGCAGAAGAAAGACCATCTTCCAGCCAAACTAAAATGTCTACTTCTTTTAGCGGACAATGTGATAAGATCCCTTTCTTACGGCCACGCCAATCGCTACAAATTCCAGATGAGGCACAAAAACAGCAGGTGCTTCAACGGATATCAAGTGCTCCTTTAAGTGGGCTCTCCTCCACATCAACTTCAACATCACAAATACTCCAGTCCTCAAAGGTGTCACCCCAATCGCACTTGCTTCCTCACAGCTCCCAAATCTCCAGCTGCCCGTCTGAGTATGAGGTAGAACAGATGGTTGAGTCTGCAGAGCTGTTTACTCATACTATAGCCTGGGAATCAGAGGTCGACTCCAGCGCTTCTGTGAATCCAGACGAGGAAATGATCTGCACTGATGCCCAGAATCTTTATGAGTCGGATCCAGGACCAGACGCAGAAGGTTCTGACCATAATGTAGACCCTCATTCCCAAACTGTAACTCCTGTTGGTGGAGACAATGAGGAAGACGATGATAAGACTCAAATACCTGATTGGAGCGACAACTTTAGTTTTTTGTCAGGGCAGGAACAGGTTGTCTCTGAGGACGACGGGTGTGATAACGCACAGAGTGATGATGATGAGGTTGGAGATCCCACTTACTGTCAACCCACAGTCAGCCAAGAGATGAGGTCAGCAGAGGAGGTGGAGGAAGATGCTAGTGATGACGAGGTCAGGTTGCGCCTTCCTGGACAGAGACGTAGTACTGGAAGCACATCAACAACTGCATCCTCAAACACAACTCTTCCTCTCACCACAAGTCGTGGTGGCTCTTCAGGTCGCATGGGTGCTAAGCCTTGCATAGCCTGGGCATTTTTTCAGATCGATAAAGATGACCCAACTCGTGTTATCTGTAACATTTGTCAGCAAAAGCTAAGTAGAGGCCAAAAAATACATAGTTTGAGTACTTCATGCATGAACCGGCACATGGACATGAAGCATAAGTTGCAGTGGGAAGCTCAGTGTGCTACAATGCGGCCTAGCCGGCCGGGCCAACCACCGTCTGCCATATCTTGTGCATCCGCGGCCTCTTCATCCTCTGTGACTGGGGGGACAGCAGTCACACCTGTTTTGGGGCGCAGACCTGCCACCTCTTTACCCGCAACAGCCAGCGTGATTGGCAGGTCATCATTTTCTTTGGAGGTGGTAACACCAGCTGGTGTTGAGCGCTGTCCGACATCGATAGCACCACCTTTGGATCAAGGCAACCTAACATGTCCGCCTGCATCTTCCTCACAGACCGGCAGTTTGCCGGGGACACCCTTATCAACCCCGTCTAAGCACAATAGCCAGCCCTCGGTCCCTCAGATGTGGACAAGTAAAAGACCATTTCCTCCTAGCCATGAGAAAGCTAAGAGGTTGAATTTCACCATCTGCAAGCTCTTGGCTACAGAAATGCTGCCTTTCCGCCTGGTGGACACAGAGGATTTTCGAGACCTTATGTCCGTCGCAGTGCCCCAGTACCAGATGCCCAGTCGGCACTACTTCTCAAAGAAAGGTGTGCCTGCGCTCCACCAGCATGTCGCACACAACATCACCGCTTCTTTGAGAAACTCTGTGTGTGACAGGGTGCATTTCACCACAGACACTTGGACGAGTAGGCATGGACAGGGGCGTTACATGTCGCTGACTGGGCACTGGGTAACTATGGTGACAGCAGGACAAGGGGCTGCTGTCCAAGTCTTGCCGTCCCCACGAGTTGTGCGTCAATCCTCTTTATGTCAAAGTTCCTCCACTGCTTCTGCCTCCTCAACCTCCTCTCGGTCTTCCACCTGCACCCAAAGCCTGTCTGGTCATGCCACAAGCTTTCTAACTGCGCAGAAGGGATCCTGCACACCTCCTTACTATGCTGGCAGTAGGGCTCAACGTCATCAGGCGGTTTTTACATTGAAATGTCTGGGAAATGTGAGTCACACAGCTGAGGAGTTGTGGTCAGCTCTGGAGAACCAATTTCATGAATGGTTGTCTCCACTGGACCTGAAACCAGGGAAGGCTGTGTGCGACAATGCTGCAAACCTGGGTGCGGCCCTTCGCCGGGGCAATGTCACACACGTGCCTTGTATGGCTCACGTGTTAAACCTGGTTGTCCAGCAATTTTTAGCCCACTATCCCAGACTAGATGGCCTTCTGCAGAGGGCACGGTCGCTGTGTGCTCACTTCCGCCGTTCGCATCCCGCAGCTCAGCGACTTACATCTCTACAGAAGTCGTTGGGCCTGCCACTTCACCGGCTAAAATGCGATGTGCCTACCCGGTGGAATTCAACTCTGCACATGTTGCAGCGACTGTGGCAGCACCGACAAGCCCTGGTGCAATACGTTCTGATGTATAGCCTGGGCCAACGAGATCCAGAGGTGGGGCAAATCACGCTGGAGGAGTGGTCTCAGATCAGGGACCTATGCACCCTTCTGCACAGTTTTGAAATGGCGACGAAGATGTTTAGTGCTGACGATGCCATTATCAGCATGACTATTCTGGTGATTTACATGCTGGAGCACATGTTAAACAGAATTCGGAGTCAGGTGGTGGCACAAGAGGAGGTGGAGGAAGTAGAGGAGGAGGAGTTGTATGCGGAAGGGCTAACATCTGCAAGGTCCAGACGGTCGGCAGCACCAAGGCGGCAGGCATGTGAGGGTGGGGGAGATGGTTTTACCAGGGCGCATGGTAGCAGCCAAACAAGTGAGGAAAGTTCAGGAGCCCAGGAAGAAGTGAAGGACGAACTGATGGAAGACTCATCAGATGAGGGAGACCTTGATCACATTTCTGTTGTGCGAGGTTGGGGGGAGAGGACAGAGGAAGGAAGCATGATTGTTACCTCGCCACCAACACAACAGGTACTTGGTGCTCCTGGATGCGCAACACACATGAGTGCCTTCTTGCTGCACTACCTGCAGCATGACCCTCGAATTGTGAGAATTAGAAATAATCCTGACTACTGGGTTGCCACACTGTTAGATCCCCGGTACAAAAGTAAATTTGCAGAAATTATTCCTGCCATAGAAAGGGATGCACGCATGCAGGAGTATCAGCAGAGACTGTTGCAGAATCTTACATGTGCTTTTCCACAAAATACCAGTGGTGCACGTAGTGAATCTCACAGTTCCAACTTGCCAACCGTGGGACCGTCAAGTGTTCAGCACTCAAACCGTAACAGAACCACAGTATCTGCTGGTAACATCAATTTTGGGAATCATTTCACCACTTTTTTAGCCCATCCTTTGCAAGGCCACAGGAGACAAGAAGTCTGACATAGTCAATGCCTAGAGACGATGGTACAGGAGTATCTCCAAGTAAACATTGAAGCCACGACTGTGTCACTGGACCCTTGCTCTTTTTGGGCTACCAATCTGGATAAATGGCCGGAGCTAGCCACTTACGCCTTGGAGATCTTGTCATGCCCCGCAGCCAGCGTTCTGTCTGAACGTGTGCTCAGCGCTGCTGGTGGTGTGCTGACAGATAAGCGCACGCGGCTCTCCACTGATAATGTAGACAGACTCACGTTCATAAAGATGAACAAATCATGGATCCGAAACGACTTTTCTACCCCTGTGTCATCCTGGGGAGAGTAAAAGCTTGATGATTGGTTAAAATCACCCTACCAACCGTTTTAAGCTTTCAAATTACTAATCATGTTTATCTGTATCTTGGCTGGAAAATAATTTGGGCTTTGTAACAGTGTGCAGCACTGATTCTATTAGGCCATCTATAATAAGCTCCACCAGATTTAAAATTACTAATCATATTTATCTGTATCTTGACTGGAAAATAATTTGGGCTTTGTAGCAGTGTGCAGCACTGATCCTATTAGGCCATCTATACTAAAGCTTCACCAGATTTAAAATTAATAATAATTTTTAGCTGCATCTAGCCCGGAAAATAATTTTGGGGCTCCGAGATGCGCAAGAAACATAAGTGCCTTCTTGCTGCACTACCTGCAGCATGACCCTCATATTGTCAGAATTCGAAGTAATCATGACTACTGGGTTGCCACACTCTTAGATCCCCCAAACTTTTCGATCAACCTTTTCATTTTAATAAAGACCAAAAAAATGGTCATTTTTGAAATTATAAGCATTAGCAGGTTGTTAGAAACTGAAATCAAACAGTTTTCAACTCAAAACTTTATTCTAGGTGATGTTACATTTTCACATAGGACCCCTTGTTCGAAAGGAGCTTCTGAACTCTCTCGTCCATTGAATTTGTCAGGTTTTGGATGGTTTCTGCTTCAATTGTTTTGCATGAGGACAGAATACCCTCCCAGAGCTGTTGCTTAGATGTGAACTGCCTCCCGCCATCATAGACACTCCTTTTAATGATGCTCCAAAGGTTCTGAATGGGGTAGAGGTCAGGGGAGCATGGGGGTCACACCATAAGTTTGTCTCCTTTTATGCCCATATCAGCCAGAGATGCAGATGTTTTATGTGCAGCATGATATGGTGCATTATCATGCAAAAAAATGATCTTGCTGTGAAATACACGGTTCTTCTTCTTGAACCATGGCAGGAAGTGCTGTTTGAGAAAATCCACATACATTATGGAGTTCATCTTTAGCGCCTTCAGGGATCCTAAAGGGGCCGACAATCTCTCTCCCCATGATTCCAGCCCAAAACATTACTCCACTTCCTCCTTGTTGGCGCTGTAGCCGTGTTTGCGTGGGGTGTCCATCAACCAGCCATCCTCCACTCCATCCATCTGGACCATCGAGCGCTGCACGGCACTCATCCGTGAACAAAACAGTTTTGAAATCAGTCTTCATGTAATGTTTGGCCCACTGGAGCCGTTTCTGCTTGTGTGAAGTGGATAGAGGAGGTCGACAGGATGGCGTATGCACAGCTGCAAACCTCTGAAGGACCCTGCATCTTGTTGTTCGGGGGACGTTGGAGGCACCAGCAGCTTCAAAAACTTGTCTGCTGCTATGACAAGGCTTTTTTGCCGCTGCTCTTTCAACCTGACGTAATTGCCTGTAGGAAAGAGTCCTCAATTTGCCCTTATCAGCACGCACACGTGTGTACTGTGAATCAGCTACATACTTCTAGATTGCCAAGACACTTCATCCTGATCATCGCACAATGTTGATTGTAGTCATGCCTTGACCTAAACACTCCACAATTTGTTGCTTCTCAGCAGCCGACACATCCTTTTTCTTTCCCATTTTGGCAGAAAATGTAGGCTGCTTAATAATGTGAGACAGCCTTCTTAAGTAGTCTTGCCTTTCATTGGACACACCTGCCAAACTAATTAGCACAGGTGTCTGCAATTGCTTACAGTGATATAAAGAGCCCTGACACACATCACCATCAATGAGTTTAACTGACAAACAAACAAATTCTTCCCTTATCACTCCTAAACACTTTTTGCATAATAATTTGAAACACAGTGTACATGTGCTTTTCCACAAAACACCAGTGGTTCACGTAGTGAATCTTACAGTTCTAACTTGCCAACCGTGGTCTGTATGGAGTTGTTCAATAAAGGGCCCAAAATTAAGATAACATAGATGGGAGAGGTCTCTATGAATAGGAATTCCTAAGTATTTGATACCCTGTGAGGGCCAGGCAAAGGGAAAGTTGGACTGGATGGAATCCTGTATGGATTTGGGGAGGGAAACATCGAGGGCCTCAGACTTCGCTGCATTGATTTTAAAATTTGACCATGTAACAAAGTGATCTATTTCAGCCATAACAGCATGGATGGATATATGTGATTGAGTGATATATACTAGGACATCATCAGCAAATAGAGAGCACTTGTACTCGGTGCCTCCCACCTCAATCCACCTAATATTGGGGTTATGGCGAATTGATGAGAGCAGGTGCTCTGTCACTAGGATGTATAAGAGAGGGGACAGAGAACATCCCTGCCTTGTCCCATTGGTGATTGTGAAAGGTGATGAAAATGTTCTGACGCGCCCCCTGGGCCTTGGGACACCCGGAGCCGGACCCTTTTTGGTGGATGCTGGTGGTTGTAGTCTCCGTGGCGGCGACCCGGTTCCGTGGCTCAGGGCGGTCAAACCAGTGGCGGAACTATTTATGTGGTTTTGATGTTTAAATGTCCGACTACGCCACCCGTGGATTGCGGTCAGAGTGAACCGCCGCTTCAGGGCAGACCGGAGGCTGGTGTTGTGGGTGCAGCAGAGCGTAGCATAACTCCCCACGGGAGGAGTATAGCCTCAGGGCAGTGTATGCGGAGGATGGGGGTGATGGTGCAGGGCAGGAGCAGTAACGACACGGAGTCAGTGATGCAGTCCAGGGCCTTTACTCACAGTTCTTATTATCCAGACCACGTCTGCAGGTAACGGCTGCCCACGTCGTACTGTGCTCACCAGGTGAGGGGCTCAGACAATTCCCAGATAACTTTGGAGCGCTTCACAGGACCCCCTTTGTGTGTCCTTTGTCTGGCCTTTCTTACCAACCCTTCTGTCCGGCTGCCTCAGGCCTCCTCTTGGTAAACTTGGCGCCAGTTTCCCTGACCCTATGTGGTGCTTTCCTAGCGGGTGTAGCGAGGGGCTGCGCCACATAAAATGTCACAGCCTCCTGTTTCTAGCTGAGGGTCGTTTCCTGCCTCCACTAGTTTCGGGGACCGGTCTCCCCCTTTGGCCTGACCCCTCCACGCAGGTGGATTTGGGCGTGCGGTGGCGACTCGCCCGTCCGCACCCCTGGGATCCCTTCATTCCTCGTTCCTGGAGCCTTCTCCGCTCCTCTTCCTTCCTTCTCCCTCTTCCAGGCCTGGGCCTCTGTTACTAGGCCCGCCTCCGGAGCAGAGCTCATGCGGAGCCCCTGCTCCCTGCCACTTCTGCTCAGACTTCTCTGCACTGAACTAAGATGGTGCCCACCTTTTATACTCCCTTCTCAATGCACCCAGGAACTGCTTCCTCCCTGCTCCTGCACTACAGGGTTCCCCTTCCTCAGTGTTCCCTCCCCCCACTCCAGCCAGGGACAGGGACTGTCGTGCCCATCTCAGGGGCATATTGGTCGCCCTGCCCCACAGCAATGTGGTGTAATGCATGCAGGTGTCGGGTCCTGATCCACACTACATCCTTACCTGAGAGTGAGATATCACACCTCTGGGTGAGGTGCAATACCTCTGTAGCAACCGAGCCCTCAGGGTGCTACAGTTCCATTTATCTTCAGCCTAGGTGACGTATTGCGATACAGGGCCGTGATTTTGGCTATAAAAGGGTCCCCTAGACCCCTACCCCAAGCTTTTTAAGAGAATCATATATGGTGTGCCAGGAGACTCTATGGAATGCTTTCTCAGCATCCAACGAGAGTATCTAATTACAAATTTTTAACTGCATCTAGCCCAGGAAATACTTTGTGCCTAGTAGCAGTGTCTGCTAGTCAGCGGATTATCCCGGCTGTTAAGCAAGCTACACCACCTGTAGTTTGGACACTTAATTTTTTCAAAGGAAATGCTTCGGGACCACGGGATACTCAGTGAAGAGCATCAGGAGGCACCCCAAGGCATAGGGGCTGGGACTGGCAGTAGGATGCCTTGCGGTGGACAGCCGAGCTCGATCCTTATAAAAGCTTTTTAACTGCAGCAGCTTTAGTGGACGCTACTGGAGCTGGAATTACGTGGCTGCTGGCATGAGACTTGCCCTCCAATAGATCCTTGTAAATGGATTTAAAGTGTATTCATTCAAATTAGAGGGACAATTTAAATTAAAAAGCTTAGAGCTGCCTCCACCACAGGGGGGCTCGCTCGACCCACCAGCGGACAGGCACCAGTATTGGGAGAGGGGGGCTGGCCGTCAGGGTTCACCGCGGCTCTGGCACAAACCCGGCGACGCGGAGGTGGCACGGGCAGGAGCGGACTGAACGTGTCGGCTTCTCACTTTTTGGATTTTAGAAGGGCATGACATGCCTATATCTGTGTCTCCCCCTCCTTTTACTCCTCCACCTCTTTTCTTTTCGCATGACTATATGTACTTGTCACTTTTCCATGTGTTAGTTGTGTCTTCTGAGCAGTTTGTCAGCTTTTGGACACCTTTGAAGGTGTTTTCTATGTGTTTCTATGTGTTTTTGTTTGCCTGCCATTGGTTTTAACGGTGTTCGAAGGTGTTCGACGAACAGTTCGGCGAACACACGGGTGTTCGACGAACCGAACCGAACTCGAACACTACGGGGGTGGCTCAACACTACCCATGAGCAGTGGCACAGCCTCTCTGCGTAGGAGCGGGACCAGCAGCTGGACATGTAGAAATGTGCATGCGCCCCACAGTATCAGCACTTTCCGAGAGCAATATTCAAACATGTGGGCGGCACCAGCAGTGACTGAAGGCGGCGCCGCCCCTGACTGAATAGCAGAATCACACCCCTATAACTGAAAACGAGCGGGTAGGACAAAGTGTATATAAATGTTATAAAATCATTTTAATACCACCGATTTTAATAAAAAAAGCTTGTTAGTGATGCATATTGCATCACTAACAAAGCAATGGGGGCAGTGTAGATAGTAGCTAGGATGTGACAGGTTCCCTTTAAAGCCAGGGATGCCAAATTCAAATTGGACAAAGTCGCGGACCAACCTTGATATGTATTAAAAAAAAGTGTCTACAATTGAGGAAGTTTTTCTTGAATAAATGTAATGATTAATTTAAAAATTATAGTGGAATATTATAATATGTTATGTAAAAGCAGTAAAAAGCATATGGCCCAATGGCCTAATTTAAATATGTAATTTAACACAGGATACAAATCCTTGAATGAATCAGATAATAATGTATGATGCAAACAAAAGTGCCTCCAAACACAGTATGACACCCCCGCAGTGAATTCCTCCACACTCACAGTATGTTGACCCTACTGTATCCCTCTCCCTCAATCCCCCCAACAAAGTATGGTGACCCCATCACAGTATGATTCTCCAACTGTAATCCCCACACAGCCCTCCGTACAGTATAATGGCCACAAAGAGTCCTCCATACAGTATAATGGCCCCACATAATCCTCCATACAGTATAATGGGTCCCACATAGCCCTCCATACAGTATAATGGCCCAACATAGTCCTCCATACAGTATAATGGCCTCACGTAGCCCTCCATACAGTATAATGGGTCCCACATAGTCCTCCACAGACTGTGGAGTCGGTAAGCCAAACCTCCGACTCAGACTCCTCAATTTCCATGACACCGACTCCACGACTCCGACTCCCTCATACATGGCTCATTTTTAAGTGATAAATTTACTGTAGCACAGATTCATCTCAGCTAAAAGTCTAGACCCTTAGATCAGGAATAGGACAGACATTTATAGGAGGTTTCATAACTTTCCCAAATTCTTATGAAAAAATATTCCCCACAAACTGCATTGAATTACTGTACCCACCTCCGACTCCGACTCCACAGCCCTGGTCCTCCATACAGAATAATGGGCTCCTCATAGTCCTCCATGCAGTATAATGGCCCCACATAGTCCTCCATACAGTATAATGGACCCACATAGTCCTCCATACAGAATAATGGGCCCCTCATAGTCCTCCATACAGAATAATGGACCCACATAGTCCTCCATACAGAATAATGGACCCACATAGTCCTCCATACAGAATAATGGACCCACATAGTCCTCCATACAGAATAATGGGCCCCTCATAGTCCTCCATACAAAATAATGGCCCCGCATAGTCCTCCATACAGAATAATGGGCCCCGCATAGTCCTCTATACAGTATAATGGACCCTCATAGTCCTCCATACAGTATAATGGGCCCACATAGTCCTTCATACAGTATAATGGGCCCCACATAGTCCTCCATACAAAATAATGGCCCTGCAAAGTCCTCCATACAGAATAATGGGCCCCGCATAGTGCTCCGTACTGTATATTTCCCCACATAGTGCTCCGTACTGTATACATGGCCCCACATAGTGCTCCATACTGTATACATGGCCCCATGTAGTGCTCCATACTGTATATATGGCCCCGCATAGTGATCCGTACTGTATATATGGCCCCGCATAGTGCTCCGTACTGTATACATGGCCCCGCATAGTGCTCCGTACTGTATAATGGCCCCGCATAGTGCTCCGTACTGTATAATGGCCCCGCATAGTGCTCCGTACTGTATATATGGCCCCGCATAGTGCTCCGTACTGTATACATGGCCCCACATAGTGCTCCGTACTGTATACATGGCCCCACATAGTGCTCCGTACTGTATAATGGCCCCATATTAAAAAATAAATAAATACTTACCTCTGCCATTCCAAAGCTGATTCCTACTTACCTGTGGGTCCACGGGTCATCCCCCTTTTACTAGCGCCGCGGCCACTCTTCTCTGCGCGCGATCTCCCAGCAGCCGAGGCTGCGCGCTCTCCCAGCAGGCCGTACGCCCTCCCAGCAGGCCACGTGCCCTGATGAGAGGGCGAGTGCGCGTGCAGAGGAGAGTGGCCACGGCAGTATTGCTGTCAGGCAACACAGTTTGGGCCGCTCGGCCGAGGAGATGGCTGACGGCCGGGCGGCCCAAAACTGCTGCTGGAGGACCAGCCTGGGGGGTAATTGTCCCTCTGCCACCCGGCCCAGCCCGCCCCTGCTGGTCAGTCTTTTCTTCAAAGAGAATCAGATGGTCATTATAACGAAGATGAATATTTCCTGAGTACTGTATGGAGGAAGTAGCTACAGACCCAGGATATTTGAAATTCAAGTCCTTGCTCCCTAAATTAGCCCACCGTCCAGTCATAAATAGCAATTTTCAAAATAGTTCAATCCAGGTCATCCTGGAAACCCAAGCCCAGTTCCAGGCGTAAAAAAACAAAAGAACAACTAGGTATTTTCTGTTATTTCTCCTTTATTATTTTGCAACTGTTTTGCATATTTGTGTGTCATTTTCTTTATTCTTTCATGTAAGCACTCACTGTGTGCTGTCCAGCTCTTTGTTTGAAAAGACTTTCAGCCATTTTGGACATTACCTAATGCTATATGATTATTGTATTGCTGTACTTTGCTGCCATCTACTGGCTGTTGTTATAATACTGTATGTTAGAACATGTATTATTCCTGTGTTTTACCCACAAACCCCTTCAGTCTCTAACTCCTCCTATCTCCTGCTCCTCACTTCCTTCTTCTTCATCACATCCATCTTGACTACACATGCTGCAGGACTGAGAAAGAATTCTCTTGTTACCACTTTACCTGGCGCTTCTAATACCTACAATTCCTACCCTTTCCTCATCCTTCACCTTCCCTCATCTCACCTCATCAAGAACTGTAAATAAATCTGTTGAATTCATCACTGCATCATCATTCCAGATTACCATGTGCAGTTCATGAGGAACACAGGAGCGCAGGTCAGTGAGTTGACGCTATATGTCACTGCTTATACAGAGATCCGTGTCACATCCTTCAGACACATCTCGCCCCACGTACATTGGTGGCAGAATAGTAACAAGAGACCTAAGTCTTCTGTATCTGTGTGCATATGCATGTCTGCTAGCAAGTCTATGACCGTCCACCATCTTAGCTAAAGCATGTCTACAAAGGGCACAGTGGATCCCTCTGTGGGAGAAGCACATCATGTTCCTGACACCACAGATGCTCCAGGAGCAGAGTCCACACTTACTGCAGAGCAGAATGCATGACCCAAACGTGTAACCAAGCCAACACAAAAGGTCAGAGAGAACCTGCGGACAACCAGAGATGAGCTCCATGATAACATAGATGATTTATGGGGCAGAGTTGAGCACTATTTAACAGCTCTTCTATGTGCTAACAATGACGCAGCAGATTTAACTGCCAAATTGAAGAGTTTATCTGCCGCCTATGATCGCTACCAGAGACTGTTAAGTACATTGCATTCCTGAGTAACTGTGATATGGATGATGCCCCGCCAAATTGAAGAGTTTATCTGCCGCCTATGATCGCTACCAGAGACTGTTAAGTACATTGCATTCCTCAGTAACGGTGATATCGATGATGCCCTAGCAGAGTTGGCTGAAAAGGAGACTTCTCCAAGAAAAGACCGTATTAGTGCGAGATGCCCAGGATAAGGCAGAACTCCGCATCGTGCACCTCCAAGAGGTTAGGTTACATCGTACAACCTCGACCAAAATCACATCTCGGTCTTCCAGATCATTTCAGTCCAGGAAGTCAACATTGACAAGATACTGGAAATCCGTGCATCTGCAGAGGAAGCTAGAGTAAGAAGCTCCTTTGCTAGGAAGGAGGCTGAAGTAGAAGCTCAAAGAAATAAGATGGAAGCCCAATTAAAAAAGCAGGAAGCTGAGATGGAAACTCAATTAAAAATACTCCAAGCAGAAAGGGAAGAAGCAGCAGCCCTCGCTAAACTAAAGGTCCTTGAACAAGCACTAGGTCAAGATGCTGATATGGACTGCTTTATTCCAGGAGAAATGGAGGACCCAGTTGATCGCACCACAGACTATGTGTTAAAACATTTACCATCTGTACAAGCGCCACCTCCAATCCACCACACGGACGCACCCGTAAGCCAAGAAATGTCGCCACCTACTGCTTACAAGGTAATTTCCAGCACTAACCCACAATTTAGGCCGCAGCTTGCAGACCCTATAGAGACTAAACCACAACTTAACCCTCATGCCACATCATTCTGTCCTGATCCGTCTCAGTCATATAAACCAGAGAGCTTACATTCCCCAGGGATACCACAAGTAAATCCTGCAACTATGACCGGGAGGTTGGACATGTCTGAATTTGCCAGATATATGATTCGCAGGGAGTTAATAAACATCAGTCTCTCAAAGTTTGATGATTGTGCCGAAAATTATAGAGCCTAGAAATCGACCTTTCAAGCAGTAATCCAAGACCTTAAACTCACCGCCAAGGAACAACTAGATTTGCTTGTTAACCGGTTAGGTCCTGAATCAGCGGAGCACATCAAGACAATAAGGGCAGTTCATGTGGACTATTCAGATGCAGGTCTTATAGAGTCTGCCTTATTTAAGAAACTGCAAGCCTTCCCAAAAATAACTAACAAGGACAATCGAAAACTGCAAGACCTGAGTGACCTGCTAAAGGAAATAGAATTGGCAAAATTAGACCCACGTCTTTCAGGACTGAGCTACCTTGATACTGCTCATGGCGTGACTCCAGTAGTTCTCAAGTTGCCAAAAGGCATGCAGGATAAATGGGCAGACCACAGCTCACGGTATAAAGGACAGCATAATGTGTCTTTTCCTCCCTTTTCCTATTTTTCCAGGTTTGTCAGTGATCAAGCTCGGAAGAAGAATGATCCCAGCTTTGACTTCACTGAACCTACTCCACCAGCTTTATCATCATCATCATCATCTACAAGGTATGATAACAATATCACCAAACGTAGAGAGTTAAGGAGCTCAGTATCCGTGAGAAAGACTGACGTTCCATTTACTGCACCCTCTTTTAACAAAACAAATGCTGTTGCTCCTAAAGCTATGGACAGTAACCGTATGTGCCCTATTCACAAAAGACCTCACCCACTTAAGGAATGCCGTGGATTCAGGGCAAAGACTTTGCAGGAACGCAGAGATACTCTCAAGGAGCTAGGGATATTGTACAAGTGTTGCGCCTCCTCAGACCACCTTGCTAAGGACTGTAAGGCTGTCATTAAGTGCACCGAGTGCAGTAGTGACAAACACGTTACATCTATGCATCCCACTCCAGCTCCACACAATTCACAACCTCCTGCAGCACCCAATCCTGCTTAAAAGCATGGCGGGGAGCCGCAAGTTCCTGATCCAGCTGCAACTGCTGTTTCCTCCTCATGTATAGAAGTATGTGGAGAAGGGACTGGTCGTAAATGCTGCGCTAAAGTATGTCTGGTCAAGGTCTATCCAGAAGGACAACCCGACAAGGCCTCCAAAATGTATGCCATAATAGATGAGCAAAGTAACAGGTCTCTAGCAAAGCCAAAACTCTTTGAGATCTTCAATATAAAAGGACAAACTGCTCCGTACACCCTCAACACCTGTTCTGGTCGTATTGAGACTTCTGGTAGGAGAGCCTCTGGGTACATTATCTCTTCAATCTAGGGGAACGTGCACATACCCTTGCCAACTTTAATTGAATGTGACCAGATACCTGATAACAAGGAAGAAATTCCCACTCCGGAAGCCACGCTTCATCATCCCCACTTGAGGCACCTAACTAACGAAATTCCTCCTCTGGACACGAATGCTGATATTCTAATCCTACTGGGGAGAGACATTCTAAGGGTCCACAAGGTGCGCCGACAATGCAATGGCCCAGATGATGCTCCATACGCCCAAAGACTTGATCTAGGCTGGGTAATCGTGGGCAATGTATGTCTGGATAAGAGTCGCAAGGCATCCGAAGTCAACTCCTTTAAAACGTATGTACTTCAAAATGGTCGCACAACTCACTTTAAACCATGCTCTCATCACTACGAATTGAAAGAAAGGTTCTCTGACTTCATCCAAGAGCCTGACATCATTCCCACTCCCTATGGTGACGACTTAGGGAGAACAGTGTTTGGCACAACACAAGATGACAACAAGGTCGCCTTATCCATAGAAGACAAGGAATTTATTAAAATAATGGACAGCAGATTCTTCAAGAATGAATCTGGTCGCTCCCTTACCCTTCAAGGGTACAAGGGCAATGCTTCCTAACAACCGAAACAGTCCTTATCAAGGTTCACCTCACTGCAGAGAACATTGAGAAATAAGCCTGAAATGAAGGACCATTTTGTAGCCTTTATGGAGAAGATATTTCGCAATGACCACGCAGAGCCAGCTCCACCCATGCAAGCCAATGAAGAATGCTGGTATCTACCTTCCTTTGGAGTATATCATCCAAGAAAGCCTAAACAAATCAGAGTGGTGTTCGATTCAAGCGCCAAACATGATGGTGTATCTCTGAACGACGTTCTCCTCACTGGTCCCAACCTGACTAATAATCTGGTGGGAGTGCTCATGAGATTCAGAAAAGAGCCAGTCGCCATTACTGCTGACATTGAACAAATGTTCCATTGTTTCATCGTGCGACAAGATCACAGAAACTATCTCCGTTTTCTATGGCACCGAGACAATGACACCAGCAAGGAAATGGTTGAATACCGCATGAAGGTGCACGTGTTCGGAAACAGCCCTTCTCCTGCAGTTGCTACATACGGCCTACATAGGACCGCCTCTGATGGTGAAGCAGAATTAGGGAAGGACGCCCAACAGTTCATTGAAAAGGACTTCTACGTGGATGACGGTCTCAAATCCGTGCGACAGCGAAGAAGCCAAGGATCTGCTCAAACGGACACAAGGTATCCTTTCTAAAGCTCATTTAAGATTGCATAAAATTGCCTCCAATAGTGCTGTTGTCATGAAGGCTTTTCACTCTAATGATCATGCTTCAGAATTCAGAGACTTGAATCTAGGTTCAGACAACCCACCAGTACAGAGAAGTCTGGGCTTGAGATGGAACTTGTTAAAGGACTCCTTCAGCTTTCAGGTTAGTGGTACAGAAAAACCATTTACTAAGCGTGAGGTTCTGTCAGTGGTGAACAGTCTATACGATCCACTCGGGTTTGTTGCACCCCTGACAATACAAGGCAAGCTTCTGTTAAGGCTACTCTCAGAGTCTATTAAGGACTGGGACGCACCACTCCCGGCTGACAAACAACTAAAGTGGAAGTCATGGAGGGAATCTCTATGTGCCTTAGATAAAATCCACATACCACGTTGTTACACTCCAGCATCTCTTGCTACGAGTCAAAGGAAAGAGATCCATAAATTCTCTGATGTCTCTATTGAAGCCATTGCAGCTGTTGCCTATTTGAAGGTTATAGACTCTAACAATGAAGCCCATGTTGGATTTCTATTTGGAAAGGCTAAATTGGCTCCTAAACCCGAGCACATTAGACCCAGACTTGAGCTCTGTGGGGCTGTACTAGCCATCGAGATTGCAGACTTCATACAGAATGAACTAGCTATTCACGTGGATGACACAAGATTCTACACAGACAGCAAGGTTGTTCTGGGCTACATATACAACCAGACAAAACGCTTCTATGTCAGTAACCGCATTGAAAGGATCAGAAAATCCTCTAAACCTGAGCAATGGCAGTATGTTCCATCACATCTTAACCCTGCTGACCTTGCTACTAGGCCAGTGTCTGTTGGTGCCTTCGCAAACTCTTCTTGGTTAACAGGACCGGAGTTCCTTTGTGGCCAGTGTGAAGAGACTGCCGTTGAAGACAGCTTCAGTCTTCAGGATCCAGACGTTGACCCAGAGATCCGTCCTGACGTCAGCACCCTCATCACCAATTCCAAGGAAAGGGATGGCTTGGACTGTCGGCGATTTGATCGCTTCTCCAGATGGACAATGCTTGTTCGTGCTATTGCAAGTTTAGTCCACATCACACAATGCTACTGCAATAAGGACAGTAACGCTGAGTGTCGCGGTTGGCACATCTGTCATAAGCCTCTCTCTGCAGAAGACATTGCTCTTAGTGAACTGTTTGTGATACGTAATGTGCAGCAGAATGTTTTTCACAAGGAAATGGAATGTATACTTAAAAAACAAGATGTTCCTAAAAACAGCCCCATTGTCGACTTAAATCCAGTAATTGACAAGAAGGGTTTACTGAGAGTCGGTGGTCGTTTAAACAAGGCCAAGTTGGAGGAGGCAGAAAAGAATCCTCTAATTATTCCTGGCCATCACCACATCACCACTCTGCTAATACGACATTACCATGAAAAGGTCAAACATCAAGGCAGACACTTCACTGAAGGTGCCTTAAGAGTTGCAGGCCTCTGGATTGTGGGAGCAAAGAGACAAGTTTCCCATTTAATTCATCTTTGTGTTCAGTGTCGCAAGGCAAGAGGAAAACGGCAACAACAACAGATGTCTGATTTGCCTGATGATAGGACAAGCACAGAGCCACCGTTTACCTATATTGGTTTGGACGTTTTTGGCCCGTGGGAAGTAACTGCACGTAGGACCAGAGGCGGACACGCACAAAGTAAACGTTGGGCAGTGTTGTTCACATGCATAAGTGTATGAGCAATACACATAGAAGTAATAGAATCAATGGATTCCTCCAGTTTTATCAATGCCTTAAGACGATTCCTCGCCATACGAGGACCAGTCAAGCAAATAAGGTCTGATTGTGGAACAAACTTTGTAGGTGCCTGTCGAGAACTACAATTAGATTCAACAGCAGTCCAGGATTTCTTGGCAAACAATGGCTGTTCATGGGTCTTCAACCCTCCTCACGCTTCCCATATGGGCGGATCATGGAAAAGAATGATAGGCATCACTCGTCGGATACTGGAGTCTATGCTGATGGACTCAAACTTCTCGAGACTCACTCATGAGACCTTAACCACTTTCTTAGCAGAAGTATCTGCTATTGTAAACTCAAGACCACTTGTTCCTATATCTACGGATTCAGAATCTCCTGCTATTCTTACACCAGCAACTCTCCTCACTCAGAAACTTGGAACCGTTCCTAACCCACCTGAAGACTCTGTGTCCGGTAACAAATATCAGAGACGTTGGAAACACGTGCAACATCTGGCTAACTGTTTCTGGAGTAGATGGAAGAGGGATTACCTTAATCTTTTTCAAGGACGGAGAAAATGGCAACAAGTTAAACCTAGCTTACAAGTAGGAGATCTTGTTCTCATGAGAGACCAGAAAGCGGAAAGAAACGCATGGCCTATGGGACTTATATCGAAAACCTTTCCAAGTGAAGATGGCAAGGTGCGCAAAGTGGAAGTAACAGTCGCGAAGCAAGGTGACCCCAAATCTTTCATTAGGCCTATATCAGAGGTCATCTTACTTATGTCAGTTGAGATTTAAGGACTATCCATTCAACCACAAGGAACTTTCCAGGAACTGTAACCACTGGATTATAATTGGGTTGGAGGCAGTTTGGCCTAGTGCGGCTTCTCCAATCCGAAGATGGGCATCCTTTGGATTGCTTCAGAAAGTGTTATAGACATTCGTCTACCTCGTTTGTTATTCATTATTGTTGCATTGCATGCATTGTTTGTCTTTCAGGTTGAGGTATCCCTCAGTACTTCAGGAAAACACCTCCACCTCAGACGGGATTTCAGATGGGGAGAGTGCTGTCCAGCTCTTTGTTTGAAAAGACTTTTAGACATTTTGGGCATTACCTAATGTTATATGATTATTGTATTGTTGTACTTTGCTGCCATCTACTGGCCGTTGTTATAATACTGTATGTTATAACATGTATTATTCCTGTGTTTTACCCACAAACCCCTTCGGTCTGTAACTCCTCCTATCTCCTGCTCCTCACTTCCTTCTTCTTCATCACATCCATCTTGACTACACATGCTGCAGGACTGAGAAAGAATTCTCTTTTTACCACTTTACCTGGCGCTTCTAATACCTACAATTCCTACCCTTTCCTCATCCTTCACCTTCACCTCATCAAGAACTGTAAATAAATCTGTTGAATTCATCACTGCATCATCATTCCGGATTACCACGGGCCGTTCATGAGGAACAGGAGCGCAGGTCAGTGAGTTGACGCTATATGCCACTGCTTATACAGAGATCCGTGTCACATCCTTCAGACACATCTCGCCCCACGTACATTGGTGGCAGAATACACTGTACTTTTAATGTTAAAGCCTAAATCTTTAAGTTTGGTCCTTGTGTAAGGTGGTAGTCATGGGCGAGGTGCTGCTGTGTTCCCACACCCTTGCAGCCTACAAATAAATGGTGTCCCAGTTCCTATGTGCTGTAAGTGCAGTGCAGTTCGCTCATGTTTCGGCCACAGGCCTCCGCTGTCTCCACGATGCCGGATCCAGGAACAGCCACACATTCAATAGGGGACACCTGGATTACCCCTACGCTTGATCCTCCTGTCAGCCCCTGGGTTTTCCAATCCAGTTCCGCAGTATGCCCAAGATCTGCAACGTTTCCCTCACATGGTTCCATGCCCGTCTTCCACTGTACGGAAGGGTTGTCGGTGCTCTCCATAGCCCCCGACTTGAGCCTTTGGCTCTGGACGTTGCAGGAATGTCCGTAGGGAGTTTTGTGCGACCTCATACCGCCAAAACATCTTTGCCCACATTGTGCTTCAGCCCACTGCACCTTGTACTAGTCCTAGCAACTGTCACCAAAGAACTCCTTCACTAACTGACTAAAACCAGGAAGTTGTTGCCTTTTACTGGCCCTAACCCTTCCCACTTTGGGCTGGACCAATTGTTAGAACTCTCCTGTTGGTTTTTTTCTAGTTTGCTGGTCACATGACCTTTTTTGCCTATTTAATCCGGCTCCGCCCTCCTGGTCTTGCTGGACTTCATTGTAATTTCTACTCTTGAGCTAGCTTGGTGCTCTGTTACCTTTCTCTGTTAGTTTTGCTAGGTCTTCAGACCTCTATGTTCTATGTTGTGTGTTTGTCTTTTACTGCTACAATTTCTGCTAGGAGGTGTCCAACTTTATCCCAGTCCCTAGTTCTTGTAGGGATCCCTCCCTTGCATCTATAGGTCTTCGTACAGACTAGCTGAGGACTTTAGCGGGTCTGATCGCAGGATCAGGTTCCCCGTTACATCGTAGGGATCCAGTTTAGTTCTATTGTAGGGACAGATCTCCTGTCTTTCCTTAGTGCTTGTAGCCGATCATAACACCAATAATTTTAACTGTATCTTTACTCTGTTTGCCCCAGCAGTCTTGTTGCTGAGCAAACTTAAAGCGAACCTGTCGCCAGGTTTGACCGATAGATCCGGCCTTTAAGCCTTCATAAAAAAATTCTATAATGCTGTATATAAGAAGCTGCAAAGACAAGAAAAAGAGTTTTTATCATACTCACCTGTGGGGCAGTCTGGTCCAAGGGGTGTCGCTTGACTTGGTCCGGCGCCTTCCTTCTTCTTGCGATGCCGTCCTTCTTGCTTTGTGTGGATGACTCGTCCCTACGTCATCCACACAATGTTCTTAGGCATTACGCTCCTGCCCAGGCGTACTTCTCTGCCTTGAGTAGGGCAGAGTAAAGTACTGCAGTGCGCATGCGCCAAGGCTCTTTTACTTTTCCTGGCGCACTGCAGTACTTTGCTCTGCCCTCCTCAGGGCAGAGAAGTACGCCTGCCCAGGAGCGGGGAGACTGGATGATGTCTGACATAGAGATGCGTCATCCACATAAAGCAGAAAGGAGGACGGCATCACAAGAAGAAAGGAGGTGCCTGACCAAGACTAGCGATACCCCTCGGACCGGACCGCCCCCCAGGTGAGTATAATAAAAGCTTTTTTTCTTGTCTTTGCAGCTCAGATCGGGGGCTTATATAAAGCATTATAGAATGCTGTATATGAGGACTGAAAGGTGGTGGCCGTATCTCATATTGTGGTCTTCATGTGGTTAAGGGAGTCATACACCGAAAAATGCTTTGACATAAACAGGAAGTTAATTGATTTTTTTTTTATATAACAACAATTTAGGAACCCTTTTTATCAGGAAAAAAGCCTGCTTATAGACATGTTTCTATCAAAGTTTAAGTGTTATATTCCTGGAAATCACTAATATACATGCACACTGTATGTACTGAATTTTCCAGATTCTCCATTAGTGTTCCTAATATAATGTTTTTTTTTTAAACTTTTTTTTGTTTGATGTAAATTGCTTTATGATTAAAAATGCCTTCATTTTAGACAGTCTATCCTGTAGTACTCCATTAAATAGAAAATGCTGCAGTTAAGTGTGGTGCATTCATTTGATGCTGGCTTTACAGATGGAATTTAAGCTGTAATGTAGTTTCAACCTTTTAAGCTTCTAGTCTGCTTGCTTCCATAATTTGTGTATTGCTCTGTATGTGTGGGAAGATTTGCTGTACATTTAAATTAACCCTTTAGGGCGTGTGCACACGTTGCATATTTGTTGCTTTTTTTCTGTGCAGAGTTGTCACAAAACCCAAAGGGTTTCCTGATGCCAGAAATGTGAATGAGAACCCTGAAGTCTCATGCACACGTTGCTTATTTGTGAATTGCAGATTTAAATCTGTAGCATGTCAATTCTTTCAGCTCCATACTAATGAGTGGGGAAAAATCTGCACCAAAACCACATGTAAAAAACGTGGCAAAAACGTGCGTATTATACACTGCGTTTTTCCTGCCAAGAGATGCAGAAATTTCTGCACCAAATACTTAACATGTGCACATACCCTTAAACCGTTCATCACCTTTGACGTAACCATATGTCATAGATGGGAAGGGGTTCCCGACCTTTGATGTATGGGTATGGGTACATCATGGCGATCGTGCGGAGCACAGGAGCTGTACCCGTGCGATCGCTGCTGAGAGCTCGGCTTAAGTTAAAGCCGAAACCTGGCGGTCAATTGCAATGCATTATACCAGCAATCAGAGTGAAAAAGTTCAACTTCCATAGACGGACTAAGTAAAAAAAAAGTTAAAAAAATTGTAAATATTTAAAAAAAAATAAAACATAAAAAATAACCGAAAAAATGAAGAAAAAAAAAATTATACCAATAAATACACATTTACGTAAAAATTAAAAAAAAATATACATATTTGGTATCGGAATGTTTGGAACGACCCGACCTATAAAAAAAAATGATGCTTTTTCATCATACCGCCAAAGAAAGTGGGGTGTAAATAAAAATGGCATTGCTGAAAACGTCATATTGTCCTGCAAAAAACAAGCTGCCATACATCAGCGGAGAAATAAAAAAATTTATAGCTCTCAGAATATAGTAAAACAAAAACAATTCTTTTTTCTAGAAAATAGGTTTTTATTGTGTGAAAGTGACAAAACAAAGAACATTTATAAATGTGGTATCACTGTAATCATACTGATATGAAGAATAAAGTTGTCATTACTTTTACCACACGCGGAACGGCGTTAAAAAAAACAACTTCCTGAATTTCTGGATTTTGTTCATTCTGCCTCCCAAAAATGAGAATAGAAAGCAGTCAAAAAAGGTTGTGTTCGAAAATAGTACCAATACAAAACATCAGCTCGTTCCGAAGAAACAAGCCCTCACATGACTCTGTTGGCAGATACAGTGGTGGCCAAAAGTATTGGCACCCCTGCAATTCTGTCAGATAATACTCAGTTTCTTCCTGAAAATTATTGCAATCACAAATTCTTTGGTATTATTCTCTTCATTTAATTTGTCTTCAATGAAAAAAACACAAAAAGAATTGTCCTAAAGCCAAATTGGATATAATTCCACACCAAACCTAAAAAAGGGGGTGGACAAAAGTAGTGGCACTGTTTGAAAAATCATGTGATGCTTCTCTAATTCGTGTAATTAACAGCACCTGTAACTTATCTGTGCCACCTAACAGGTGTTGGCAATAGCTAAATCACACTTGCAGCCAGTTAAAATGGATTAAAGTTGACTCAACCTCTGTCCTGTGTCCTTGTGTGTACCACATTGAGCATGGAGAAAAGAAAGAAGACCAAAGAACTGTCTGAGGACTTGAGAAACCAAATTGTGAGGAAGCATGAGCAATCTCAAGGCTACAAGTCCATCTCCAAAGACCTGAATTTTCCTGTGTCTTCCGTGCGCAGTGTCATTAAGAAGTTTAAAGCCCATGGCGCTGTGGCTAACCTCCCTAGATGTGGACGGAAAAGAGAAATTGACGAGAGATTTCAACGCAAGATTGTGCGGATGGTGGATAAAGAACCTCGACTAACATCCAAACAAGTTCAAGCTGCCCTGCAGTCCGAGGGTACAACAGTGTCAACCCGTACTATCCGTCGGCGTCTGAATGAAAGGGACTGTATGGTAGGATACCCAGGAAGACCCCACTTCTTACCCCGAGACATAAAAAAGCCAGGCTGGAGTTTGCCAAAACTTACCTGAGAAAGCCTAAAACGTTTTGGAAGAATGTTCTCTGGTCAGATGAGACAAAAGTAGAGTTTTTTTGGGGGAAAAAGCATCAACATAGAGTGTACAGGAAAAAAAAAGAGGCATTCAAAGAAAAGAACACGGTCCCTACAGTCAAACATGGCGGAGGTTCCCTGATGTTTTGGGGTTGCTTTGCTGCCTCTGGCACTGGACTGCTTGACCGTGTGCATGGCATTATGAAGTCTGAAGACTACCAAAAAATTTTGTAGCATAATGTAGGGCCCAGTGTGAGAAAGCTGGGTCTCCCTCAGAGGTCATGGGTCTTCCAGCAGGACAATGACCCAAAACACACTTCCAAAAGCACTATAAAATGGTTTGAGAGAAAGCACTGGAGACTTCTAAGGTGGCCAGCAATGAGTCCAGACCTGAATCCCATAGAACACCTGTGGAGAGATCTCAAAATGGCAGTTTGGAGAAGGCACCCTTCAAATATCAGGGACCTGGAGCAGTTTGCCAAATAAGAATGGTCTACAATTCCAGCAGAGCAATGTAAGAAACTCATTGATGGTTACCGGAAGTGGTTGTTCGCAGTTATTTTGGCTAAAGGTTGTGCAACCAAGTATTAGGCTGAGGGTGCCAATACTTTTGTCTGGCCCATTTTTGGAGTTTTGTGTGAAATGATCAATGATTTGATTTTTGCTTCATTCTCTTTTGTGTTTTTTCCTTGCAAGCAAATTAAATTAAGATAATAATACCAAAGAATTTGTGATTGCTATCATTTTCAGGAAGAAACTGAGTATTATCTGACAGAATTGCAGGGGTGCCAATACTTTTGGCCACCACTGTATATAGGAAAATTATAGCTCTCAAAATATGGCGAAGCAATAAAAAGCGCTTTTTACTGTGTAACTATATAAATCTGGTATCGCTGTAATCACACCAACCGGGAAAATAAAATCTTCTAATCACTTATACCGCATGAGAAACAGCTTAAAAAAAATAAAATAAAACAAAATTCTTGACCTGCTGATGATTTTTTCATTCTGCATCCCAAAGATCGCAGTAAGGCTGTGTGCCCACTATGCGTTTTTCAAGCGTTTATGCTGCGGAATCTCCGCAGCATAAACGCTTGGGAAACACTTGGTAATCCGTCCCCCATGGTCCCCAATGACAAGCCGCACTGTCAATGCCCATGCTGCGGATTTTTCTGCAGCGTTTATGCTGCGCTCAAAAATCCGCAGCATGTTCATTAATTTTGCGGACACGCAGCGTAATCGCCGCCATTGACTTGCATTGAAATGCATATAATCCGTGTCAGTACATTTGTACACATGGATTATATGTGTTTCTATGTGCGGATGGTACCCAGGTCTGGAGGAGAGAAGTTTCTCTTCCAGACCTGGGTACCATTGTACCTGTGGAAAAAAGAATAAAATAAAAAATAAAGATTATATTCACCTTCTGGCGTCCCGCGGTGTGCTTGTTTTCCTTTGCCGGCAGATCGCGAAGGACTGAAGGACCTGCGGTGACGTCACAGTCATGTGACGGCAGGTCTTTCAGTACAGGGCAACGCGATCTCCCGACAGCCAGCACAGGAGCGCAGCAAGACTGCGGGGGCCATCGGAAGGTAAGTATCGATTTATTTTTTTATTTTTAAACTTTCTTTACAGTCACACTATATAAATCCATGCTGTTTGCATGGATTTATATAGTGTGACAAAGTTGTCTCGCACTTTCCAAGTGATGCTAAAATCGCTTGGAAAGCGCTTGACACCCGCATGCGGAAATGCATGTGAAGAACGCTTCACATCCGCATGTATTTGGCAGGAAAAACGCATGCACAATCTGCATGCGTTTTTTCTGCCAGGGAGATGCAGAAATGCTGCAGAAATTTTCTGCTTCATTTCTGCATCGTGGGCACATAGCCTAAGGCTCAGCTCACATTTATCCTGCACTCTGTGCTGAGCGATTACACCGAGGTTTCCATGTAGATCTATGAAATTGATGATTCAGATGGAACCCCCGGTGGGATATCCCTTATAATGAGGCAGATGTTGTCACTTTGGACATTGGCTGGCCTATGATCCGGCGGTGTCCGTCTTTTTAGGCATGCATAAAAATATGGTTTGCCACAGTTTTGTGCACTGCTGAAATGAAGAACACCACTGAACAGAGGCTAGACAGAGTCCAGGGTAACTCTGCTGCCTCATTAAAGTGATTGGATCCCTCAGGGGTTTCATCTGAATCACATCATTCGGAGATTTAGATGTAAACCCCGATGTACAAAAAAAACAAGTCCCCTCTCATGTCCATCATCCGTACAATGGAGATGTAGGGGGCTTCCATGTTACTGGTAGCACAAAGGCTCTTGAAAAGCGCCATGGCTCCTCGCCCCCCAAAAGAAATCCAGATAATTCTGTGCTCCCAAATCTAAATTCCCCTCTTCCTTCTGTGCCCCATAGTGTGCCTAAACCACATTTAGCGTCCAGATGTTTGGCATTTCTGTAGTGATGAGAGCTCAATTAATTTATGAGTCCATGTCTCCAGAAACACGAGTTGGGCACAATGTATGGGCACTACAATGGCTGATTTGTAATTTTCACTCAGCAACATCCACTACTGTTTGTTTCTGGAAAACACACATGAAGTAAAAATAGTAACTACTCCTGTAGATAAATTCCTAGAAGGGTGCAATTTCCAAAATGGAGTCACTTGAGGGGCGATTCTCCCCTTCTACAATAATTGATTCTCCAAGAGTCAAATAGCTCTTCTACCCTCCTGAGTCTCGCCTTGTGGCTAAACAGTACTTAGTAATCCCCAGAAGTGAACTTATTTTGTAAACTACACTCCTCAAGGACTTCATCTAGGGTTCCAGTGAGCATCTTGAATCCACAGGTGATTCATAGAATTGTATAACAGTTGGCATTGAAAATTGAAAAATATATATTTTTTCTACTAAAAAATTATCTTTAGCCCTAAATTTTCATTTTCACAGAGGGTAATATGAGAAAATGGACCCCACAAGTTGTAAAACAATTGATTCTGAGTGCACCAATACCCCGTAAGTGGTAAGAAACTACTGTTCAGGAAATTAAGGAGCGCCATATTTGAGTGCAGATTTTGCTGGAATGGCTCTCGGTTCCACATCACATTATCAGAGCCAAGAGATGCCAGGGCAGCAGAACCCCACAAAAGTAAACCATTTAACAAACTACACCTCTGAATGAATTCATTTAGGAGTGCAGAAAGTACGTTGACACCATAGGTGTTTCCCACAGATTGATATCATCGGCCATGAAAACAGGTGTGTTTTTTTTTTTAACACTGAACTGTTGTTTTTGCACCAGATTTTTCATTTTCAGATGGGATAATATGTGAAAATGGACTGCATCATTCCTCCCAAAAGCAGATTTACCACTTATAGCCAAACAATAGGGCTCGTAAGGAAGGATCGCCATTTCACTTTTGTAGCAGATTTTTATGGAATACTTTGTGAGTGCCATTTTCAGAGCCCCTAATGTCCAGAGTGGCAAAAACCTCCCTGCAAATTTTTACGTGGGCATCCCACTTCCCTTTTATATGCTTGTTTGCACAAGCCCTAAGTATACCGTACTACCTATACTTCGTTTGGTAAGGAGAAATCTGCTGGCAGACTCCACCATGTCTCAAAAGGTTTAAACCTTGGTGGTTCTTTCACTTTCTAGCCTCATTTTCTGATTGTAAGGGCATATACCCATATGTGAGAAAAAAAATGTTCCGATATCTGGACCAAAAAAACGGTTAAAATATTTTATTCACGGTGTGGGTGTATTTAACATGTCACTTCCACTATGGGGTTAGTAATGGGGGCGTCTTATAGATGCCTCTCCATTACTAACCTGGGCTTGAAGTCAGCTGGCATTATATGCTGAAATCCGCTCCAACCCTATAACCCAACTTGCTACCACCGCAGGGCAATAGGCAGAAAGAGGCTAAGTGGACTGCATCATTCCTCTCAAAAGCAGATTTACCACACAATAGCGCTCGTAAGGATGGATAGCCTTTTCTGGGGCGGCTGAGGGCTGCTTTTTCTAGCCTCAGAGGGGGCCAATATTCATGGCCCCTTCCTATGCTATTAATATCAGTCCCCAGCTGTCTGCCTAGCCTTTGCTAGCTGTTAAAATAGGGGGACCCCACTTTTTTTTGGGGATCACCCATTTTAATAGCCAGTAAAGGCTAAGCATTCAGCTAGGGGCTGATATTAGTAGCCTGGGAAGCTCCGTTGGTATTACCCCCTTCCCAGGCTTCAAACATCTGCCCCAGCTGTCTGCTTAACCTCTGCTAGAGTATAAAATTACGGGGAACCCCACGCCAATTTTTTTGTAAATAAATTCTTTAATTTAACAATAAATGACAAGTACAGTAACCAATCAGAGAATATGAATAGCGGTACCAGAGCGCCAATAACAGGGCAAAAATATTAAAAGGACAGATTTATTAATACACACACAACGCGTTTCGGTGGACACAGCCACCTTCATCAGGTTTGACACCTGATGAAGGTGGCTGTGTCCACCGAAACGCGTTGTGTGTGTATTAATAAATCTGTCCTTTTAATATTTTTGCCCTGTTATTGGCGCTCTGGTACCGCTATTCATATTCTCTGATTGTCCTTTTCCCCCTGTTGGGGCGCGGTAGAGCTGCCTTTAATCTATTGTTTTTTCACCTGTGGGAGCAATTTAATTAAAATTACTACCCTGGTTTTCCAAGCTGCGCTGCCTTAACCCCTCCGGAACGCTGCCGGGGGTGCTGGGCGTCTATCTCGGCATTACATGCTACTAACCTGACCACGTGATATACCACCAAGAGATCAGGATCTGTGAACGCCGCTGGAAATAGATGACAGCCACCAACAGAGCGGAGCTTGTGGAGCTTTACACTGGGGTTGTGCAGAGGTGCACAACTTCATAAGGTTAGTAGCCATCCCCACACTCCTCTACATATTGCAATACTGAGTCACCCATTGCGCCTTGTTCTCTCCTCTCTTTACAAGTACAGTAACCAACACAGTCACTGTACTAATTATATATGACTGACATCTTTCTATCTATTCTATGTGTGTAGATCTATTCTTTCTATTCTAAATTGTCAGGTACCCCTGTATTGTAACTGTATGCGGCATGGTTCGAGTGCCGTGCGATTTTTTTCACACACCCATTAACTTGCATTGGCGAGTCTTGTCCGAGTCTTGTCACAGATGAGATTTCACTCATTCATTAACATTGGTCCGAGTGCAATCCGATGTTTTATCGGATTGCACTCGTCCGTTTTACTCGCAAGTGGGTATGAGCCCTTAATATAACATTTTTTTTGCAAAAGTTTTAATGGTAATAAATTAATACTTCTATTTTTGTATGTATTTTTTAGTATTCAATACTCAGCAGTCTGTTTGGTGCAAGTTATATTTGTTCATTAATGTTAGAACTTGGAGCTGCCAAGTTAACTGTGTATTTTGTTGTTTTGTTTGGCACACATTAATTTTCCTTTTAGGCTTACGGTAAATCTCATTCAGGTGTGCTGTGTATACTGTTATAGCCATGTTATTTATAGTATATTGCAGGTTGAGATAAATCGTAGAATTATTGTCCATGTACACATGCTGGTAGTGTGCAGAAGACAAAAAGCGCAGTGGCAAAATTCTGCTATTTAACAATATGGTTTTTGACCATGCATTTTGCATGTTATTATAGCTAGAATTCACTAGCTTCACTGAATTTTCCAAATAATTTCATTTGTGGTGAATAAATTAGCCAATCTTAATACTGAAAAGCATCTTATTGCCTGGAAAATAGGTGTATAGTAGTTGAGTGTCTCTTAGGACTGTACTGAACCCCTTTTGAGCTCTTTATTTTATACTGGGGCTTAGGCAGGGGCTACATGGCGACTTTGGTCTTGACACCTGTTGGGTGGCCAAAATTTGCTAAGTATAGCTGCTACATCGCAGCACAATAAAAATAAATAGGATCAATAGCCAATACTTGGCAACCACTGGAACCATACAATTGTGTTTGCAGGGTGCCGATGAAGTTAAAGATGGAACTCCCCTGTTAATCATCAAGCATCTAGGTTAAACAGCCAAGATCGGTGCTAACACAGATTGTGGCAAATGCTGTAGCTATAGTACACAGTTGAAACTACTGCATTTTTGTCAAACGAGGGTTTTTTTTTTCATTTGACAAGTAAAGAAAAAAAAAAAGTATTGGTGATTTTTAGGGGTAACATCCTTGGTGATCTGGGTAAGTGAATGGATTAAAGGGGTTTTCCAAGAATTGAAAAAAATGTCCCCCATCAATAATTCAAACAACAGCCTGTCCTAGTCACGTGTCAGGATGGGCTGTAGTCTGAAAAAAACAGTTTCCAAGATCTGTTTCTCAACTGACACAAGACCAGTATCGTGAGCATACATACCTTAGTGAACTGCTGGAGAAGGGTTATGATGTGATAAGAAATTAATCTTCTAATAGGCTGACTGAGCATGGAGGACTGAGAGTGGAGAAAATAAATCTGTGTTCAGTCAGTCAAGGAGAAGATTAATTTTCTCCTGTGACAGCCTTTCTCTGGCCACTCACTAGTATGTGTGCTTATGACACAGCTCCTATGTCAGTTGAGGCACAGGTCTTGTAAGCTGTACATCTTCAGACTGCAGCCTATCCTGACACCTGACTAGGCTTAACTGTCGTCTGAGTTACATGACAGGGGCCATTTAATTACATTCTTTGAAAACCACTTTAATGAATACATTTCAGAGTCAAACACCTGGTGTTTAGTGATTTACTCAACTCCTTAGACACCAGTGTAGTCTGGTGCCCTAATTACTGGTCTAAAACCAAGGGTTCTTTAAAAAAAAAATAATACTAAAAATAAATTTTTGGATCATCTGCGTAACTTCTGATTTTTATGGATACATTGCCATCGCTATTAACCTAGGAAACTGTATTTGATCATGCACATTTTAAACTGTTAATGTATAAAATTGGATGTGACAGGGATATAAAACATGGACACACAGATGACAATACGGATGAAAATTGTCTGAATTTTCTGAATGAAAGAAACTCAGATGATTTTTCATATGCTCACCTTACCCCAGCCTAAAACAGAGAGGGATGTGACCGTGTAGGGATTGTGTTATACTTGCCATGTTTCCAAGCACCCCACAATAAGAAATTAAACCAAACTACAGAATATGTGGCTTTTAAAATAAAATTATCCCATATGAATAAATAGGGAATAAACAGACGAAAAGTATGAATAATATAAATTTATTTATTCAGTGCCATACAGTATATTAGTATGGACAAACAGGTTACATACATAGTTATACAGGTTGAAAAAAGACCTAGGTCCATCAAGTTCAACCTTTCTCTCCCAGTTATACATTCTCTATCGCTATGTGAGAATGCCATTTGTTGTGAGAAAAGCATCCAGCCCATTCTTAAAAGTTGTTATAGAGTCTGCCATTACTACTTCTTGTGGAAGGCTATTCCACAGTCTGACTGCTCTAACTGTAAAGAACCCATTCCTATTTAGCTGCCGTAATGAATGTCCCCTGGAATAAGGTATGTACCAGTCCTTCGTTTTGACCAGACATGTATTTTTACATATATAGTGGTGTGAAAAAAAGTGTTTTCCCCCTTCCTGATTTCTTATTCTTTTGCATGTTTGTCACACGTAAATGTTTCAATTCACAAAACAAATTTAAATATTAGACAAAGATAACACAAGTAAACTCAAAATGTAGGTTTTAAATGAAGATCTTTATTATTTAGGGAAAAAGAAATCCAAACCTAGAGGGCCTTTGTGAAAAAATGATTGCCCCCTTAACCTAATAACTTGCTGGGCCAACCTTAGCAGCAACAACTGCAATCAAGCATTTGCGATAACTGGCAATGAGTCTTTTACAACGGGCTGGAGTAATTTTGGCCCACTCATCTTTGCAAAATTGTTGCAATTCAGTCACATTGGAGAGTTTCTGAGCATGAACTGCCTTTTTAAGGTCATGCCACAGCATCTCAATCGGATTAAGGTCAGGACTTTGACTAGGCCACTCCAAAGTCTTAATTTTGTTTTTCTTAAGCCATTAAGAGGTGGACTTTTGATCATTGTCCTGCTGCATAGCCCAAGTGCGCTTCAGCTTGCGGTCACGAACAGATGGCCGGACAGTCTCCTTCAGGATTTTTTGATAGACTGCTGAATTCATGGTCCTATTTGCTACAGCAAGTCTTCCAAGTCCTAAAGCAGCAAAACAGCCCCAGACCATCACGCTACGAGCACCATATTTTACTGTTGGTATGATGTTCCTTTTCTGAAATGCTTTGTTACTTCTACGTCAGATGTAATGGGACATACACCTTCCAAAATGTTCAAGTTTTGTGTTGTCAGTCCACAGAGTATTCTCCCATAAGTCTCAGCAATCATCAAGATGTTTTCTGGAAAAACTGAGATGAGTCTTTGTTTTTTTTGCTCAGCAGTTGTTTTCATCTTGGAACTATGCCATGCATGCCATTATTGCCCCTCTCTTTCTATGGTGGAGTCATGAAAACTGACCTTAACTGAGGCAAGTGAGACCTGTAGTTCTTTGGATGTTGCTGAGGGTTTTTTTGTGACCTCTTGGATGAGTCGGCACTACGCTCTTGGGGTAATTTTGGTTTGCCGGCCACGCCTGGGAAGGTTCACTACTGTTCCATGTTTACGCCATTTGTGAATAATGGCTCTCACTGTGGTTCTCTGGAGTCCCAATGGTTTAGAAATGGCTTTATAACCTTTTCCAGACTGACAGATCTCAATTGCTCAATTGCTTTTTTTTTTAATTTGTTCCTGAATTTCTTTGGATCGCAGCATGAGGCCTATCTTTTGAGGATCTTTTGGTCTACTTCCCTTGTCAGGCAGGTCCTATTTAAGTGATTTCTTGATTGAGAACCGTTGAGGCAGTAATCAGGCCAGTGTTTAGCTAGGGAAATTGAACTCAGGTTCCAAAAGATGTGATAAACCACAGTTAATTTATGTTTTAAAGGTGGGGGGCAAAATCCCTTTTTCACACAGGGCCTTGTAGGTTTGGATTTATTTTTCCCTTAATAAAAATACCTCCATTTAAAAACTGCATTTTTTGTTTACTTGTGTTTTCTTTGTTGAATACAGTATTTAAATTTGATTTTGTTTTGTGATCTGAAACATTTACATGTTTGTCACATTTAAGTGTGACAAACATGCAAAAGAATAAGAAATCAGGAAGGGGGCACACTACTGCAAATGAGATCTCCTCTGGAGACATCTTTTTTCTAAGCTAAACAAGCCCAACTTTTACAGCCTCTCATCATATGTAATGATCAGTTGCCTGACTTTAAACTGACTTAACTTCCAAATATCCTTTTTAAAATATGGGGCTAAAATTTGGATACCATATTCTAGACGTGACCTTACGAGGTTAAAAACAGGGATCACACAATTTTGCCTTTGACATCATCCCGTCTTCTCTTTTTGTGGGATAGAGTAGGTTTTAGGGACATGCAATTGTAGTAGGTCATCACGTTTCTCCAATCATATTTATCCTTTTTTTATTCCGAATTATTTAATATACACTTTTTTTTCGCCCATTTTCACATTGTGGTGCACCATTCTACACATATTTTATTGCACTTTATTTTTACATCAACTTTCACACATCCCCATATATCCCACTACCATGAATTTATTTTTGTTTTATATTATTGTTTTACTGCACTCCAGTTTAGTATTATATAATTGCTGATTTGCTGACCCCTTCTGGTCCTATCTTTTTTTTTTTTCAATTTGGCCTTATACATTCATGGCCGAAAGTGTTGGCACCCTTGAAATTGTTCCAGAAAATGAAGTATTTCTCTCAGAAAATTATTGCAATTACACATTTATTTCCTTTGTGTGTATTGGAACAACACAAAAAAATAGGAGAAAAAAATGCAGATTGGACATAATTTCACACAAAATAATGGGTAGGACATTATTGTTGACACCCTCAACTTAATATATGTCTGCACACCCATTGGAATAAATAGAATAAATAACTGCAATCAATTGCTTCCTATAACCATGAACAAGCTTCTTACACCTCTTAACTGGAATTTTGGACAACTTTTCTTTTGCAATCTGCTCCTGGGTCTCTTGCCATAGCGTTTCATTTCAATAAAATGTTGACAGATAGTTTGAGCTGAAACCGATGCACCCTGAGCCAGCAGGACAGCTTGAATTTTTTTGGAACTTGATTGGGGCTACCTATCCACCATCTGGACTCTCCTGCGTTGCAACCTTTCATCAGTTTTTCTTTGCCATCCATGTCCAGGGAGAATAGCTACAGTGTCATGGGTTGTAATGTTGCGCACCGTGACAAAGGAACATAAAGATCTCCGGAGTTGGACTTTTAACCTTGAGATTGTTGATTGTTGATATTTTTCAACAGTTATGGTTCTCAAGTCCTCAGACAGTTCTCTTCTCTTTCTGTTCTCCATGCTTAGTGTGGCACACACAGACAAACAATGCAAAGATTAAGTCAACTTCTCCCCTTTTTATCTGGTTTCAAGTGTGATTTTCATATTGCTCATACCTTTTACTTGCATCAGGTGAGTTTGAAAAAGCATCACATGCATGAAACTAATTTTTGGGGTCTTGTGTGAAATTATGTCCAATTTGCCTTTTCTTTCTCTGTTTTACATGTGTAATTGCAATTATTTTCTGGGAGAAATGCTTCATTTTCTGCAAAAATGTCAAGGTTGCCAACACTTTTGGCCATGACTGTACTACATGCTGCTTCACCAACTGTGCACGTGCTCCTTGTGGGTGTTTGGCAGCATCCTAGACAACATCTTCTACTGGTTTTGTGTCATGTCTACCTCACCTTATATTGTTGTCTGATGTGCTGTGGCTGACGCCCTTTGTGATTTTCTTGCTCTGCTCATATTGTATCATGCGCCAAATTCAGGTTGGTATTTCATTAATAACAGCTGTTTTTTTTTCTAATCACTGTCCTGGGAGGTATACAGTACCTACAAGTAGTATTCAACCCCCTGCAGATTTAGCTGGTTTGATAAGATGCAAATAAGTTAGAGCCTTCAAACTGCAAACGAGAGTAGGTTTTATGAACAGAAGCATAAATCTTACAAACCAAAAAGTTATGTTGCTCAGTTGAATTTTATTAAATTTTAAACATAAAAGTGTGGGTCAATTATTATACAACCCCTATGTTTAATATTTTGTGGAATAACCCTTGTTTGCAATTACAGCTAATAATCGTCTTTTATAAGACCTGATCAGGCCGGCACAGGTCTGTGGAGTTATCTTGGCCCACTCCTCCATGCAGATCTTCTCCAAGTTATCTAGGTTCTTTGGGTGTCTCATGTGGACTTTATTCTTGAGCTCCTTCCACAAGTTTTCAATTGGGTTAAGGTCAGGAGACTGACTAGGCCACTCCAACACCTTGACTTTTTCCCTATTGAACCAGGCCTTGTTTTTCTTGGCTGTGTGCTTTGTGTCGTTGTTTTGTTGGAAGATGAAATTACGACCCATCTTAAGATCCTTGATGGAGGAGCGGAGGTTCTTGGCCAAAATCTCCAGGTAGGCCGTGCTATCCATCTTCCCATGGATGCGGACCAGATGGCCAGGCCCCTTGGCTGAGAAACAGCCCCACAGCATGATGCTGCCACCACCATGCTTGACTGTAGGGATGGTATTCTTGGGGTCGTATGCAGTGCCATCCAGTCTCCAAACGTCACGTGTGTGGTTGGCACCAAAGATCTCGATCTTGGTCTCATCAGACCATAGAAACTTGAACCAGTCTGTCTCAGAGTCCTCCAAGTGATCATGAGCAAACTGTAGACGAGCCTTGACATGACGCTTTGAAAGTAAAGGTACCTTATGGGCTCGTCTGGAACGGAGACCATTGCTGTGGAGTACGTTACTTATGGTATTGACTGAAACCAATGTCCCCACTGCCATGAGATCTTCCCGGAGCTCCTTCCTTGTTGTCCCTGGGTTAGCCTTGACTCTTCGGACAAGCCTGGCCTCGGCACGGGAGGACACTTTCAAAGGCTGTCCAGGCCGTGGAAGGCTAACAGTAGTTCCATAAGCCTTCCACTTACGGATGATGCTCCCAACAGTGGAGACAGGTAGGCCCAACTCCTTGGAAAGGGTTTTGTAACCCTTGCCAGCCTTGTGACCCTCCACGATCTTGTCTCTGATGGCCTTGGAATGCTCCTTTGTCTTTCCCATGTTGACCATGTCTGAGTGCTGTTCACAAGTTTGGGGAGGGTCTTAAATAGTCAGAAAAGGCTGGCAAAAGAGATCTTTAATCCACACATGTGAAGCTCATTATTCTTGGTGCCTGAACTACTTCTTAATACTTTAGGGGGACCAAACAGAATTCTTGTGGTTTGAGGGGTTGAATAATAAATGACACTCTGAATTAACTTTTTACGTTTAAAAAAAAAAAAAAAAAAGAATTTGCTGCAGTGCATTTCCCACTTCCAGGCTGATCTACAGTACAAATGTCACAATGCCAAGTTAATTCCGCATGTGTCAACCAGCTAAATCTGCAGGGGGTTGAATACTACTTGTAGGCACTGTAAGTGGAGTCCTTTACTGATCTGGCGCCATATTCTGACAAAGGCTTGTGCCAAAATGCTTGTCGGAGTCCAGTGTCACTTTAGCAAGAGTCATACACTTATTGTTTCTTGCTATATTTACCACTTTGCTAACTTATGGATCTCTCTTTAGCCATGTATAGATTTCTTATTTTAGTGGTCATTATGTGTTTGTTACTATTTGATATATAG
Source organism: Phyllobates terribilis (assembly GCF_046119375.1). Lineage (NCBI taxonomy): Eukaryota > Metazoa > Chordata > Amphibia > Anura > Dendrobatidae > Phyllobates > Phyllobates terribilis. The sequence goes on from NW_027362762.1 coordinate 431,673,945, forward strand.
GACATCATTTATGGCCTTATAACTACTCAATTACTATTTAATTTAACTTTTTGTAGGCTGATTGTTAGAACTCTCCTGTTTATTTTTTTCTATCTTGTGTTTTGCGGTCACATGACCATCTGCCGTTATATTCCAGCTCCGCCCTTCTGGCTGTGCTGGACTTCAGTGTTTGACTGTTTCTCTAGCCTGGTGCTTCGGTGCCTTTCTCTGTTAGTTCGCTTGGTCCTCTGGGACCTCTAGTACTTTTTTGTCAGTTTGTCTTTTTGTGTTCTGCAACAACTTCTCTGTTTAGGAAGTGTCCCATTTTTGTCCCAGTCCTTAGTTCTTTTAGGGACCCATCCCTTATTTCTATAGGTCTTCGTTCAGACTAGCCGAGGACTAAGGCCGGTCTGTTCACTAGGAACAGGCCGCCCGCTACATCGTAGGGATTCAGTTTAGTCTTACTGTAGGGACAGCTTTCCCCTATCTAGTACATGTTGCAGATCATAACAGTAAGTCCAGCCAAAAAAAACCTAAAAGGAAAGAAATTCGGGGATCAGTATGGTTTCCGTCCAGGATTTGGCTAAACGCCTGCAGAGATTGTCTCTGGAGGTGGCCGAGCTTCAGCAACACATGACTAGCTGTTCTAGAGCGCATTTTGTCGAACCCAAGGTAGGACTGCCTGATGTTTTTTATGGTAAACAGCAAGATTTTTTTTCCTTTAAAAATGCTTGTTTGTTATATTTTCGTTTGAGACCAAGATCCTCTGGGAATGAATCACAGCACATTGGTTTTATTATGTCACTTTTGCGCAATGAACCACAGGGGTGGGCCTTTTCTCTCCAGCCTAATGATCCATGTTTAAGGTCTGTTGAAGAATTTTTTTCTGCTATGGGGCTATTATATGATGATCCTGATCGAATCTCATCTGCTGAATCAGAACTTAGACGTTTGAATCAGGGGTCAGATGATGTTGAAAATTATTGCACACACTTCAGGAGATGGGCTTCAGAAGTTAAGTGGAATGATCCTGCGCTGAAATGTTTATTTCTTGCTGGTCTGAGTGAAAGGGTTAAGGATTTGCTAATTGCATTCCCTGCATCTGAGACTCTGCAGGATGCTATGCAGTTAGCTGTTCGTATAGACAGGAGACTGAGGTGCAGGCTCAATGAGGTAAAGACTCCTGTAATGTCAGTTCCTAGTCCCCAGAAAATCTGCTCTGACGGCAGGGAACCGATGGAGGTTGGGGGGATGTCACTCCGCTCTCAGGAAAGAGACCGGAGGTTCACCGAGGGATTGTGTGTCTTTATTGTGGTAAAGCTGACCATTTGATTAAGTATTGTGAGCGTCGTTTAAGTAAAGAAAAAAAAAAAGGCAGTTACGCCCGTAGAGCTTGTTTACGCTCTGCAGGAGTATTTCTTTCTGGGAGTACTACTCTGCAGGGAGATTTGATTGAATTTCAGGTATTTGTGGATTGTGGTTCAACACTTAATGTGATTAATAAAGGGTTTTTGAAATCCAAACCTTTGTCATCACCTATTTCTGTGATTGCAATTGATAACACTCCTTTGAAATGTATTACTCACAATACTGCTGCATTTCCCCTCACTATCAATGGAGTTCACCAAGAAATTTTGGACTTGGTTGTTTTGGATAATTTGCCCTCTCCAGTTGTTCTATGATTGCCTTGGTTAAAACTGCACAATCCTTTATTGGACTGGTCTACTAATGTGATTAAGTCTTGGAGTCCGAAGTGCTATGATAAATGTTGTAATGGTCGCATTGCGGCTGTGGAAAAAGGGGAATTACCGGTACCTATTCAAGATTTTTGGAGGGTTCTTTTGGAGGAAGAGTCGCAAGTTTTACCTCCTCATAGGGATTATGATTGCGCCATTGAGTTTGTTCCGGGTGCTATTCTTCCCAAAAGTCGCTTGTTTAATCTGACTATCCCTGAAAGAAAGGCCTTGGAGGAGTACATAGAGACTAGCCTGGCTGCTGGTCACATTAGACCTTCTAAGTCGCCTGTGGCAGTTGGATTCTTCTTTGTTAAAAAAAAGGATGGCGGTTTACGTCCATGTCTGGATTTTCGTGAAATTAATAAGATTACCGTACGCAATTCCTACCCATTGCCGTTATTTCCTGACTTATTTAACCAGTTAGTGGGAGCCAAGTGGTTCTCCAAAATTGATCTCCGGGGGGCTTACAATTTGTTACGAGTCAAGGAGGGTGATGAATGGAAAACTGCTTTTAACACTCCGGTAGGTCATTTTGAGAATCTGGTGATGCCTTTTGGTCTTACCAATGCACCTGCATTTTTTCAGAACCTTATTAATGACATCCTGAGACCTTTGATTGGTAAGAATGTGGTTGTGTATTTGGATGACATTTTGATTTATTCACCAGATCTGGAGTCCCATTAGCAGAGTGTACGTGAAGTTTTGCAGTTATTGAGTGATAATTCACTCTTTCCTAAGCTGGAGAAATGTGAGTTCGCTGTGCAGAAAATTAGCTTTTTGGGCTACATTGTCTCCAGCGAGGGCTTTGAGATGGACCCTGTGAAGGTTCAGGCTGTGCAGGAATGGCCTAGGCCTATTGGTTTGAAATCTATACAGAGATTTTTGGGTTTTGCCAATTATTACAGGAAATTCATTAAGAATTTTTCTGTAATTGTTAAACCTCTAACCGATCTCAGCAGGAAAGGTGCGAATACGGCCCAGTGGACTACTGAGGCCATTGAAGCGTTTGAGTATCTCAAAGAGAGGTTCAGTTCTGCCCCTATCCTTATGCAGCCTGATGAGACCAAGCCTTTTTTGGTCGAGGTCGATGCTTCATCGGTGGGGGTCGGAGCAGTTTTGTCTCAGGAGAACAAGGGTGGAGTACATCCTTGTGCCTTCTTTTCGAAAAAAATTTTGAAAGCCGAACTGAATTATGATGTTGTAAATTGGGAGATGCTGGCTAATAAACTTGCGTTTGAACATTGGCGTCCTTTTTTGGAAGGCGCTAGATTTCCTATTCAGGTTTTCACAGATCATAAGAATCTGATCTATCTGGATGCTGCCAAGCGCTTGAATGCCCGTCAAGCTAGGTGGGCACTTTTTTTTTCTCGGTTTCATTTTTCTGTTACCTATATCCCTGGTACTAAGAATGTTAAAGCCGATGCTTTATCTCACAACTTCTCTCCTATGGTCGGTGCCGAGGAGGAGAGCATTTTACAGAAAGGAGTTGTGGTGGCGGCTTTGGACTCAGTTTTGGAGAATGGGATTCTGAAAGCTCAAGATGATGCTCCATCTAACACTCCCCATGGGAGGTTGTTCGTGCCTAGAGCCTTTAGGAGAGGTTTGTTTGTGGAGTGTCATGAGTCTCGGTTGGCAGGTCATCCAGGAATTTCGGAGACTAAGACTTATCAGTCACAGTTTTTGGTGGCCTGGATGGCAAAAGGAAGGCATCAAGTGGGTGCGTCAGTGTACTGTGTGTGCTAGGTCAAAGGCTTCACATACTCCTGCTGCGGGGTTGCTTTGCCCTCTGGAGGTTCCTAGTGCGCCTTGGACGCATTTCACAATGGATTTTATTACTGATCTTCCTGTGTCCGAGGGTTTTACTGTCATCTGGGTGGTCTTGGACCGTTTTAGTAAGATGTGTCATTTGGTTCCATTCATTAAGTTGCCCTGCGCCAAGACACTCGCTAAGGCGTTTGTTAAGGAGATTGTCAAGCTCCATGGCGTTCCCACGGATATTGTTTCTGATAGAGGACCTCAGTTTGTGGCTCGCTTTTGGCGTGCTTTTTGTGACAGGTTGGGAGTCCATTTGTCATTTTCGTCTGGTTATCATCCTGAGTCTAATGGACAGACTGAAAGAAAGAACCAGGATGTTGAACAGTTTTTGCGTTGTTTTGTGGCGGACAATCAAGAGGTGTGGTCTGAGTTTCTGCCTCTCGCAGAATTTGCTCTTAACAATCATACATCCTCCTCTGCTGGGTGTTCTCCTTTTTTTTGTTGTACTGGGAGACATCGGTCTTTTGGTTCGTTCTCCAAATTGGGGTCGGCGGTGCCGGAGTAGGAGAATTTTTCCGGTGATATGGAGAGAGTTTGGACTAATGTACGTTGCAACCGTAAAGAGGCTAACAAGAAGTCCAATAAGTATTTTGACAGGAAACGTAAAGAGGTTTTGTTTACTGTGGGTGACATGGTTTGGTTGTCCTCGAAGAACCTGCAGTTGAGGATTCCCTCTAAAAAACTGGGTCCTAAGTTTGTCGGTCCATATAAAGTGCTTCAGGTTGTTAACCCGTCTGCTGTTAGGTTGGATGTCCCTACTTCCTGGAAGATTAATCCTGTGTTTCATGTTTCCTTGTTGAAAAAGGCTGACGTATCTGATAGAGACGCAACTGTCACAGTTCCCCCTGTGGTAGAAGACGGCGAATATGAAATTTCTCGTATCTTGAATTCTAGATGGCATAGAGGGAGATTACAGCATCTTGTCTCCTGGAAGGGTTTCGGTCCCGAAGACAACTACTGGGTAAGGACGGATGATGTCTCTGCTCCTAGGCTTGTTAAAGATTTCCACAGGAGGCTTCCAGATAGGCCTGGGCCTGGAGGATCCGGAGGATCCTCATAAAAGAGGGGGTACTGTTAGAACCCTCCTGTTTGTTTTTTCTATCTCGTTGTAATGCACACGCCCGAGCTGAGCGGCGTGTGCGTGTGATTCCACTGGACCGTGCCGGAGAGTGAATGCCTGGAGGGGCGTAACTAGGTATTCACCCGATCTGACCAGGGTCGCACAACGGCATACGACGCCAGTGCACCAAGGAGGAACCGAGCAGAGGGACCAGGTGCTACTCCAGGACAGACCCCGGACACGGCTGTTGACCCACACAGGGGAATACAGGAACAGACAGGTTAGGCTGGCACACAGACTGGTGGGTATAGGCAGGCACGACTGGTATGCAGGCTGGCGGGTATGCAGGCAGGGGGGTACAGGCAAGCACGGCTAGAGTGCAGACAGGGAGGCGCTAGCAGGAAGGAACACAGGCGGGATAGGACCCAGTACACACTGGGACTCAGGAACAGAACCACAGATGTGGCGGACAAACACAGCAGAGTGAGGCCGCCCAGAAAGGCGAGCGAGAGCAGGGCAGGACGAGACCGCCTAGAGCGGCGAGCGAGAGCAGAGCAGGGCGAGGCCGCCTGGAGCAGCGAGCAAGAGCAGAGCAGGACGAGGCCGCCTGGAGTGGCGAGCAAGAGCAGAGCAGAGCAAGACAAGGCCGCCGGGAGCGGCGAGCAAGATCCGAGTAGGACAAGGCCGCCTGGAGCGGCGAGCAAGAGCAGAGCAGGACAAGACTGCCTGGAGCGACGAGCAAGAGCAGAGCAAGACAAGGCCGCCCGGAGCGGCGAGCAAGAGCAGAGCAAGACAAGGCCGCCTGGAGCGGCGAGCAAAGGGTAAAGCAGGCTAGAACCGCCGGAGCGGTGAGCAAAGGCAGAGCAGGCTAGAACCGCCGGAGCGGTGAGCAAAGGCAGAGCAGGCTAGAACCGCCGGAGCGGTGAGCAAAGGCAGAGCAGGCTAGAACCGCCGGAGCGGTGAGCAAAGGCAGAGCAGGCTAGAACCGCCGGAGCGGTGAGCAAAGGCAGAGCAGGCTAGAACCGCCGGAGCGGTGAGCAAAGGCAGAGCAGGCTAGAACCGCCGGAGCGGTGAGCAAAGGCAGAGCAGGCTAGAACCGCCGGAGCGGTGAGCAAAGGCAGAGCAGCCTAGAACCGCCGGAGCGGTGAGCAAAGGCAGAGCAGGCTAGAACCGCCGGAGCGGTGAGCAAAGGCAGAGCAGGGGCGACAGGGCTCTGTTCACACGTAACAGACAGGAAGGGAAAGGCAGAACCAGATACCCACAGGGTACTTGCAGTGAAGTAGCGAGTGGACCACAAACTCACAAACGGGAGTACAGTGACAACGAGCAGGAGTTAGGTACGAGTTCAGACTCTGCAGAAAAAGGAAAGGTACGGACATAGAGAAACATGGGAAAACAGGCAAGAAGGGAATACAGACAAGAACAGACAAAGTAGCAAGATACAGGAGCGGGTCTAGGAATGCAGCCCCTAGAAGGTGGGAGGAACAGGCCAGGAGCGTGTTCAGACAGGACAGACTAGATACAGGAGCGGGTCTAGGAATGCAGCCCCTAGAAGGCGAGACGAACAGGCAAGGAGCGTGTTCAGACAGGACAGACAAGATACAGGAGCGGGCCTAGGTATGCGGCCCCTAGAAGGCGAGACGAACAGGCAAGGAGCGTGTTCAGACAGGCCTGGAAATACAGGCCTATCCTGGAAATACAGCCTCCAGGATAGGCAGACAAGAGAACACAGAAGGGAACCTGGCACATTCAGAGTGAAGGACCACACTGAATGAAACACAATGCTCAGGCATGGGTTAATTGGAGCAGCTGGTTTAAATACCAGGTGACAGACAGCAATAGGCTGAGGACGCACAAGGGGTGTGCCTGCAGCAGGTACAAACAGCAGGAAGTGATCGGGCGCCGCCCTTAAGCAGCAGACACAGAGGCAAACAGACAGCATGGAGGGAAGCCAGAGAGACATTCTGGATTGGAGATCAAGTGCGCGCTCTTGCACAGTGGGAGATGGACCACTATGCAAGGACGCCGCCAGGTATGTTACAGTACCCCCCCCCTTACGCCCCCTCTTCTTCAGGCCTGCCAGAATGTTCCGCAGGGAATTCGAGGGCCAATCCTTCACTACAAGGAGATCACTTCCATTGTCCACCGGAAAAACTGGTCTCCTCTGGGTAGCTAGGTTGCTACCTCCTATCCAGCCATCCTCAGCAACAGACGAAATGGGTGGAGTACCAGAAACAGCACACAAGGAAGTCTCTCTCCATATATTTTCAGGTGGCACCCCAGAGGGTACAGGAGACAACTGGAAGTCCTCCACCGGGTTGGAGGGGTGCAGAGACTTGGTGGTAATCTCTGCTTCGAGGTACATCTTGTCAAACTCACAGGAAGAAATAGACGGGTTATCAGGTACAGGGTGAGAAAAAGTCACTGTCTCTTTGTTATCTGATGGTACCCCGGAGGATTCAGGAAACAACTGGAGGTCCTCCACCGGGTCAGAAGAGTGCAGAGACTCGGGGAAAACATCTGCTTCAGAGTACACTAGGTCGGACTCACTGGACGAAGCAGGCGAGATATCGGGTGCCGAGTATAGGAAAGTCTCTGTCCATTCACCACCAGGTGGCACCCCAAAGGGTTCTGGAGACAACTGGAGGTCCTCTGCCTGGTCAGAGGAGTGTAGAGACTCATGGGTAACCTCTGCTTCAGAGTACACTAGATCGGACTCACTGGGCGAAGCAAGCGAGGTATCAGATCCAGGATATAGGAAAGTCTCTGTCCATTCACCACCAGGTGGCACCCCAAAGGGTTCTGGAGACAACTGGAGGTCCTCTGCCTGGTCAGAGGAGTGTAGAGACTCATGGGTAACCTCTGCTTCAGAGTACACTAGATCGGACTCACTGGGCGAAGCAAGCGAGGTATCAGGTACAGAGTATAGGAGAGTCTCTGTCCTTTCGCTACCAGGTAGCACCCTGAAGGGTTCTGGAGACAACTGGAGGTCCTCCGCCTGGTCGGAGGGGTGTAGAGACTCGGGAGTAGCTACCACTTTGGGGTACCCATTGTCAGGCTCACAGGACGGAGCAGACAAAGTATCGAGTACGTGGTGTAGAGAAGTCTCTCTCCATTTGTCATTGAGTGGTATCCTGGAGGATTCAGGAGGCCACAGGGGGTCCTCCGCCAGGTAGTGGAGGTGCACAGACTCGGAGGTAATCACAGCTTCGGAGCATCCTTGGACATGCACACTGGTTAAAGTGGGTGAAGTATCTGATGCCGGGTGCAGGAAGTTCTCCTGTGTGGAGTCTGGATGGGCAGTAGTCTCTTCGGGCTGGAGAACTGGTGCACTACCCACGCACATTACCCGTTGGGGCTTCTCCAGGATACAGGGAGATGAAGCTTCAGTAGGGACTTCAAGGTTGGGGTCAGGAGGTCTCAGGGAGGACAGACCCTGGCATGACGGCTTGCCTCTACGTCTAGCACGTCTGGACTGCCTCTTGAGGTTGGGAGAAGTATTCCGGAGAGCGTAGTCACCCTGTGAGGATTCTGGGTGGGCAGTAGTCTCATTGGGCTGGAGGACTATTGCGCTACCCACACACATTACCCATCGGGGCTGCGGGATTTTGGGAAGTGAAGCTTCAGCAGGAGCCTCCGGGTTAGGGTCATCGAAGACCATTAGAAAGGCCACCAGGAAGGCCTGAAGGTCCAGGAGGATAGGATCTTGTGCTTCCCATAGGGGGTTGATCCATTCCAAGGCATCACCCATTAGGTAAGACATCATGAATCCCACCTTAACCCGATCGGTGGGAAAGCAAAGAGGGTAGAACTTGAAGTGCAGCAAGCATTGCTCCACAAATGCACGACTCTGTCTTGGATCCCCATAGTACCGTGGCGGATCCGTAGGAACACGTGCAGAAAGATCCATCTGGACGGGTGCGTAATTCGCCTGGAACTCAGCTGAAGAAAAAAAAAATAAATTATTATTTTTTTTTAAATTTATTTTTAATGCATTCGCTGGAAAAACGTCTCAGAGAGCGAAGGCCGTGGGGCTCAACGGGAACCATGGCCTGAGCATGCTGTAATGCACACGCCCGGGCTGTGCGGCGTGTGCGTGTGATTCCACTGGACCGTGCCGGAGAGTGAATGCCTGGAGGGGCGTAACTAGGTATTCACCCGATCCGACCAGGATCGCACGACGGCATACGACGCCAGTGCACCAAGGAGGAACCGAGCAGAGGGACCAGGTGCTACTCCAGGACAGACCCCGGACACAGCTGTTGACCCACACAGGGGAATACAGGAACAGACAGGTTAGGCTGGCACACAGACTGGTGGGTATAGGCAGGCACGACTGGTATGCAGGCAGGCGGGTATGCAGGCAGGGGGGTACAGGCAAGCACGGCTAGAGTGCAGACAGGGAGGCGCTAGCAGGAAGGAACACAGGCGGGATAGGACCTAGTACACACTGGGACTCAGGAACAGAACCACAGATGTGGCGGACAAACACAGCAGAGTGAGGCCGCCCAGAGAGGCGAGCGAGAGCAGGGCAGGACGAGACCGCCTAGAGCGGCGAGCGAGAGCAGAGCAGGACGAGGCCGCCTGGAGCGGCGAGCAAGAGCAGAGCAGGACGAGGCCGCCTGGAGCGGCGAGCAAGAGCAGAGCAGGACGAGGCCGCCTGGAGCGGCGAGCAAGAGCAGAGCAGAGCAAGACAAGGCCGCCCAGAGCGGCGAGCAAGAGCAGAGCAAGACAAGGCCGCCTGGAGCGGCGAACAAGAGCAGAGCAGGACAAGGCTGCCTGGAGCGGCGAGCAAGAGCAGCGCAGGACAAGACCGCATGGAGCGGCGAGCAAGAGCAGAGCAAGACAAGGCCGCCCGGAGCGGCGAGCAAGAGCAGAGCAAGACTAGGCCGCCTGGAGCGGCGAGCAAAGGGTAAAGCAGGCTAGAACCGCCGGAGCGGTGAGCAAAGGCAGAGCAGGCTAGAACCGCCGGAGACTAGATACAGGAGCGGGTCTAGGAATGCAGCCCCTAGAAGGCGAGATGAACAGGCAAGGAGCGTGTTCAGACAGGACAGACAAGATACAGGAGCGGGTCTAGGTATGCGGCCCCTAGAAGGCGAGACGAACAGGCAAGGAGCGTATTCAGACAGGCCTGGAAATACAGCCTCCAGGATAGGCAGACAAGAGAACACAGAAGGGGACCTGGCACATTCAGAGTGAAGGACCACACTGAATGAAACTCAATGCTCAGGCATGGGTTAATTGGAGCAGCTGGTTTAAATACCAGGTGACAGACAGCAATAGGCTGAGGACGCACAAGGGGTGTGCCTGCAGCAGGTACAAACAGCAGGAAGTGATCGGGCGCCGCCCTTAAGCAGCAGACACAGAGGCAAACAGACAGCATGGAGGGAAGCCAGAGAGACATTCTGGATTGGAGATCAAGTGCGCGCTCTTGCACAGTGGGAGATGGACCACTATGCAAGGACGCCGCCAGGTATGTTACACTCGTGTTTTGCGGTCACGTGACCATCTGCCTTTATATTCCAGCTCCGCCCTTCTGGCTGTGCTGGACTTCAGTGTTTGACTGTTTCTCTAGCCTGGTGCTTCGGTGCCTTTCTCTGTTAGTTCGCTTGGTCCTCTGGGACCTCTAGTACATTTTTGTCAGTTTGTCTTTTTGTGTTCTGCAACAACTTCTCTGTTTAGGAGGTGTCCCATTTTTTGTCCCAGTCCTTAGTTCTTTTAGGGACCCCTCCCTTATTTCTATAGGTCTTCGTTCAGACTAGCCGAGGACTAAGGCCGGTCTGTTCACTAGAAACAGGCAGCCCGCTACATCGTAGGGATTCAGTTTAGTCTTACTGTAGGGACAGCTTTCCCCTATCTTTCCTTAGTACATGTTGCAGATCATAGCACTGATAGTTTCAATGACTTGCTCATGGTATTTTTTTCGGCTTACAAAAGGACATGAATTCAAAAATATCACAGAAAAGAAACAGACCTTACAAACACCAGGTCAAATTACCAAAGCACAAGCAGGATGCAGCAGACCTCCATAATAAAGGCGGGGCAGCACAAGTGCAAAATATTGATGCGACAGCCACTTCCTCCATGAAGTGGCAGATATGTGAGTGGCTGTGAAGTATTACAAATGCACATAGATGGGGCTTGCATAGGACGCCAGTAACACAGATACTGTAGGTGTGATGCACAGTGTCTGGCTTACAGACTATTAATGACGCCCATAATTTTAAATCAAGTGGGCTGTTCAGCACTATATATGTGCACCCCACAAGATAGACGCCCCAATTCACCCAACCAACACTAAAAGTCCTGGCTGCGTCCTGCAAAAAATTAAAAATGTGCAATAAAAAGATGAAAAATAACGTATAAGATAAATATATTACATGAGGTATCGGTCGATATTTTGGCCAAAATATGCAAGCTCGCAACCCGCGTTAAGGGTCCTCATACTTGCGAGTCCCTACTCTAAAATTAAAAACGACTAACAAAAGGACATGGATTCAAAAAACATCACAAAAAAGAAACAGGCCTTACCAACACCAGGTCAGATTACCAAAGCTCAAGCAGGATGCAGCAGACCTCCGTGATAAAGCCCCATCTGTGTGCATTTGTAATACTACACAGCCACTCACATATCTGCCAGTTCATGGAGGGGGTGGCTGTCATATCAGTATTTTGCACCTGTGCTGCCCCTGCCTTTATCATGGAGGTCTGCTGCATCCTGCTTGTGCTTTGGTAATCTGACCTGGTGTTGGTAAAGCCTGTTTCTTTTCTGTGATGTTTTTTGAACTCATGGTATTTTTTGTAGCATTTTTGTGATTTCATATTATACATTTTTATACATATTTATTTTGTACTTATGTTTTACTGTGTCCTCCTGCTTTGCCTGGTGCATCATTCACTGTTCAACCCTTATGCTTTTAACTTTTTTGCAGCCAGACCCTTTAGTGTTGGTTGGGTGAATTGGGGCATCTGTCTTATGGGGTGCACTTATACAGTGCTGGACAGCCCGCCTTATCAAATAATATCGGAGTCATCAATAGGCTGTAAGGTTTATGAGTGGCTATTTGCATCAGTATTTTGCACCGTTGGTAATACCTATGACACGGTCGGGTCCGATGGGCGTCACTGGTCCCGGTCCGGTGCCTCCCTTCTTCTTGCGATGCTGTCCTCCTCTCTTTTGCTGCGTGTGGATGATGCATCCTATGTCATCCACACAGTGTCCCCGGCATCGCACTCCTGCACAGGCGTACTTCTCAGCCCTGACCAGGGTAGAGTGAAGTACTGCAGTGCTCATGCGCCGGGGCTCTTTGACCTTTTCCGACGCATGTGCACTGCAGTACTTTGTTTTGCCCTCGACAGGGCAGAGAAAAGTATGCTTGCACAAGAGCAAGATGCCAGGGGACTTTGTGTGGATGATGTAGGATGTAACATACCTGGCGGCGTCCTTGCATAGTGGTCCATCTCCCACTGTGCAAGAGCGCGCACTTGATCTCCAGTCCAGTCTGCTAGCCTGGCTTCCCTCCATGCTGTTTGCTTGCCTCTGTTTCTGCTGCTTAAGGGCGGCGCCCGATCACTTCCTGTTTCTTGTACCTGCTGCGGGCACACCCCTTGTGCGTCCTCAGCCTATTGCTATCTGTCACCTGGTATTTAACCCAGCTCCTCCCAGGAAACCCTGCCTGAGCATTGTGTTTCATTCAGTGTGTTCTTTCACTCTGAATGTGCCAGGTCCCTTTCTGTGTTTGCTTGCCTGCCTTTCCTGGAGGCTGTATTTCCAGGCCTGTCTGAACTCGCTCCTAGCCTGTTCCTTCTGCCCTCTAGGAGCTGCATACCTAGACCCACTCCTGTATCTCGTCTGTCCTGTCTGAACACGCTCCTAGCCTGTTCTTTCCGCCATCTAGGGGCCGCATACCTAGACCCATTCCCGTATCTTGCCTGTTCCTGTCTGAACACGCTCCTAGCCTGTTCGTTCCGCCTTCTAGGGGCTGCATACCTAGACCCGCTCCTGTATCTTGCTGCTGTGTCTGTTCTTGTCTGAATACTCTCCTAGCCTGTTTCCTGTTTTTCTCTATGTCCGTACCTTCCCTTTTTCTGCAGAGTCTGAACTCGTACCTAACTCCTGCTCGTTGTCACTGTACTACCGTTTGTGAGTTTGTGGTCCACTCGCTACTTCACTGCAAGTACCCTGTGGGTATCTGGTTCTGCCTTTCTCTTCCTGTCTGTTCCGTGCGTACAGAGCCCTGTCCCCCCTGCTTTGCCTTGCTCACCGCTCCGGCAGTTCTTGCCTGCTCTGCCTTGCTCACCGCTCCGGCGGTTCTTGCCTGCTCTGCCTTGCTCACCGCTCCGGTGGTTCTAGCCTGCTCTGCCTTGCTCACCGCTCCGGCGGTTCTAGCCTGCTCTGCCTTGCTCACCGCTCTGGCGGTTCTTGCCTGCTCTGCCTTGCTCACCGCTCCGTCGGTTCTTGCCTGCTCTGCCTTGCTCACCGCTCCGGCGGTTCTAGCCTGCTCTGCCTTGCTCACTGCTCCGGTGGTTCTAGCCTGCTCTGCCTTGCTCACCGCTTCGGCAGTTCTAGCCTGCTCTGCCTTGCTCACCGCTCCGGCGGTTCTGGCCTGCTCTGATCCTTTGCTCACTGCTCCAGCAGTCTTGCTCCGCTCTGACCCTTTGCTCACTGCTCCGGCAGTCTTGCTCCGCTCTGATCCTTTGCTCACTGCTCCGGCAGTCTCGCTCCGCTCTGACCCTTTGCTCACTGCTCCGGCGGTCTTGCTCCGCTCTGACCCTTTGCTCACTGCTCTGGCAGTCTTGCTCCGCTCTGACCCTTTGCTCACTGCTCCGGCAGTCTCGCTCCGCTCTGACCCTTTGCTCACTGCTCCGGCAGTCTCGCTCCGCTCTGACCCTTTGCTCACTGCTCCGGCAGTCTCGCTTCGCTCTGACCCTTTGCTCACTGCTCTGGCAGTCTCGCTCCGCTCTGACCCTTTGCTCACTGCTCCGGCAGTCTCGCTCCGCTCTGACCCTTTGCTCACTGCTCCGGCAGTCTCGCTCCGCTCTGACCCTTTGCTCACTGCTCCGGCAGTCTCGCTCTGCTCTGACCCTTTGCTCACTGCTCCGGCAGTCTCGCTCCGCTCTGACCCTTTGCTCACTGTTCCGGCAGTTTCGCTCTGCTCTGACCCTTTGCTCACTGCTCCGGCAGTCTCGCTCTGCTCTGACTCCTTTGCTCACTGCTCCGGCAGTCTCGCTCTGCTCTGACTCCTTGCTCACTGCTCCGGCAGTCTCACTCTGCTCTGACCCTTTGCTCACCGCTCCAGACGGCTTTGTCCTGCTCTACTCTCGCTCACCACTACTGGCGGTCTCGTCTTGCTCTGCTCTTGTTCGCCGCTCCGGGCGGTCTCACTCTGCTGTGTTTGTCCGCTGCATCTGCGGTTCTGTTCCTGAGTCCCAGTCTGTACTGGGTCCTATCCACTCTGTGCTCCTACCTGTCATACCAGCCAGTACCTCCCTGCCTGCATACCAGTCGTGCTCGCCAGCATCCACCCGTCTGTATTCCAGCCGTGTCTGCCTATACCCACCAGTCGGTGTGCCAGCCTAACCTGCCTGTTCCAGTATTCCCCTGTGTGGGTCAACAGCCGTGTCCGGGGTCTGACCTGGAGTAGCACCTGGTCCCTCTGCCCGGTTCCTCCCTGGTGCACTGGCGTCGTATGCCGTCGTGCGACCTTGGTCGGATCGGGCAGATACTTAGTTACGCCCCTCCAGGCACTCTCCGGTTCATGGCACAGTGGAATAACTACATACACACGCATACGCCACTCAGCCCAGGCGTGTGCATTACAGCATGCTCAGGCCATGGTTCCCGTTGAGCCCCACGGCCTTCGCTCTCTGAGACTTTTTCCAGCGAATACGTGCATCTAGAGGAAATTTATTTATTTATTTTTGCTACCAGCTGAGTTCCAGGCGAATTACGCAACCGTCCAGATGGATCTATCAGCACTCGTTCCTGCGGATCCGCCACGGTATTATGGGGATCCAAAACAAAGCCGTGCATTTGTGGAGCAATGCTTGCTACACTTCAACTTCTACCCTCTTTGTTTTCCCACCGGTCGGGTTAAGGTGGGATTCATTATGTCTAACCTAGCGGGTGATGCCTTGGAATGGATCAACCCCCTATGGGAAACACAGGATCCTATCCTCCTGGACCTTCAGGCCTTCCTGGTGGCCTTTCTAATGGTCTTCGATGACCCTAACCCGGGGACCCCAGCTGAAGCTTCACTTCCCAAAATCCCGGAGCAGCCCCGATGGGTAATGTGTGTGGGTAGCGCACTACTCCTCCTGCCCGAAGAGACTACTGCCCACCCAGAATCCACACAGCATGACTACGCTCTCCGGAATACTTCTCCCAACCTCAAGAGGCAGTCCAGACGTGCTAGGCTTAGAGGCAAGCCGTCACGCCAGGGTCTCTCCTCCCAAAGACCTCCTGATCCCAACCTTAAGGTTCCTGCTGAAGCTTCATTTTCCGGTATCCCGGAGCAGCCCCGACGGGTAATGTGCGTGGGTAGCGCACCAGTTCTCCTGCCCGAAGAAACTACTGCCCACCCAGAATCCACACAGGAGGGCTGCCTGCACCCGGTATCTGATACTTCACCCACTTTAACCGGTGAGCCTGTCCAAGGGTGCTCCGAAGCAGTGATTACCTCCGAGTCTGTGCACCTCTACTACCTGGCGGAGGACCGCCTGTTGCCTCCTGAATCCTCCGGGATACCACTTGATGACAAATGTAGAGAGACTTCCCTACACCCGGTACCCGATACTTCGTCCGCTCCGTCCTGTGAGCTTGACAATGGGTACCTTAAAGCGGTAGTTACCTCCGAGTCTCTACACCCCTCCGACCAGGCGGACGACCTCCGGTTGTCTCCTGAACCCTTCGGGGTGCTACCTGATAGTGAATGGACAGAGACTCTCCTATACTCTGTACCTGATACCTCGGCCGCTTCTTCCAGTGAGTCCGACCTAGTGTACTCCGAAGCAGAGGTTATCCCCGAGTCTCTACACCCCTCCGACCAGGCGGAGGACCTCCAGTTGTCTCCTGAACCCTCTGGGGTGCCACCTGAAAATATGTGGAGAGAGACTTCCTTGTGTACTGTTCCTGGTACTCCACCCGTTTCGTCTGTTGCTGAGGATGGCTGGACAGGAGGTAGCATCCTAGCTACTCAGATGAGACCAGTTTTTCCTGTGGACAGTGGAAGTGATCTCCTTGAAGTGAAGGATTGGCCCTCGAATTCCCTGCAGAACATTCTGACAGGCCTGAAGAAGAGGGGGCGTAAGGGGGGGTGGGGTACTGTAACATACCTGGCGGCGTCCTTGCATAGTGGTCCATCTCCCACTGTGCAAGAGCGCGCACTTGATGTCCAGTCCAGTCTGCTAGCCTGGCTTCCCTCCATGCTGTCTGTTTGCCTCTGTTTCTGCTGCTTAAGGGCGGCGCCCGATCACTTCCTGTTTCTTGTACCTGCTGCGGGCACACCCCTTGTGCGTCCTCAGCCTATTGCTGTCTGTCACCTGGTATTTAACCCAGCTCCTCCCAGGAAACCCTGCCTGAGCATTGTGTTTCATTCAGTGTGTTCTTTCACTCTGAATGTGCCAGGTCCCTTTCTGTGTTTGCTTGCCTGCCTTTCCTGGAGGCTGTATTTCCAGGCCTGTCTGAACTCGCTCTTAGCCTGTTCCTTCTGCCCTCTAGGAGCTGCATACCTAGACCCACTCCTGTATCTCGTCTGTCCTGTCTGAACACGCTCCTAGCCTGTTCGTTCCGCCTTCTAGGGGCCGCATACCTAGACCCACTCCTCTATCTTGCTGCTGTGTCTGTTCTTGTCTGAATACTCTCCTAGCCTGTTTCCTGTTTTTCTCTATGTCCGTACCTTCCCTTTTTCTGCAGAGTCTGAACTCATACCTAACTCCTGCTCGTTGTCACTGTACTTCTGTTTGTGAGTTTGTGGTCCACTCGCTACTTCACTGCAAGTACCCTGTGGGTATCTGGTTCTGCCTTTCTCTTCCTGTCTGTTCCGTGTGTACAGAGCCCTGTCCCCCCTGCTTAGCCTTGCTCACCGCTCCGGCGGTTCTTGCCTGCTCTGCCTTGCTCACCGCTCCGGCGGTTCTTGCCTGCTCTGCCTTGCTCACCGCTCCGGCGGTTCTAGCCTGCTCTGCCTTGCTCACCGCTCCGGCGGTTCTAGCCTGCTCTGCCTTGCTCACCGCTCCGGCGGTTCTAGCCTGCTCTGCCTTGCTCACCGCTCCGGCGGTTCTAGCCTGCTCTGCCTTGCTCGCCGCTTCGGCGATTCTAGCCTGCTCTGCCTTGCTCACCGCTCCGGCGGTTCTAGCCTGCTCTGCCTTTGCTCACCGCTCTGGCGGTTCTGGCCTGCTCTGATCCTTTGCTCACTGCTCCGGCAGTCTTGCTCCGCTCTGATTCTTTGCTCACTGCTCCGGCAGTCTCGCTCTGCTTTGACCCTTTGCTCACTGCTCCGGCAGTCTCGCTCCGCTCTGACCCTTTGCTCACTGCTCCGGCAGTCTCGCTCCGCTCTGACCCTTTGCTCACTGCTCCGGCAGTCTCTCTCTGCTCTGACCCTTTGCTCACTGCTCCGGCAGTCTTGCTCTGCTCTGACTCCTTTGCTCACTGCTCCGGCAGTCTCGCTCTGCTCTGACCCTTTGCTCACCGCTCCAGGCGGCCTTGTCCTGCTCTGCTCTCACTCACCGCTACTGGCGGTCTCGTCTTGCTCTGCTCTTGCTCGCCGCTCCGGGCGATCTCACTCTACTGTGTTTGTCCGCTGCATCTGCGGTTCTGTTCCTGAGTCCCAGTCTGTACTGGGTCCTATCCACTCTGTGCTCCTACCTGTCATACCAGCCAGTACCTCCCTGCCTGCATACCAGTCGTGCTCGCCAGCATCCACCCGTCTGTATTCCAGCCGTGTCTGCCTATACCCACCAGTCGGTGTGCCAGCCTAACCTGCCTGTTCCAGTATTCCCCTGTGTGGGTCAACAGCCGTGTCCGGGGTCTGACCTGGAGTAGCACCTGGTCCCTCTGCCCGGTTCCTCCCTGGTGCACTGGCGTCGTATGCCGTCGTGCGACCTTGGTCGGATCGGGCAGATACTTAGTTACGCCCCTCCAGGCACTCTCCGGTTCATGGCACAGTGGAATCACTACATACACACGCATACGCCACTCAGCCCAGGCGTGTGCATTACAGCATGCTCAGGCCATGGTTCCCGTTGAGCCCCACGGCCTTCGCTCTCTGAGACTTTTTCCAGCGAATACGTGCATCTAGAGGAAATTTATTTATTTATTTTTGCTACCAGCTGAGTTCCAGGCGAATTACGCAACCGTCCAGATGGATCTATCAGCACTCGTTCCTGCGGATCCGCCACGGTATTATGGGGATCCAAAACAAAGCCGTGCATTTGTGGAGCAATGCTTGCTACACTTCAACTTCTACCCTCTTTGTTTTCCCACCGGTCGGGTTAAGGTGGGATTCATTATGTCTAACCTAGCGGGTGATGCCTTGGAATGGATCAACCCCCTATGGGAAACACAGGATCCTATCCTCCTGGACCTTCAGGCCTTCCTGGTGGCCTTTCTAATGGTCTTCGATGACCCTAACCCGGGGACCCCAGCTGAAGCTTCACTTCCCAAAATCCCGGAGCAGCCCCGATGGGTAATGTGTGTGGGTAGCGCACTACTCCTCCTGCCCGAAGAGACTACTGCCCACCCAGAATCCACACAGCATGACTACGCTCTCCGGAATACTTCTCCCAACCTCAAGAGGCAGTCCAGACGTGCTAGGCTTAGAGGCAAGCCGTCACGCCAGGGTCTCTCCTCCCAAAGACCTCCTGATCCCAACCTTAAGGTTCCTGCTGAAGCTTCATTTTCCGGTATCCCGGAGCAGCCCCGACGGGTAATGTGCGTGGGTAGCGCACCAGTTCTCCTGCCCGAAGAAACTACTGCCCACCCAGAATCCACACAGGAGGGCTGCCTGCACCCGGTATCTGATACTTCACCCACTTTAACCGGTGAGCCTGTCCAAGGGTGCTCCGAAGCAGTGATTACCTCCGAGTCTGTGCACCTCTACTACCTGGCGGAGGACCGCCTGTTGCCTCCTGAATCCTCCGGGATACCACTTGATGACAAATGTAGAGAGACTTCCCTACACCCGGTACCCGATACTTCGTCCGCTCCGTCCTGTGAGCTTGACAATGGGTACCTTAAAGCGGTAGTTACCCCCGAGTCTCTACACCCCTCCGACCAGGCGGACGACCTCCGGTTGTCTCCTGAACCCTTCGGGGTGCTACCTGATAGTGAATGGACAGAGACTCTCCTATACTCTGTACCTGATACCTCGGCCGCTTCTTCCAGTGAGTCCGACCTAGTGTACTCCGAAGCAGAGGTTATCCCCGAGTCTCTACACCCCTCCGACCAGGCGGAGGACCTCCAGTTGTCTCCTGAACCCTCTGGGGTGCCACCTGAAAATATGTGGAGAGAGACTTCCTTGTGTACTGTTCCTGGTACTCCACCCGTTTCGTCTGTTGCTGAGGATGGCTGGACAGGAGGTAGCATCCTAGCTACTCAGATGAGACCAGTTTTTCCTGTGGACAGTGGAAGTGATCTCCTTGAAGTGAAGGATTGGCCCTCGAATTCCCTGCAGAACATTCTGACAGGCCTGAAGAAGAGGGGGCGTAAGGGGGGGTGGGGTACTGTAACATACCTGGCGGCGTCCTTGCATAGTGGTCCATCTCCCACTGTGCAAGAGCGCGCACTTGATGTCCAGTCCAGTCTGCTAGCCTGGCTTCCCTCCATGCTGTCTGTTTGCCTCTGTTTCTGCTGCTTAAGGGCGGCGCCCGATCACTTCCTGTTTCTTGTACCTGCTGCGGGCACACCCCTTGTGCGTCCTCAGCCTATTGCTGTCTGTCACCTGGTATTTAACCCAGCTCCTCCCAGGAAACCCTGCCTGAGCATTGTGTTTCATTCAGTGTGTTCTTTCACTCTGAATGTGCCAGGTCCCTTTCTGTGTTTGCTTGCCTGCCTTTCCTGGAGGCTGTATTTCCAGGCTTGTCTGAACTCGCTCTTAGCCTGTTCCTTCTGCCCTCTAGGAGCTGCATACCTAGACCCACTCCTGTATCTCGTCTGTCCTGTCTGAACACGCTCCTAGCCTGTTCGTTCCGCCTTCTAGGGGCCGCATACCTAGACCCACTCCTCTATCTTGCTGCTGTGTCTGTTCTTGTCTGAATACTCTCCTAGCCTGTTTCCTGTTTTTCTCTATGTCCGTACCTTCCCTTTTTCTGCAGAGTCTGAACTCATACCTAACTCCTGCTCGTTGTCACTGTACTTCTGTTTGTGAGTTTGTGGTCCACTCGCTACTTCACTGCAAGTACCCTGTGGGTATCTGGTTCTGCCTTTCTCTTCCTGTCTGTTCCGTGTGTACAGAGCCCTGTCCCCCCTGCTTAGCCTTGCTCACCGCTCCGGCGGTTCTTGCCTGCTCTGCCTTGCTCACTGCTCCGGCGGTTCTTGCCTGCTCTGCCTTGCTCACCGCTCCGGCGGTTCTAGCCTGCTCTGCCTTGCTCACCGCTCCGGCGGTTCTAGCCTGCTCTGCCTTGCTCACCGCTCCGGCGGTTCTAGCCTGCTCTGCCTTGCTCACCGCTCCGGCGGTTCTAGCCTGCTCTGCCTTGCTCGCCGCTTCGGCGATTCTAGCCTGCTCTGCCTTGCTCACCGCTCCGGCGGTTCTAGCCTGCTCTGCCTTTGCTCACCGCTCTGGCGGTTCTGGCCTGCTCTGATCCTTTGCTCACTGCTCCGGCAGTCTTGCTCCGCTCTGATTCTTTGCTCACTGCTCCGGCAGTCTCGCTCTGCTTTGACCCTTTGCTCACTGCTCCGGCAGTCTCGCTCCGCTCTGACCCTTTGCTCACTGCTCCGGCAGTCTCGCTCCGCTCTGACCCTTTGCTCACTGCTCTGGCAGTCTCTCTCCGCTCTGACCCTTTGCTCACTGCTCCGGCAGTCTCGCTCCGCTCTGACCCTTTGCTCACTGCTCCGGCAGTCTCGCTCCGCTCTGACCCTTTGCTCACTGCTCCGGCAGTCTCGCTCCGCTCTGACCCTTTGCTCACTGCTCCGGCAGTCTCGCTCTGCTCTGACCCTTTGCTCACTGCTCCGGCAGTCTCTCTCTGCTCTGACCCTTTGCTCACTGCTCCGGCAGTCTTGCTCTGCTCTGACTCCTTTGCTCACTGCTCCGGCAGTCTCGCTCTGCTCTGACCCTTTGCTCACCGCTCCAGGCGGCCTTGTCCTGCTCTGCTCTCACTCACCGCTACTGGCGGTCTCGTCTTGCTCTGCTCTTGCTCGCCGCTCCGGGCGATCTCACTCTACTGTGTTTGTCCGCTGCATCTGCGGTTCTGTTCCTGAGTCCCAGTCTGTACTGGGTCCTATCCACTCTGTGCTCCTACCTGTCATACCAGCCAGTACCTCCCTGCCTGCATACCAGTCGTGCTCGCCAGCATCCACCCGTCTGTATTCCAGCCGTGTCTGCCTATACCCACCAGTCGGTGTGCCAGCCTAACCTGCCTGTTCCAGTATTCCCCTGTGTGGGTCAACAGCCGTGTCCGGGGTCTGACCTGGAGTAGCACCTGGTCCCTCTGCCCGGTTCCTCCCTGGTGCACTGGCATCGTATGCCATCGTGCGACCTTGGTCGGATCGGGCAGATACTTAGTTACGCCCCTCCAGGCACTCTCCGGTTCATGGCACAGTGGAATCACTACATACACACTCACACGCCACTCAGCCCGGGCGTGTGCATTACATAGGACACGTCATCCACACAAAGCAGAAGAGAGGAGGACGGCATCGCAAGAAGAAAGCAGACACCGGACTCTACAACTCTGACAACCCCTTCTCAGTCGCTACAGTGGCATGCAAAATTTTGGGCACCCTGGTCAAAATTACTGTTGCTGTGAACAGTTAAGCAAGTTGAAGATGAACTGATCTACAGTACAGACCAAAAGTTTGGACACACCTTCTAATTTAAAGATTTTTCTACATTTTCCTGACTATGAAAATTGTACATTCACACTGAAGGCATCAAAACTATGAATTAACACATGTGAAATTATATACTTAACAAAAAAGTGTGAAACAGCTGAAAATATGTCTTATATTCTAGGTTCTTCAAAGTAGCCACCTTTTGCTTTGATGACTGCTTTGCACACTCTTGGCATTCTCTTGATGAGCTCTTGATGCGGCCTCCCGCTGTGTATAGATGGCGCCGCGCAGCCTCCCGCCGTGTATAGATGGCTACGTGTGCTCAATATTGTAAGGCTATGTGCCCACGATGCAGAAATGCTCCGGATTTTTTTTGAGCGTTTCTGCATCTCCCTGGTAGAAAAAACGCATGCGGATTGTACATGCGTTTTTCCTGCCAGGGAAGTGAAGCGTTCTTCACATGCATTTCCGCATGCGGGTTGACAAGCGCTTTCCAATCGATTTTAGCATTACTTGGAAAGTGCTTGACAACTTGGTCACACTATATAAATCCATGCAACCGGCATGGATTTATATAGTGTGACCGTAAAAGAATGGTAAAAAATAAATATATACTTACTTCTGATGGCCTGCCGACGTCAGCGGTCGCGTGACCCGTCACATGACTAAATGACGTCACGGCAGGTCCTTTTCAGACCATCGCGAGCTGCCGGCAAGCCATCAGAAGGTAAGTATAATATTTATTTTTTATTTTATTCTTTTTTTTACAGGTTCTATGGTACCCGGGTCCGGAGGAGAGTCTCCTCTTCTCCAAACCCGGGTACCATCCGCACATTGAAACGCATGGATTCTGCATGTACAGATGCAGTGATGCGGATGACATGCGTTCCAATGCAAGTCAATGGCGGCGAAAGCGCCGCCCTTCCGCAAAATAATTGTTAGTGCTGCGGATTTTTCCGCAATGATAATCCGCAGCGGAAATTTCCGCAGCATGTGCACAGCACATGCGGATTATCATTGGGGAACATGGCAGACCTTCTACCAAGCGTTTTTTAAGCGTTTCCGCAGTGGAATCCTTTGTCACTGCTCTGGTCTTCTCCCCTCACTCTCCTACTGGGCCCTCACTCAATCTGGACCCTACTCCTCCACGATCCTCACTTACTGAATCAATAGAAGATTGCTATTGTGTTATACACACCTGCAGAAAAAAAGCAGCAGAAAGAACGCAACATTTATGCTGTGTGGGAACACGGCCTCAGCATTACAGTTATGGTTTTAATAGAGAAAAAATATCAAATCACGCCATTTTTTTTACATCATTTACCAATCCCCATAAATAATCTGATCGCTGTGTTGTGCGGGTCGTTATGATTACAGGGACACCAAATACTGTATGTCCTTGTTATTTGCTGATTTGTGATGTTTAATATAATTTTTAATGCATTTTGTTTTAAATAATTGTTTTCCATTATTATTTTTTAGCAATTTTATAGGATGAAAAAAATCTTATTCTCCCTCTACAATACAAATACATAGAAATACACTGCTATGTACAATGTATCAATATAATCTACCTGTAGTATAGATAAAGTACACAAAATTCTCTCCATGACATTACTAGACCATGTGGCTCAGCAGGTTAAGCTCCTTCCTGCCTGTAATGTTAAGGTTGTGGGTTCGAGACTGTGAGACAAACAGAAAAAAATATACATAGTTTTTCATTTTTGTAATTGCTTATTATTTTTACTACTTTTATATGAACAAAAAAAATAATTTTCTTCACCTCAGTATACAGGCACCATGAAAATACATTGTTAAACACAATGTATCTCTATGGACATGTATAACTTGCTTCTGGGTTCATTGCCTGGAATAGAGGTCAAGATTACTAAAGTCTCCTGGGTCTCCTGGGTCTCCTGGGTCTCCTGGGTCTCCTGGGTCTCCTGGGTCTCCTGGGTCTCCTGGGTCTCCTGGGTCTCCTGGGTCTCCAGGGTCTCCATCACTGTGGCTCATTGGTAGAGCACCAGCTTGTGAAGACTTAGATGTGAGTTTGTAATCCCAGGTAGTGCTGGTCCCTGGAGAGAGAAGTTAATATGTAATTTAATTTATACCTTAATCAGAGAAGTGGCCCTGCCTTCCCCGGGAGGAGGCGCCACGGGAGCTATGAAGACGTCGGAGAGGTGAGTATAGAGCGGGATAAAAGCTGTGAAGTGACAGGATAGTCGAATCTGGGATGGTTGGGAGCTATACTGTAAAAAACAGCTTTTAATTTGTAGGGAAAAAAATGCTAAAATGCAACATGTGAACATAGCCTTAGGGTAAGGATTTGACACAATCAAAAATCACCGCTGCATTAACTCCTTTACCCCCGAAGGCTGTTTACACGTTAATGACCAGGCCAATTTTTACAATTCTGACCACTGTCACTTTATGAGGTAATAACTCTGGAACGCTTCAACGGATCCCACTGATTCTGAGATTGTTTTTTTGTGACATATTATACTTCATGATACTTCATGATAATGGTAAAATGTATTTTTACTGCTTCAAAAATGCAGCGACTTACAGTTCCAGGAAAATGGATGGGATTTCTAGAAATCTCATGCCCACTGAGCTTCTTTTTAACTCAGTGTAAACTGACCTGCGGTGCGCATCTCAAATCCACAGCATGTCAATTTCTCTTGTGGGTACCCTGAGTTTTCTGGGCGGAATTTCCCCATAGATTGCATTAGCAGTGGAAATTCTGCAGGTAAAAAAACGCACATACGTTTTAAGTGCGTTTTTTGCGGCGGAAACGCATCAGAAGCTCATGTAATCTAAGTATATATCAATAAAGTTTTGTCAAAGCCAAATACCAATAAGTTTCAAAAACAAAGCAGCTTTATTTAAAACATAACATACCCAAAAGAGACAAACAGCAGCTTCAAAAAAACATGATACAAATTCATGTTAAAAAAACGTACACAAAAACGCAATAAAAAAATGCAAGTAAATCTAATTTCAATAATGGGCGCAGAAATGGTCCAGAAATTCTGCAACATAAAAAATGCACCAAAAGCCCATCATGGGAACAAACCCTAAAGAGAGCCTGTCTCTTCCAGAAACACAGTTAGGGCTCTTTCACACGTCAGTATCTCTGGTATGTGTGATGACAGTTTCTACACGTACCAGAGACACTGACACACGTAGTCCCATTCAAATGAATGGGTCTAAGCACATGTCAGTGTGTTTCCACAGATCATGTGATCCACACGTAGACATGTCCACTTTTGGCTGGCAGCATGGATCACATGGACCGATTCAAGTCAATGGGTCCGTGTAAACGTACCGCACATGGATGCCATCCGTGTGATACTCACCGGTCTAAAGTGTCCCCTGCTGTAATCCATGCGACCGCTCAGCAGAGGATCCGGGGAGAATGACTCCTGCAGCAAGCGGGCCCCGGAGCTGCAGGAGTCTGGGGACACTTAGGACAGGTGAGTATATGGATTTTTGGATTTTTTTATTTTATTCTTATATTTACAGGTGGAGACACTGGGAGCAGACTACTACTCTCATCATGGTCCCCTGCTAGTGCTGATCGCAGCGCCAGCAGGGAACAATGATGAGGGCAGTGTTCAGCACCTGGCGCTTGGGAACAGCGCTAACTGTACCACTGATCCCAAACGCCGGTATGTGTGCTCCTGATGCCACACAGGTGCACATGGACACGGATATCTCCGTTACTGGTTTTTCCATGAGCAGCACGATGGCTCAGTGGTTAGCACTGCAGCCTTGCAGCACTGGGGTCCTGGGTTGAAATCCCACCAAGGACAATATCTGCAAGGAGTTTGTATTTTCTCCCTGTGTTTGTGTGTGTGTTTCCTCTCACACTCCAAAGACATACTGATAGGGAATGTAGATTGTGAGTCCCAATGGGGACAGTGCAGATAATGTCTGTGAATTGTAAAGTGCTGCAGAATATGTTGGTGCTATATAAATAATAAATAAAAAGATGATTATTATTAAACCGGCCTTAATCTGCATGGAAAGAGCATTAAAATCTTGTTAGGCTGCCTTACTGGAGCAGCAGCTTCAGGGAGAAATTGAAGCTGCTCTCCGACACGCTCGCTTCCAGTCACTAGCTACACCGTTAGCTCGGCTATAATCACTCCCTGGCACCTTGATTGACAACCTGCTCTGCACACTCATCACTCCCACTGCAGTGGAGATCGTCAATCAAAGTCCTGGAGAGTGATTACAGCCGGACTCACTGTATAGTGAGCGGTGACTGTAACTGTTGCCTGCACAGCCCCTACGAGTGTTAGCGAGTGGCTACAGAGAGGATATAAATTCATTTTCTCCATGTAGTGCTGCTTCAGTAAGGCAAGCAAACCAAATTTGAATGCTATTTACCTGCAGATTATTTATATGCGGGAAAATACTGTTTCTGGACATTACAGGTTCCCTTTAAATGCATTGTTTGGTTTTAGTTGAAACTCTGCAATGTCTTTTCAATGGTAGTTCATTAACCAAAACAAAAATCTGCCTTTTAAAAACACAACAGAAATGCACAGTATGAACCCAGCACTGGACGTTGTCCATATTGTCATTCAGTGTTTTTCTGCTTCGTCATAGAAACAGAAACCAGAATTGATGGCACACCTATTGAAAAGGGGTCAAATTGTGACTCAGGCACTTGAGTATTGAACGAGTATTGTCAAATCTATTGTGTGCTTTTTTTGGAAAGAGAAATCTGTTTTTCAGTTTTATGTTAAATTGTATTTAAAAAGGAGAAATATTTTTTAGCTCTGCTCATTCACAGTATTGAAGACTGAGGCTGTGTGCCCACGTAGCATTTTTTAAGCGTATATGCTGCGGAATTTCCGCAGCGTAAACGCTTGAAAAACGCATGTATATCCGCACCCCATGTTCCCCAATGGGATTCCGCAACTTCTATGCACATGCTGCGGATTTTTACGCAGCGTTTATGCCGCGTTCAAAAATCCGCAGCATGTCATTTAATTTTGCGTTTCCGCAAGCGGAATTGCCTTAGTCCAATGCATAAAAAACGCAAGGCAATTCCGCATGTGGAAAACGCGTGATAAACGCGCGAAAAATGCGCGATAAACGCGTGCGGAATTCCGCATGCGTTTTTCCGGGAGAGGACTTGCATTTATGCAGCAGAAATTTTCTGCTTCATAAATGCAACGTGGGCACATAGCCTGATAGAGGACTGTTTTAGCTATGCTGCAGGATCCTTGTTTTCTGTACTGAGCAAACAGGAACATCTCCTGGAGATCTTGTGTGCCTGCAGCTGCTGTACCTTTAACCAGCGCACACTGTTGAAGTAGTAACAGGATGTTGTTAGTTGAACAATTGAACCACGTGATTGTCTGCTCCCAGATTCTCAACTGTTGGGAGGATCTATTTTCTCTTTTCAGGCGTGGATTTCCACTGAAACATCTCCACCTAGTAGCAAGTTCTAAATGCACAAGCAGGTGGTAAAATGTTTCTGCTCGGTTAAGTTCACACTGCCTTGTAATGAAAGGGCGGTCAATAAACGGCGAGCTGTAAAGTATACAAGGTAAGGGGTTATTTCTTTTCATTTTTGCATGTTCAAGTTCAGTGTAACTTCTAAAGATGAGCAGAATAAATGTACAGGTGACTGAAATGAATGGATTATTGGCAGAGTGACAAGTTATAGAGCAAAGTAAAAAAAAAATGTACATTTATATTGTTAAGACTGGTAGCAATCTGCTGAAAGAATAATTCACATCAGTTGTGCTGTCATGACAAACAGTAGCAGTAAATTTTAAAAGCTGATTTGTAGACATGCAATACTTCAAGCAAGTACAATAATGACTTTCTAATTGTTCAACGGTTTTCCCTACAGGCTTCTATGGGGAACCTGAAAATAATGCATGGAAAAAACTGTTACAATTTTCAATGTAGAGTGCCAGTGTTTTTGCAAAAAAAAGCGGCATTAAAAGTGCAGCTTCAAATCTGCACCAAAAATGTATAAAGCTACGTTCCCACGATGAGTATTTGGTGAGTTTTTGATGTTGCAGATTTTCTGCAGCATTTCTGCACCTATTAGGCTATTATTAAAAGCAACAAGAAAGTGCAAAAATAATTTTTTTTTTTACTGCTTTTTGGCGAATGAAATTAACTTTATTAACCATATACTGTAAACAAATGACACATCTGCACCAAAAACACAGCAAAAAAACGCAGCAAAACCTGCTCTTTGCAGCTTTTTTACTGCCAAGAGAGCAAGTTTTGGCTGCAGAATAAAATGTGGCAAAAAAGCAACGTGTGAACATAGCCTTAGGTAAATTAGATTTCTTGAAGTTTTTTACATGCATTTTTGTCTCATTTGGTATGTGTAATAAACTTTTTTTTTTTTTTTTATATATATATACTTCCTGGTATTTGGCTTTTACAAAACTTTATTGATACAATCATGTGTGATTTACATAAGTTTTTTTTTTACCTGTGGATTTTCAGCATATAATGCAATTCTATGGGGAAAAAACGCACTTGAAACTCAGCGTGTCCGCAAGAGAACTTGACTTGTTGTAGTGTTCAAAAATGCACAGCAGATCAGTTTATGCAGTGTAAGAAAAAAAACAAAACAGAGGGCATGAGATTTCTATAAATCCTTGTAAGCGAAAATATGCAGTGTCAAAAACTCATTATGGGAACTTGTGTATCTTGGTGCGGTTACCTACTGAAAAAAAAAACAGTGGTTTTGACTGTGGGAGCATGGTCAAAGGAGGTTTTCTATCTTCAATTATTTCACCTATTGACTTGCTCGATGTAAAAATAATAAAAAACAGCTGTGCTCCACTTCCTCTGGTCCAGCGACGGCTCTCTGCTGTTCTTTGATTTTTTTTTTTTTTTTTTTTTTTTTTTACAATCTGCAGCTGTAGAGTCAGACTTCAGAACATATGACTGTTATAGCCAATCAGCTCAGTGACTTGTGCCATCTACATTGGCATAGCCTTCAAGCCCAGCAATTAATTGCAGCAGTCACTTGTGCTGTAGTTGTGACTGCAGCAGAGAGCCAGGGCTGGAGCAAGGGGTAAAGGGAAATACTGCTAATTTTATAATTTTTACATAGGGCATGCCAATGGGATAAAAAAAAAAAAAAAAAATGTAAGATGGGAAAACACCTTTACGCCAGGCTCACACAAGAACTATTAATGTACGGCTGAGTGAGTCTGAAAAACTAATCTTTAGTGCCCTGTAATTCCCAGTACTGCACACTCCTGTTCAAAATATTATGCACAATGGTGAGCAATTCCAAATCATACCTTATTGTACCTTGTATAGGTTATCACCATCAGGGCCGGCTCCAGGTTTTCGTGGGCTCTGGGCAAAAGAGTCTCAGTGGGCCCTTTTTAACACATACCACGATTTGTGATGCACAGATACGGTGGAGAAATATAGGTATACCTGCCCCCTCATTCTTCACATATGCAGACATGCATGCGTGGTACACGTACATGTGCGCGCGCGGTACACAGACATGCACACATACAGGCATACTTACATATACATATTTGTACACAAAGTTTCAAAAATGCATATAAACAGACATAAATATATGCACACACACAAACATACAGACACATTAGAAATATTTTAAATATGGGGAAGCCGGCAACCAGCCTTGCTCACCTCCCCCTGACTAATCTCCCTTCCAGCTCCTTTTGAATGTGGCTGTGCAGAAGGCGCGCTGCTTGATGGCCTTCATTGTGACATGGCCATGCACAGTGCGGCTGTCTCTGCTAGTAGTGATGCTGACGGGCTGGGACAGCGTCTTTAATGTTGTTTGTGTGTCAGCTCGCCCGCGTCACTATTAGCTGACACAGCTGCACAGTGCACTGTGTGCAGCCATGTCTGGTAAAGTGATGGCCATCAAGCAGCGCCGGCGGCTCTGCACAGCTGCTGGGGGATTGTCTTGGGCCCTGACATCGAGTAGGCCCCCCCATTTGTCTAGGGCCCCAGCACTTGCCCAGGTGCGCTTGTTGGTGACTCCAGCACTGATCACCATTAAACAAAGCACTTTTTGTATTTTATGGTGCCTAAAAATTTTATACACGTCATGCAAATTGTCTCTTCAGAGAAAAAGAGGACTTGAACTCTATAGCGTCCTCTTTTTCTCTGGAGAGGCAATTTGCATATTAAATTTCCCAGAGGAGCATTGCACAGGCGAATAAGCCTCCTTACCTTGACATGCCAGAGCCGGTATGTCACTCTCCACAAGGAGAAACGTTAACTCTTTATACACATCATGCAATTCTATTTTTTATCGGTCGACCATGATAGCACCATGAGAGAGGGGATCCGCCCACCAAGGACAGGAAACCTACAGGTTTAAAAGGGGCGGCCCTCTCTCTCGCCTCATTTTGGTTTCCTGTCCTTGATGGGGGGAACCTATAGCAGGCTCGTGGAAGAACTGGATGGCGACAGCTGTCGAGCAGCGCCCCTATCTGGGATCGGCATCTCCAGCGTCTGCTATGCGGGTGCACCCCTATCTGGGAAATGCACAGCATCCTTGCACCGGATAAGCAGTGGGCTGCGCCCCTATCTGGGGTGGCAGCCCTTTCATCATCTGCTTCAGCCAGGTCTGTGCCCCTTTCTGTGGGGGGGTATGCCTCTGGACTGCAGTGGGACTGCGCCCCTATCTGGGGTGGCAGGCCCACCATCGCCCTGAAGATAATGCGGGTTGCGTGGGATGCAGTCCCCATCAACACCCGGCGGAAGTTGGCGCGCTGGATATCCGGGAGGCTGCGTCCCGATCTGGGGTAGCAGGCCCGTCGGTTTAGCAGAGCCTACCTGGAGCGGCGGCGGCTGGAACTTTCCGGCGTGAGGCCTGTGAGTCCCGGAAGTCCAGTCACGTGCATCTAATTGTAAGTGCGGTATTAACCGCAGAGGCGTCCCTGAAGGGAGGGATACAAAAAAAAAAGAAAAAAAAAAAAAAAGAGATATATTTGATTAAAATCAGGTGGCTGAGGGAAGGGTGGAACAGGTGATATTTAACTGGCCCAGGGACCACTGTTCGGGGCTTCCCAGCTTCATTCTCCCTATCATGGAGTCTGATAGTGAGCAGCAGCTAGTTACTGGTAATGCACGGTCCTCAGGAAAACGAGGTTCGGCGTCTAAGTCCAGTCATCACAGCTCCAGCAGGATGGACGAATCTGCAGCCTCCAGGGATGATCCCCCGGCTGAGAAGGGTCCTTCCTCCAAATCGGTACCAGCCCTTTGAGCCGCCTGGGTAAGTGATCTTTGAGAAAGTTCACTTAGTAATGAAGTATCCCTTCTCCCTTCTATTTTTAATAGGGTAAGAAGTGTACTTCCAAGACCAAGCATTTTCAATGTGCATTGTGTAACACCGTCCTTCCCAACTTGTATCCCAAAAAATTGTGTCAGTCCTGTATAAATCAGACGTTAGCAGAGGAGACCCCTAGTTTGGTCTCAGGATTGAAAACCTTGGTCAAGTCTGAAATTAGTAAAATCCGCTCTAAAAAGACTAAAGGAAAAGTGGATAGAGACCGTGAGATCTCCCCAGCCCCTGATTACTCCCTGTTGTCGGTTTATGAGTTGGACAACTCAGCCTCTTCATCATCCACTTCCTCAGACAGTGGTGCGGGTCAGCATTGTTTCCCACTTAATTGAGTTGATGGTTTGATTAAAGCCAGACCAGAAAAATCAGTCCAGGATGTAATGTTCAGGGGGCTGGGGCAAAGGAAAAGAAGAAGTTTTCCCTTTAATAAACTTCAGGACTTGATACGTAGAGAATGGAAAAGGCCAGAGAGAAAGTGTATTCTCCATCCGTTCTTTAAAAGAAAATACCCCTTTGAAGACTCAGCTTCTTCCTCCTGGGAGAAAGCCCCAAGAATAGATGTGGCTATAGCTAAGGCATCTAGGCGATCCTCTCTCCCCTTTGTCGATATGGGGGCTCTTAAGGACCCTTTGGATAGGAAAGCTGACACCTTTCTCAAAGGGACCTGGGAAACGTCTGTGGGGGCCTTAAAGCCAGCGGTTGCCGCTACTTGTACCGCCAGGTCCCTAATGATATGGTTGGACCAACTTGAATCCCATCTGAGAAATAACAGAAGGAGATTTTATCAAATGTCACTTCTACCGGGGGCAGCAGCCTTCCTGGCGGATGCCTCTGTGGATTCAGTCAGATTGGCAGCGAGATCAGCTGCAATGTCCAACGCAGCCCGTAGAGCCTTGTGGCTTAAATGTTGGCCAGGTGATATTCAGACAAGAACGAGAGTGTACTATTCCATGTGAAGGAGAGAATCTTTTTGGGCCTGTTCTGGACAAACTTCTGGATAAAGCTAGTGACAAAAAGAAAAGTTTCCCTAGCTTGTCTATCCCCGCTTATAAACGTCCTTTCCATAGGAGAAGGTTTCTACGAAAAAGACCGCAGAAGGGTCAGGAGAAATGGGAAGACCGCAGACCGAAAGGTAGAGGGCTCCTATTCAGCTCTTCTCCTTCTAACCGAGGGCCCAGGACACCGAGTCAATGACTCGCAGCCCAGGTAGGGGGGAGGCTGTTGGGTTTCTTTCCTGCCTGGACAAAAATTTCTGCTATTAACTGGATCCTTGATCTGGTAGCCGAAACTCGAACCTCAGACCCGAACCTGATTCCTCGTGGGAGATTCATCTTGGCCCCAAACCGTTCCTCAGTATTAGAGCAGACGGCCCTACAAATGGAAGTCCTGAACTTGGTTCATAAAGCGGTCCTAGTGGATGTCCCGACAGCAGAAAGGGGGCTAGGTTTCTCCTCACCTCTCTTTTTGGTTTCTAAGCCTGACGGTTCTTTTAGGTGCATCATTAACCTTAAAGCCCTTAATAAGTTTTTGTTAGTTCCCACCTTTAAGATGGAATCCATTAAATCTACAATAAAGTTACTTTTTTATGGCTGTTACATGGTAGTGTTAGATCTAAAAGACGCCTATTACCATGTACCTATACATATGGATTTCCAGAAATACCTTAGGGTAGCTTTGATCATAGATGGAGAAATTAAACATTTCCAGTTTAGAGCCTTAGCGTTCGGTCTGGCCATAACCCCCAGGGTATTTACTAAGGTTATAGCGGAAGGCATGGCTCATGTTAGGGAACATAATATTTTAATTATCCCTTACCTGGATGATTTCTTGATAGTTGGAGACTCAGCCTCCGAATGTGATAATCACCTAAAATTAGTATCCTCCATCTTAGAAAGTCTGGGCTGAATCCTAAATCTAGAAAAGTCCAGGGTAGTGCCTTCAAAAATACAGCCGTTCTTGGGTGTTATGCTGGATTCAGACCTTCAAATATGTTTCCTCCCGGAAGCCAAAAAACAAAAGGTTAAAATTCTAGTAGAGAACACATTATCAAACCCGGTCATGTCCCTTACAGCTGCGATGTCCTTGTTGGGTACCCTGTCATCTTGCCTTCCCGGGGTCCTATGGGCACAATACCACTCCAGGGTTCTACAAGGGGACATTCTACATAATGAGGTTTTGTTAGATGGGCACTTAGAAGGACAAATGTCCTTGTCACCCCGATCAGTTGAGTCCTTGCAGTGGTGGGTGAACGAGGCGAACTTGTCACGAGGAGTTCCCTTGGTGTTTAGAGTCACTAAGATAATTACAACCGATGCAAGCTTCCATGGGTGGGGGGCCCATCTGGGGAATATGGTTGCCCAGGGGTCCTGGTCAGACGCTGAAAAGGGTCTTTCCTCAAACACTAAAGAACTGCTAGCCGTGGATAAAGTGATTAATCATTTCTTGCCTTTCCTTCATGATAAAAACGTTAAGATCCTTTCAGATAATAGGATAGCGGTAGCTTATGTGAACCATCAGGGGGGTACACGTTCTGGATCACTGATGAGAGTGACGGATCATCTTTTTCAGATTTCGGAATGCCATCTCCAATCCTTAACGGCCCTCAACATCAAAGGAAAAGAAAACATAAAGGCAGACTACTTAAGCCGTTTTTCTCTGAGGCTGGGCGAATGGGAACTAAAGCAGGACATTTTTTCCCAAATAGTCTGAAAATGGGGGCTTCCGATGGTAGATCTCTTTGCCACTTTAGGCTTTTGCTCCATAATCCCAGAGAAAACCCCCTGGCAGTGGACGCTCTCCAAATAACTTGGGATTTCACTCTGGCCTATGCCTCCCCCCCCCCCCCACCCCCCCCATTGAATCTTCTTCCCATGGTCCTAAGAAAGATCAGAGAGGACAAGGCGAGGGTCCTTCTGGTCGCCCCCTTTTTGGCCCAGGAGGGCTGTAGACGCTGGCTTTTTCAAGAGGCATGAAAAAGCCAGCGTCTACAGCGGCGAAACGCGTGTCGGGGCATCCTCTTGCCGGAACATTACTCTGCTGCGGCCCTCCACATTACCTCCCATCACACCCTGCAATAAGCATTATTAGTTCTACTCACAGGTTGCATTAGGACTTTAGAACTAAACCACTTGTACCATTTCTGTGACCTGAATGAGGGCTTCCAATTAATATGGCACTTTCTGCTTTGATGTAGTAAATACTATTGGGGGACTTGTGATAGAGTGCAGCAGTGTTCTCTCCCAGCACACTGCACTTTGTCTGTTATGACAATAATTTTCTGATTGAACACTTGAAATTTTATACTTGTACTAAATAAAAAATCTATTTTTATGCCATACATACTCATATTCTCTGTTAGCTGAATTGACTGCTGTTTTAAGAGCATGCAAAGCCAGAGCTGTAGTGAACTGAACCCATTTAAACAACGGTGTTACTGTGCCAGTCTCATGTGGGGATAGCAAAGTAACACTCCTGTTTTAAATAGGCCAAAAACACCACTATTTACTTCATTAGGTGATTTATATAAATTTGCGAAGGGGTGACAAAAAGCACACAATGAGACATTTCCCAGTCACACTAGGAATTTTTCAGTGCAGTATTGCTCACCTGTTGTGGAAAGCAGAACTCTTAGGCCACGGTCCCACTATCAGTTTTTGGTCCGTATTCAGTCAGTATTTTTTCTCAGGAGTGGGTGATAAATACGGAATTGGTGCACTTGTTTCTATTATACCTTTTCTCTGATTGTTCCTCACCAGGTTTTGGCTCTCACTCCTGAGAAAAAATACTGACCGAATACTAATAGTAGGGCCGTGGCCTTAGGCCATGTATTTGGTCAGTATTTTCTATCAATATTTGTAAGCCAAAACCAGGAGTGGGTGATAAATGCAGAATTGGTGCACATGTTTCTATTCTACTTTTCCTCTGATTGTTCCAATCCTGATTTGGCTTACAAATACTGATGTATAATACTGACCAAACACCTGAAAGTGTGACCATGGCCTTATATAGGCATAGATATCCAGCTGCTGCTGCTGCTCCATGTGTTGGGATCACCACAATGTGACTTAGCATATGAGATAAAGGAATACACGGATGTATCTGCTGAGCTACTGGTGAATAAAAAAAGTCCAATAGAGGTGTGAATGTGAAGATCATGCAGTTTATTTCTATGCCTTTCTGTTTGAACAGACTTGTTCCTCAGGAAAAACCACAAAGAAGGTGCAGAGGCATACATAGACTTTTTAAATATTTTCAAAGCACACGGTGAAATGTGCGTCAGATGAGCGGTGGCACACTGGGGTCAGTATCTACTTTGAATGTAATGTGTTCTATTATTGGTTCACAGTGTTTTTTCATACTTGTGCTTTAATGCACATGCCACTTTAGCTGTCTATGTATCAGGCTATGGATATGGTCCCAATAGACCTAATTACTTGTTGCACTTGCACTTTATTATTATTTCATAATTTTACCTGATCATTTGGTGGCATAGTTTCCCATGTTTTCTGTGACACTTTACTGCATGAGTTGATCACTGTGTACTGATGTCTGATACTGTTACTTACACCTATGTATAGTGATACTTACCCTAGCTGCCACCCTTTGTTGGATCTTCCTCTTGCCTTCTTCTAGTTTTAATATTTTAACCAATAAATTTGCTATGTT
This sequence comes from Phyllobates terribilis, assembly GCF_046119375.1. Lineage (NCBI taxonomy): Eukaryota > Metazoa > Chordata > Amphibia > Anura > Dendrobatidae > Phyllobates > Phyllobates terribilis. The sequence continues at coordinate 431,709,518 of NW_027362762.1, forward strand.
CATTCTTTACACTTTGTTGTCATCTATTGTTGGTACTCATGAGTTTGGACACACAACGCTTATATTTTGTTCTTTTTGTACTGGGTAATGTTGAAAAACTGGTGGCAAGGAACAACGAAACGCCGCCTGGGACATCAATCAAACAGGTTTTTTTTTAAATTGTTCATGTATCTGCCAATTAATGTTCTTTTCATTTTTTCCATTTTCTTTCACATTATTGGGAAATACATGAACAATTTGAAAACAAAACAAAACTGTTTGATTGCACTCCCAGGGTGTGTTTCTTTGTCTCTTGGCACCAGTTTTTGACGATATTTAAATGTATACATATCCCTTTTGCTTCTTCATTGTGATGTTTCCTGAGGTAGGAGTCTGTTCACTCAGCAACATGTAGAAATAATCTGCATGATCTTCATCTTCACACCCCTAGTGGACTTATTTATTCACCAGTAGCGCAGCAGTTACATCCGTGTATTCCTTAATCTCATTGGGCGATTTGGCATCTTTCATGTTCAAAAATGATGATCTACTTGGCCTCCAAAATCTTATTTTCACAGTATATTAATGTAGGAATATCCTGATTTCTAAAATTGTCTATTCACTGTCAAATCCAATTGGAGTAATATATAAAATCTAACTTTTAATATTTATTTATATTAAAACAAGAGCACAGACAAACACAAAAATATACATATTTTCTCACAAAGCCAGATAAGTCTATATTACAGCAACCGTTATAATTGCTGGTAATCCGTCTCAGCTGCTAAACTATTGCTGATTTAAAATAATGTCTGTTAACAGTTTGCTATAAGGCTGTGTGCCCACGTAGCGTTTTTCAAGCGTATATGCTGCGGAATTTCCGCAGCGTAAACGCTTGAAAAACACATGTATATCCGCACCCCATGGTCCCCAATGGCATTCCGCAATGTCCATGCCCATGCTGCGGATTTTTCCGCAGCGTATATGCTGCAGTCAAAAATCTGCAGCATGTTCATTAATTTTGCGGAAGCGCAGCGGAATCAATGTGCGGATGGTACCCAAGTCTGGATGAGAGGAGACTCTCATCCAGACCTGGGTACCAAAGAACCTGTAAAAAAAAGAATAAAATAAAGTTTATACTTATCTTCTGATGTTTTCCCTCCGTCGCGCTGTTGTCTGAAGGACCTGCCACGTCATTGAGTCATGTGACCCATCACATGACTTAATGACGTCACCGCAGGTCCTGCACACAACAGCGTGAGCCGCTCAAGCCTCCGGACGGGGCAGAGAATGCATCAGAAGGTGAGTATAAAGTTTATTTTTTTATTTTTTACCATTCTGAACAAGTTGTCAAGCACTTTTCCAAGTGATGCTTGGACAAGTGCTTGATAACCCGCATGCGGAAATGCATGCAAAGACTCCTCACAAACGCTTCTACCTGGCGGGAAAACCGCATGTAATATCCGCATGCGATTTTCCCGCCAGGGAGAAGCGTAAAAAATATGCTTCAGGTCCGCAACGTGGGCACATAGCCTTATACAGCAACTGTTACTTTTGCTGGTAATCCGTCACTGCAACTAAGTTATTGCTGATTCCAAAATGTCTATTGACGGATTGCTAAGTGACACCACTAATTAGATATAATCATGTAAAATACTAACGGTGACCACTGGTTTTCGTGGGCACCTAGTGGTGTCACCAAGTAATTCTAAAGTCTTAACACACTACAAGATCCTGAGCATGCATACCAAAAGAAAAAACCGAACAAACAGGTCATGAAAGAGTAGATCACTCAATATATCAATAAAAAACCTTTCTCTTTCCCCATGACGGCACCATGGAGAGAGGGGATCCTCCCTTGAAGGACAGGAAACCTACAGATAAAAAGGGCGGCACCTCTCTCCCGCATCCGTTGGTTTTCTGTCCTTGACAGGGACCTACGGATGAAAGTTCCTGTGAAAAGAATGAAGAAAATGAGACTTACCAGGCCCGGCCAGACCGGTTCAGGCAGCGGTGGTTCCCTGCCTCGGCTGGTGCGGTGTCCTGCAGCGCCACCGCTGGGGTCAGCGGGCCTCTAGGGTGGCAGGGAGGTGCGGCACAGCAAGAGGATTGCTGCGGTCTCCGGTGGCGTCGAGGCCCAGGTGGTGAGTATGGCGGGGCTTGGGTTAGTGAGTAGCGCAGGTGCCAGGCCGGAGGGGGGGGCGGACCCCCTATAGAGTTTAAATGGCCAGGGAAGCACAGGTGAGTGCTTCCTGGCTTTCTCTGGCACTCTACAGCTATGAGCGACCAGGAGGCCCAGGAGGTGCAGTCCCTGCACCCCCACTCACCATCGCCTCAGAGGAAGCGTATTAAAGGATGACGGAGGAAGCGGGCGTTCTGGGAGATCTTCACAACGTGGCAAGGACTCCAGCGTGGCGTCAGCCTCAAGGAAGGACCCAGCTACTGGATCAGGTTCCTCTTCAAATCCGGTATTCCCTCTTACTACGGGTCGGTAAGTGATCTTCGTGAAAGCTCACTTGTAACTTGAGACCCCCTCTCTTTTCTTCTCAGGGAAGGAAGAGTACGGGCAAATCCAAGCACAGGGCCTGCGCGCTTTGTTCGGCGGATCTGCCCACTGCATGGCAAAAGAAACTGTGTAATTCATGCATCGAGCAAACTATCTGTGAGGAGACCCCTAAGTTTGCCACCGAACTCAGATCCCTGATTAAATCTCAGGTGGAAGACACCTTTAAGTCCCTGCAGAAGGGGGGGGGGGGGGACAAGGGAAAACTAGACACCTATCCCCGGTGCCGGAGTCCAGTGGTTCAGACGAGGAGGGAGTAATCTCTGATTCACCCGATTCATCGTCTTCAGGGGACGGGGGTCGTAGTTGTTTCCCTATAGATGGAACCGATACCTTGGTTAAGGCAGTTAGGTCTACTATGGGGTTCGTGGATCCTCACCCTAAAAAGTCTATCCAGGACATAATGTTTAGTGGCCTAGGACAGAAGATAAAGAGATCCTTCCCTCTTAACGATCAAGTACATTCTCTAATTAAGAGGGAATGGAGAAAACCAGAGAGGAAAGGGTTATTGGCACCCAAAAGGAAATACCCCTTTGAGGACCCTGTGTGCTCCTTCTGGGGGAAGGCGCCTAAAATTGATGTCGAGATAGCCAAAGCCTCTAGAAAGTTTTCCCTGCCCTTTGAGGACATGGGGGTACTGAAAGACCCTATGGATAAGAAAGCTGACTCCTTTTTGAAAGGAGCTTGGGAGGCGGCGGGGGTGGGGGTGTTTAAAACCCGCGGTAGCAGCCACATGCACAGCCAGATCTTTGATGGTCTGGCTAGACCAACTAGAAGCACAGTTGAAGGATAAAGCCTCAAGGGATGATATAATAGACCCCATCCCAGTGATGAAGGGTGCAGCAGCTTTTCTGGCTGACGCCTCAGCCGACTCTGTCAGGCTGGCAGCTAGGGCTGGGAGTTTTTCAGACGCAGCTAGGCGGGCCCTCTGGCTCAAATGCTGGCCAGGCGACCTCCAAACGAAGTCTAGGCTGTGCTCCATCCCGTGTGAGGGGGAATTCTTATTCGGGTCCACTCTGGATGATATCCTGAACAAGATCGGGGATAACAAAAACCGCTTCCCGGTCCTCTCCGGTACTTCTTTTAGGAGATCTTTTCGGAGTAGGAAATTCATGCGAAGGAGACCCCCCCCAAAGACCAGGACAGGTGGGAGGACAAGAGGCAGAGAAAGGCCAAGGGGTTTATGTTTAACAGGCCCCCTGGTGACAATAGGTAACCCGCCCAATGAAAGGTGGGGGGGGAGGCTTCCCCATTTCCTCCCGGCCTGGGAAAAAAATATCAAACGTGCGCTGGATTTTGGACCTGATAAAATCGGGGCTAAGATTCCAGTTTCTCTCCACTCCGCGTCCAAATTTCATAGTAACCCCCGTGAGGTCTTCAGAGGTAGAGCAGTTGGCTCTAGAACAAGAGGTTCTAGGCCTAGTGGACAAGGCAGTCCTTCGGGAAGTCCCAGCTCAGGAGGTAGGCGATGGGTTCTACTCCCCTCTATTCCTCAGGAAGAAACCATATGGAACATTCAGGACTATTGTAAATCTAAAGAAATTGAACAGAGTTCTGAAAGTTCATTCATTCAAGATGGAATCAATAAAAACATCTGTGAAATTGTTGTTCCCAGGCTGTTTTATGGCTGTCCTGGATCTGAAGGACGCATATTATCATGTCCCCATACACAGAGACTACCAAAAATTCCTGAGGGTAGCGTTACCGATAAGGGGCACAATAAGGCACTACCAATATACGGCTCTCCCCTTCGGGTTAGCAATAGCCCCAAGAGTATTCACAAAGGTGGTGGCAGAGGTTATGGCCCATCTGAGGGAGAGGAACATCCTAATAGTCCCATACCTGGACGATCTACTTATTATAGGCAACTCGTTCAGCCATTGCAAGGACCATCTAGCAAAAGTCATGGGTTCCTTGACAAGTTTAGGCTGGCTGCTGAATCTGAAAAAATCCAGGCTGGAACCAGATCAAGTACAAGAGTACTTGGGTATCCTGTTAGATTCAAGGAGTCAGGAATGCCGTCTTCCGGCAGAGAAAATCCAAAGCCTGATGGCCCGAGTGTCCTACGTGAAGAACCATCCCAATATGACACTGAGGGGAGCAATGTCCCTCCTAAGCTCCATGACTGCCTGCATCCTGGGGGTCCGCTGGGCTCAGTTACACCAGGGGCTTACAATGGGAGATCTTGGGGGCAGAAAGGTCACTAAGAGGGCACTTAGAAGGTCAGCTGACCTTATCAAAAGCTTTGCTTTTCCTGACATGGTGGACAGAGGGGGACAATCTAGGCAGAGGCGTCCCATGGACAATACCAGTATCTCAGATACTAACGATGGATGCAAGCCCCAGGGGGTGGGGGGCTCATCTAAACGACCAAGTGGCTCAGGGGGTCTGGTCGAAGGATTTGGAAGGGGTATCCTCCAACCTGAAGGAACTCCTGGCGGTGAAGTATGGCCTCTTAGAATTTCTAGACACACTAAGAGGGCACCACGTGAGAGTGTTTTCGGACAACAGGGTAGTGGTGGCATACCTAAATCACCAGGGGGGTACCCGGTCCCATTCTCTTCTAAGAGTGTCAAGTTTCATCCTCCGGGTAGCAGAGAACAATCTAGAATCCCTATCGGCACTCCATATAAAAGGGACAGAGAATGTCACGGCGGACTTCCTGAGCAGGACCCAGCTGAGACAGGGCGAGTGGGAGCTAAACCAGCTAGTGTTCGACAAAATCACGAGGGTTTGGGGGCGCCCCTCCATAGACCTATTTGCCAACTGGAAAAACAAGAAAGTGGACACGTTCTGCTCGATCGACCCCAGGTGGAACCCAGCGGCGCTAGATGCCTTCTCCATCCCATGGAACCACCTGCTAGCGTATGCCTTTCCTCCGATTGCTCTCATTCCGGCAGTTCTGAGGAAGATCAGGGAAGACGAGGCAAACATGATCCTGATCGCCCCCTTTTGGCCAAGGAGGCCTTGGTTTTCCTGGCTAAGGATAATGTCCACCTCCGACCCCTGGGTCCTTCCGGAAGTTCCGGATCTGCTGTCCCAGGGACCAGTCCTTCACCCACAGGTAGCAAACCTGCACCTGACAGCTTGGAGTTTGAGAGGGCGCTCTTGAGGGATAGAGGGTTCTCCCCCAATTTAATCTCCACCTTACTGCAGAGTATAAAACCTGTAACTACCAAACTCTACGGTAAAACCTGGAGAAGATTTCTTTCTTTCACGGGGTCGGAAGTAGTGGGGGAGGCCCCCATTTCTGTTATCTTGGAGTTTCTTCAAAGAGGGGTGGAGCAGGGGTTGGCCACAAGCACTCTGAAGGTTCAGGTGGCGGCGCTGGGAGCTCTTTATAACTGTAACCTGGCGGGGGATAGATGGGTCTCCAGGTTCATCAGGGCATCCCATAGATCCAGGCCCATCCCCTCCCGGAATGCTCCTCCTTGGGACTTAAATCTCGTGCTTTCGGCTATAACCAGGGGTCCTTTTGAACCTCTAGCGGACGCGTCTCTTAAAATCCTGTCCCTTAAGACGTCCCTTCTAGTAGCTCTCACATCGGCACGTCGGATTAGTGATATACAAGCCTTATCAGCAGGGCCCCCCTTCACGCAAATCCTAGAAGATAGGGTGACACTTAGGACTGACCCAGCGTACCTTCCTAAGGTGGGTTCCCTCTTCCACAGGTCGCAAGAGATCACCCTCCCTTCCTTTTGTTCAGACCCTAAAAACAAGGGGGAAGAGGTCCTTTACACCTTAGACGTCAGGAGGTGCATTATACAATACTTAGAGGCCATACGAGAGTGTAGGAAGGATAGGTCTCTCTTTGTGTGCTTCCAGGGATCTCGGAAGGGACGGAAGGCTTCCAAGAGCACCCTGGCAAGGTGGATAAGGGACGCCATCTCCCTGGCTTACTCCTCAAGCAGGGAAACCGCGCCTGCGGGCCTAAAGGCTCACTCAACTAGGGCAGTGGCAGCCTCCTGGGCGGAGAAGGCTGGGGCTTCTATCGAACAGATATGTAGAGCGGCGACCTGGTCTTCTCCTTCCACATTCTTTAAACACTACCGGCTAGATCTAACCTCGTCTTCAGACCTTACCTTTGGCAGAAGGGTTCTGGAAGCGGTGGTCCCTCCCTAATCTTCACTTCTCTGCAATCTCTCCGTGGTGCCGTCATGGGTTCCGAGAAATCCCTTTACCGGTAAGTAACTACGTCTTTTATTTATAGTCAATGGGTAATTGTGGCACTGTGAACCGAAGTGCACACACATAAGTATAAAAACATAGGAAACCGCTTATGCGAACAGTATCAACATATATATCGCAAATTTATTATTGCACCTGGACACATTCAAGAGAAATATTACTGTAGAATAAACAATTGGAAATCAAAATGAAGTTGCACAATGTCTCAACCAAATAAAAAAAAGTATGATTTATTTTGAGAATATATGAGATAATATATGTATATGTATCTCTCAAGGGATGCATAAGGACAGCCGTCTAAGGAGGTGTATATAGACTATATGTCTAAGGGCAGGGACACATGGCTGTATAACTCATACGATAATCACATTGCACTAAACGGACTGGCCGGCACCTCTCCTGACCTGAGCATGACAGCGTGATGGATTTCTATGCAGATGTCAAACTCTGGTCAGGAGAGGTGCCGGTCAGTACGAGGTTTACCTTGCAATCTTCGGACGAGAAATACGGCAGCGTGTCTCTGCCCTAAAAGGAAAGTATCAGCTCCCAGAACTTGAATGACAGTCCCTACCTAATAATATCTGGTATGTATCATGAACATGGGATCATGTGATAGATCGTAACATAATTCAAGCCTGTGCACATATGTCAAGCACTTAATGCTGAAATCGCGTATGTGTATATACTCAGTCTAAAGGGCAGACAATAGTCAGGCACAGGAGGGAGACTTAATAATAAACCTCAAACCTCTAACAACCCTATCAGTGGGTCATATCAAGCTGCCCAAACATCCACAGTAGCAATGTGTCATGCAATTATATTATTCTTGCGTCATTATCAGTGAAAAAGGGGTAGACTCTGAAAAGTGCAATACCTGGTGGTCCGTGGTGCCGTGTGCTGCATGCTGACCCTGACACGTGTTTCAGCACTACCTTCGTCGGGTGTCTTAAGCATAGCCACTAGTCTCAGTGGTCACACTAACCCAGTGATGAATCTCTTTTTCTGCCTAGGACCATTTTGATATTTATTCCATCCTTTGAGGGCCGTACAAATTGCGTGCTAACTCTGCCCACAAAGTACATCCTGACGCTGGCACTGGTGTCAGAATGTAATCTCTTATTGTATGCGCCTCAGCGTTCAGTAGCGAACTTCGTGAGCATGCTCACAGAGCAAGAAGAAATTAATGGGTCTGTGGCCATCAAAATACAGTGGCCGTCCCAACTACTGCAGTCCCCAAGAATTGCCCAAGGGCCGGATAAAAGGTCATCGAGGGACATAAACAGCCCGCGGGCCTCAGGTTCCCCACCCCTGCAGTAACCTCTACCTAAGTGGCCACTAGTTGTAGTGGACATTATTAGTGCCAAGACTTATTGTATATATTTTAGACATGAGCACCTTAGAGAACAGGTTCTGTAAGAAAGAGAGAACATTGTTCAATAACTCAGGAAATTCGACTGATTTGATTTACATTTTCCTATTTTTCATTCACTTTGCATTTTCTTATATGATAAAAATAAACTAACACTTTTTTTAAAGCATTCTTTGCAGCATTTTTTCCACACTGTTCTAAAACTTTTGCCAGTATTGTAATAAAATAGCTATTTTACCTTAACATATGTATGATAAATGTTATGATGCAATAAAACAAACTGATAACATTTTCTTGTATTGCTCATCTGGCATTTACAATCTATATACAGATTTATATCAATTTATGAAATATTTTTACAGACTGTACTAGGACAGAAAGAGGCAAATGGTAATATCAAGATCTTACAAAATAAATACCAAAACTACAATTTGATAATAAAAGGAAACAGAGCATCAACTGCAATGATTGGCAGTTTGCAGGATTTTCTCCATGTTTCTGAAACAAAGAGTACAGATAGCACAAGGGTTAATTGTTTCCTAATATATCCTATGTTTGACTGGTTGACCAATTTGGACAATAACATGATATCAGCCTGTGCTGCTGTCCTTAGCTCCAAGATGAGTTGAAGGGTTTTTATTTCCTCAACACGTTTTAACGCTAAACTAGCATCTTTTTCAAGTGAAAAAAACATTTGCACGTACATTTTGGCAAACTGCCGTCTAGCTTTTTTATGTCTGTGTCAGCAGTGGGGTCCTCCTGGGTCTCCTGCCATAGCATTTCATTACATTTAAATGTTGATGGATAGTTTGCGCTGACATTGACACCATCTGGACTATTCTGCGTTGCAACCTTTAATAAACTTTTCTCTGCCATCCACGTCCAGGGAGATTACCTACAGTGGCATGGGTTGTAAACTTCTTGATTATGTTGCGCACCATGGACAAAGGAATATCAAGATCTCTGGAAATTGGACTTGTAACCTCGAGATTGTTGATATTTTACAACAATTTTGCTTCTCAAATCCTCAGACAGTTCTCTTCTCCTCTTTCTGTTCTCCATGCTTAGTGTAGCACACACAGACACACAATGCAAAGATTGAGTCAACTTCTTCCCTTTTTATCTGGTTTTAGGTGTGATTTTCATATTGCCCACACCTGACACTTGCCACAGGTGAGTTTAAACTAGCATTACATGCTTTAAACAAAGTTGTTTACCCACTATTTTGTAAAGGGGACAGCAATTTTGTCCGACCCATTTTGGGGGCTTTGTATGATATTATGTCCAAGTTTGCATTTTTTCTGTTTTTTTTTGTTCCAATACACAAAAAGGAAATATACATGTTTTGTTTTCGCATGTTTAATTGCAATAATTTTCTGGGAGAAATACTTCATTTTCTGGAACAATTTTAAGGATACCAACACTTTCGGCCGTGACTGTATGTCAATATAGTTCAGTGAAATCAAAATACCAGAAAGTTTCAAAACTAGTGCATGCTGCAATTTTTGTCACACGCAGATTCAGACAGTGAAAAAAAATTGTTCATCTGCACCACTCAATTGAATAACATTGGTCCAAGTGCTGTCTGTTTTTTCCACGGATAGCATTGCATCAAAAATACAGTCTTGTGAACAAGCCCCAAGGAAAATTCTGCACCTGTTCTAGCTTTACTGCTCCTCTATGCATATAGTGAGGTCCATAAAGACATGATTTTGCTGAGTTTGTTGTGGAGGAATTTTGAGTGGCCTGCGCAGAACTCAGACTTCAACTGATTCAAACAAGATATTGCTGCATATGTTCTTATTGTGGCAATGGTTGGTGAGTAGTGTTCCATTGTTTTGGCAATAACTGACCTTATTCTAGCTTATTTTTTCTGATTAATTTTATTTCTTTTTTTTTTTTAACATGGATAAGCATGCTACGCACAAGACCATTTTTCACTGATAAAGAAATTTCTTTGAAAAAATCTTTTGTCTGTCTGCATTGTTGAATCCAAGTGACCTGATTACATTTGGCGTAGTCGGCAGGATGCAACATTCCATTGCAGAGATATCGGACCAGTCAGTGAACGAGTCCATCAGGGGCAGTATTCCCTTGGGAGCTATACTTAACAGTCTCCCAAAATTTACGGGAAGTAATTTGTTGCTATGGGACTGGGTGGAGCGACTGAGCAGCATATTGCGCATGCACTTTGACACCTGCCTTACAGGTGGAGATGGGCCTGCTGACCTTAGAGAAAGAGGCCCGATAGGCAATTATGTTTTGACTACCCTGAGACAGTGATACAATACACAAAGTGATTACGATACACAAAGCATCTTAGAGGTCATGCATATTGATACTACTGACGTGATGACTTGGGTAATGACGGGAACCCCCACTAATAACACAGCACCAAATACTGTGCCCCGGTACGAAGAGAACTCAGAGCAGGGGTATCTCCCACCCAGAGGCCAAGAGTACCGGCCTTGCCGCAAAAACGGGGAATGTGGAGCCGAAAGAAGCACATCTCTAGGAATTGCCCGACCCAGGATAGACAACGAAGACAGCCATTAAACTCTCGCGCCCCACGGTCGAGGAGCACACCACAGGGCCTTGTATCCCATGAGGGGAGAATGAAGACTCCGAAAACATAGTTTCTAAGAGACCCACCACGTGGGCTGAATTTCATGGGCAAAGAATCCTATGTCTAATGGACACCAGGTCTCGGGTGACTACCATGCCTACAGAAAACCTATGCTGCCACTTCCCAGATGTTGATCATTCCAGAAAAGAACCAACCATACAGCTGATGTCTGCTAACCAGCTGCCAATTCCCGTGGCAGAGGTAGTTTGAATGGAAATAGGAGTATGTTGAAAGAACCTTGGAATGAAGATGATTGTGTTTGGTGAAAGGCCCTGTTGGTGGAGGACCCATCGTAACCTTGGGGATGAATATCCAGAGAGAAGTGGAACAGTTTTTGGCAGGCTGACGGCAGGAGAATGGATGGGTCTGCGTGACTCGACACCTCCCAAATAAGAGGGTATTCCAACATCTCATCTGAGTTAGCCAGATCCAGAAGCTGCCAACTACTTTCCAACATCTAGGAAAAGTGGTGGTGCCCCCCAATACCGCATTGACCCTGCTGTTAGGACAGATGATACTCACTATGCCAGTCCAGGCCCATGTGCAATTGGGAGGAGTGGAGGTGGAAGTGGAACCTCTAGAAGAGGGAGAAGCGATGCCAGGACTATGGGTCACCGCACCCTGGCGACCGTGCGCCAGGGTACATGTGCTGGTGAGTTGCATTACCCTAAGTAGAGCGAGTCTACAGCTGATTTCCAAGAAAGAAGTGGCCAGATTGTACGTGATGCCAGATGATCTCACATGGTCCAATGCCATCGAACTGACTCTGGTGAAAGGAGATCCATGGACCCTCTCTGTCCCTCAATCCAAAGAAGAGGTGGGGTTGAAACAAGAGCTGGCCGTGACATCTTAGAACAAATGAAGGCGAATCTGACAATTGTCACCCAGTCAAGTAGGACAGGTAGAAGAACTGCTAAGGCGATACCAGAAGGTGTTTGCTCGGCAAGATGATGACTTCGGGTGCACCAGGGCCTTCCAACATGAAATCCCACGGCAAGCACAACCACCATCCAAGAAAAATAGTCATATCCCACAACAAATGTATCAAGAGGTCAAAGACTTGTTGTCAAACATGCTACGGAATGGGTGCGGCCCAGGAACGCTGGCAGTCCCGTATCACTCCATTGTCCTAGTCCAGAAGAAAGATAGCACACTGAGATTTTGCATGGATTACAGATGGTTGAACGCCTGCACTGTTCGAGACTCATACCCCTGCCGAGGATAGAAGAATCCTCCTCCGCCTTGGGAATAGCCAAATACTTTTCTTACCTCAATCTGGCCAGTTGTTACTGGCAGATTCCTATGGCTGAGCAGGACTTGCCGAAGACTGATGGAAAGATGTATTGGGGACTTAAACTTCAAGGCTACCTTAATATGCAAGAGAATAAGAAAGTAGGATGGGGGCCAACACTGTTTCACACCACTGTATGTTTGTCACACTTTAAATGTTTCAGATCACAAAACAAATTTAAATATATGACAAAGATAACAACACAAGTAAACCCAAAATGAAGTTTTTAAATGAAGGTCTTTATTATTATTAATGGAAAGGGAAATCTAAACCTGCAGGACCCAGGACCCTGCGTGAAAAACTGATTGCCCCCCCCCCCCACACCCACCCCCTTAAAACATAAATGAACTGTGGTTTATCACATCTTTGGGAAGCTGAGTTCAATTACTCTAGCCACATACAGGCCTGATTACTGCCACACCTGTTCTCAATGAAGAAATCACTTAAATAGGACCTGCCTGACAAAGTGAAGTAGAGCAAAAGATCCTAAAAAGCTAGACATCATGCTGCTATCCAAAGAAATTCAGGAACAAATGAGAAACAAGTAATTGACATCTATCAGTCTGGAAAAGGTTTCAAAGCCATTTTTAAAACGGGACTCAGCGAACCACAGTGAGAGCCATTATTCACAAATGGCGAAAACATTGAACAGTGGTGAACCTTCCCAGGAGTGGACGGGCGACCAAAATTACCCCAAGAGCGCAGCGACGACTCCTCCAAGAGGTCACAAAAGACCACACAACAACATCCAAAGAACTTAAGGCCTCACTTGCCTCAGTTAAAGGGGTTGTCCGGTCTAAAGTAATAACTCTGCAGTCACTCTGTGTGACTGCAGACCTATCAATCCCCCCAGCACAGGCACTGTGTGCTGCGGTGATTCGCCAGTATGAGACCCGGTAACTAAGGGTGTGTATGTGTTATACATACCCCCGGCCAGTGTCGTGGTCTCGCTCTCCATACACTTGTATTGAGTGAGGCCACGCCTTCTAGTTGGACTTGCCCACAGGCCGTCACTAGACAGGGGGTCCTCGCTCCATACAAGTGTATGGAGCGAGGCGGCGCTGAATGGCCGGGGTATGTGTAACGTATACATAGCCTCTAGTCCCCGGTCTCATACTGGCGAATCCCCTCAGAGCACAGTGCCTGCTCTGGGGGGATTCATAAGTCTGCAGTCACACAGAGCGACTGCAGAGTTATTACTTTTGACCGGACAACCCCTTTAAGGTCAGTGTTCATGACTTCACCATAAGAAAGAGACTGGGTAAAAAGAACATATAGGCTCTTATCAGTTGTGCCACAAAACATCCTGATCGACAAGACGTTTGGGAGAATATTCTGTGGACTGACAAGACAAAAGTTAAACTTTTTGGAAGGTGTACAGTATGTCCCAGTACATAGAATTGGTAGAAGTAACATAACATTTCAGAAACGGAACATCATACCAACCGTAAAATATGGAGGTGGTATTGTGATGGTCTGGGGCTGTATTGCTGCTTCAGGACCTGGAAGACTTGCTGTGGTAAATGGAATCATGAATTCTGCTATCCACCAAAAAATGCTGAAGAAGAATGTCCGGCCATCTGTTCGTGACCTCAAGCTAAAACACACTTGGGTTATGCAGCAGGACAATGATCCAAAGCACACCAGCAAGTCCACCTTTGAATGGCTTAAGAAAAACAAAATTAGGACTTTGGAGTGGCATAGTGAAGGTCCTGACCTTTAATCAGGTTGAGATGCTGTGGCATGACCTTTAAAAAGGCGGTTCATGCTCCGAAACCCTCCAATGTGGCTGAATTACAACAATTTTGCAAATATATGAGTGGGTCAAAATTCCTCCAGAGCGTTGTAAAAGACTCTGCCAGTTATCGCAAACGCTAGATTGCAGGCAGTTGTTGTTGCTAAGGGTGGCCCAACCAGTTATTAGATTTAGGGGGCAATAGCTTTTTCACACAGGTCACTGTAGATTTGGTTTTTTATTCCCTTTAATAATAAAGACCTTCATTTAAAACCTATATTTTGTGTTTACTTGTGTTATCTTTGTCTAATATTTAAATTTGTTTTGTGAACTGAAACATTGAAGTGTGACAAACATGCAAAAGAATAAGAAATCAGGAAGGAGCAAACACTTTTTCACACCACTGTACCTTGATGACATTATCATCTACTCTGCTACATTTGAGGAACATCTTATCAGACTCTACTTCAGAAACATGGCTTGAAGATAAAACCCTGGAAGTGCCACCTGTTCCAGAAAGAGAATTGAATACCTGGGGGACACAGTTTTCAGCAAGGGTGTATATCCGACAATGGAAAAGGTGGCTGCTGCACAGAAATGGTTGACACCCACGTCATTGAGAGAGCTGAGCGTATTCTTGGGCCTATCCGGGTACTACCACTTGTTCATTAAGGACTTCACTAAGACTGCAGCGCCATTGCATGAATTCTTGAGGGGGACAGTAAAAGATGCCAAGCATCGGACAATCCAATGGGGTGCAAGACAGTAAGAGGCCTTCCGGGCCCTGAAGCTCTCGCTGACTAATGCCCCCATTCTGACATATGCAGACTTTGCCCAACCCTTTGTGCCATATATGGATGGAAGTTTCTATGGTCTAGGAGCGGTGTTAGCTCAGGTCCAGGAAGGATCAGAACGAGGGATTGCGTATGCTAGTCGATCCTTGAACTCTGAAAAGAATCCCGACAACTACAGCTCTTTCAAACTGGAGTTCATAGCCCTGGTGTGGGCCATGTCAGGGTCAGAAGTTCATGTGCGAACCGATAACAATCCGCTCGCCCACCTTTAGAATGCGAAGCTGGGAGAGCTCGAATAAAGGTGGGTTGCAAGCATATCCAAATACCGCTACAAGATATCCTACCATTCGAAGGCTGAGAATATGCATTGATCCAAGAATGACCAACACATGATATGGATGAAGATTTGGAGTGAGACGAGACCCCAAACTTCAAGCGCTTTGCAACAGTCTTGGTAGCCGCTCAGGAATCAGGAGAACTGCAATACACCCGAATGTTGCAAAAAGAGAGGTCAGCTCACCATAATTGAAGCACCAGGATATGACAGTGAACGCACGGAGCTTCCCTGGTGTGGGTCAGCGTATATTGCTGGAAGGAAAAAAAGTCTCCAGCTCTGGAAATAAGATGAGTGTAACTAAAACTTAGCCTTTTATTTCTTCAATTAAAAAGCATCCTAGTTTGTACACCACAGAAAACTGGTCAAACCAATGCATTTCAGCGGCTAAGCCTTAATCATGGACAACCAGTGTTCTTAAATACTGCACTCTTAGGTTCACTTTTTCATGTGACCATGGTTCCTAATTATCAAACAAACCCTTGTGCACAGGATAGACAGAAACAATGAACAGCAAATGGAGGGTTAATTAAACACCTGTAGTGAGGATGCAATAAAAATACAATGTTAAGAATATTGTAGGATGAGATCTTGTCGTATATTCATGCCATCTGGCATCCTAGTATGTAACTTAAAAATCCAGAAAGATTCTTTGTTGAAAGCGTTCCTTCTTAAATCGCCACCTCTTACCAGTGTAAGATGGCCATCGGACATGTCCTTTAGGGAAGATATGTATTGCTGAGGTTGGTAGCTTCAGTGATGTAAAACCGCGAAAGCATGCTCCAGCACACATAGTGCTGAGAGGGTTAATAGGGTGTATCGAGGCCGTTTTTTACGAGCAGTCATAAGAGACGGGAGGGATTGGCTGCTTACATATCCCCACCCCAGGGCGTGTGTAGAAAATGGGGACAGAGTGTCTCATTCTGTTTCTGTGGCTGGAGGTGTGGAGACCTCCAGAGTGTTTGTGCTAAAGTACACTGTCTGTGAGTGGGCAAACCCGCCATATTGTATGGACTGTTCATTTTCTGCTTTGTTACACTGTGCCGTACAAGGCTGTCTTTTGTTTACTTTTAAAAGTGTGTTTTATGAAGCTATAATAAACCTGCCTTGGACGTTTTTAAAGAAACAGTATTCTGTGCCTACCTCTAACGCGGCTGAGTGAATACCAAACCCTACACGGATTATAAACTTTCTCTGTGCCCATAAATTTTAGGGCTGTAATGTCTCCTTTTGTGAACTTTGAGAAAAATGTTTAGAAACGGCTGAGATGTTAAGTGCCGTAGGGTTAATTGCATCTGACTAGTGAGTGATGAGCGAGCGTACTCACCCGAGCATCTCACTGCTCGAGGTGCCCGGTGAGTATTTCCGGGATGCTCGGGCGAGCGCTCGGGTCCCCTCCCCCATATGTTTGGCACTCTTTAGAGAGCCCATTTACATGCAGGGATTGCCTGCCACTCATTGTAATGCCTTAGCCATGTTGGTTGGGGCTAGTGATCAACGAATATGTTTGAAATCCGATCTCCAAACTTAAGTTCGACACGAATGTGGCACATTCAGATTCGTGATTGGAAAGGCGAGCATTTTTTCTTAAATTCTGTAAAATCGACACCACTCGGGGAATAAGTGCAGGAACGTGACTGTGGGGCAGCTACAGCATTTTGAACAGTTACGCTAGGATAGTACCTGTTTTATGATGAGCGGATGGACATGTTAGATGAGTGGAAGGGCTGGTGAGAGCTCAGAACAGGTCAGAGCAGCTGCGCATTTTTTTACTTGTAACTTTAACCCCTTTATCTCCGAAGATTGTTTGCACGTTAACGACCAGGCCAATTTTTACAATTCTGACCACTGTCACTTTATGAGGCAATAACTCTGCAAGGCTTCAACGGATCCCACTGATTCTGAGATTTGTTTTTTCGTCACATATTGTACTTCATGATAGTGGTAAAATTTCTTTGATATGACTTTATTTGTAAAAAATCTGAAATTTGGCAAAAATTTGGAAAATTTTGCAACTTTTAATTTGTTGTGAAATTTCTCCTGAGCATGCCAATATCCCATATGTGGGGTAAAACCACTGTTTGGGCGCACAGGAGGGCTAGGAAGGGAAGGAGCACCATTTGACTTTTTGAATGTAAAATTTACTTGAATTATTAGCGGACGCCATGTTGCATTTGGGGAGCCTCTGATGTGCCTAAACAGTGGAAATCCACCATAAGTGACACCATTTTGGAAACTAGACCCCTCAGGGAAATTATCTAGATGTGTGGTGAGCACCTTGAACCCCCAGGTGCTTCACAGAAGTTTATAACATTGAGCCATAAAAATTAACATTTTCACATTTTTCCCACAAAAATGTTTTTCAGCCCCCAATTTTGCATTTTCATAAGGGTAACAACAGAAATTGCAGCATGGAGTTTGTTGTGCAATTTCTGCTGAGTAAGCCGATATCCCATATGTGGGGGGAAAACCACTGTTTGGGCGCACGGCAGGGTTCGGAAGGGAAGGAGCGCCGTTTTTCGGTCGCAAACGTGTTGCAGTCTGCAATAAGCCACCTAGTCCTTAAGTGGCGGTGAAATTCAGCTGTATGCTGAGCTTATGCAGAGTAAAAAAATCTATTTTTTGCTGTTCCTAACGTGATACAGCAGGCTAGATCTTAGTTTAAAATAGTTTGGAGAATATATTGTATGTTATATAGGCCTCATCCACAGTTCCACACTAAAAAAATACTTTCTTCTGTTAGTAACGTTATACAGCAAGACATATCTTACCTTGTCATTTAGTGCCGCTGAAATTCACATGTGTGCAGATCTGTTGCAGAGGCAAAAATCGAATTTTGTTTTGCTAATAGCGTGCTCCTACCACAGTATCTGAGCAACATGAGTGGGAAAAAGAGAGGTCACTTTGGAAGGGGGAATAGGCTTGGTGTTCAAGGTATAAGTGGGGTAGGTGGTAATGTTAGTGAAAGCACTAGTGAACCAACACTGTCATGTTCTATCCGAACACAACTGATAACTTCTGTTAGTGGACAGGCTACTCAACTCCCTTTCTTTGACAATCGCACAGCGATACGACTTGTTGATAAGGGCCAGAAAGAGCAGGTGCTCCAGTGGATGGAAGCGCTGCTTCAAGTAGCCTCTCCAATTCTTCCTCCACCTCAATATAACACACAGTACAGTCCACAGAGGTGGCACCCCAATTACCTTGCTTCCCCCGTGTCACAACTGTCCAAGCGCCAAACTGACTTGAGCGAACCACAGATGGGCGGGTCTGTAGAACTGTTCACTCAACCTATACCATGGGCATCAGAAGTGTACTCTAAACATTCACAGAGTCAAGAAGAGGAGGAAAGCATCTGCACAGATGCCCAAAATTTTTTTAGGTTGGATTCGAGGGAGGACGGAGTAGGGTCCGAGCAGGTTTCTGACCCTTGTCGCCAGACATTAACCACTGGGGAGGGAGGTGATCCTGATGAGACTCAGATACCTGAGGCTCATGCGGACTGTACTGTGCTGTCAGGGCAACAAGAGAAGGGTGACTCTCAGGGCGAGGAATGGGATAACACATTGGATGATGACGAGGTTGAACATCCTACTTGGTGTGAAGGAGGAAGATGAGGAGGTTACCTTTCGCCCTACGGCACAGACACGGAGTGATGCAAGCACGAGAAGCACTGCATCCTTAGCCACAACTGTGGCTGTGGCCAGCAGAGATCGCGGGTCTGCAGCTCGCAGGGGCAGCAAGGGTTGCCTTTTTGAGACTGCAAAGGATGAGCCAACTCACTTTATCTGCACACTTTGTGATAAAAAAACTCAGTAGAGGGGAAAAAGTGCAATAATGTCCTGTATAGGAAGCGGACATGACTGCTGTTTGTTTCACCGAGCACACCTCTTTCTCAATCCACCGTAACATCTGCGCCTGCCCCTCACTCTCAGCACTGCAGCCAGCCCTCGGTCCCGCAGTTGTGGTCATGTAAAAGATAGTTTCATCCTACACATGACAAAGCTAAGAGGTTGAATTCTACCATCTCCTATCTATTGGCCACGGAAATTCTGCCTTTCTGCCTGGTAGATACAGACGGTTTCCAAAAGCTGATGGCTGTCGCAGTTCCCCAGTACCAGTTGCCCAGTCGCCATTACTTCTCTAAGAAAGCTGTGCCTGCGCTGCACCAGCATGTCACAGACAACATCACCAGTTCCTTGACTAAATCTATATCAGCCAGGGTGCATTTCACCGCAGACACCTGGACGAGTAAGCGTGGTCAAGGGCTTTACATCTCACTGACTGGGCACTGGGTGACTCTGGTGGCTGTGGGGGCCAGTGGGGAAGGGACTGTTACACAAATCTTGGAATCCCAAAGGATTGCAGAACAAACCTCTGTATTTCACACTTCCTCCACTGCTTCTGCCTCCTCCACCTCCACTAGATCCTCCACCTGCACACTTAACCTCTGCCTTAACGAGACAACAGTGCAGAGCAAATCCACACCACCTCCGTACTGCGCAGTCAAGGCTCACCGCAATCAGGCAGTCTTAAAATTAATATGCCTTGGAGATCGAAGTCATACAGCTGAAGAGTTTTGGACAACTCTCCAGGCTCAGTTTGAGCAATGGCTGTCTCCGCTTAATCTAGAGCCAGGGAAAGCCATGTGCGATAACGGTGCAAACCTGGTGGCGGTCCTGGGCCGAGGCAAGCTCACATATGTGCCTTGTATGGCTCACATCCTCAACCTGGTGGAACAGCGATTTCTCCGCCATAATCCCGGCCTAGATGAGCTGCTTCAGAAAGCACAGAATCCCCTAATAGCAGTGTCACTGGCAGTCCAAGACCGATTTAGGGGAAACTGGTCTCCTGCCTCCCTCACTCCGGGGTATCCCCTCAGTATGGGCTTGGTTCCAACTGTCCCCAGCAGAGGGACGTGACCCCCTTCCAGGCTCCTGGGCTTGCAGAGGCCAGCGTGCTACCCCCAGTGGGGCAGAGTCCCGTACAAAGCCCTGGGTGGCTGTGTACCGCTCGATCAGGCTAACCACCTGTAGTAGGTTACCCGGGTCCCCTTGCCCCACCCAACGCTATATGGCTGCTTGCAGGGTTCGCACCAGCCGGTCCACCACCACCCTCTCTACCATTTGGGTTGGGCTCAAGGTCTCAGGCTGGAGCCACTTTTTGAACAACTGTCGCAAGTCATATGCCTGAGACCTAGTGGGTCGGGACACTGGTACACGTGTTGTGCCCGCACATAAGTGTTAACCCCCAGTTGGGCAAGGATCTCACCTTTCAGCTTCCCGTAGTTAAAGGCATCCTCCCGGGTGAGGTCAAAGTACGCCTTCTGGGCATCTCCCATCAGGAACGGGGCCATAACCTCAGCCCACTGAGCAATTGGCAAACTCTCTCGCTCCGCTGTGTGTTCAAACACCGTGAGGACAGCTTCAGTGTCATCTTCAGGACTCATCTGCCTCAGTGCTGACCTGACTTTGTCCCAGGCCTCAGAACGAATCGGAGTCGGTGCTGGGGGTGTGTCTTGCAAAGCAGCAATCTGTTGCAAAATCAGTTCATTAGTTTTCTGCTGTTGATACAGTAGCTGCTGCTGATTGTGCTGTTGTTGCAGCTGCTGCTGCTGGGTGAGTACCAACTGCTTTAGTAGCTCCTCCATGTTGCCAGCTGGCCCGAGCTGTAGCTTTGCAGGCTTGACCACGGACATGCTGCTTTTGGGGTATGCCTCAGTTCACACTGCCCACATTCTCCACCATATTGTAGTGCAGCGGTGTTCACACAGTGCGATTTAATAGGCAGTGACTCAAGAATATCCAACTTAAAGTTTTTAATGTCCAAAAACTCACACAGTGAAGGCAGCTTTATCCTCCGGATCGCAGCCAGGTTGTCCATAATAGTCCGTACAAATAAAACACTGTTGCCGTGGGCGATTGCACTGCCGTATCACTCCGAGGTGTGTCAGAAGCTTGGCCTTCCTGGGGCTCTGTGTTGCCTTCACACAGGCCTCTATAGCACAGAGCCTCCTGCTCTGCAGCTTTCAAACCAAAGACTGACTCACCCAAACTTTTGCTGCAGGTTTTTATATGCAAACTGTGGACATGAGCCGCTTGTAAGATCCGGCTTGAGAGAGTGGACCGCCCCACTGCCATCCGGTAGTCCACTCCAAGAATAAAAGCCCATGCCAGGTTTTACTAAATCTGCCTGGGTCAAATAGCTTCACCAAGTCCAAACTTACTTTTATTCTGCACTGCAACCACAGCTATGTCTGTGACTGCAATGCACTCCAGCGGGTTCAAAACGCCTCTATGCGCATCTTGGGGGATACATACCATCCCTCGTATATAATTCCCATCACTGCCTCACAATAAATATACTGTAGATGTATAGGAGGTAGGCATAAGAAGTGTTTTCATTAGAATATCCAGGCTGGTTTATTTTGACAGCATGAACCGCTCATGAAGCAAACACAAAATCAGCCTTTTCTGGCACAAAAAGGTGTAACAGAACAAAACTCAAAATAACAAGTCCATACAGCATGGCCGGCCTCAGCCGTTTAAATAAAGTGCCTTTCTCTGCCTCCAGCAGAGTCTGAGCAGCACATGCAAGGTCTGCTCACCTTGCAAAACACACAGACAGACTGGGACAGACCCAGCTGCCTTAAATCAGAACATTTGAAGACCTGGACTGGAGGTAAGTGAGCAGCCGTTCCCACCCAGCTCTTTCAGCTGCTCATAAAACCCGGCCCTATAATCTGGGCCCATTAACTACCTCTCAACACTATATGTGCTGGAGCCTGCTTCTCCGGGTCCTACATCACCAAGGCCTTGCACCTCGGAGACTCATACCTCCCGTCCACAAACTGTCCAG